>NC_138988.1:14301303-14975365 GCF_964341445.2 Mesoplodon mirus | reverse complement strand
TGTTTTCTTTTAACTTTAAATAAAAAGAAAATTGATATTGATTAAAGAACAAAATGAAACTATTAGTGTTAACAAATGCCATCTATTATTTTGAGCCAGTTTTTTTAAATGTAATTTCTTTGGGGGAACAATGTGAACGGGAGGTCACAGGAAAAACTTGAGGAGTCCTGCCAAAGCAAGATAATTTTGCAATTAGAATCAGAAAAATCTTGCTTGAAACAAGGATTATTCCACAGAAGCCCCCAGGTTCCCTAAACACACACACACATACACACACACAAACCCATAATCAATTCAGAAAGAACTCTAAGATTATGAAGCATGTACAGACATCATCTTCTGTGAGACTTTTTTTTTTGCAGTATGCGGGCCTCTCACTGTTGTGGCCTCTCCCATTGCAGAGCACAGGCTCCGGATGCGCAGGCTCAGCGGTCATGGGCCATGGACCCAGCCGCTCCGCGGCATGTGGGATCCTCCTGAACCGGGGCACAAACCCGTGTCCCCTGCATCGGCAGGCGGACTCTCAAAAACTGCGCCACCAGGGAAGCCCCTGTGAGACTTTTAACCTTGAAAATGCCATATGCATTTGAATTCCATTTATGTTTGTAAATTAGACAGAATCACTGTCAGTTAACTTTCTTTGCTAGAGATATCCAAGGACACCACTCTACAATATACATTCAGGAATTTAATAAAAGACAAGCCTCCATAATGAGCAAGATGTCAGTATGATATAGTAAAAATAGTGTGGTCTTTGGAATTACAACCACCAGCATTCATAATTAGCTCTGTCATAATTTAGATAAGCAACAAATTCTATCTGAGCCTCAGTTTCCACATTAATAAAATGAAGATTATATTTAAGATTTTATAACATTTAAGTGAGATCACATAGGTTAAAGACTTTCTATGGAATCTGATATTTAGGTGTTAATATTATGGTACGTACCATCATATATTTCAAAACTCTCTGAGTACAAATGCAGCAATACATGACTTATCCAGAATCACACTTGTTGTGGAATTATCGAGACTAAAAGTGGGTTTTACTATTCTTTCTTACCAAGGATATTGGGGGAAAATATTACAGTTATAGGGAAATATTTCTTGTAGTAAACATGGGATGTAAAAGATGTTTCCAGGCACGTGGGGCAATAAGCCATGAAAATATGAGACACATAAAGTTTTCCATTTCTGACTGATCCAATCCGATTGAATAGGACCTTCCCTGCTAGCTGTTAAAAATAACTAAATAGTTTTATAGCTACAACGACATAAGTGGTACTTAGTAGCAGTTGACAGAACAATCTGCCATTTTATGTTATCAGCTTCAAATTCCCCCCAAAGATACCTTCCCATGACCAGAAGATTTAAATGTGGTGTATAGATTGCCAATTTTCTATTTTGTGGATCAGACTAGAGGAGTTCTGTTACATTAAAAAATACATCACACAACATTCTTTGATAGATAGGATCCAACTGCTGCACCTACGTTGCCACTTGACCAGAGTTAAATCTAATAGATACAGACCATAACTAACAGCTAGTCTACCAACAAATGATTCAGGAATGCTATATGGATACATTTTTCCTTTTAGTAAAATCAATACCAACTAAACTGCCTGCTGAATGACATTGCTTCAAGCACTATAAATACCATGATCAAGAAATTCAACAGCAACCTCTATCAGGATTGCTAACAACCTTTATCATAGATTTAAGCCAAAGTGAACAGAAGCAGAGTGTATAAAACAGGGGTCTTTAGGTATTAATTCCTGCTTAGGGAATATCACCTTCTTGTTGTATAAATACAGCAATCCTCCTTGGCTGTACATGAAGAATGAAGTAAGCAAAATTATTTTCATCACACCTAGAAGCCTTGAGTTCAAGACCTAACTATGCCCTTGGTATGTCAGCTGTATGATCTTTATCACATGTCATGTCTTGAGACTGCAGAATGAGGAATTAGACTAAGTTATTTTTAAATTCCCTTTCATCTATGTTTCTAAGATTGTCCTTCTCCACACTCACTGTAGGAACACAGATATCTCAAATTTCTACTCACAATACTAAAGTTACTCAGTGTTTTATTTTGTTCATTTAGTTCAAGGAAGTTATTCAAGGAATTTGCATTGCACACTAATTATATGCCAGGCACAGTGAAAAATTCTGGAGATAAAGCAATAGTCCACAGTATTAAGAAACTTAAAAACAACAATGTCCCAAGCTCTGAATTTCTATACCATTCATTGTTTTATGCAGACTCCTGGGCTCAGTTTTCTAAGGTATCAATTAATTATCTGATTACCAACCCATGGTAATGCAGACTGCTTACTATGGCCCTTTGTTCCTTATAAAATGAAATTCTTGATAGTTGGCAATGGGGTGAGTGCAGGATCATTTTATTATTTTAAAAAAATACTGTTTAATAGTGAAGCACAAACTGTACCCAAAAAATGTAGTTTCTGCACTCTGGCGTGAAATTAATTTTTGATGTCCCAATAATTATTATATACTGATCAGAATTTCTGAATGTTAAGTACATATTACTTTGGTGAAAAAATATAGGAAATGCATTAATAATTAGTTCATAAATTATAGTTTATATGGTAGACAAGATATATCAAAGGATTGAATCCATAATGGAATTGTACTGTGATTAAACAAGGTGATTTTTAAAGTCCCTTTGAAGTTTAAAATGTGAAGATTCTTTATACCTCTGGGTTACCGCTATAGATTTTAGAGTTAAAAATTCTCACTTCCAATTTTTGGATTTATATGTGGTCTCAAATTTCATATATGACCCTAAGGGCTGACTGTTTTGTTGCTTTTGTTTTTGTTTTAGGTTTAAGAAACAGTATAGCTGAGAAATCCTTTAAACTAAATAAAAAAGAAATAATTTAACACTCGAGCCCATGTAACATTGAAGTAATCATAATTACACATTATAAACCACCACTGTAAAATAATTAATCATTTCCTTAAAAAGCCAGATGAAACTTAAGACTGCAATTCCAAATGGAACTCACTACAAGAAGCAGCCAAAATGCTGCCATAAAACTCTTTAATATCCAAATTAAGCTTGAAATATTTTGTACCAGACTGAAACAACTGTAATTAAAAAAAAAATGGGGGGGGATTACAAATAAGATTCAAATCCTGATTTATATAGCACAACTAACTCTAAAGTATCCAGGTATTAATTTTAGCTACAAAGAATATTACACAAATAACACACTGGTTCTCACAAGAGCATAAACAGAAATGTTTCAGCTCTTTCTCTTTTAATGCGGTATCACAGATTCATTGGTAGTTTGCAACTGTACCTTACAGATTTACTTAGTCAAATGAATGAACCAGCCTTTGAAAAAGCTGTTTAAACTATTACTAGACTTGGGAGGAGTTGAATTGTTTATGACATGTCCTTATTTATAAGCCAAATATCTGAGGCTACAACAGGAATTAATATACCAGTAGAATCTGGCCGGGACATTTTTCACAGAACTAGAACAAAAAATTTCACAATTTGTATGGAAACACAAAAGACCCCGAATAGCCAAAGCAACCTTGAGAAAGAAATACGGAGCTGGAGGAATCAGGCTCCTGGACTTCAGACTATACTACAAAGCTACAGTAATCAAGACAGTATGGTACTGGAACAAAAAAAGAAATATAGATCAATGAAACAGGATAGAAAGCACAGAGATAAACCCACACACATATGGCCACCTTATCTTTGATAAAGGAGGCAAGATATACAATGGAGAAAAGACAGCCTCTTCAATAAGTGGTGCTGGGAAAACTGGACAGCTACATGTAAAAGAATGAAATTAGAACACTCCCTAACATTATACACAAAAATAAACTCAAAATGGATTAAAGACCTAAATGTAAGGCCAGACATTATAAAACTCTTAGAACAAAACATAGGCAGAATACTCTATATCATAAATCACAGCAAGATCCTTTTTGACCCACTTCCTAGAGAAATGGAAATAACAACAAAAATAAACAAATGGGACCTAATGAAACTTCAAAGCTTTTGCATAGCAAAGGAAACCTTAAAAAAGATGGAAGGGCAATCCTCAGAATGGGAGAAAATATTTGCAAATAAAGCAACTGACAAAGGATCAATCTCCAAAATTTACAAGCAGCTCATGCAGCTCAATATCAAAAAAACAAACAACCCAATTCAAAAATGGGCAGAAGACCTAAATAGACATTTCTCCAAAGAAGATATAGAGATTGCCAACAAACACATGAAAGGATGCTCAACATCACTGATCATTAGAGAAATGCAAATAAAAACTATAATAAGGTATCACCTCATACCAGTCAGAATGGCCATCATCAAAAAATCTATAAACAATAAATGCTGGAGAGGGTGTGGAGAAATGGGAACCCTCTTGCACTGTTGGTGGGAATGTAAATTGATACAGCCACTATGGAAAACAGTATGGACATTCCTTAAAAAACTAAAAATAGCAGTACCATACGACCCAGCAATCCCACTACTGGGCATATACCCTGAGAAAACCATAACTCAAAAAGAGTCATGTGCCACAATGTTCATTGCAGCTCTATTGACAATAGCCAGGACATGGAAGCCACCTAAGTGTCCAGTGACAGATGAATGGATAAAGAAGATGTGGCACATATATACAATGGAATATTACTCAGCCATAAAAAGAAATGAAATCAAGTTATTTGTAGTGAGGTGGACAGACCTACAGACTGTCATACAGAGTGAGGTAAGTCAGAAAGAGAAAAACAAATACCGTATGCTAACACATATATACGGAATCTAAAAAAAAAAAAGTTCTGAAGAATGTAGGGGAGGACAGGAATAAAGATGCAGACATAGAGAATGGACTTCAGGACACGGGGCGGGGGAAGGGTAAGCTGGGACAAAGTGAGAGAGTGGCATGGACATATATACACTACCAAATGTAAAATAGGTAGCTAGTGGGAAGCAGCCACATAGCAAAGGGAGATCAGCTGGGTGCTCTGTGACCACCTAGAGGGGTGGGATAGGGAAGGTGGGAGGAAGACACAAGAGGGAGGTGATATGGGGATATGTGTATATGTATAACTGATTCACTTTGTTATAAAGCAGAAACTAACACACCATTGTAAAGCAATTATAACTCCATAAAGATGTTAAAAAAAAAAAAAAAAGAAAGGAAAAAATCCTGCCAGGAAAATGCTATACTTTCTATCTAAATTCTAATTTACAGGTTATGCATCATATTTTTTTAGTTTATTTGAAGGTGGGCTTTAAATAAATAGACTAGAAAATTGTCTGCTGCCAACTTGTAACAATGCAAGTAACGGAAAACATGTCAGAGACCATCTAAATGCTGCAAGCTGGGGGGAAATAAAGTCTACAAAATGAACAGAATTTAATATCTTTCTGAGAAACCCCTCAAGAGTAGTGATATTTGTTAGCAAAACTGAGATTTGGGGCTGTAGCTTTTAAAATAAGTATGATTATGGAAGCATTCAATTAACTTGTTTTCAGGTCCCCTTTTCTATTGATTAAATAAGCAGCTACTTTAGAGGTGCTCAAATAGGCTGTATGGTCAAGATGTACAACAATCATGGACCAAGCAAATGATTTTCATGGAATAAAAATGCCAAAAGAGGAAAAAATAAACAAAATCAAGACCTATAGCTATTTCTTTTTTAATCTTTTTTGTTTTTAGTATTTATTCGGAATGAAGGAATTCCTAAAGAAGTATTAAGTTCCCCCAGGAATATCAGAAAGAAAATAACAAGGTATACTGTAGAAAACATAAAAATCAAATATGAAAAGTCTGGTTAGTGTATTAATTGAAAAATTTTCCCTAGAGGTCATTCCAGTACATGGTCCTCATTTTATATAAAAGGGAATTGAGACCCAACCATCAGGGATAATACAAAAGATGTTGAGGAAATGAATCTGGCTTAGTGAAGACCCCTATTTTTCAAACTTGTGAATGATAAAAACTAGATCAGAAAGAGCAGCCAAGGACAGTTATGGTCTTTACTATCAGTCAAGCTCATGGTTACAGACAGCATATTTGACCAACACCTGAAAGCAGTTATTCTGATTTCATTATATCACATTCTTTTTTTCAACATGTTGTGTTTTGAAATTACGTGTAGAAATAGTTTGGAACATGTATTTGTTTATATATTCACTTCTGCGTTCAACACATTTCTTCAGCATCTTCCATCCTCAAAGAGTGTAAGGATTGGAGATATAAAGGGAAACCAGATTACAGAGTTGTTGCCCTCAGAGAAGTTATAGGGCAATGGGAAAAAGATAGACATTAAACACGTAACGCTGATAAAGTGTGACATACACAATTACCAGGTATTATATAAGTATATGTTATAACCCAATTCAGGTGGTCATAGAAGTTTTTATGTAAAAAGTAAAGTTTAAGCTAAGTTCTGAAGGACAAATATTCATTAATTAGAAACAAAAAGGTAATTATTGAGTGTGATTGAGGACAGTGAACTCAGCGAAATATTGTGTCCAAATGCCACACACATTTGCTACACTATAAAAATGACTAACACTTGACCTATTTTATTTACTGAACTCTTGAACTTCTTAAAGTCAATCAGAATTGTTCCTTTAACATAATTGTTTTCAAGGCTTAAGGGGAAATGTTGCCATTTCCACATGTCAATGATTTTCAGAAAGTGCTTCATGTTTAAATGAAAATCTATTCAATTACATAGTAAATCACATTTGACAAGAAAACACATTACATGACTAAAGAATTATGGACCCTTAAATAGGACTGTGAATTTTCTTAACAATATTTAGAATTTTTGAAACATTTGTATTTTAATTAAAAAATTTTATGCTGAAGTATAAGAAACTAAAGGTAGAATGCCATGAAAAATAGCTTTCTCTACTTATTTTAACATTTTCTAATGTGAACGGATAGATTAGATTTTGTAATGGAATCTAATTATGATTAAAAAGAACAAGTTGATCCAGCTAAAAACATATTTATTCCCTAATACCAATACAAACCTAAGCTCCCATTATATTCTATAAATATGAAATAACCTTTAGTAATATGACAAATGAGCTGATGTGGAATGACACCCTTCAGCCCCAGATAGTAAATAGAACTTCTGGATAAAATATAACAAAAGCAAGTAAGTAGTGGCATTGTCTGTTTGAGAAGGAGAAGGAAGGAAGGAAGGAAGGAAGGAAGGAAGGAAGGAAGGAATGAAAGAGGGGAGGGGAGGGGAGGGGAGGGAGGGAAGAAGGAAGGAAGGAAAAAAAGAACAAAAATCTCAAGATGCCTGCAACAAAGAAATTATTCCAAGTCGTAAAAATTTGCTGATGCTCTGGGTCGGCCATTCTAAGAAAAAAGAACCCGCTAAAGATGAGTTTACAGTGAAAATCACAATCAAAAGTACAATCTACTCTGAGGCATAAGTAGCAGAATCAAGAAGTAGGAGATTTAGAGATCAAACTGTAGGGAAAAAATACTTTAATTATACATGTAAAAGGTTATGGAACAATAGAAAGTTTTATGAATAGTAGTTAAAAATCATAAAATATTAGGTTATAAGGTGCAATATTTTTGGAAGGAAACTGAAGTCCAGAAGAATAAAGGGAAGTGATTAAGTTCACACAGGTAGCACAGGATAGTCCCAACCAGGTTTGACAGGATCCAATTCCAACTTTAAGACAGATTTTCTTCTGCTGTAGTCATATTCCATCTATTTTTGTCATTTCTACACACTAATATACATTTAATAATGTCTAAATTGACTCAGTTAGTATTATAGATTTATTTCAAATGGAGATTTTATATCACTAGAACAAATTTTAAAAATCTATGTGTTTGCCATAAATAAAAGCTAATTGTAAAAATATATATAATGAAAACATAACAACACTATTATTTTAATGGCAATGGAGTCATAAACAAGTAACATAAACAAGTAAAGATAAAAAACAATAAATCTAATTAATTTACAAAAGGTGTATCTAAAAATAAAGTCCCCAATGAGAAGGATATAGCAGTGTCGGATCAATACATTTGGCATACTGCTCTTAGTTTTAAAATGATGAAATAGCAAGCTGACAAGGTGATTTCATTTTCTAGTTTGGTCTTAATGCCAACCCTTCATTTGTATATATATTATTGTTGTTGTTGTTGTTGTTATTATTATTATTAGGGGACTGACTACTAAGATTTAGTCCCTAACCAAAATGATATGACTCTATTCAATAACACTTTTCTACAAATGCCATTTGAAGCAATGCTGAGTCTGATTTTTCTCTGAACTTGTCAAGTTTGTGGAGAATATTTTTGGAGAGATAGGAAAAAAGTATATTTTATCTATTCATTGCTGTCATGCAGGCTGGGAAGGAACTTCCAAAAGGATTATACAAGACTTTAAAAGATGCAAAGCTGACTGAATGAATTAGTAACTATGTTTTCAGGTGACCAAATCAACACCATTCATCGTAACCTAAGCATGAAAAGCATGGGTCTAGTTTTTCCATTCACTTTCCTATACATTAAATACTGATGAAGCTTGCTTTGTACAGATTAATTTTAGTTTTTCAGATGACCAAATATACTAGCAATACATGTTATTTTAATACATAATGCAGTTCTTCAGGTGAACATAATATATTAAATAATCTTTCTCCAAACAAACAAAAACTATTAATGAGAACTTTTCTATAAGAAGTCCAATTAGCTTCAGTAAGAAATAGGAGTTATTGGTAATCACACTGTTAACAAAGCAGAAGTGGGGAAAGGCCATGGATTCAGTTCCTTACTCTTAGTAACGTTAATGGCTTCACTGAATACTACCCTTGAATCTTCATTCATTTCTAGGGCTTCCCAGTGACAAAAAAGTGAAGACTGTGATGAAAAATTTAGTACAAGTAGTAATTGTGAATAAGACATATATCTCCAGGTTGATAATTTTGCCTTTATTGTTTTGCAGCACTCTAATACTTAAGTTTGAATCTCCTTGGAAGAGATGAGAATTTGAAAGCAAATATTTAACGTGGCAGGTGCAGGGAACACTGGTACGGTGATAGGGAAGTATTAAAGGGAAGAGAGGAAACAGAGTATAATATCAAGCCAGTAACCACAATGAGTCTCTGGAGTTCAATTCTATAACAAAGCTCTGAAACATGGTGCAAAACACAATCCTTTGAATTATTTCACCAGAAAGAAAAGGGAGATGGATATTTATACGTGAACTTCTGAGACTCATTGGTTGAGAACTGCTCTCAGAGTTTTGATTCTCTGACACTCTGTTCTACAACACAAGCATGGCTGAACAGCTTTCTGTGGTTCTGCAAAATGCCTTAGACTCGGAGATACATTTACTGGCAGTTGGAAATTGCTGTAAGCACACCAAAATAGTAGGTCTGAGGAATACGAGTGAGGCACTGACAACATCTGCTACAACTGACAAATGATTTAGGTAATTAATGAATTTTAATGACTGATCTATGGCAAATTCCAAAGAAAATATAGATAGATATGAAATCAATTCACAATTATTTTTTGATTTATACATATTTTGCTGATCAGTAATACCTTAATGGTGTAGTATTGGGAAGAATGCTGTGGTGTATACTGAAATTCTATATATTACAATCTAAAATAGCAAATTATCTTGTCTCTACTATCTATACTTCTTAATTCATATAAGGTGCTTTGGGGCTCCAAGGAACAAAACCCCCCCAAAAAGGGCTTAAACAATAAGGAGATTCACTATCTCATATAACAAGCGGTCCAGACACATGCTAGATAAAGGAATAGTTGATTCAACAGCTAATAACATCACAAATTTATAAGGTTTATTGCTTCTTTAGCAGATGGAGTTTGCCTTCAAGTCAGACACAGCCATGATTACAAGCTGAGTCTTAACTCATAACTGAAACCATGCTCAGTAAAAGAAAGGTTTGTCGCTTTATATGTACCTCGTTTTAAAAATGAAGGTCTTGTTCAAAAGCCCGTGGTACAATGTCCATTCACCATTTTAAAGTGTAAAGATTTTAGTATGTTCACAAGATTGTGTGACCTTCTAATTCCAGAACATTTTCATCACCTCACAAAGAAACCCCGTATGCATTAGTATTCACTTTCAGACTCTCCAACCCCATCCCTTACTAACAATTAACTCACTTTATATCTCTATGGGTTTGCCTATTCTGGATGTTTCATTAGATGGAATCATACAGTATGTGGTCTTTTGCTTCTGGCTTCTTTCACTTAGTATAATGTATTCAAGGTTAATTCATGTTGCATCAGTACTTCGTTATTTTTTAAGGCTCTGTTAGGAGGAGGAAGATCACCAGCAGTAGCACTGAATACATTCAACAGATGAATGTTTAGCCATTCATCTACTGGTGAACATTTGGGTTGTTTCCATGTCTTGGCTATTATGAATGCTGCTGCTGTAAGCATTTGTGTAAAAGTTTATGCATGAACACAAGTTTTTAATTCCCTTAGGTATCTACCTAGAATTGGAATTTTTTGGTCATATGTTAACTCTATACTTAACTTTTCAAGGAACTGCCAAGATATTTTCCCAGGTGGCTGTACTTTTATATATTCCCACTGGTAACGTATGGCTGTTCCATTTTATTCACATCCTTGCCAATGTTTGTTGTGTGTTTTTTTAATTTTTAATTTTATATCTAGTAGGTATGAAGTGGTTTAACACTGTGGTTTTGATTTGCATTTCCCTGATAATGTTGAACACCTTTTAATGTATTTATTGGCCATTTGTATATGTTCTTTGATGAAATATCTATAAATTATTTGTCCATACTTTAATTGGAATATCTTTTTATTGTTGAGTGGCAAGTTTTCTTTGTATATTATATATACTAGACACTTATCAGATATTTGATATGCAAATATTTTCTCCCTTACAGGAGTTCTATTTTCACTTTCTTTATACTGTCATTTAACCATAAAAGTTTTTTTTTTTTTAATTTTGATAAAGTCCTGTTAATCTATTTTTTTTCCTTTGGTTGCTTATGTTTTAGGTGTTACATCTAAGAATTCTTTACCAAATACAGGGTCATGAAGATTTAATCCTATATTTTTTCTAAGAGCTTTATGATGCCTACATTTAGGTCCATTTTGTGTTCATTCTTGTATATGGTGTTAGGTTCAACTTCACTCTTTTTTTTTTTTTTTTTTTTGTTTGTTTTTGCTGTACACGGGCCTCTCACTGCTGTGGCCTCTCCCGTTGTGGAGCACAGGCTCCGGACACACAGGCTCCGCGGCCATGGCTCGCGGGCCCAGCCGCTCCGCGGCATGTGGGATCTTCCGGGATCGGGGCACGAACCCGTGTCCCCTGCATCGGCAGGCGGACTCTCAACCACTGCGCCACCAGGGAAGCCCCAACTTCACTCTTGTAAGAAAATATTCAGTTGTTCCAGCACAGTTTCCTGGAAAGATTATTCTTACTTCACTGAATGATCCTGGCATCCTTGGTTAAAATCAGTTGGCTGTAGGTGTATGAGTTTATTTCCAAAAACTAGACATTTGAATACTATAATGTGGTAACTCTAGATGTAAATTCTCCTCATTCCCCAATTTGCTGTTTTTATTTTGCTTTTTTTAAAAATTGGTGATGGCTATAGTAGTCCATTTGTTTAGTGATTTTCCAAACTATATTTTTGAAAAGACTGTATTCCTTATTATATAAGATCATTGTCTCTGTTTCTCAGCTTGCGTTCAGGTACTGTTTTGACAGCAGTGTTCTCAAGTGTGAGGAGATTAAAAAGAAGCTAATATGCAAAAGGAAAAAAAAAACAAAAACCTGTCTCAGTCTTTGCATCTTGGCTCTGTGTCAGGGCACTTCCTTACCACTTAGCCAGTCTTGCACTGAGCCTGGGTTCAGTCAAAGGTAAAAGTTTAAGGTCTTCTCCAAACTCTTCTGAGCGTGCATCTTGCTTTGGGCAAGCTTTCAAAATTGGCTTTCTAAATCCCCCATTCACATAAAATCCTTTTGAACTTCCTAATTTCCCAAAGAAGTTCTCTCCAACTTTTTCTTCTGGGCCTTAAGCAGTTCTACTGTATGTTTCTTACCCCAGATATCTGTGGTTTGTTAGTTCATCTTGCCGCGTTTTTGAGGAATGCCCACTTTTCCAGCTTGAATTCTGAGCTAGGTGAAAGAAAGATGGGTGCCTTGTATCAATTGTGCAGATAGACAATATACATGTTAGAACAGACATACATAATGATTCTTGATGAAGGGCTTCTCTATTCCTGCCAGAATGAGGGCTCAGAGTTCCACACTGGGAACATACACTTCCATCATCAGTAGTGGTGTCACTCCATGGATGGGGATGGGACAAGTGCGAGTAAAAATGCTACAAAATCTTCTTACCGTTTTGAAGTTTTCTTTCTTGATTTAGTGTTTGCTTGGTTGTTGTAAATCTTTGACTCTTTTCCAGTGTTCTGACAAAGTTGGAACTCATAGTTTTTCTTGTATTTCAATGTTTCAATTGGAGGAGAGAGACTTGGAGCTGCCACTTTGCTGATGCCCCTCCTCCCTCTCTATTATTTGACCTAAAGTGCATCAGAGTGGTTGAGAAAAATCAGAATGTATTTGTTAGAGTTTGGGATAAGGCCATCTGATCCAAAAGCACACTGATTTAAAGAGAAGTATAACTGAGACTATCTGTATCACCATTATTTAGTTTTGTGTTCAGTAAATTTTGCCCAGGAAAGAAATGAATTTAGACCACCTAAGTTGTCTTTGTCGAGTTTTCTGAAAAACCTTTGCCCAAGAAAGAGAAAACTACATACAAATCCTATTTTCTTCAGGGAATTCTTGAAAATCGTTTTTATCTGAGGTAAGAGTTTATTTACCTGAGCAAACTGCTTGCTTATCAAACAAGTTTACTTAACAAGAATCATTTAAAGACCCTTGCCTAACTATATCCATCAAGTCTGAATTGTTATCTTAAAATTTTCCCTATCCTAATAGTTTTCCTGACCTGAAACATTTCCCTTAAAACATCTGAATTCAGAACAATTCCTGTAGGGCCTCCCTGGTGGCGCAGTGGTTGAGAGTCCGCCTGCCGATGCAGGGGATACGGGTTCGTGCCCCGGTCTGGGAGGATCCCATATGCCGCGGAGCGGCTGGGCCCGTGAGCCATGGCCGCTGGGCCTGCGCGTCCGGAGCCTGTGCTCCGCAACGGGGGAGGCCACAACAGTGAGAGGCCCGCATACCGCAAAAAAAAAAAAAAAAAAAAAAAAAAAGAACAATTCCTGTAAATACACAACTTATGGCTTTCCCCTTGTAAGGAACTGGTAGGATTCTGTTAAGATAGTATTCTCATTATTAGGTATTCTTAAAAAGTTAGGTTGGACTTATTAACAGGTTGTCTGGTGAAATTTTAGAGAATTCAACGTTAAGTAACCAACCATGTATACTACAATGTTAAATAGTTATGGTAAAATGTAGTGAAGCTCTGAAACATCAAAGAACATGTTTGCGCTCTACATATGCTGGTAAGTTTTAACAACTGCTTTATTTGGACTCGCTATACCTGAGCACTTCCTAAACTACAGTGTGCATATTACAGTTTTCATAGGCTAATTATATTGTTTTATATAATCAATTCTAAAATCACGTCTCTTATTTTTTCATAATACCTTTGTTCTATATAAAATTATCATAGGTACCCTATCATTCTCAATCGTTGAGAAACTTAACACAAGATTCTGTTATGAAGGATCAGCCAATCAGCAACTGTGACAACTTAGCAAGTACCATTGCTTGAATCACTCGAATGTGTCATGTAAATTCCTAGGAAGTGTGATGTAGATTGTAAAGCAGCATTTTTCTATTTATAGATGTAATCATCTATCCATTGAAGATACTGGAGTAAGTAGTGGTATCTCTGCATTCTGCATAATTGGATGGATAGATTTGGGGGAGATGGTTAAGGTACTTAAGAATAATAGCTGAGCTCCTAGATATATTTAAATTTAAGCACTATATTTACTTAGCTATCAATTTTCTTTGTTTAATATTTCTCAGTGGAGTTTTCCACATCCACTGGTCAATTTCAGCATCTCCTATATAAGGAGAGAAGCTGTATTGTAAAGAAAAATGTAATCAGTCTGTTTTTACTATTTAAAATTGTTGAAAATTGTGGTTCAATTTTCAACAAGGATTTGAGGCATATTTACAATGATCACTAAACCAATACTTCCACTGATATTTGTACTTGTTTATTAATCAATTTATTAATTTATAGACCCCATCTTATAGGTAGCAGGCTTTTAGTTTTAAGATAGTAGAGAAATGTTCTTAGGCCCTATCCCCTCTTATGCTGTAAGAAGTACAAGAAACAAAAATGCAAACTCTGGCCTTAATGAATCTAAGATAAATATCTCCAAATCACAATATAAAAAGATGGAAAGTTGAAGACGTGGTAATAGGATAACCAGGGCAGAAAAAAATGTCAAATCACCATAGTAGATGAAGGAAATAGTAGCAAGGTGGAAGCTGATTTACTCCAGACAGCTCCTGGAAAGCTGAAATTTGAAGGCACATTGTTGAAAAAGGTGCAGTTAGGTTAATGGTGGATATGCTTCTAAGAGATATTTTTTAAAAGTTTGTATATAGAGAAAGACAAACCCAAGATTACCACTTCCGTTACTAATAGTCACGTGGATAAACCATCTACATCCCAAGAGATAAGGGATCTAATCTCTGAAGTAACTGAATCAGTTACTTCCAACTCCAGGATCCCAGAAAGGTAGGATGCTGCTTACAGAACTGTGACATTTGAGCTCTCTTTTTCTTCCTGGTTTCTATAAAACTAACAGAGAGGTTTATGACCTTCAATGAAGGATGTAAGAGCATCCTTCTCTGGCTAACCTGAACCACTCCAGAGAAGAGACATCTAAATATTGATATTGGGGAGTACCAAGTGAAATATAAACAAATAGCCAAAGTTGAGGAACACATTTTAGGAAACTTTCCGAAGTGGAAGATGACTAAGTGAATAAACTTAAAACAAAAACACAAATAACTTAGGATGAACAAGACTTTACAGAAAGTAGAACACTTAAAAAAAAAATCAATACTCTCAGATAAATTCCAAAATAAGAACAGAGGAAGCTTTACAAAAGTTATACAGGGCTTCCCTGGTGGCACAGTGGTTGAGAATCCGCCTGTCAATGCAGGGGACACGGGTCTGTGCCCCGGTTCGGGAAGATCCCACATGCCGCAGAGTAGCTGGGCCCATGAGCCATGCCGCTGAGCCTGTGCGTCCGGCGCCTGTGCGTCCGGAGCCTGTGCTCCGCAACGAGAGAGGCCACAACAGTGAGAGGCCCGCGTACCGCAAAAAAAAAAAAAAAAAAAAAAAAAAAAAAAGTTATACAAATTGTAATTAGAAAACAAAATAAGGATCTTATAAATTAAGTAAATGATTAGATAAAATTAAAAGCATCTAATTTTTAAAAGATATGTCTGTAATATTTTTTGTAAATTACATGGATACAGATCTAGATAATAGTGGTGAACATATAAGAAGATACGTGTGAATGAGTCAGACAGTCCAATATCCTGTAAGAGATATTCGAGAAAACACATCAGAGAATAGAATAGGAAATTAGTAAAGAAATGATATTGGAAAAGAAATCCCAGAACTGAATAAAATAAGTCTCCACATTAGAAGGGTCCATGAAGCATCCAAGAAAATGAATTTTAAAAGATCCCCTCTGTGTGAAGTAAGTCAGAAAGAGAAAAACAAATACCGTATGCTAACGCATATATACAGAATCTAAAAAAATGGTACTGATGAACCTAGCAGCAGGACAGGAATAAAGACGCAGATGTAGAGAATGGACTTGAGGACACAGGGGGTGAAGGGGAAGCTGGGACAAAGTAAGAGAGAGGCATTGACATATATACACTACCAAACGTAAAACAGATAGCTAGTGGGAAGCTGCTGCATAGCACAGGGAGATCAGCTCAATGCTTTGTGATGACCTAGAGGGGTGGGATAAGGGAGGGTGGGAGGGAGGCTCAAGAGGGAGAGGATATGGGGATATATGTATATGTATAGCTGATTCACTTTGTTGTACAGCAGAAACTAACACAACATTGTAAAGCAATTATACTACAGTAAAGATGTAAAAAAAAAAAAAAGACTCAAAAAAAGATCCACTCTGTGGTATGTGCTCATGGTATTTCCCCCAAAAAACTGCTTATAAAAAGAAGATCCAATATCTTTCAAATCTTAATAATAAGAAAGTTTCATACAAAGAACTGGACATCATCTTTGCAGGAGACTCAACATCCACACAGAAAGCTAGAAGATAATTGAATCAAATGTCTTCAAAAATCAGAGTGAATTTGTTCATTTACTTGTTCATTCATTCTAATAAATAATATGACTGAATATAGATTTATAAATTGAGTAAGAATAATGATGTGTTGACATAACCAATGTTTCAAAAATTTTCCTTCCATGCCCTGTTCTGGACTGGAATGCAGGATGTACTACAAAGATAATGAGAAAGAAAATAAGAAAATGGAGGCATTGGATCCAGAGAAGAGAGGTATTCCAGGAATGAGATCAAGGGAATTCCCTAGATGAGATCAAAGGAAAACCTGTGATAATATCTGGACAATAGGTCCTGATAAAAGCAACTAGTATAATTTGGAGCAGTAAGGAAATGACTCCAGAAGAGATATCTACAAAGGGTGAAAAAAATGAAATTGACAGATTTTCTGAATATGTGAATATTGTATTGAGAGGATTTGGGGATCTTTTGGAGAGTGTAGGAAGTCTTGGCAAAAGATTCAAAGACTATTAACTGATAAAAATGAGGAATGCTTAACTCCAGGATAAATTAAAAAAGGAGTAACAAGAAAGCAAGTATAATCATAGTGTACTGTGACTCATAAGTGAACAATATTTATGTGGTCATGATTATTAAAATACTGAATATGGCATTACCTAAAGATTATGATATAACCATGTTTGGAGAACAGAGGTAGGGAAAGTAGACAGTAGGAGAGCTAAAATCCTCACCTGCCACAATACAAAATTTAACAAAATTTAAATACCAGTCTGCAGATATACATTTAGAGACGTCAATATAAGCTTGTTATTTGGAAATATAGAAGCAAGATCCAGAAGACAGTTTCTTCTTCCAAGTTTGGGATGAGGGTTGAAGGAGATTATGACATTCATCCTAAGCATGTGGTGACACTATTTAATTCTGTAAACACAATGTTTGTTTTACTTTGATAAAATATTAATTAGTTAAAATGATTTAGCATCATTACATGTACTTGGTTACTGTGATAGTAACCAAGAATAAAGCCTTGTCTTCAGAGAACTTTCCAGAAGTGTTGAGAATCTTCCAAATTTCAGTAATCTTCATTCTTTGTATGCTCTTTGAGTAGCATACAATTCAAATAATAACGCAGAATTTTTGCATAAAGACATTTGCACATAAATCTTCATGAATTAAGAAACTGAACTGAAGGCAAGACTTTCAAATTGCTTGGATTCAAATCCTGGATTCTATACCAGATTTCTCCATGTGTTTGAGCATTTATTAACTTCTCTTTACTTCATATGCAGTTTTCAAATGATTTTACTGCTTACCATGTGGATTTGTTGCCCTTTCTTTTTCCTCCTTCTTTGATGGTTAAGAAGATCATGTATGTAAAAGTTCTGAGTGTGGGACTTGTTTTATAGTAACTAATGAATGATGATGAGGAGGAGAGGGATGACAAGGATGAAAGGGGTGATGGTGATGATACAACTGTGTACCAAGCTAAATATTCATTATTCCTCAAGCCTCTTGAAAAATGAACAAACTTCCCAACCTATATAATAATCTTCTTTAACCCTAATTTTTTCATAAAGTTGTAACTAATAACATCATGTGTGTTGACATCAAAATGAATTATAACTTGGCAACCAATCTTATAAAGAAAGAAACATTTGGATCATCCTCATAATTGAAATCGAAGTTATTCAGGTGTGTACATTTTCATTTTTCTTAATTTTCATTCCATTTTTTGTTGGATTCTGTTCCCATGCAAGTCCATATTATTCGTTTGCTTTGACTGTTCCATCTTTTAAAATGTGAATCTCTATTTAAAGTCAAAGGAGACTCAATGCATGAAAGATGTACAAAATTGTGAAGGTGGGGGAGAGAAAGATGTCCCCAAAGGGTAGATTGCTTGGTCAAGAGTGACTCAGAATGAGACAGATAAATTATCTGTTACTACCATATTTTCCACAAAACATCAGAGAAAGGGGAAAGGTTAAACATTAATGGTTCTTTGCCTAGTGATATCCTGTCCTTGTCATTTTGAATAATGCTTTCTTGAAGGGACACCACTGTTCTAAGGCTGTGAATTCACAGGAAAATTGCCCCTAACATTTTGGTGCTGACTCTTGTTTTTAATTACTAAATACCAAGAGAGGTATCAGAAACAGAGTGATTTTTAATTTTCTTTCCAGTTTACGGATTTTTAAAAATTAAGTTTTAATCATTTACAGAGAAGAAAGTCACATTGGTGTAGTAAACCACCTGAAAATAGAATTTTATACCCTAGTCATGGTTTGAAATAAAGTAGTGCTTTCAAAATGGCAATCCATATTTTGAAGGCTGATTAGAGACATATCAGATATTTAGCATGTTGTGAGCTTCTTCTGGGCCTATTTATTGTCTAAGCAGCACTTAAGAAAATTAGGCATAATCCCACACTAAGCCTGAGGCGTAATCAATCTATCCGATAACTCCCTCTATGTCTTAACCTCATAAAGTCACTCCATTGTTGGTAAGTCTTGATACAAAGTCAGTGGTTCAAAGCTAAATAATTTTATGCTTAATGAGAACAACACAAATATACTTTTAGGTGTATCTTCCTTGTCTGTGAATCCTAGTTATTGTTGTTTGTTGTTTTTATGTAAGTTGCTGGTCATCAATATGTTCATAAATTATTCTCCAAAGGACCTAAGTGTCCTGAGCAAGAAATTCTGCAGTAATTTTAAAAGGCTTGTCCCTTTCAGTCTATTGACCATTGGCTTTTGAATTACAAAAACTTGTGCCTGAGAGGCAGCAAGAGAATTATAACTACATTTTATGCACAACAAATAGCCGTGTCATCTCCCATGTCTACACGATAATAAACAAGTGCTTGGGAGGAAATAACCTAGTGCATAAGGTCACTAAGGAGTTTATCTGCAAGAAAACAAAATTGTTTTAAGAAAATGCTTCGTTCCAATGCCTCTTTTTAGTGGTGCTAAAGAAAAGTTTCTAGCTACAGTGTTTTTAATTCCACTGAAGAAAGTCAAGCATTTTAATGAAGATTGGGACTCATTTTTAGACTATCTCTCTCCATTCTGCCATTTGAAAAGAGGGTTAGTGTTGGAGAGATTTTCACTTAACTTCACAGTAAGTGGCTCGGCTTGACTTCCTGGATACTTTCATGAATTGGTGGTAAATAGGCAGTGGTGTCGAATGACTGAACACGGAAGACATAAGGATCAGTGAGTGACTCACAGTGACATTGATTCAGAAAGAAACCTTAAGGGAAACAAACTTTCCCTTTTCCATCTTGAGTAGTCAGGCCTCTGTCTTTTAGTTGCAAGAAACTTAAACTGAACACTAACTGAAAGCAAAATTAATTGACTAGTATAGTCAAGGAGGGATATGGGGTAGTTCATAGAATCAAAGAACCAAAAGACTAATGGATTCAAAACCTAGAACTCTGGGTTTGATGGCTCCAGTGTTCTCTTTGACCTTCTCTAATTCCTATTAATTTTTGTGTGCTGGTCCAATTTCCTTCTACCAAACATAAGTTAACAATAACCACATATCAGCAACTCTAATGCAAAAGCACATGGTGCCTCTAAAAATCCATGGATTAATACCAAGTGTCCATGGATTAATACCAAACTCTGATTTGTCCATTGTTTGAGCCAATCACAATTGTTTGGGATATAAGTTATAACAGTTGCCAACTTCTATTGCTGATTCCTATAACTAGAGGACTAGTCTCAATTATAGGAATAAGGATAGAAAAGATAGCTGGACAGACAGAAAAATAACTAACAGAGCCCAAGACACTATTCCTTGCTGAAACAATTCTACAACATCATTATAGGTGTTCCTCCAGGATCGAATTGTAAAAACAGTGGATATAATGAAGAAATCACTAGATTGGGGAAGCGAGACTTAGATCCATCTCATCTCTGCTTCTAAACAGTTTTATGATGTTAAAAAAGCCACTTTGCAGATCCCAGACTTCATTTTCCTCAACTGTAGGGTAGCTTCAAGCTTGCTATTCTATCAAGTTTAATTTCTATGAATAGAAATGACTACTACTGATAAGCATATTCTGCTGTTGGAGAACTCAAAGTTATATTGAGCTGGATTTTGCCTCTCTTACAATGTAGTATAGAGATTAAGAGTGGACTCTAATATCAAATAGCCCTGAGTTTGAATCCTGGAATGTGACACTGAGCAATTTACTCAATCTCTTTCTGTCTCAGTTTCCTCATTTGTAAAGTCGGGGTAATAGTTGTACTACCTGGTAAGGTTATTCAAAGGATTTAAATAGAAAACATAGGGCTTCCCTGGTGGTACAGTGGTTAAGAATCCGCCTGCCAATGCAGGGGACATGGGTTCAAGCCCTGGTCCAGGAAGATCCTACATGCTGTGGAGCACCTAAGCCCGTGGGCCACGACTACTGAGCCTGTGCTCTAGAGTCCGTGAGCCACAAATACTGAAGCCCGCACACCTAGAGCCTGTGCTCCACAACAAGAGAAGCCACCGCAGTGAGAAGCCTCCACACCACGATGAAGAGTAGCCCCCGCTCGTTGCAACTAGAGAAAGCCCACGCACAGCAATGAAAACCGAACGCAGCCAAAAATAAATAAATTTATTTTAAAAAATGTATATAAAGTATTTGGCAAAGTGCCTAGTACATACAAGCACTGAATAAATATTAGTCATTGTTGTAATTATTATTACTGTTTTCATTTTTTTTAATTTGCAACAACTGATGTTAGTCCTGCTCTCAAGAGTCATTAAGAATTAAAGAATCTGTCTTTCATGTTACAGATCCAGATCTTTTTTTGTCGCACACCCTTCCTCCTTTACCATAGCTCTTTATTCTTTAGTAAATAGGCTCTTCAAGATTTCCACACAGGGTATAGAACATATCTTTCCTTTTCAGTTGTCCAAGGTCAGAGATTAACTGCTCTGTCATTTTAATTGTGTTTTGAATAATTTATAATCCAGAGGTATCAAAACATAACACATTTTTAAAAGTCGTGGCGGAAAGCACCAGGAGAACATGGGTTGAGGGATTGTTAGGAGCAGGTTCTTGAGCACAGACAGTTCACTTAAATATCTAGATTACATAAAAGTACTTATTTAGGAACTGACCCAAGTAATTTTTTTTTTTTTTTTTTTTTTTTTTTTTTTTTTTTGTGGTACGCGGGCCTCTCACTGTTGTGGCCTCTCCCGTTGCGGAGCACAGGCTCTGGATGCGCAGGCTCAGCAGCCATGGCTCACGGGCCCAGCCGCTCCGCGGCATGTGGGATCTTCCCGGACCGGGGCACGAACCCGTGTCCCCTGCATCGGCAGGCGGACTCTCAACCACTGCGCCACCAGGGAAGCCCTGACCCAAGTAATTTGATCACCTTGTTTTGCATGATTAAAACTGCTTTTGATAATTAGTTTTCTGGCATATGCTCTTGTCCAAGAGAAGGTAATAAAAGGTGAGAAAATAATTGCTATTTTATAATGATGTCTTCAGGATGCCAAAATAACCCATCAGTTGGGTAAAAAATTCTGAGTCAAACCAGCTCAGAATCATGTAGACAGTTTGTTTATGGGATAAGCATTTTTTACTGTCTGTCCAAAATAGCTTGGTTTCCTCTCTGCTGTTTTCTTATTTTCTGTCTTGAGCTTGTATACTTTTATGAATAGTGATATTTAAAATTAATTTTAACATAGAAATTTGAAATGGAAATTCGTGTTTCATTATCTTTATAACCTCAGAAGATAGGTAAGGCAGGAATTACAATTATCACCTTCGTCTTACCGAAATAATTTGCTCAGAGTCAGAGACTTGCAAACAAATGCTATAATTCTAAGTAAGTGTCCTTATTAATAGAAAATAGTGTAATTTGTTCCTTCTCGTTGTCTAATGTTGTTTGAGATTCTTTAGACAAAGCATCAGTATTAGGTTGCTCATAAATGCATCTGAAGATCAATGGAATTATGTTGGGACAACTCTAAAATGAACATTCAAGGAATGATATCCCCTAGAGTTCAATTATCTGAGTTAAAACTGTAATAATAGATCTTGGTATACAGCTGGCAAATTTCTCTGTGTGTTTTTCCTTTTTCCATCACCTTCCAGTTTCTACTACAACACTCCTAGGAATGTTACTAATAAATTAATTATTGCAAAAGCATATATAGCCTCAAGGTTTGTCTACCGGTAGCCATTAGCCACAATATGCTAGAGCAGATATGGCGTTTCCCTGTTGAAATACCAGTCAAGTAGAACTACATAATCAATGTTCAGAAGACATGCTGGGGATGGAGTCAGGTGCGGGGGAAGAAGATGCATGCATATTCACTTGGGATATTAACTCCATAAGGCATGTTTACTGAAAAAGAATGCACTCATGCAAGAACTGCACACAGTTGGTTGGAACCATGATGCTAAGAAACTGGGAGCCGTTTTATAAATGTATGTTCCAGTTTAGGAACGGGCTCTCTTAATAACAGCCTCGTTTTAGTAGTGGCATCTTAGGCACTTGATCCACAGAGGGAAGTAATTAAATTTAATAGACACAATCCTCATTTTGAGGATACCCTCGATTTAAAGTAGCAGGGGAGCATAATTAAGTCTAATAGAAACAATGGCTTGAGAATGAAGATACACTATGAAGCAAACACAGACCAAGTCTACACATTACCAATTACCCAGTCAGCCAGGGTTACAAACTGTGCTTATGTCCTACTATTCAGTCAAAGCAAAGCTAGAGGGTTGAGATGTGTTTATTTATTTATTTATTTGGTTAGAATCACATTTATAATTGGTATTGAGTGAATGTAAACCACAATATTAAGATAAGATTAAGGGTTACACATACCCATTACAAAGTTAAGTGAAGAAGTGAAGTAATTAAATGGGTGCTTCTAACCAAAATAATATATTCTAAAACCTAAAGATATTTGAATTAGAGAATGTGTAGCCTAAACCATCAGATTAATTGTCTATATTCCCTTTCCCAGTCTTACATAATATACTTGTAAATATATTTGGAATTAAAGAAAATCATTCGGATTTATAGTTAGATTATAACATAATAGCTGTCGTTCTGTCTGTTATGCATAAACTCAGCTTGATGCGATGGAAAGAATCCCAGCCTGGGAGTTGAAACTTCTCACTTATTATCTCGCTTCTGCTCATTTATGCTTCTATTTGTCAGATATATGTTGACCCTATAATGTGCCAGTTAGCATGGAGAGAAGTGGGGGAAATAACTAAATTAACAGGATTCATTTCCTACTATTGAAGAGAGTGTAGAATATTAGGAGAGAGAAGCATGTAAAAATAATTATGGTCGAATGTATTTAACATTAGAATGGATGTTTATAGAATGTGTTGTTAGAGAAGAGAGAGGGAGTCTGAGCCAACTGAAAAAGAGGTGATGAATGAGTTAATGTTTTTTCTGGGTCTCAAGGGATGACAATAAAAAGCCCAGGAAATGGCATTAGAGGTGCAGCAAGCAGTATGTGTAAGGGTATAAGTAAGGGTCCAAGACATTTCTCTGAGACACCAGTGTATATGGAGGAAATGAGGTAAAATGTGAGTGGGGTTAGAAGGCTCTGGATGTTCCGAGCAGGTAGGACTTGAGGTGAAAAATAAAACGTGAGGCCAGATAGCACACAGCTTTGTAGGATATATTCAAGAGTTTGACTTTACCTTTTGTAAAATAATCTTTTAAACCAAGGAGTTATCTATGTTCGATCTGTGTTCTTACCGGAACTGCATGATCGTGTACTTTTTTCTACCCAAACAGTGTACAGTTCACTGTGTGTTGAATGAATGTAAATGAGAAAATAATTGGTTTTATTCTATATTCTATTTTATGTCATAATTTTAGATTTATGACCTTAAGAGGATTTGAAAGATGATGACTTTAATAAATTTGTCATCCAGTGGCACTCCTGGAATACATTTTTTTTTTTTTTTTTTTTTTTTTTGCGGTACGCGGGCCTCCCACTGTTGTGGCCTCTCCCGTTACGGAGTACAGGCTCCGGACGCACGGGCCCAGCGGCCATGGCTCACAGGTCCAGCCGCTCTGCGGCACGTGGGATCCTCCCGGACCGGGGCACGAACCCATGTCCCCTGCATCGGCAGGCGGACTCCCAACCACTGTGCCACCAGGGAAGCCCACTCCTGGAATACTTTTACGCTCAGATAAAACACTGGAAGTATCAGAATAGTGTAAGTTGACCATATCAAAGAAGTGGCACACATGTCAAGAGCCAGCAATGTAAGCTCTATCTTCAGAAAACTTGGAGCAGGGCATGTATAGCTTAAGAGAAGGCTGCGTTTTGGGAAGAAAAAAATGGAAGGAAAAGTTAAGGAGAACTTAATGTCTAACTCAGGCTCTGGCACAATCTAGCTGTGAGAACTGACATGCCACTCCTTTCCTCTAGGTTTTATTCATTAATTCTATAAATATTGCTTGATCCTTTACTGTGTTTCAGATACTAGGGCATGAAGCAATGATAGACACAATTCTTGTGCTTTCATTTAATGGGCTAAAGTCAGCAATGTTTCTTTGAGAGCAAGCAACAAAAAACAGCTGGAGCTCGCACCAGACAAAATGACTTAATTAGAAGGAAACAGGGTAGCTGACAGATTTGAAGGGGAAGCTGGAAATCCAGGTTTCAGAAAGACCAGAGACCCAGGAGTTCCCGAAAACTAGGTAGCAGGAACTGGGAGAAAATGGGCTGTGCCGTGGTCATCAGGGGAGGAGCGATTTTGCAAAGGAGAATTGAGTGATCACTAAGAGAAAAGATAATGGACACTGGACAGGCAAAAGAAAATGTTTGTCCCCAAAGCACCTCTTATTCCTTAGGTGATTTCTAAGGCTTTTATGAGTTTTTAAAATTCTAGGAATAAATATAAGATCATGATTCGGTGTTTCACATTTTTTGGTGTACTTTCTTTAATATACAACCCTGCCTTATGTGAATAGAATCTCATAAATAAAGGAAGACGACTTTCATCTCAAAGTGAAATGAAAAAAAATCAGTGAAAACGTATTTCTTTCAAAAGAAGAGGCCGTGATTGTATTTAAAATAGTTCTATAAATAAGCATTCTGCAATCTGCTACACTCTTTAGGGAAAGAGCAAGGTTCGGTTCTATAGCTCATTTAAAAGATATGCTTCTTGAGTTGAGATGACCATACAGAGATTTATTTTCATGGATATATAAGCTCTGAGAAACTGCAGGTTTAAACATGGGCTAGCTGAGAGACGTTTAATTACCGACTTTGGTCATTGCAGGAACGACGTTAGTCCTCTAGTTAAAGAAAACAACAGTGTTATCAAAACTAACCTGTGAAGCTTTATTAAAACTATTTTTGGTGATCATCTCTTTTAAGAAGCATTGCCTTTAATTAGACCCTGGGTTTGAAATCAAGAAGGGTCAATGAAAAATAAATGTTTAATCATACGCAGCTACTCTATCTTTACAAAATTCAATTATTTCTATCCAGTGCAGCATAAGAATCATTTGGCAGCTGATTAAAACAATCCTTAAAGCAAATTATAGCACTGTCAGAAAACAAGAAATCAGAATGTCAGAACACAAGGACATTTCTATGCAAAATGTCTTGCAAGTGTCTGTGACAGACGATTTCTGTCTGTTTGTTATATTAGTTTCATTAATTTGGTCCACATCAAGCAAAAGAAAAAAAAGTATTTCCATATGTTTGCTATTTGAAATAAAAATCTTCAAATGAATAATATTCCCAAAGATAACCAAAGTAGTCATGTGGGGAAATTTTATGCTTTGATTTTATACAAGCTTATTCAGCACTGTAAAAATCTATGTACAGGTTTATAGCTGTAGAGATCCCAAAATAACGGCTTTTTTTTTTTTTTTTTTGCAGTAAAGCTGCATCTATAAAACTTCAGCTACTACTAATATGTAAATGACATTAAACCTAGATTTTATTTATTGCTTTCTGGGCAGAGACAAACACAATGTGTTATTTGCAATATATTCATGTACACTGTAAAAAGTGAACATATGAGCTACATAGATCTGAGTTGTGTGTCCTAAAATACATCGTTATTGTGTCTTAAATCTAAATGTTACTTTTACATTGTTCACAAAAGATTACAGAATTTTCTCCTCTTTTAAAGCTAAAGAGAAACTCAAAGACACACATTATGGAAAGATGAAACCATACATTAATAGTGAAATAAGGTTGCCCATAAGAAATCTGGCTTCTTTTCACTAGATTTCCTGTCCCATATCAAAACTCATGCACTACAGTCTTGGACCCAGCCTTATAAAGTCAGTTAACTGACTGTGCTTTGCACAAGTACGAATGCTTGTTTTAGTGAAGCAAAGCCTTGACTACCGTAGTTGCTCAACACATTTGTTGCAGTGTATTGAAATAAAGAGATGTGAGAACAATCAGTTACCAAGTGTTCACTGAGCCCCTTAGAACTGCTTTTTAAGAAACTTAATACTCATGTTCAAAAATTTTATAAAATTGGGTCTTACCTTAAATAGAGAAACAATTTGAAGCATGGAATTTTATAATATTTACCAAACTGGCAAGTATTACATTGTGTAAATTTTGTACACTTCTTTTAAATAATAAAGCCTCAGTTGTGAAGACTTCTGAGAGAGCATCATGGTGATAATGAGGATGAGAGAGAGAGAGAGGGAGGGAGACAGATAGACATTGTTGGCTCAGGAAATAAAGTTTCAGAAGGAATTTGGCTTTGATTCAGGAATTCAATAGATGTGATCTGGATTTATTCTCTTTCTCACAAACATACATGCACAGGTGTGCATGCACATGTGCACACACACACACACACACACACTTCTGCCTTCCTTCTTTGGTGTTAACTTCATTCTCCAGTAGCTCATTAATTCTATGTAGTTGACTCCCCTAATTCTAGGCTTACATATTTATATCTTAGCAAGTATCCCTAGTGGAAGAGAAGTAATCTCTGTTTTGAATAGTTACAAAATGGTCCCAGTATTGAGATAATTTTTTTTAACTCACTTGCTTTCCCTAACTGTGGCCTATGGGGATGAACTGGGATGGCTGACGTCATGGGTATGTCTCTGGTTCCAGGGATGTAAATCAGTCCCTTCTAAACCACAGGGAATGAAAATAGAGAGCAAGGGCTCATTACAGGAGACATCAGTGTGCTGATTTCAGAGAAAGGGTGTAAAACTGTAAGCAAACACAGCCAGTGTCCATAGCCAGCAAGAAATACAGCAGTGAAAAAAAATATAAGGGGGAATTGTATAATATAATATCAACACCTGTTTTATGGTCTTCCTTATTTTCCATTAACTTCAACTTTCATGTCTACAATCCTCACACAATTCTTTACTGGTCACTAAACTCCAGCGTCCTCCATTCATCAGAATTCTCCTCTCAGACAACCAAGAGGAGTCCAGGCTTATGGCTTAGGCTGAAACAAGGCTTGGCATGGATATGGAATGGAGGTAGCTTGGTGCTGTCAGTTTGGAGAAAAGAGAAGCTAACCTAAACATATCCAAATTCTAGACCCACATTGCCACCTGTCCACCAGAAAACTTTAACTACATGAGTCCTAGCATGATAAATTCAATTATTCTAAGACGAAACTCATTCACTGAGTTCTAGGCTGAACTACTTCTCTTTTCTGTGGTCAGTTATCTTCTAACTTTCTATTAAACTCTATAATTCCTCCCTTAGAAGCCTCCCTATAATGTCTTTTACAATTCTTTTTTTTTTGTTTAATTTAAATCTTGACTACATAATGAATTCACTTATAACAGTGAAATGTTTCCCTCCCATTTCTAACTTCTAGTTCCCTAGATCTCAGTGTAGTCAAACATTGCTATGAATTTCTTGTAGATTAACCTTATTAAGATATGTATGTATACACAAATGTGCATACTTATTTTAGCCTAAGGTAAGGTTTGTTTTGGGTCCTAGCTTTAATAGTTTGCAATATATCTTCTTCAATACATAGAATAGTTTGTAAGTTTAAAAGAAACAACTTCATTTTTTAAATGGATGCATAATATGATATAGTATCCATGCACATAATACCTGTAACCAGTCCTCTCTGATGAGCACATATTTCCAACATTTTTGCTATTGTCAGCAATGTTTCAATGAATAACATTGTACATATATCATGTGTCTTCTTTCTTATTGAGTTATATATATATATATATATAAAGGAATTTCCTTTATATATAAAGGAAATTAGACTCCTCTACAAATTCTAAATATTTTTATTCAAGTATATAATTTGCTTTTGATTTTTCTTGGTTATGCAGAATTTACTTGCTGTACATGAATGTATACATTTTTCTTTTATGGTTTTTGAAGTTGATAAAGGTCTTTCACAATCTAACACTATTAAGGAAAAAAATGAGACAAAAACTTCTGTGTCTAATAATTTTATGAAAACCCATAGTAATGCTTTTAATCTCCTATTAGAATGATCTCATTCTCCTTTGTCTCTGCTTCCCTGAAAGATTATAGACTTCTGCAAGTTTGTAGCCTCACAGTGCTTGTTACCTTATCCCTAACTATCTCTCAACAAACATTTGTTCATTGGAAATAACTTGCAAGCATTGTTCTTTTTAAATCTGTACAGGAATGTGTCTAATGCAAGTAAGAGGTTCTCTGGTGCGTATTTATTTAACAGACTATACAATCTTTTTTAAGCAAAAATAGATACTTGAGTATAAAACTGTTTTTCTATTAAGGTCTGTGAAAGATAGGCACCCTGACCTACTTTCAAGTGGAAGAAATGGGTGGATAGTTTGAAAAGGGAAGAAGGGATTTTCAGATAAGGGTATGGTTTTGAATTCAGACAAACATTGTTCTGAGTCTTGGTTTTACCTATTGAAGCTATAAGAGTCAAGGCCAACTTCTATGTAATGTGGAGTTAATAAAAATATCTCTAAGACTCAGTTTGCTCATCCCGGTAATGGGGTTAATAGGATTTACCCCATTTAGTTTCTGTGAGGAATAAATGAGGTGATGTAAGCAAGCCATATTTTTTTTAATTGAAATGATATTCTAACTTGCATCATCAGGTAGACTGAAACTCCTTTTTAACATTGGATATACACTTTGATTCACAAGATGAATCAAAGTGCCAGATAATAGTGCCATGCATGATGTTTAGGGGATCAATATTACCCACACATTGATGGTGAAGCCATTTCGGAGTTTGAACTAAGTTGTGAAGCAACACCTACTCAAAAACAGATGCCCTGGACAATCCCCAATTGAATATCAAGAATTTTTGGCAGTCCTAAGAAGAGAAATTGGTACTACGCACCTTCTAAATGCAAAGTATCTGCGATTTAAGGAGATGACTAGAATCCGGTTTTTTTGTTGTTGTTGTTAGCATTTAATTAATCCTCTAAAGTGTTTTGGCAAAATTTTGGCCTCACTCTCACTCTACCCCAATAAATGCACTTACCAGTCTACTGCAAAGAGAATAGGCATGTCTTGCTTTATTCGAACAAGGGAACCAGCTAAACTTAAGAATCAGACCAAAACCCCATAATTTTGTGTGTATGGACAATTAATCCATAATCCAATTACTATCATCTCTGCATTTTATGAAATTAGTTTAAAAGTGCAGGCTCTTTATTTCTGATCGCTTTCAGTAATGCTCTGTGCACATGCTCACTGCCTTACCTCAAAAAGGTAGTAAAGATTCAGGGAATAATATTTCCTGAAATTCTATTTGAAATCCCTTAGGTAAATATTGCCTCCCAGCTCCGTTTACTAACAAACAAAAGAAAACAAAACCGAGAAGCTTTGAGTCTCAGTCTTTTCCGAACTCTCTCTTCTGGTGGAAATAATTAGAAGACCAGTGAAGAATAGGAAGCTCCTTACCTAGGAGACAGACAGAATTTGAAAAGGCCAACATGTTTGTCAGCATTTCAGGAACAACACAGATAGAAGAAGTGGACCTGCAAAGAGAAAGCCATTTCTTCAATGCAGAGAGGACCCTTGACCAAAACATAACAACTCAATTTGATACAACCATGGAGAGGAAGAAAGTTAAAAGCAGTTTGTGTGGATAGGTGTGCAATATACTACAGGAGAGGGCCATGTATTATACACTTTTTCAAAATGTAAGTGTGTGTGTGTGTGTGTGTGTGTGTGTGTGTATTGTGGTTGTTGTTGTTCATTTGCTCTCTAAGTTTCTGACTAACACTTCCAGCAGTTTCAGTTCAGCAACCTTTGGAATTCGTTGCGAAAAGCCAGAAAGAATGCTATAGAGTCAGAATACCTGAATTCACTTCATGCTTTCGCTTGGATAACTAGCTTAGCTGTCCTAACTAAAGGTTGGAACGTGAGGTGGAGGTTTTGACTCTAAAGTCATAAATCTCAGCAGTAGAAATCATCAAATGGGTTAGTTCTGTTTCCAGGGCATGTCTGTACATGCCCTCTGCCCAGTTTCCAAGTATAATGTACCTCTTGGGTTTTCAAAGTCAGGCATAAAATCTACAGTTTAGAACACAAGCAGTGACCCTGATCATTACTGAATGAAGTACTTCTTTCGGTACTGTCCAGAAATATCAGAGTATGTCTCTCTGCTTAACAGACATAGCACTGATTCTGTATAGATATTTCATTTGGCTAGGCCACTAGTTCTCAACCTGGGGTGAATTTGCTGCCTCCCTTATCCCCAACGGACATCTGGCAATGTCTGGAGACAATTTGATTGTCACACCCAACATCAAAAGAGTGAAGGCCAAGGACCCTCTCTCACCACCCAAATGTCAAAAGTGTAAGCTTGAGAAATCCTGAGCCAGCCTTTGGGTTGATCAAAAATTCAGATAAAAATTCAACCCAGCTCCTTGAAATGAAAACTTGATAAAGGAAAAGTACCAATGAATAATACTGAACATTTATTCTGAGGACACTGAGATTGAGATTTTGCCATATACACGCATGTAGGTACAGAGTTTCTACTAGATTTAGTTTTAGTTCTCTTCTGCCAAATGGATTTTTCCAATTGAAAGAAGAATCTAACAGATCTTCTCTGGGGAAAAAAAAGCAACTTAGTTGTTTGCATTGCAGTGGCTCAATTATGAATAATCTGTAAATTTCCAACCCTCGAGAAATGCCTTTTGGCTATTTTTCTTCTTTAAGAAAGTGTTGTAAAATTAAAATGGCTTTTGCCTATGCAGGTATGCTTTGCCTTAAACAAGTTCTATATATGAAAACATTGATTTATAAAAAAGATTAATCTGGGCCAAATGTTTGCTTTAGAATAAGAATTTGTAGCTTTATAAAGACAATGAAGGAATGATTCATGTAGAAATCCAAACTGTGGTATTTTACCTAGTGTGATTCAGTTTCCACTTTGGGAAACACATATATATTAACTTAAAATGTTTTTAAATTAAAATTGTTAATCAACTGACCATTTCAATAAAACAATCTGCTAATTTTCTAACGAAAATGGTTAGTTACCTTCCTCTGAGTAAATAACATTGTTAAAGCACATGTTCTACATAATTTCTGTACTTATTAAACAGGTCCCAAAGAGGTGTTGTGTGTTTTTTTTTTCCCTACACCACTGTCATTTTTATATGAAATATGGCCAAAGCTAAGACTTTTTGTTTCCTTATCAGTATAAGTCTTTAAGAGTGTTAACCCAACTGGACAGGTTTACACAGAATGCAGCATCATGTCAGAGGTATGTTGAACATATATTGAAAGTCAAAAGAAAAATTAGAAAGACACCATTAACTATTTATCCAACATAAAGCCCAACAATTATTTCTGTAAAACTCCCATTGCATTAATTGATTAATTCATCCATTCTATCATCAATTATATACACAATACTTACCAGAATTTAATGTCTATGAGATGTCTTCTAGCCCCGAAGCCCTAGGTTACGGTGATCCAGTTTTTAAACTAGGACAGCCTCCTAGAGAAAACAACATATTAAAAATAAATAAATATAGCTTTGAAGTGCCTCGAGAAAAATAAAAAAAGAATGCAAAGGAGCAGATAAATTCCCCTCAAGTGTCCATGAAAACTTGAAGGCCACTTCATGTTATGATGCTTTGCATTTATTATGCCCTTATTTTAATAAACTCATCTATAGACTTGTGGGGGAAGAATTCATTCATAATAGAACCCAGGCACCAGACTAGAATACATATATACAGAACATTTTAAAAGATAAATGTTGCCCAAAACTATATCAATGATATAATCTGCATAGGGTAATTTAGCCATTTTGTACCGATGGAGTCTTCTTTTGACTAAGATATAGGTTCAAATAATAGATCCACAATCTATCAACTGCACAGCCTTGGAAAATTCATCGTACCACTGAGTCTGTGTTTTGTCACTCTTAAAATGTACATAATAATACCTATCTTTAGAATTTTGTTCTGAAATTTAAAATTATGTATCTATAATTTCTAGCACATAGTAGGTGAACACTAAGTGGTAGTTTAATTTTTCTCTTAACTATGAGAAATTGGTCATCATACTTGAAAAAGTTATTAGAGAAAATTTTAATTTAAGATAAATGATAAATATTCATATATGTAACATACATTTTTTATAGAAAGCATTATAAAATGACATTTTTGTGAAAAGGTAAGAATTCTAAATGTCAGCTTGATAAGATGGACGGAACTAAATGAGATTTTTATTATTGTAGTATAGAAAAAAATACTTTAATATAAAATTTTTAAACATTCCAAAAATGAAAGATGGGTATTGGGCAAAGATTAATGTGATATTTACATGGTATTATATGATATGGAAAAGAATCAGTTCATACTTAAATTATAGGTTTTTGTGATGGGCTAAATAATGGGCTCCCTCAAAATCCATGTCCTAATCCTCAGAACCCATCAGTATGGGTTGCAAATGTGATTAAGTAAAGAACCTTGAGATGGGAAGATTATCACGGATTATCTGGGTGAATCCAATGTAATCAATCACAAAGTTCCTTTTAAAGGGAGGCAGGAAGATTGAATTTGTAGTAGGAGGTGTGACAATGTAAACAAGAGGTGGGAATAATATTAGCAAAGAGCCAAGAGCCAAGGAATGTAGGAATCTGAAAAAGGCAAGAAAGTAGATTCTCCCCAAAAGCTTCTAGGAGGAATACAGCTTCCCAACACCTTGATTTTGGTCTTATAACTTCCAGAAATGTAAGATAATGAATTCGTATTATTCTATTTTAATTAATTTTTATTGGAGTATAGTTGCTTTACAATGTTGTGTTAGCTTCTAATGCACAGCAAAACTGGATAGCTACATGTAGAAGACTGAAATTAAAACACTCCCTAACAGTATACACAAAAATAAACTCAAAATGGATTAAAGACCTAAATGTAAGGACAGGCACTAAAAAACTGTTAAAGGAAAACATAGTCAGAACACTCTTTGACATAAATCGTGGCAAGATCTTTTTTGAATTCATATTTGAGTTTCTGATCATTTGTTATAGCAGCAATAGAAAACTTACATAGGTCTAAATATACCCAGGTTTTGAAAAATACTACATAAAGGAAGAAGACTGAAAATGACACAATAATTAAACAGCCAAAGGATGTTAAAAGCCAAAATGTATTATATATTTATATTTTTCATTGCAAAAGTAATATAATTACTTTTCATATATACAGAATTACTATATAATTTTCAGATTGTGCTGAATTCATTTTACAGTAGTATGAAATAAGACTAGCATAATGTGTAATACAAATACTATGAGACAGTTGTAATACAATAAGGACACATCATAGAGATACTTTATTTCTCAGGAGTTTATTTGTCACTTTGTTTATCAGTAAAGTCTTCCTTCCTGGTCAAAACTTCACCTCAACTAGAAGTTAACGCTATTCTGTATGTTTGTTATTTGGGAATTAATTGTAGATGTTAATGTCTTTATGGTTAGTATTGTAAGTAAACTTTAGAAAAGCCTCAGTTTGTTTTCCATATCACAGTAAAATTGATTTCGCTGTAGACCAATTTCTCTTTGTGTGGTTATATTTCTCAACTAATGTAATTTTGTTTTAAGCTGCTCACCAGAAACCTGTGTCTATTTTATTGTGTATGATTAGACAAAGCAGATCTGTTAAAATTTCCCAAAACTTGTATCATCTTCTCCCTATGGTTGTGAATGTCCTCTTGTTTGATTCTACTACATGCAAGTGGGACTCCTGGTTGAAATGGTACTTCAGAAGAAAACAATGAATGACAATAGAGTTTGGAAGAAGGGGAAAACAATTGCTGGAAAATCTCCATTTTTTTAATGTCCAGAATGCTGATTACTTTGGGGAAGAAATAAATTTGCGTTGGCTTCTGGGAAATCAGTTTGTGGACCATACTGCTTTAGGGGAATTTTGTTGCATTTTTAATTCCCTGACCTGGGTCGCTCCAATCAAACAAAATTTTATTCTTTTCACTTGTGTTCCAGATGGAAGAAAATGTAAACAGCTGTCCAAGCGGTGATGGAGCCTTTTCTTCCACATTCTTGCATGTCATTATGTTAGAGATTTACTTTATCAGCAAATTGAAACCTCTAAAACCTAGTAATCAAAATTTCCTCCTTTCCTTCATTTTGTATTCCAATGATCATCAATTGCTTACTTTCAGAAATAGTTTTCCAAAGATAAAGCTATGATGAGTATGCATGGTCATTATCATATTTACTCTTGTCAGTACCATATAGCATTATGCTGTTTACAATAATTAGCTGTTGGAAGCAATTCTGTAAACACAACAATGTGACAGTCTGCATATAGAAAAGCAAGTCACTGTTAAGGGATGGATTTGGGTACTATTCAGTGGCTCTTGGTTATGACCATAATGTAAAGGTCCAAAAGAAACCACTTAATACTTTTCAAGATAATGAATATATATGAAAGACAAGAAGATGGGAGGGAATTTAGAAGTTTTAATAAAATCAATGGGGAATGTCATTTTTTTTAAGTTGGTGTGCTAATTACATTCACTTAAGAAGCAATACAATAGGGCTTCCCTGGTGGCGCAGTGGTTGAGAGTACGCCTGCCGATGCAGGGGACACGGGTTCGTGCCCCGGTCTGGGAAGATCCCACATGCCGCGGAGCGGCTGGGCCCGTGAGCCATGGCCATTGAGCCTGCGCGTCCGGAGCCTGTGCTCCGCAATGGGAGAGGCCACAACAGTGAGAGGCCCACATACGAAAAAAAAAAAAAAAAAGAAGCAATACAATAAAATTGTATAATTAATGTATTTAACTTTCACAAATTTAATTTCATACACAAGATATGCCCCTCTCTTGTTTCATATTAAATGGGCAATGGATGTAATCACACCAAAAACAACAAATGCAAACTATCAAAACGTATGAGAAGTATGTAAAAAGTTGTTTCAAGATTTCCTGGCCATTGGAAAACATTAAATTCATTGTTTAAGTGATCTTCAAGCAGGTAGTGATGAATTATCACTATCAGCAAAGAAGAAACTGATGAAAAATTGAGAAGCATAAAGGAATATTGACCAACATGAAATTAGAGGAGTGGACACAGGGATATACACACAAAAAACCGTACTGTTACTTAATGGGAGTTTTATAAGCTTTCTAAAGATTATTTCAATTTTATGGAATTGTTGCTTTCCTTGCTGTCTTCAAAATGTGACTTTCTCATAAACTGTAACTTCACTTTCTATTTACCAACTCAACACATGTTCATTGAGCACCTCCTATTTGCAAGGCTCCCCTCCATGGAGAAACATGAAGAATCAGGCACTGCTCCTTCTAGAAACTGCCTGTCTCAATTGTGCTGCTATATCAAAATAAAAAATGATATGATTTAATACTGGAATTCACAGTGTGCTAACAAAACATCAAAAAAGTTGGAAAATAGTGTGAGAAGAAAAACTATTTGATTTCTCCATTAAAATATATTGGTGTTTTAGAGTTCCACTGAGTTTGCTAAATTATTAATAGAAGTCAGATTATGCAAATTAGAGGACAGATTGGTAAAATTTACATATTTACTATCATATTTTAAGGAAAAAAATGCATATTTCTACATGTACTTTTTTACTTTGCTTTTCTAGTAGTGTAGAGAGGAAATGCGTTTTCAAAATTATTTTATGGCCGAAGAATAAACAATTTATCAATAGACAGTGAAACAATCATACCAATTCTAAGTGCCAAAATTTGATATTGTTAGTGAGAGCTCAAAGGAGTTTCTTTTAGGAGAATTTCTGAAAAATACTAATGGTAACTTTTTGTATCCTTCTAAATGTATACTTGTTTACTTACGCTTGTAAGGGATACTTATTAAGGTTTTCTTTTCATCCTCTGATGATCTTATAAGACGGAGTAATCACTTTGTGTGGTTAGGTTAAAAATCTGTCATGTGGTGACCCCAGGACAGGCTTCTGTAGTGGATGCTGTTGCTGCCTGGCCCCGGCCACTTCTCCAGACCTGGGCATGAGGCCATCAGCTGCTGTGAGAATGGGCTGCTGAAGTTTTATGATGCCTTTTTTTTTTCAGAGAAGTACACTCAGTTAATTGGATCTGTGGTGACTGGGGGAGTGTACGGCTCTCCACCCACACTATTCCAAAGCCCACAGCCAAGACTGATTTCCATGAGGGTATAGAGGCTGTTTTTCTTGCCACAAAGTGGAATCAACTCTGTGGTGCAATCTATGCTCCAGAGCTTTCATTGAGACACGCTGGAGTTTGTTTACAGCTACTTAGCTTTTTTCCTCTGCCCTATCCTGCTTTCCTCACTCGCTTTACCCAGAGAGCACTTAGCCTATAAATTACTTGAATAAAAATTCCCACCTCAGACTTTCTCCCAGGAAAATGATAACTAATGATAATTGAATAAATATGGAAAGATGTTTACATTCATGGTATTAGCCATTCCGTGGCACCCAGGACAACTGGTTTATTGGTGAATATATAACATGACAGACTTCTCTACACTACAGTGTTCAGAAAGAAAATAATTTAAGTGACCATTTAGCAAACTCATGAAGTACAACATTGAAAATGTCATTTTTGTTTTCTTTTTTTTCAGGTTTTTCTCCACTTGAGAAATCAATGTAAGAGGATTCAGTCAAGTTGCAGTAACAACAGCAACCACTAAAAAAGAAAAAAAAAACCTGGACTTTACAAACCAACTTATTCTAATCTACAGATTGTTAAAAGAAAAAGTTGCAAAATACCTGCTGTGAAAAAATTGGAGACTGACTAGCTACAAAGCTTCTATAAAGATATTGAGGACAGCTTAAGATGGTACAATTGCATTATGGTTTATAATTTACACATGATCATTCATTTGAAACTAGTCAGAAAAATATAGGCTCTGAAATAACTTCAGAGTTTAACCCTTCCCACATTTTTTCCCCAAACATCCAATTATCTCTCATCAGGCTTGACAGTGAGCGGCCTTGTTAAAGAGCTTGCAATTCCATTACAGATAAGCTTCAAATATTGATTTGAACCTTTTATTTCCTTGGTCTGAGATATCATGGTAAGGCTAAAAATGTTCAAATCTGTTGCTGCATAGCAGAAAAGAAATGGCTCCAGAGAAAGAGAGATCTCAGATACATGCACAAAATCGTTTGCTACATTTCTATTTCACTGCATATCGTGCAGACTTGGCCTATGTTTGTCTAAAGAAGAAGGAAGCACAAAAGTGTGAGCAATAAAGGCAGCTCTGGGACACAGTAAGTGTTCAATAAGTACACATGGAGGTGGTTATAAGGCAAGGTTTCTGCAAAGCAGCCTCTGAGAGCCACTCTGACATCATGGCAGTCAGGAAATATTGTGGTAGACAAGAATTCACAATACCTAATTTTTAGTCATGCAAATTAATGAGTTTGTTGTATAAAAGAGTTAGTGTGAGCTCCTTGGGGTAAAACAAACAAACATATGAGCAAAAACTGGTCTTTGTCTCTTTACCCTCAGAAATCTATATCATAATGAAACACTAAAAGATGCTCATTGAATGAAGTTAATGAGTGAGTGAATGATAAATTTAGAATAATTACTCTGTATTAATTTGGCAACGAATGAGAGTGACAAATGTTGGGAAGCCATTCCAGCCTTGCCAGCCCCACTCTCACCCTTCTTACTGCTTCTCAGTCACTCCTGCCTTCTTTTGACGTTTTGAATACTCATTGCTTCCTTTCTGATTCAAGACCTTTGTCCCTACTGTTTCCAGTGGTGCTCATGTTTTTTGTTTCCCTTCAGTGCAATTAACTCGTATCCATTCTTTAGACCTTGGCTTACACATTTTAGTTTTAGGGGAGTTTTCCCTGAACTCCAGTTTTCATAATCAGTTTGTTTATTTTCTACCAATCATTTTAACTTGAATTTAGGGATTTTTTTCATTTGATAAGAGATTGATTTTTATCATTAATTAAATAGTATTATAACTGAAAGTGAACTTGGAATAATTGTCTAATTAATGCCATCAGTGTGAACCACTAATTTAGATAACTACCTTGAAGTAATTTGTATTTTTCCTTTAGAGTAAATTTTTTTAACTTATGTTTAATTTCTCCAAATAACTCTACTCAAACTATCTACGTTAATAAGAATAGTACTGGCTATATTAAGCAATCAAATATCATAGAATTTTTCTAGTAATAATGTTTCTACCAGATAAGAAAGGTATTAATTATATGGGATGTTTGAAAGTTATCTTATTCTTACTACACAATTACATAGACATTTATGGTTACTGCTCTATTTCTTCCATTTTTAGATTTAATTTACTAATACATTAGATTAATTAAGAAAAATAATTTTACAGAATTTTATAGGATATATATTATACTAAAACTTATGTAAGAATTAACTTAAAAGGAAATAAAATCAGAAGCTCTTCTTACTGCTGGTGAACCACTGATCCAGGAGATTTGTTGGCAGGTTATTCAGAAAGTAGACAAGATGATTTTAGAGTATTAAACACAACTCTCAACATATTATAGAAGGCATCTGGCATAAACTGTTATTGTTTATCTAATATCCATTTCCTGTGCCTCATGAATCTAGAAGGAATCAAGTGATTCATTCTTCCAGTGGAGAATGAGCAGAGCTGGCATGTCCCTCTGGTCTTTTTATTTATTTATTTTTTTGTGGTACGCGGGCCTCTCACTGTTGTGGCCTCTCCTGTTGCGGAGCACAGGCTCCGGACGCGCAGGCTCAGTGGCCATGGCTCACGGGCCCAGCTGCTTCGCGGCATGTGGGATCTTCCCGGACCGGGGTACGAACCCGTGTCCCCTGCATCGGCAGGCGGATTCTCAACCACTGCGCCACCAGGGAAGCCTGTCCCTCTGGTCTTTACATACATACGTGGATATATTTTCCCCAGCTTTTTCTCTCCTTAGCACAGGTATAAACAAAGGAGGGTGAGGTGACAAAGTTGAGAGATAGAAGAAGCCTAGTCTCTGAATTACTCTCTGGAAGACAGCCAAAAGCCATGTAACCTGCACTGGGCTTGGGTTATGTTATGCCAGGGAAATTACGGGTTTACTTATTACCATGGCATAGACTTGCCTCACCTGACTATAGCACTTCCTGAGATTTGCCTAAACAAACTATCACATCATGCTCGAGCAATAAAATCAATCCAACAAAATTCTTTTTAGTGAGCACTAAGTAGTATACTGCATGCTGGAAACATAGACAGAAATAGTACCCCTTCTCTCTAGAACCAAAAACTCATAAGGAGAAGCCTAGCTTTATAAATCAATAAACATATGGTATATGCGGTTATCATGATTTAAAAAAAAAAAGATAAGTATTTGTGTTAGGTAGCTCAGGATACCACAACAAAACACCATAGACTAGGGGACTTAAACAACAGAGATATATTTTCTCACACTTCTGGAGGTTGAAAGGCCAAGATCAGGGTGCCAGCATGGTTGGATTCTGGGGAAGCCTCTCTTCTTGGCTTGCAGACGCTGCTTTGGCAGAGAGAGAGAGAGAGAGGGAGAGAGGTCTTCCTTTTCTTCTAGGGCCATAGTCCTATTAGATTAGGGCCTACCCATACAACCTCACCTAACCTTAATTACCTCCTCTTGACCCTATCTCCAGACACTATCACTTTCACATTTGGGGTTAGGGCTTCAGCTTATAAATTTTGGGGACAAGGGGGCACAATTCACTCCATAGTGATATTTTTCTAGAATTAGGAATTAAATGCTGTATTTAGAATCATGGAGAAAAGGAATAATGCTTTCAGATAGGAGGTAGGGTTTCTCAATCAAGTCAAATTATGAAATAAAAGTTATTAAAATTTAGAATATTAAAAATACAATTAAATACACACACAAACAAAAACATTGAGGGTAAAAACTTGAAGATTAAAAACATAATTAAGATAAAAGAATCAAGAAGATAGATACAAAGACAGAAAAGATATGATAAATATAAGATCAAAGAAATGCAACACCAAGCTATTTTACTTTTTAGAAATAAAGAGCAGAATAAAGGGAGGGGAAGGAATTATCAAGAAATAATAAAATTAAATTCCCCAGCATATTAGAGACACACGTTGTGAGATTAAAAGTATCAAAACTGACAAAGGAAGGAAATTTTTAAAAATGATATACCTAAACATACCTTTATAAGATCTGTAAAAAACAAAAGAAAGTGCTAAAGTTTTCAGAAAAAAAGATAATCTGCAATATATTAAGAATCAGAGTCAGACTGGCATCAGCAAAACCAGTTTCTAGAAGATAATGCTTTCAAAGTTTGTGAGAAAACTATTTTGACTATAAATCCTATACCAAAGAACCAGCGCCCAAATAAATATTTCTCAGACAAAAAGACTCACAGGATACATATGGATATGTGCCAGAAAAAAGGAAGGTGAAAACCAAGAGAGAGAAAGATTTGAAACATAAGAAAAAATTAAAATAACTTTAAAGTGCTATAAAATTAGCTGCAGGATGATGGTCAGAAAGGGTCTAACTTAGTGAAGGAAATTCTAAGATCTAAGTTGAATTTCTTCCAAAAAAAGAAGAAGAAAAAAATGGAATGGAGTCTGTTAAAAGAAAAAAATTAATAAGAAGCTAAAAAATAATAGTCGTACTTGAAAAAAGAATCTTTTTTTTCTCCCAACAAATAAAAGCAAAGATAAAATCACAAAAACACTTAAGGGCATCCAAGTTTCAAATAGAAAGTAAAATAAAATGTAGCATGACCCTAAGCAATTGATGAGTTCAGAAAATAAAGGAATTTATCTGAATATGAACCCAGGAATAGTTTTTATTGAATGGCTGAAAAACAGTGGACATTGGAACCACAAGGAAGAAAAGGATATCCAAAAGACAGATGGTCCTTGACTTATGACTGTTTGACTTACAATTTTTCAGCTTTATGCTGGTGCAGAGGCGATATGCATTCAGTAGAATCCGTAGTTCAAATTTCGAATTTTGATCTTTTCCCTGCAAAACGTGGTATGATACTCTCTTGTGATGCTGGGCAGTGGCAGCTGCATCTTCCACTCAGCCACACAATCACGAGGGTAAACAACCAATATACGCACAACCATTCTGTCCCCGTACAACTACAGTATCCTGGTTTTCACTTAAAGTATAGTATTCAATAAATTATATGAGGTATTCAATACTTTGTTATAAAATAGTCTTTATGTTAGATAAATTTGCCCAACTGAAGGCTAATATAAGTGTTCTGAGCACATTTAAGGTAGGCTACACTAAGCTCTGACATTCAGTAGATTAGGTGTATTAAATGCATTTTCAACTTACGATTTTTTTTATTTTAATTTTTTTAAATTTTTTGTTTTTAATTTTCTTAGATGTATTTTTCTGAAGTCCTTATTGAATTTGTTACGGTATTGCTTCTGTTTTATGATTTGGTTTTTTGGCCACCAGGCATGTGGGATCCTAGCTCCCCAACCAGGGACTGAACCTGCAACCCCTGCATTGGAAGGCAAAGTCTTAACCACTGGACTGCCAGGGAAGTTCTCAACTTATGATATTTTTAACTTAATGATAGATTTTTCAGGATGTAACCTCATTGTAAGCTGAGGAAGATCTGTAGTTAAAATGTGATTAATGGCTTTTAGAATTTCAAATCAATTGATAGAAAACTCACATGTCTTAATTACATTTACTAGACCAAAAAACAAGGTTATCACAATTGGCAAATTAAAAGGAAAAACATAGCTGAAGAAAGGAGTTGGAGAAATTTGGAGAGAACAGAGAATGCTAGTACTCCTTTATATGTCATAATGTGTAGAAGTACTTTCTAATCCACACTTACGGAAGAAGTACTTTCTAAATTTGACAAAATGATAAGTGATTTAAGATTCAGAATAATCCTCTTAAGGACTTTTAATGAACTACAAGCAAACACAGGCAGATGATAAAACCATTAGGAAAACAATTCATGAACAAAACAAGAAGTTTGACAAGGAAATAGCAAATATCAAACAAACAAACAGAAATCCTAGAGTTGGAAAATACAATAACTGAACTGAAGAATTCAATAGAAATTTTCAGAAGTAGATCTGACCAGGCAGAAGAAAGAATCAGTGACCTAGAGGATAAGACATTGGAAATCACCCAGTCAGAGGAGCAAAAAGAAAAAAAGAATGACAGAGTGAAGAAACCTACTGGAATTAGGTGACACAATGTAAAGAAACAATATTCATGTTACATTAATTCCAGAAGGAAAAGAGAAAGAGTAAGGGACAGAAAGAATGTTTAAGCAATAATGGCTGAAAACTTTCCAAACCTGGGGATAGAAATAGATTTCTTGATCCATGAATCCCAAAGATCCCAAATAGTTTTAACCTGGAAGGGACTGTTACACATAGACACATTAAAATTAAATTTTCAAAAGTCAAAGACAAAAAAATGAACTTTAAGAGCAGGAAGAGATAAGAGAGAAGTTGTATGTAAGGGTACCATCATAAGACCATAGGCAGATTTCTCAACAGAAACTTTCCAGGCCAGAAGAGAATGGAGTGACATATTCAGAATATTGAAAGAAAGTAACTGCCAACGAAGAATTTTTTAGCCAGTAGGATGTCCTTCAGAAACAAAGGAGGGATAAAGACTTTACTAAACAAACAAAGCTAAGGAAGTTTGTTACCATTAGACCTGCCATATTATAAGAAATGCTAAATCCCATATGATGGTAGGTAAACTCACAAAGGCTCTGGGACTGCTGTTTTAACATTTTTAGGTGTCCAAATATCTGTGGCATCCTGAGACATCCTTTCTAAGATAGGACAATTTATTTCACCATATACCCCCTATCATTAATAAAGAGGCACATCACTTGGTGGGCCTTCTGAGTTTTTCAGCCAACATATTTTGCACCTGGAAATACTGACCAACTAAAAGAAGAGGGAAAACATATATCAAGCCTATGTAACAGTTCAGTTGTTGTGAGATATTGGTGTGAGCCAAAAATGGACTACTATCTCATTATATCCTATTTCAGAGGTGGCTCTAAACAAAGTGGTAAATGGAAATCTTTCTGGAGGACTGGGCAGTGAACAGTCCAATTATTGTTCTCTTTGTAGGGAGGGAGAAGGGACCTGAGTTATGAATATACATGGACCCTTAAGCAATAATGAATGGTTTGCCTAGTTAGTAGAGAGTCTGGAAAGAACAAGAATAGAAAATCAGAAACAAGGGACAGTCATTGGAGATAGACACATAGTAGCAAGCATGATTTGTGCATTTCTTTGTGCTTTATATTCATGTCCACCAGAAGGCATCCACTGCAAAGAGGCCCTCAACCACTGAACTGGAGAGAATAACTTAATCTTGAATGCCAGTCATTTTCTCTTCTTGACCACACAAGTTCTGGTGCAGTAAGCCCAAGAACTGAGTGGCCATGGCCTCATGGATGTAGATAGGCATAAATTCAACAGCATGCCCTTCTTCAACGTGTGGATGACTAGCTACGCCACTGCTGCTTGCCTAGTCTGCTGACAGTAGAGACCAGTCATGACTCCTCAATACGGCACCATTCCTCAGGAATCCAGGCACCCACTTGATGGGAAGTTGATTATAATGGACATTATCCAACCTGAAGGAAACAGTGACTTATTCTTATCAGAATTGAAAGCTACTCAGGATATAGATTTTCCTTCCCTGCCTGCAATTCCTCTGCTAGCACCACCATCTGAGAACTTACAGAATGCTTAATCTATCATTATGGTATCATATATATCACTGTCTAAGCTGAAGGGATTCATTTTATGTCAAAGTATGAGTGACAACGGGTGAATGAAAATGGGATTTTCAACATTCATTCTATATGCCCTTCTTACTCAGGGACAGCCAGTCAAATGTAATGATGGAGTGAACTGTTCAAAACTTGGCTAAGTTGACAGTTCCAGGAACATACCTTGCAGAGTTAGAGCCCAGTCATCTGGGATGTGATATATACACTAAACCTGCATTTGATGTATGGTGATGTCCACCATGAGTGGGATATGTAGATCCATGAAATGAAGGGCAGTAGTACAATTAGTCTTTCTTACCATCATTCCCTATTGCCCATTTGCAGAATGTGTGCTCCTATCTCTGCAATTTCAGATTCCTTAATTTAGAGGTTCTGAATCCTAACAGAAGAAAACTTTTACTAGGAGACAATAAATATTCTATGACATCTACTTGATCTCTTTAATTATCTTATTCTAGTGACCCATAGAAAAAGAAAGAAATTAATATATTGCTGGGACTAGCTAACCCTTAATACCATTAGGAGCAACATTTTCTGCTACAGAGTGGGGTCTCGGAGGAGTACACCTGTAATGCTGATTATTCACTAGATTATCTCTTGAGTTTTACTGTAAAATAATAGTTGGGAAGTGTGCCAATGTAGTCTCACTAGGGCAAGAGGTCTAAGGGTATAATCTCCCCATGGAAGTATGTCTGGGTTACCTAAACAGAGAGTCAAGGACAGCCAAATTTCTAGCTGAGGGTAAGAAAATCTAGATTTATGTCTTCCGGGTAAGATGGCGGAAGAGTAAGACGCAGAGATCACCTTCCTCCCCACGGATACACCAGAAATACAGCTACACGTGGAACAGCTCCTACAGAACACCTACTGAACGCTGGCAGAAGACCCCAGACCTCCCAAAAGGCAAGAAACTCCCCACATACCTGGGTAGGGCAAAGCGGAGAGATCCGCACACAGAGGATCGGTGCCGAGCGGCACTCACCAGCCCGAGAGGCTTGTCTGCTCGCCCGCCGGGGCACGCAGCGCTGGAAGCTGAGGCTCGGGCTTCGGTCAGAGCGCAGGGAGAGGACTGGGGCTGGTGGCGAGAACTCAGCCTGAAGGGGGCTAATGTGCCACAGCTAGCCGGGAGGGAGTCCGGGAAAACTCTGGAGCTGCCGAAGAGGCAAGAGACTTTTTCTTCCCTCTTGGTTTCCTGGTGCGCGAGGAGAGGGGATTAAGAGCGCTGCTTAAAGGGGCTCCACAGACGGGCGCGAGTCGCGACTGAAAGCGCGGAGCCCAGTGACAGGCGTGGGACGCTGGGGCTGCTACTGCCGCCGCCAAGAAGCCTGTGTGCGAGCGCAGGTCACTGCCCACACCGCCCTTCCGGGAGCCTGTGCAGCCCGCCACTGCCGGGGTCCTGGGATCCAGGGGCGGCTTCCCTGGGAGAACGCACGGCGCGCCTCGGGCGGGTGCAACGTCACGCCGACCTCTGCCGCTGCAGGCTCGCCCCGCACTCCGTGCCCCTCCCTCCCTCCCGGCCTGAGTGAGCCAGAGTCCCCGAAGAGGCTGCTCCTTTAACCCTGTCCTATCTGAGCGAAGAACAGACACCCTCCGGCGACCTACACGCAGAGGCGGGGCCAAATCCAAAGCTGAGACCTAGGAGCTGTGAGAACAAAGAAGAGAAAGGGAAACCTCTCCCAGCAGCCTCAGAAGCAGCGGATTAAAGCTCCACAATCAACTTGATGTACCCTGCATCTGTGGAATACATGAATAGACAACACATCATCCCAAATTGAGGAGCCCGGAGTCAGTGCTGTGCCTCTGAGGTGGGAGAGCCAACTTCAGGACACTGGTCCACAAGAGACCTCCCAGCTCCACATAATATCAAACGGCGAAAATCTTCCAGAGATCTCCATCTCAACACCAGCACCCAGCTTCACTCAACGACCAGCAGGCTACAGTGCTGGACACCCTAAGCCAAACAACTAGCAAGACAGGAACACAACGCCACCCACTAGCAGAGAGGTGGCCTAAAATCATAAAAAGTCCACAGACACCCCAAAACACACCACCAGACGTGGACCTGCCCTCCAGAAAGACAAGATCCAGCCTCATCCACCAGAACACAGGCACTAGTCCCCTCCACCAGGAAGCCTACACAACCCACTAAACCAACCTTAGCCACTGGGGACAGACACCAAAAACAACAGGAACTACGAACCTGCAGCCTGCAAAAAGGAGACCCCAAACACAGTAACATAAGCAAAATGAGAAGACAGAAAAACACACAGCAGGAGAAGGAGCAAGATAAAAACCCACCAGACCTAACAAATGAAGAGGTAATAGGCACTCTACCTGAAAAAGAATTCAGAATAATGATGGTAAAGATGATCCAAGATTCTATTTCCCAGATACAAAATCTTGGAAATAGAATAGACAAAATGCAAGAAACAGTTAACAAGGACCTAGAAGAACTAAAGATGAATCAAGCATCGATTAAAAACACAATACATGAAATAAAAAATACTCTAGATGGGATCAATAGCAGAATAACTGAGGCAGAAGAACGGATAAGTGAGGTGGAAGATAAAATAGTGGAAATAACTGCTGCAGAGCAAAATAAAGAAAAAAGAATGAAAAGAACAGAGGACAGTCTCAGAGACCTCTGGGACAACATTAAACGCACCAACATTCGAATTATAGGGGTTCCAGAAGAAGAAGAGAAAAAGAAAGGGACTGAGAAAATATTTGAAGAGATTATAGTTGAAAACTTCCCTAATATGGGAAAGGAAATAGTTACTCAAGTCCAGGAGGCACAGAGAGTCCCATACAGAATAAATCCAAGGAGAAATACGCCAAGACACATATTAATCAAACTGTCAAAAATTAAACACAAAGAAATCATATTAAAAGCAGCAAGGCAAAAACAACAAATAACACACAAGGGAATCCCCATCAGGATAACAGCTGATCTCTCAGCAGAAACTCTACAAGCCAGAAGGGAGTGGCAGGACATACTTAAAGTGATGAAGGAGAAAAACCTGCAACCAAGATTACTCTACCCAGCAAGGATCTCATTCAGATTTGATGGAGAAATTAAAACGTTTACAGACAAGCAAAAGCTGAGAGAGTTCAGCACCACCAAACCAGCTTTACAACAAATGCTAAAGGAACTTCTCTAGGCAAGAAACACAACAGAAGGAAAAGACCTACAATAATGAACCCAAAACAATTAAGAAAATGGGAATAGAAACATACATATCGATAATTACCTTAAATGTAAATGGACTAAATGCTCCCACCAAAAGACACAGAGTGGCTGAATGGATACAAAAACAAGACCCATCTATATGCTGTCTACAAGAGACCCACTTCAGGCCTAGAGACACATACAGACTGAAAGTAAGGGGATGGAAAAAGATATTCCATGCAAATGGAAACCAAAAGAAAGCTGGAGTAGCAATTCTCATATCAGACAAAATAGACTTTAAAATAAGGACTACTAGAAGAGACAAAGAAGGACACTACATAATGATCAAGGGATCGATCCAAGAAGAAGATATAACAATTGTAAATATTTATGCACCCAACATAGGAGCACCTCAATACATAAGGCAAATACTAACAGCCATAAAAGGAGAAATCGACAGTAACACACTCATAGTAGGGGACTTTAACACCCCACTTTCACCAATGGACAGATCATCCAAAATGAAAATAAATAAGGAAACACAAGCTTTAAATGATACATTCAACAAGATGGACTTAATTGATATTTATAGGACATTCCATCCAAAAACAACAGAATACACATTTTTCTCAAGTGCTCATGGAACATTCTCCAGGATAGATCATATCTTGGGTCACAAATCAAGCCTTGGTAAATTTAAGAAAATTGAAATTGTATCAAGTATCTTTTCCGACCACAATGCTATGAGACTAGATATCAATTACAGGAAAAGAGCTGTAAAAAATACAAACACATGGAGGCTAAACAATACACTACTTAATAACGAAGTGATCACTGAAGAAATCAAAGAGGAAATTAAAAAATACCTAGAAACAAATGACAATGGAGACACAACGACCCAAAACCTATGGGATGCAGCAAAAGCAGTTCTAAGAGGGAAGTTTATAGCAATACAATCCCACCTTAAGAAACAGGAAACATCTCGAATAAACAACCTAACCTTGCACCTAAAGCAATTAGAGAAAGAAGAACAAAAACATCCCAAAGTTAGCAGAAGGAAAGAAATCATAAAAATCAGATCAGAAATAAATGAAAAAGAAATGAAGGAAACGATAGCAAAGATCAATAAAACTAAAAGCTGGTTCTTTGAGAAGATAAACAAAATTGATAAACCATTAGCCAGACTCATCAAGAAAAAAAGGGAGAAGACTCAAATCAATAGAATTAGAAATGAAAAAGGAGAAGTAACAACTGACACTACAGAAATACAAAAGATCATGAGAGATTACTATAAGCAACTCTATGCCAATAAAATGGACAACCTGGAAGAAATGGACAAATTCTTAGAAATGCACAACCTGCCAAGACTGAATCAGGAAGAAATAGAAAATATGAACAGACCAATCACAAGCACTGAAATTGAAACTGTGATAAAAAATCTTCCAACAAACAAAAGCCCAGGACCAGATGGCTTCACAGGCGAATTCTATCAAGCATTTAGAGAAGAGCTAACACCTATCCTTCTGAAACTCTTCCAAAATATAGCAGAGGGAGGAACACTCCCAAACTCATTCTACGAGGCCACCATCACCTTGATACCAAAACCAGGCAAGGATGTCACAAAGAAAGAAAACTACAGGCCAATATCACTGATGAACATAGATGCAAAAATCCTCAACAAAATACTAGCAAACAGAATCCAACAGCACATTAAAAGGATCATACACCATGATCAAGTGGGGTTTATTCCAGGAATGCAAGGATTCTTCAATATACGCAAATCAATCAACGTGATACACCATATTAACAAACTGAAGGAGAAAAACCATATGATCATCTCAATAGATGCAGAGAAAGCTTTCGACAAAATTCAACACCCATTTATGATAAAAACCCTGCAGAAAGTAGGCATAGAGGGAACTTTCCTCAACATAATAAAGGCCATATATGACAAACCCACAGCCAGCATCGTCCTCAATGGTGAAAAACTGAAACCATTTCCACTAAGATCAGGAACTAGACAAGGTTGCCCACTTTCACCACTCTTATTCAACCTAGTTTTGGAAGTTTTAGCCACAGCAATCAGAGAAGAAAAGGAAATAAAAGGAATCCAAATTGGAAAAGAAGAAGTAAAGCTGTCACTGTTTGCAGATGACATGATACTATACATAGAGAATCCTAAAGATGCTACCAGAAAACTACTAGAGTTAATCAATGAATTTGGTAAAGTTGCAGGATACAAAATTAATGCACAGAAATCTCTGGCATTCCTATATACTGATGATGAAAAATCTGAAAGTGAAATCAAGGAAACACTCCCATTTACCATTGCAACAAAAAGAATAAAATATCTAGGAATAAACCTACCTAAGGAGACAAAAGACCTGTATGCAGAAAATTATAAGACACTGATGAAAGAAATTAAAGATGATACAAATAGATGGAGAGATGTACCATGTTCTTGGATTGGAAGAATCAACATTGTGAAAATGACTCTACTACCCAAAGCAATCTACAGGTTCAATGCAATCCCTATCAAACTACCACTGGCATTTTTCACAGAACTAGAACAAAAAATTTCACAATTTGTATGGAAACACAAAAGACCCCGAATAGCCAAAGCAATCTTGAGAACGAAAAATGGAGCTGGAGGAATCAGGCTCCCTGACTTCAGACTATACTACAAAGCTACAGTAATCAAGACAGTATGGTACTGGCACAAAAACAGAAAGATAGATCAATGGAACAGGATAGAAAGCCCAGAGTTAAACCCACGGACATATGGTCACCTTATCTTTGATAAAGGAGGCAGGAATGTACAGTGGAGAAAGGACAGTCTCTTCAATAAGTGGTGCTGGGAAAACTGGATAGGGACATGTAAAAGTATGAGATTAGATCATTCCCTAACACCATACACAAAAATAAGCTCAAAATGGATTAAAGACCTAAATGTAAGGCCAGACACTATCAAACTCTTAGAGGAAAACATAGGCAGAACACTCTATGACATAAATCACAGCAAGATCCTTTTTGACCCACCTCCTAGAGAAATGGAAATAAAGACAAAAATAAACACATGGGACCTAATGAAACTTAAAAGCTTTTGCACAGCAAAGGAAACCATAAACAAGACCAAAAGACAACCCTCAGAATGGGAGAAAATATTTGCAAATGAAGCAACTGACAAAGGATTAATCTCCAAAATTTATAAGCAGCTCATGCAGCTCAATAACAAAAAAACAAACAACCCAATCCAAAAATGGGCAGAAGACCTAAATAGACATTTCTCCACAGAAGATATACAGACTGCCAACAAACACATGAAAGGATGCTCAACATCTTTACTCATTAGAGAAATGCAAATCAAAACTACAATGAGATATCATCTCACACCAGTCAGAATGGCCATCATCAAAAAATCTAGAAACAATAAATGCTGGAGAGGGTGTGGAAAAAAGGGAACACTCTTGCACTGCTGGTGGGAATGTGAATTGGTACAGCCGCTATGGAGAACGGTATGGAGGTTCCTTAAAAAACTACAAATAGAACTACCATATGACCCAGCAATCCCACTACTGGGCATATACCCTGAGAAAACCATAATTCAAAAAGAGACATGTACCAAAATGTTCATAGCAGCCCTATTTACAATAGCCCGGAGGTGGAAACAACCTAAGTGTCCATCATCGGATGAATGGATAAAGAAGATGTGGCACATATATACAATGGAATATTACTCAGCCATAAAAAGAAATGAAATTGAGCTATTTGTAATGAGGTGGATAGACCTAGAGTCTGTCATACAGAGTGAAGTAAGTCAGAAAGAGAAAGACAAATACTGTATGCTAACACATATATATGGAATTTAAGAAAAAAATATGTCATGAAGAACATAGGGGTAAGACAGGAATAAAGACACAGACCTACTAGAGAATGGACTTGAGGATATGGGGAGGGGGAAGGGTAAGCTGTGACAAAGTGAAAGAGCGGCATGGACATATATACACTACCAAACGTGAGGTAGATAGCTAGTGGGAAGCAGCCGCATAGCACAGGGAGATCAGCTCGGTACTTTGTAACTGCCTGGAGGGGTGGGATAGGGAGGGTGGGAGGGAGACGCAAAAGGGAGGGGATATGGAAACATATGTATATGTATAACTGATTAAATTTGTTATAAAGCAAAAAAAAAAAAAAAAAAAAGAAAAGAAAAGGGGAGAGACGGTGGAGGGAAGGAAGGAACAAGCCTAGTGTCTAAAATGTAGTGCATGGTGTAACACAAGCAGTAACCCTTAGGACTGTGCAGCATAATTTTCTATCATCTTCTATTTATTTATTTATTTGTTTTTTGCGGTACTCGGGCCTCTCACTGTTGTGGCCTCTCCCGTTGCGGAGCACAGGCTCCGGACGCGCAGGCTCAGCGGCCATGGCTCACGGGGCCCAGCCACTCCGTGGCATGTGGGATCTTCCTGGACCAGGGTACAGAGCCGTGTCCCCTGCATCGGCAGGCGGACTCTCAACCAGTGCGCCACCAGGGAAGCCCTACCATCTTCTATTTGACGACCCAAAGTATTCTCTCATCCAGAGTAAATGTGTTTGTTCGTTCACCTTTCCTCATATGTGTGTGAGTCTCCTGGCCACCAAGATCCTTTGTCTCTAAATATGTTCCTGTTGGTCCATGTCCCTCTGCAACAATGGTACCCAGACCAGCTGTTATTCTACTGAAATCCCATGGAGGACAAGTAGAGCAGGCCTTCCTCTCTGGTCCTCCAGACCAGAAGACACAAAGTGGCTAACTACATGCCCAGTTACACACATGGGTGTCTTTTGTGAGGCTTGCCCAATGTTTTAAAATATAGGAAAACCACATGTTAAAGTTCAGACTTTCAGTTTTTCATGGAGGAAGGACTAGATGGGAAGATCCGGCAGCATCAGGCCCGCGTTTCCCCATGCCACAGTCAGCTGGAGCTGAGTAGCAGCTACCCCCTTGAGACAGGGTACCAGCTCTCTGGTTTGCCACAGTCCCTACCACTCCCTAGCATTGACAACAAGATGGTTCCACTCATTAGCATGTCCTGACTAGTCCCGGAGGCAGTTGAGTTTGTAGCCTATCCTGTCCCTTACCCCTGATGGCCTAGTTCTAGAAATATTCGTTTAGATATCTATATATTTTCAAATCATTTGTTAGCAAAGAATAGGCCTAAAAGAAGCGATACATTGGCATGAAGTTGTGATGGGGAAAAAGCTCAGGAAAAGAGCCTGGCTCGGGGTGGGAGGGAGACGCAAAAGGGAGGGGATATGGGAACATATGTATATGTATAACTGATTAAATTTGTTATAAAGCAAAAAAAAAAAAAAAAAAAAAAAAAAAAAAAAAAAAAAAAAAAGAAAATCTAGATTTAGTAGTAAAGAAATGAGATGATAGTTATCAGTTACCATCCCAAGTCTAGTTTCAGTGGGGCTATAGCTATTTTTCTCTAAGACTCTTGTTTTTAAGTCATTGCAGAGAATTTGCCTGGCTCAATCCAGAAGTTGACTCTGTTACTGACTGGACTTAATGAAGGTTTTGAATAGATCTGAGTATGGCAAAGTGGGAACTAAATTCAATGCCTTTTTCTCCACAATTTCAAATCTTCTCAGTCTGACCAAATATTCAAGGCAATGTTTCATCTAACACAGATGTTACCTGACAAATTTTATCTCTCATAACTCTTGTTTCCCATTCAGCAGTTTTTCTGATTCCATGGTACTGAGTGAGCATACGAACCTGATTGGCATTCATGTATTTGTACCATGGATGTGTAGAAGAGTTAATGTCTCCTAGGACAATCTTGGACCAATATGTAGGGTGATCACATGTCCTCAATGGCCCAGGATAGATTTGAGTTATACCAGTTGTGCCAGCATTACTATTAATACTTTCTCTTTTTTACTGTTATAATTGTCCTGTTTTACATAATGAAGTATATGATCATGTTACCACTGGGGATGGTAGCCAATAGATATATGCTTCTCTCATGCTCAATCTAGGTGGATAGCCCAGAGAGGCACTGGATATGATAAACTTCTTAGATGTTCCCATATTATTGAACAACCATTCATACTTAGTGATGGAAAACTCAACGATACATCCTGTATTGGATTTTCTTGCTCCCTTTTTAATTCTCTTTGTCCCTCACTTCTCTGAGATAACATCTTCAAATAAATCACTCATATATGACAAAAGACAAAAAGTCCTTATCTCAGGCTCTGCTCTAAAAAGAATCCAGACTATGCTGACTTGGGTTCAAGGAGTGATAATATCTATGTTGGCTAGTTATTGTTGCATGACAAATCACCCCAAAATTTAGTGGCTTAAAATAATAAAAATTGATTTTATTGCTTGTGTTTACAAGATAGCTCAAGTTCAGCCCATCTGGGCTGCACTTAGCCAAGCAACTTGCTTATTACCCAAGTCTGTGAATCAGCTGAAGTAGCTCTGCTCCAAGTATCTTTCATTCTCCTTGGACTGCAGGCTAGCCAACATGTTTTTCTATGGTAACACCAAAGGAACAAGAAGGTGAACAGAAACACATGGATTTACTTAAAACCCAGGCCTATAGCCAGCACACTGTGACTTATATTCATATGCTATTGGTCAAAGCAAGCCACATGTCAAGTCCAAAAATCGAGGGACAGGGAAGTATACTCCACCTACAATGAAGCAATAGCAATTGTGTATACACAGGGAAGGATAAAGACATGAAGGTAATAAACCAATCTACCATATGATTATGAAAGAAATATCATTGCATTGTCAGTGAAAGAAAAACCTGTGCAGTATTTCTGGTAATGATGTCAGTGGGCCAATAAGTAAATTCTACTTGATGGAAACTCTGATGAAACTCATGTTTTCTATGTCTAATCACCATTAAAACTCAGTGTAATAGTTTGTATATTGCATAAATGAAGGACAAGAATGGGGAAGCCAGAACAGTTGTTTAAGCAGCTAAGCTCCAGATTTTAGAGTTTATGTGCTGTGACCTCTTCATGGTGTCTAGGAAATAGGACACACTCATAATTATTATGCATGGAAAATGTCTCAATCTTCAGGGTTAAAAAGATTAGAGGAGCCGCATTAATGAAATACATTTATTTTCACCGGGGCCCAAGCAATTTACTCTATAATTTAGAAAAATCATAGTGGGCCTCATGGTAAATAATACTCCTAAAATAGTGAGCCTTGCAGAGCAACTGGTGCTCATTAAAATTCAGTGTTGGAAGCAGCAGGTGGCAGGCTGTTCCATGGAACAATTTCTCAGTGTCCTTCTCTGGTTGAAGCAAAATAATTCATGTCACAAGATACCAGGTCTTACCTACTCCCTGTTGTAAGTTATCATTGTGTAAAAATTCTTCTATATTTATATGAACATATTCAAGGTGTTTGAACTGAATTATTGGAATATACTTCTTCTAAAATATACCTTTTCTTACTATGTGGTAGAAGAATAATATATTCATTTCCCTATCTTCCCTTTGAAAAGCAATACATTTCCAGGCAAAAAAGTGTTCCTTTTTTTTTTCCCAAAGGGAAGTGAATTTTTTAATATCTGTAAAATTATACATACGTGGTATAAAGTGAAAAAACAATTTTGTGTTGGGGTAAAAGACTAAGAAAACTGTTATCATCCTTCCTTCAATGTGCTTTTTTTCTGAGGGAAAGTAAATGTGATATGTGTACTGAACTTCCCTTCATAGCACTCTAATTCCTACCTCTCCCTCACCAAAAAGGAAAAGAAAATGGTAAGGGAAAAATTACAGTTTACATTTCTTGGGACCATTTAATACTTCTATCCTTTTCAAAGCACTGTGGAGAGTTGAGCCAAATATTTAGATTCATACTATTTTCATGAGAAATCAGCTGTTCTATAAATAATACAGGGCTTAATTATCTAGTTAATTGTCAAAGTCTGTGCAGTTATAGTTTAAACAATTGTGTTCAAGAGAAACCTTTTATTGTATGTCTTTAAGAGTGAAATAACCATAAAAATTATAGCAGTTATTTTTGCCTTCCATTAGATATGCCATTGTATACAGCAAAGAGCTCGTAGCAGAGAGGTTCAGGAGACAGATGTTGAGGGTAATGGACCTGTGTCCAAATCCCTGTTTGGCCTTTTACAGTTTGTATGATCTTGGCATGCTGTTTAATCTTTCCAAATCTCAGGTGCCAGTATAGCAAAGGTGATAGTAACTACATCATAGGGTCGTCATAAGGGTTAAGCGAGATTTTAGAGTTACCGTCTGGCCCATGGGAAGCCCTCAGGAAATTATAAAAAATTGTTTATATTTTGGTAATATTAGGAGAAATGGCTATCATGGGCAGGGAAAAATATCTCATTAAGTATACACATTTTTAAACAAGGGTTATTTAGAAGAGTTGTGCATACCAAAGTATCTGAATAGAAAATAAAGGAAACAAAACAATAACATCAAGAAAACAACACCTCTATGTTGGTACATCATATATCTTTAAATAATTGCATTAGTTCAATAAAGTAACCTTTCTTTTAATTCCTTTAGAGAAAGAATGTCACTAGGGGTTTCTTCACAATAAGGCAACTATATATCAGTTATAGTCAACAGGCATGTTTTCAAGAGGAAGAAATAGATCAAGATTTTGTGGGGCTTGAAGCTTAAAAAATTTGGGGGACCCACTTCAAGAGTCGGCAGGTGAGAGGAGCCTACGTATTCTACTGGGAAGTGTTGGGATGAAGATGAACACTGTGTTTTTTGTTGTTTTTGTTTGTTTGTTTGTTTTCCTTTGGTACCAGAGAGAAGAGGAAATAGCAGCATGAGGGAAATGTTCCCTGAGGCCGTGAGGGGAAAAACAGCCCTGTCTCATAGTTCCCTGAAGTTGACTTAACTGCTGAAGGAATTCTGTGGCAGAATTGAGACATGCGTTACACCCGCCAGCCTGTGCCTAATGTCGGGGGTCCTGTCGAATGAGGCTGTCCTACTGCACTGGGTAGAACCTGAATTGTAGGTCTCAATGACTCCCAGACCATGTGGGCACGTGGCAAATATCTGCACACAGAAAGACTCCCAACTCCATGCCTCAGCCAGACTGAGAAGAAAGAAAGAGATTCCAATACGAATGCCAGATACCACACTAAATGCAAGTGCACTACGCTACCCTATCAGAAAGCAGAACCACATTGGGTTAAAAAGCCCAACTACATTCCACATATGTGTGTTAATATATGATATTTGTTTTTCTCTGACTTACTCCACTCTGTATGACAGACTCTAGGTCCATCCACGTCTCTACAAATGACCCAATTTTATTCCTTTTTATGGCTGAGTAATATTCCATTGTATATATGTGTCACATCTTCTTTATGCATTTATCTGTCAGTGGATATTTAGGTTGCTTCCATGTCCTGGCTATTGTGAGTACTGCTGCAATGAACATATGTGGAATCTAGAAAAATGGTACAGATAAACCTATTTGCAGGGCAGGAATAAGGACACAGATGTAGAGAATGGACATGTGGACATGGGGAGAGGAAGGGGGGCTGGGATGAATTGGGAGATTGGGATTGACATATATACACTACTATGTGTAAAATAGATAGCTAGTGGGAACATGCTATGTAGCACAGGGAGCTCAGCTTGGTGCTCTGTGGTGACCTAGATGGGTGGGGTGGCGGAGGGTGGGAGGGAGGTTCAAGAGGGAGGGGATATATGTATACATATAGCTGACTCACTTCGTTGTACAACAGAAAGTAACACAATATTGTAAAGCAACTATACCCCAATTTAAAAAAAGAAAGCCCAACCTTATGATGATTATGAGAAAGACAGCTAAAACAAAGTGGCAAAAAATTTTGTTAATGTGCAAGTGTATATAGGAAAATGCAAACCAGAAAGCAGGGATGCCAAATAGAATTCAAGTCCAAGAGATGTAAACAAGTTTAAAAGGATTCCTAAAGATGTTATTCCTAAAGATGTTATTATAAAAATAATATCATAAAGATGCAATCATATGTATATATACGTACATATACACTCATAAAGATGCAATTCATTGTATAGGTAGATAGAGAATAGATAGACAGATACTATATATAGTATATATATATATATATCTCACTATAGTGAGGTACATAGTGATATATATGTACACACACACACACACACACACACATAACCTTTATCTATTAAGCAATCTAGCAGGAGAATATGTAGTGCAAAAGCTTCTTGAAAAATAAGGATTACTTGATCTAAAAAATCTTTGTGGGAGAAATTTAATATGCTTTTCACAGAATTTGACATGTCAAGTAGACAAAATGTAAAAAGGAATATAAAGATTTGAATAATAAAATCAATATTAATATTGAATTCTTGAGCCAGACTGCCTGGGTTTGATTCCTCCTTTACACTATCTCCTGCCTAGATGCTCTTAGACAATTTAGTTAACCTCTATGTGCTTCAGTTTCCTTGTTTGTTACACATGGAAAATAATAACACTAATCAGGTTATTGTGAGGATTAAATAAATAATATAAAATACTTAAAACACTACCTGGCACATGTTTTGGGCTATAAGAGTTACTTCTCAATATCACCATCATCACCATCATCATCATTGTCCCCTAGAAAAATAAAAATGAATCAAATTGACACAGGTAGATCAAAAAAGGATTGAAAGGACTAACAATCATAGAAGAGATTGGAGAGGACAATTTTCATTGTCCACTAAAATTAGTAATAACAATAATAGCAAAAATAATAATATTTGGTCAGAATGATAGGATTGTCAACATTTATTTTTCCAAAACATGTAAGAAAAACTACTACCTAACATCATCATTTATTAAAACTCAACTTTATAAGATATACTTTACATGAAATATAACATACCCACTTGTAGAGTATGAAAACATTTGTCAAATGTACATACCAGGTAACCACTATCACAATCAAAACCAGTATTTTCAGCACTTTAAAATATCCCGATGCGCAGCTGCAATTAATCTTCTCCCACCTCAGCCTTAAGCAACCATTTTCTGTTTTCTGTCAGTATAAAACTGCCGTGCCTTTTAAAAAATATCTGTTAGCATATTATTTTCTAGATTAATCTAAGTAATGAGTAACAGTAATTTTTGTCTTTTTAGTGCTAACTAATATTACGTTTATGAAAGTAGCACACTTTTTTAATCCCTTAATCTTCTAATGGACATTTGTGTAGTTTCCAACTTTTGGCTATTAGGAAAAAATACCACTGCACACCTATTAGAAAGGCTAAAATTAAGATTGCTCTGAATCTTCACTGCAAAACTTTGTGTAGACATACGCTTTCTTTTCTTTTGGGAAAATACACAGGAGTGGAGTTTCTTGGTAATAGTATTTTAAGAAACTACCAAATTGTTTTTCAAAGTAGTTTTAACACTTTACACTCTAAGCAGCCAGGAGTAAGAATTCCAGTTGTCTCACATCCTCAAAAATGCTTTGGTATTTTCAGTGTTCTTAATTTTAGCCTTTCTAATAGGTGTGCAGTGGTATTTCACTGCAGTTTTAATTTGCATTTTCCTGATGAATAATGACGTTGAGCACCTTTTTTATGTGCTTAAATATTATTCACATATCTTTGGTGAATTGTCCGTTTATATATTTAAAAAAAATTTTTAGTTGGTTGTCTTCTTATTATTGAGTTGTAAAAATTCCTTAATGATATATTTCAAAGATCATTTTCCATTTTGACGAAGCCCAATATTTCTAGTTTTCGCTATGTTTTGTGTTATTGTATATAAATGTGTATGTATGTGTGTGTCCTAAGAAATCTTTGCCTAGCCCAATAACTTGTATATTTTCTTTTAGAAGTTTTACTTTTAGGTCTGTGATCCATTTCAAATTTTACTTTTAGGTTTGTGATCCTTTTTTTGCATGTGTATGTATGGTGGGTCAAAGTTAATTTATTCCAAATAAATATCCATTTGTTTAAACACCGTTTATTGAAATATGATGCTTTCATCATTGAATTATCTTGGCACCTTTGTCTAAAATCAATTGATCATATAAGTGTGGTTCTATTTTTACACACTCTATTATGTTCTGTTGAACTATCCTGCCAATACTACACTGCTTTGATCACTTTAGGGTAGTAGTAAGTGGTAAAATCAGAGTATAATTTCTCCAATTTTGTTCTTTATCATTTTGATTTTACTTTTCTTAGCTATTTTCATTCTACAGAAATTTTATCATCACTTGACAACTGCCACAAGAAAACTAGCTGAGATTTTGGTTAGAATTATTTCAAATCTAAAGACCTATTTGTAGACAATTGACCTCTTAAAAATATTGTTTTCTAGTCCATGAACATGGTATATTTCTTTACTTATTTAGGTCTTATTTGATTTCTCTCAGTACTCCTTTATAGTTTTTAGTGTACAGACCTTAATTTAAAACTTTGATGCTGCCAGTGATTAAAGATTAGGAAGATGAGAAGATACCAGCAAAAGTTTCTGAGCAGGAACAGCTAGTGAGATAAGGAATAGTGGGGAGAAAAAGCCAATTAAATTGGATTCAAGGGAGAAAGAAAAAGGATGATTTGAAGACCATGGGTATAGACCATTCATTCAAGGTGCTTTAAAAAAGACAGAACTGGTGATTCTGAAAAGGAGGACAAGTAGCTGGAACAGTGTTTGAATATGTAAGAGAGCACAGTAACTAGAGCGCAGTGGAGGACCTGGCCTGAGGAAGGAGCGTGGTTCACCCACAGAAGCAGGAGTGAAGGCAGAGTCTATGGGTACAGGTGCAAGTGTGTAATTAGATGCAGTAGGAGGAGCTACTAGAGCCCTCTTCTGATTTTTATTCCCTTCTCAGGGAAATAGGAAGTAAAGCAATTAGCTGTCTTTGAATATGGGGCAGAAGCATTAGAGATTTGAGTCAAGGGGTGTCCTTTAAACTAAATGAATTCCTCTTCATGGAAAAACTTACTACATTATGACTATTTTTCTCATACATCCTCAGAAAAATTCAGCATGTTGGAATTTTTATAAATAAACAACATTTTGATTTCAAAAGAGAGAGATGCCTTTAACTTAAAAAGTTTTGTGGTTCAACTAAGACAAATATCCCTATAAAATAATTCTTCCAATTTGCCTCCCCATGAATTAAAAGAATAGTACAGACCATTTTGAGTTTACCTAGTGCTATGAAGCATTAATTCCTCTCTAAACCCTCCTATAATGTTTGTTAGACCCTGTGTAGAAATGAGGTATGTGACTGACATACTTACAGAAGAATGTAATCATAGAAATCCATAGAATGTAGTCATAACACGCAGTCATAGAAACCTTCTGGCTCATCAGGTAAAAGAAAACTGAGTCTGAAAGATACCATATTTGATTTGTGGATTTCATCTCCCCAGTATCTATTTACATTAAGATGTAAAAAGTGCAATTTCTTTTTATTACAACATGAAAATAACTCCAAGCAATTTTTCTGCTTTCATGTTGTAGCCATGTGTGTAACTGTTGGTGTCTCTGCATGCAGGTGGTCTTCCTATTTCTTAGCTTTTATTCAACAAGCTGTTACTCCCTTCAAAGGCAATACCAAAACTCAAACATATTAAAAAGTTTAGTTGAAGGGCTGGATGTGAAACACAAACAGCATTCTTTTCCTTACAGAGTTGTTTTGCAAACATATACAGTGGCTCTCGTCCTCAGGAGATTATACATATGTAACCTGAGAGAGCAGCTATACTCTTTTGGCCTTTACTTTCTTTATGTGCTTACCTGTCTTTTAGAAGTCTCATGCACGTATTTTAAAAATATGGTTTAGAAAGGATTCAGTGACAGTGCATAAGATCCTTGGGTTTTATTTCCCTTTTCTCTTCACCCTAACAAGTCGCAGGAGCTATAGACATGAAAGCTATATGAAAGCTTACGTTTGAATATAGTCTAAATTAGGGCAGACCCTTGAGCAGCTTAATCTTTGCTTGCAAATGACAATGCAGTGAAACCAGAGGAAGAAAAAAATTTACTTCTTTTCCTGTTGGAAACCTAATAAGTAGTTAGCCTGACCCAGTTTACAATAAGAGAGATTTTCTGATGACCCAACAGGAGTGACTATCTCTAGTCAAAAAAGGGGGAGGGTGAATTTAATCTTTCATTCCACTGGAATGGCAGCTGCTCTCAGCATTCTCTGATTCTGTGAAGGATAATGAAGATAGAACTGGCTTTTCAATGTACGGAGAATTTTCCTTTTGAATATTCCAAACGGGAGATGTGCACATGTGCCTCAAGAACTAATTGTCTAGGTTCCGTCAGGAATGCAGCAGGAGAGGAGCGTGTTTTATGCTTAAGACCAGAGAAGAGCCACGCAGTACTCAGTGGATAAAAGGCTTGCGGTCCCAGCTGGGAAGAAGAGTCCCATTATCTCCCAGCTGCATAGACATTCCATACGGCTTGGTTCTGCCTGGATGCACAGCATGCCTGGCTGAGAGCTTGAAACTGAGTTCTGCAGAAAAATTGTAAAGATCCCGAGACATTTCCCTGGTAAGATCTGTAAGTACAAAATTCTGCTGTCTGCTGCAATGAGAATATTGCTGGGCAAGCTGCAGCTTTTCTTCCTTTCAATGTCTTTGTATTAGCATAACAGGTAAAATCTAGGGTTGGGGGAGAAGTCTCTGCTTTATTTATGCTGTGTTTCTATGATGCTGATGCTTAAAATACATTTATTCCTGTGAAAGAAAATGTATTGAATCTGTATTCGGAGGAGCTTAGGATCAAACCAGGGAAAGAGACTACAGGTATATTTTTCAGTGTTTCACTAGTCTTTGCTGCAGTAAAACTAATGGGCAAGATGGGGTGACAGTGCTAATTCTGGTACTTTCAGATGGCTTCACGCCCTTTCTGTAATGGCAAATGGGAAAATGTGATTGCTAAATATTTTTCATCAAAGGGTAAAGGGGTGGGTTTACAGTGTCCAACGGATGATTTAAAGGAATGTTTATAAAAAGTTTCCTGGGGGAGGGTTTTAGTTAGGGGAGCAAAGCAAGACTGGAGGTCACATGAGCTCACCAAATTTATCTGGTATTTTGCCTCTTATGTAGCTTCTAGATAATAGCTTCTGGAGTTTCCATTTACAATAGTTAAGCTTGTCAGTGTTAAGGTATGTATAACACTTTATGGAAAGTTTCAAAAGTTGATGACTTGGGAATAAAACTTTTAAGAGCTCTGAGATTAGCCACATATAACCCATTATGCTAATGGAATATTGTCAACATTGGGGGTTTGGGGGGAAATTGGAATTCATAGTTTTGCTTCTCCAATTGTAAACTACTTATGTTTAAATAATCAGCATCCTGACTATGTCCTCTGAGAAACATTCACAGAATGACTAAATAGAAGAGGAAAAAGTAGGGAGAACAGTAGAATTACACAGAATCAATTCGGAAAATGAGGTATTCATAATCTTATCTAAAGTGGCAATGTTTTTCAAAGGTCTTTATAAAAGAAGCTATACGTTGAATACTGAATTGCTTGTTTTGAACAATTTTCATTTGCCTCATGGGTTTGTTTATCATCTTTTTTGATTATTGTTTTCAAACACTACCAATTTATGTGCATTGTATTTTATATAAAAAAAGAGACATTTAAGCACACTCTCCCTTGACCCTCTCTTCTTTCACACACGTGTAAACCTACACAAATTCACAAAACAGATATATACAAAAATACTGACAAGATTTGTATAACAAACAGAAATACAGAGTCATTTTATCTTTGATGCTTCAGTGATTTTTTTTTAAAGCAACAACATGGCTATGCAGTCCAAATATTTCAAATATATAAATCTGCAAACTTTTATATAAGGCTTTATATGAGGTTATATAAATGCATAACTTATCACATCTTAGCAAAAAAAAAAAAAAAAAAAGCCCATCAACTACTGTGCATTACTTCTTTGAACATTTCTAGTGAAGTACCAGAATAGTCTTTTTTTTTAATTCTCCATGTAACTTTCCTTAATAAAAAAGAATTTACATTGTTATTTTGAAAATTATTACATATTTGGTCCAAACTTAGACAAAACAAATTAATTATCTTGTAAAAAGCATGTGAGGTATATTGTTTGCATACTTTATTTTTCTGACAAATAAAATACTCAGTAGTACAAAAGTAAATTTGTACCTTTTAAATTATTTTAGTGGAGGAAGGTTATGAAATTATTCATTTATGTATTTAACATCATGATATCTAGAATGCAGTAGCATAAGCTATACTCATTAAAAATAACTCAAACATAAAAGTTTGAAAAAGAAATCTCAACACTCATAAATAACAACCATGAAATTTAAAGACTATCATTGGAGACATCCAATGCCAATGCCTAAATGAGAAAGAGAAAGACTTTGGTAAGAACGATTTCTTACCGTACATATTTAATTTTTTATTTTTACAGATAAGAAGTATTTAAATAACATGATTGATGACTGATAGATAGATAGATAGATCCATAAATAGTTTTTTTTTTTTAAGGATATGATTTTGCCCTACTCTTTAAAAAAGGTACTGAATTTTAGATTTGGATTAAGCAGAAAAAAAAGGAGTTGATATGAAACTGAAGAAATGACTAAATTTGGGGTATTCATTTCTTTGCAACAGAGAGATTAGTTCCAGAAAAATTACCTTAGAGTTAAGAACAACAATTATGAAAATGTTAATAGTTTCAACTCATTTTTAGAATGCATGTTTAACTATTAAACAATCTCTTATAAGTCCTTGTTGTGATAAAGAAATTAGCACATGTACTTTATGATTATCTCCCTTACACATACCACCTGAATTTTAATTATATTATCAATTTTACATTACTGAGATTTACAGTATTTATATCCTGGCTTAATTCACACAGTCTTAGTTTGGACTTATTTCAAATTTGAAAGGATTCAGTCCTTACCAATTGTTCAATTCACCATTCCTGTATTCTTTATTTTGAATTATTTCTCAGGTTGTTGGAGGTCACTGTTAAGTAGTACCCCTCCACCAAAGAAACTGTCATAGATGCTGTATTTTCTCTGTGCTTAGATAGACTGTTTCTTCCATTTGCCTTATACATGAAAGACAAGTTATCCTTCTTGAATCAAACTTATTTTTTCCTTTAGAAATTTGTAAATATTTATAAACAAAGCTGAGGACACTTCCCATATTGAATGGTGCTGCCCAGTGGTTTTTAGATATGTTTGAAATTTTCATCCTTGAATATAACTTGCTTTTATTGTGATGGATGTCCACATGATTCTTGTTTGTCTGTTTGTGTTTGCCAGAATATGTTCTGAAGTTGGTCGGTCTTCATCAACTTTGCTTGAATATGGTGTACTCCATTGATTTGAGGTTCTTTTATTTCAAAATTTTTTGTGGTTATACTATGTATTTAATTTTTTCCCAGAGAATGGGGAGATTGTTTTTATATTGCTTCTTTTCTTCAGGATCACCAATTATGGGCATGTTGGATCTCATTTGTCTGTCTTCAATATCTATCATATTATCCAAATTATTTTTAATTTTATACTTTTTCAGTTCATTTTGATTTTCTTTTTAAAAATATATGCAGAAGATATTAAATCTATGTAGGAGTAACTGTCTAAGCACTTTCCCCAAGCTGGGGCTGATTCTTCTTGAGATTTATGTATTTTAACTGCATTTCCCTTTGTTCCCCCCACCCCACGATCTGCTTTTCCTTTCAAAATATATGCATGAAATATGAATAAGCAGAACACAGATGATTTTTAGGGCACTGAAACAATTTTCTATGATACTATAATAGTAGATACATGTCATTATATATTTGTCATAACCCACAGGACGTACAACACCAAGAATGAACCCTAATATGAACTGTGGGTTTGGGGTGATGGTAATGTAACAATATAGGTTCACCAATTGTAATGAATTGTAGAACCATGTATCACTGTGGTGGGGATGCTGACAGTTGCGGGGGCTGTTCATGTGTGTGGGCAGGGCATATAAGCTAGCGGGTTTGGGGGCAAACTGCATTCTCCTAAAAGTAAGAGAAGAAGAAAGTAACTGTCACTTTTCCCTGATGCATCCCCCCTTAGGTCCATGTTTCTTCAGACTTTGGCAGTGATGGAAATGTGCTTCAGAGTCTGTGTTTTGGGGTAACCTCTACTCACATTTTTCATTGAAAACAGAGGGTTTTTTGCTTTGTTTTTGTATCCCACCACCATCATGTTTTTCTTTCTTCCTTGTTTCTGCAGAATAAATGAGAAATAGAAATCTCTTTAAGGAACTTAAAGTAAAAATCTTTCAGTTGGGGAAAATTCTTTTAAGTGGAAATTTCATTAGAAAATTAAAAACTAAATTATTCTCATTCATATTGACAAGAGCTGTTTTAGTTAAAATTGATTTCATGTGCACTATGTATTCTAGTATTAAATACTTGTTATAGTAAAGGCATAACACAGGGTATACTACAGAAAAACAACAACAACAACAACAAAAAACCCCAGAGTCATTGGGCATTCTTTTGATCTCCTATTAGTCTTTCATGATGATGTCTATGGCTTACTTAACTATCCTGCAATGAATCCTAAGGTAATTTACAGTGAATTTGAGTCCTAGTAGCATGAATCAAAATTAGCACTCTCAAATATTTTATGGTAGTAGAGTGGGTATAAAACTTACACATAGTTGGTTTCCAATTAAATGAATAAATGAATGAAATTACTTAGGTATTGATATTTTTGAAAGAAGCAATAAAAGAATCATGTATCCTATGAAGTAAAAAATGAATGCTCTGACTGGTAAAACATGTTCCATTAAGTTCCATTCTCTGCATGGGTATAAAGTGATAAGCAGGATTCTGAAGGCAGGCCACTTGAGCTGAAGTGCCACCCATCAGCTATATACCTGCTCTTCTCTACATCCAGTACAGAATAGCTTTGTCGCCTTAAGGGAGTTACTTAGCCTCTCTTTAGCTCAGTTTCCCCATCCCTAATGGAGAGAATAATAGTACTGACTTCAAAGTATTAGCAAGAGGATTAAATAGGTTAATTTATGTGAAAACACCTTGGAAGAAAGCCTTGAAATTAATAAGTACTCTTTGTATTAGTTGCTTAATTGTTTTTATGTTAGTATCACTACTATAACGTTTGTCTACAAGCTTTGGGATCAGTTGGGAAAAATAATAGAAAACAATGAAAAGAATGAAAATTACAATCATCTATTCAATTATATTGGGTATTTAGTAGACAATTAAATTTGGAGGTGTAAATCACAATAAGATATGAAAATGGAGCTCAGGGAGCATTGAGAGAAGATTTAGAGATGTTGGCCCTAAGATCCATATAGCTTAAAAATGGAAGTGATATTTCTGCATAAACCAATCAGGCCTGATCAAGAAAAAGGATTTAATTTTCTGATTATAAATTCAATGCACAGAAAAACATTTTTTAAAAAGCCATAATTCCTTTCACCAAGAAAAGCCATGACAAAATGCTTATGCATTTCTTTCCTGTTGTTACTAAGGGCTTTTTTTTTAAATTAAAATTTTAATGTCCTAAAAAAGTAATACATGCAGCTCGAAACAACAGTAATGAAATTTGAAACTACAGCAAAGGTAGTAAAATAAAAATACCTTCCTACATTTCTAGTCCCACTTCCCAGAGATAATTTCAACAGTTTATTTTATTGTATTTATTGTTTACTGCCTTTTATTGGATTGATAAATATATTATTTATATATTTTTTACTAGCTTAAAACTATCACATTTTAGTGAACATAAATATTCTAACATAAAATATAACTTTATATTTTCTAAAAAAGCTAGAGATAGGGGGTTTCCCTGGTGGCACAGTGGTTGAGAGTCCACCTGCCGATGCAGGGGACACAGTTTCGTGCCCCGGTCCAGGAAGATCCCACATGCTGCGGAGCGGCTGGGCCCGTGAGCCATGGCCGTTGAGCCTGCACGTCCGGAGTCTGTGCTCCGCAACTGGAAGGGCCCACAACAGTAAGAGGCCCGTGTACCGCCAAAAAAAAAAAAAAAAAAAAGCTAGAGATAATATATAAATCCTCTTCACAAACAGGACCATGACTTGTTTAAATGTTCTCCAAGATATTTTACCCAGTGTCTGCCTTTCTACCCTTTTATTTTCACTTTATTTTTATTTTATTATTATTATTTTTTTGCGGTACGTGGGCCTCTCACTGTTGTGGCATCTCCCGCTGCGGAGCACAGGCTCCAGACACGCAGGCTCAGCGGCCATGGCTCACGGGCCCAGCCACTCTGCGGCATGTGGGATCTTCCTGGACTGGGGCACGAACCCGTGTCCCCTGCATCAGCAGGCGGACTCTCAACCACTGCGCCACCAGGGAAGCCCTCACTTTATTTTTAAACTGCTTCCAATATTTTTAACTAAGCTTATTTTAAAGTTGAATTTTGATTGTTCAACTAGTTTTCATTTTTAGAGACAAATTATTCCATTACTTGTGTCTGCTGGATTTTCCTCATGGTGGCTCATTCTTTCTGGTGTTTATGATTTCCTTTTATGGCAAATTCATCTTCAGCAGATGTCACTTTCCATCATATGAGTAGAAGATGCTTCTCTATAGCATTGCTCCACTTTTGCCTCTAGGGTGGCTCTATAATTGCCCCATTTTGGACTACTTTCTATGTTAACTTTTTGGCCTAAAATTACCTCACCATGCAGATAGAATAAATTTGAGCCCTACAACCAAGCTTGGGATAAACTTGGTGTTCTGGCTACCTATGACAGACTCTTTTTCCACCAGATAAGCAGAATCCTTCAAGATCCCGTTTCATGCAGGGTCCTTTTCTCCTTGGATTATTTTAGCTTTACCACCTCCTCACCAGTCTATGTTTGAGTGTCCTCTTCATTTTTGGTTCCCTGAGCATTTTTTTTGTTTTCATTTACAACCTTGGTTATATACATTTTTATATTTGTTTTAAAGTATATTATACTTAGGTAGTATTTTATGCATCCGTGGTGGAAATGATAATTTTCTCATTATACTGCATAATATTATATACTTCCACGTTGATTCAAATTTTCCCCATCTGCTTTCTATCTTTTAGATAGTCATCAAATTTCTGGCTTACTGTTTTTTTTCTTCCTGGCCCTCTGATTTCATATATTCCTTTTGGTATGTTTTGGATCAATTCAATGGTATGTTAGGGGTGAAGGCATACACTCATTCCAAAATATTAAGCTGAGAGTTAATTCTGAGGGTTTTTTTTTAATTAATTTATTTTATTTATTTATTTTTGGCTGCGTTGGGTCTTCGTTGCTGTTCGCGGGGTTGCTTTCTCCAGTTGCGGTGAGCAGGGGCTACTCTTTACTGTGATGTGCGAGCCTCTCACTGTGGTGGCCTCTCCCGTCTCGTAGCATGGGCTCCAGGCGCGGGCTTCAGCATTTGTGGCTCATAGGCTCTAGAGCGCAGGCTCAGTAGTTGTGGCACACAGGCTTAGTTGCTCCACGGCATGTAGGATCCTCCCGGACCAGGGCTCGAACCCCTGTCCCCTGCATTGGCAGGCGGACTCTTAACCACTGTGCCACCAGGGAAGTCCCAATTCTGAGCTTTAAAAATAGATTTTTCACAGATATTAAAGATGGTTACTTTCCTTAATTTTTAAGTAATTCACTAGATCCTCACATTATCTAACAAGAAATGGTTAAAGCCAGCTGTATCTGTGTTTCCATTGGTTCCACAAACATTAACTTACTAAAGTGTCTGATTCAGTCCAAAAGGACAGTTCATTCAATAAGAAACTATGCTAAGTAACACTCTAGAATTTAGTTAGAAAAGCTGAACGTTTATATATTCTTTGGGAGTGGTAGCTATATTAATTCTTTAAATTTAATGATGTGCAAATTCTTAAAATGTAGCAGCAATTATTGAAAATGTTTTTTAGCACAGCAATTCCTAATGATACATTAAAGCTGAGTGCTAAACAGACCATTCTTCCTTTAGGTGGCTTCTGCTGATTAAAGTGAGAATATTGGGTTGGATGTGTTTTAAATGCTCTTTAAAAGTCTCCTTTTAAGGCAGGAAGGAAAGACTCAAATATGATATTCTGCAAAGTTTCTAGTAATTTCTCACTCTTGTGTGTAAAAAAGCCAATATGGACACTTTACTGTCAATACTGTTATTATTTCAAAGTTTAATTTATTTGGCTTCTATTACATTGGCATGACTGACAGGGCTGTGTAAGGAGCTGTATATAGAGAATTTTATGGTATCTTTGTAAATGTCAGGAGTTCATTACACTTGTTGGAATAGAGCTCTTAGCCAAATAACCTAATTTTCCTCTCTGTCATCCATCAAATTTCTCCAATTAGTAAAGAGCAGCAAATGAAAGAGGTCAGAAACCAGATATGCTGTTAATTTTCTATCGGCTGATATGAGTAAATTAAAGAAATTTCTTAAAGTTTTACTGAGATGAAAAGCTTATAGTTACTCAAGGTTTGATAGAAGGAAAGTTTTTTCAAATATGTAACGTTAAGATGTTTTCTAGGCACTTAATATTGTTAGTCAGCAAATTCTTAAACATGCTTAATTGTGAATCTGTGGTGCGGACAGGTATGCTAATTCTGACATTCCTATATCTAAATTAACACAAAAGTGTGTATTCAAGAGTTCTCTTAATATTAAGTTCTCTTAAAATAATATACGTGTTTTTCAGAGATGCCAACATTATTGTTATTTTGTGCCAACTGTGTCTATATGGTTTGTAGACAAGAGAATGAGGCCTCTATCTGCTTCTTCCTTTCAAGCTATAGGGCACTTTTGTGGGGAAAACTCTGTCTTAGCTGACTTCACTCTAGTTTCATCTATTGTTGTAAGATGTTCAGAGTGATTATGCAATGACAGAAACAGCTTTCTTATAGAAAAAGAGAGAATGGAATTTAAAAGAAAAATAACCTATTTGCCCTGTGTGGTTCAACATAGAAACCCAAATAGAAGTTTTCATACATTTACACACACACGTCCATCATCTGCGCAATACTTGAGCCAATTTCTTTTACCATTAGTGACTTCTTCACTTAAAAGGTAAAAGTCCTCAAGTCCATTCTCTACGTCTGTGTCTTTATTCCTGTCCCGCTCCTAGGATCTTCAGAACCATTTGATTTTGTTTTTTGTTGTTTTTTTAGATTCCATTTATATGTATTAGCATACAGTATTTGTTTTTCTCTTTCTGACTTACTTCACTCTGTATGACACGGGGAGGGGGAAGGGTAAGCTGGAACGAAGTGAGAGACTGGCATGGGAATATATACACTACCAAATGTAAAACAGATAGCTAGTGGGAAGCAGCCACATAGCACAGGGAGATCAGCTCGGTGCTTTGTGACCACCTAGAGGGGTGGGATAGGGAGGGTGGGAGGGAGACACAGAGGCAGGAGATACGGGGATATATGTATATGTATGGCTGATTCACTTTGTTATAAAGCAGAAATTAACACAGCATTGTAAAGCAATTATACTCCAATAAAGATGTTAAAAAAAATGTAAAAGTCATTTTCCACAAAGAAACGTGGAAGAACAAACAATCATTTTATGCCATTGAAGTTTCAAGACTTATAAATGTATCTTTGGATGTCCTAAAGTATTTTATTTTTTTATTCTCAGAGTTTTAGCCCCTGGGTAACATTTTCTTTCATGCTTTTATGTGTATATGAAATTATCCCAATTTATTCAAAAATTCTGTTTAATCCAGATCAATAATTTAACATATTTAATTACAATACTAATAACATAATTCAATAAAATGTACTGATAATAAAGCAGTAGTAAAAGGAGTTTTCAAGTTTAACTAAATAACATTTCAGTACACTAAAATTTTTCAATATTATCTTTATAAATGATTGAAAAAATGTGATGCATATATTTATAATCATTGTCTTATAAACACAGTTTAAAAAATTTTTTTAACACTTTGTTTTCATGGAAGTTTGGACCATATTTTAATTTGTTTAATTATTTATTCCAGTTTTGTTCTCCCCCAAAGTCTGAGTTCCTGAAGGCTTGGGCCCTGACTTGTTCCTCTTTGTATGTTCAGTGCCTGGTTCATTGTAGACAGTGATTTTCACTAATACATTAATTCCACAAATATTGACTGAATACTTACTATGTGATTGATGCTACTTCAGGTACTGGAGTGCAACTATAAACAAGACAGAGAAGGGTCCTGCTACTGTGAAATCAAAATTCTAATATGTGTTCTTGAATTCAATTAAATACCCATCTCTACCAATTTGGGGGGCTAAAATTTTAGATCTTACCTGAGAAATGAGCATTAGAATTTAATAAAATATTTAATTCCAAAATAATTTTTAATGAAAAAACTGTATATAGTGAGAAACACAGAAAGGACTACATAAAAAGGAAGGCATATTTGTTTGGAATAATTATCCCTCTGTTGTTGTTGATATACTCTAGGTTATCCAGTGGATTCATAAACTACCTGAAAAAAATAACATCTCATATTATATACATGTTCACATAATTTTCTAATCACATGTCCCAACTTCTTTACCTGAATGTTACTCATTTTCATCAAGTAAATGGTACTTGTGGACTCACTAAGATGATGAAATATGTTCAAACTTTGCAAACTACACCAAATCCTTAAATAACTTCAGCAAATTACTCTACATATCAGTGAAGGAAATTGAAAACAAACAGAATATCACTTATTTTAATCCCTTTTTACTGATTATGCAAGTTGTATATATTTATTATACAAAATTTGGAAATGCAGAAAAATAAATATTACTCATTATCTTATCACTCAAGATAATGGCATCCTTTCAGTCATCTTTTGTGTATATGTGTGTAAAATACAACATCGGGATGAATCTATGTGTTGTTGGTATTTTTTTAACTGGAAAAAATGTATTTATTGATGCTGGCAGGAATATAAATTAGTACAATCACTTTGCAGAATTACAGTTGAAGTTGTACACACTCTTTGAGCTTGTAATTCCACTCTGGCATATACCCTAGAGAAGTGTGCTGAAATGTATACTAAGAGACATGTTTAAGGTTGTTCACAGCAGTAATTTTTGGTAGTAGCAAAAATTGTAAACCAGCTGTCCATCAACAGGGACTAGAAATGGAAATTTTGGTATATCCAAATAATGGAATATTACACAGTGCTGAAACTGACTAATATAAAGCATCACTCATTATTATGGATCAATTTCAAAATCAAATTGTGGGATAAAAAAGGCAAATTGTAGAATACATACATTATGCTGCTATTTACACGAAAGTTGAAAGCATGTGAAAACTATACTACGTATTTTATTTAGGGGTGCAAACATATGTAAAAAACATGCGAAAATTAAAGGCAATGATGATTCTTAAGCTCAGGTTATAGTAGTTACCTAGGGTGTGAGGGCAGGAGGGAGGGAAACATTGGTGGGTAATGTTTTATGTTTTTAAAGTGGAAGGTGAGTACATGGATATTTAAATTCCTTTTTGTATGTATTACATAGTACATCATAAAATTTTCCATAAAAGATAAAAATGCATTTGGATAGATCACAACAAATTTTTAAGAGCAAATAATAAAAGTGTTGCTTCTGCACGGGGTCCTCTGCTCCAAGCTGCTGATCATATTTTTCCTTTCCCCTGAAGACCATGCTCAGGGCTGTTCAACCAAACTTGTGACCCCCATTGCCTCAGTGCTGGCCACCTCCCTCCTGCCCTTGTGAGGCCCTGAGGTCACGCCTCCTCCCCTGAGCTCCAGGTGGGCCAGGTGGGTGCAGGTACATTTTTCTTCTTCCACCCCTGCCTGGTGGGGCCTCTGCTCTTCTTGCTGTACTTGCTCTCCCTTGATAATTAGAGCTGAAGCTAATCATTTTCTCAAATTCATTGGCCACTAGTTAGAGTTACCAGAGTTGGCAAATAAAAATACTAATGTAGGATTGCCTAAATTGTAAATTGCACAAATTGGAGTTTAGATAAACAACAAATAATGTTTTAGCATAATTATGGCCCGAATTATTTGTTATTTATCTGAAATTCAAATTTAACTGGGTATCCTATATTGTACCTGGCAGTCCTACATTAGTTCCTTTTCTTCCGAGAATCATCTGTCCAAAATTTTTGCTGATTTTTAAAATAGGAGTGGTAGCTTTATTTTTCACCTCACAGATTGACTTGGGAAGAGGTTTTTTGTTTTTGTTTTTAAATACTAAGAATATTAATCTGTTTTGCTGTCATATCTGGCAAATGCCTTTCATTATGAAAAGACCCTGGTTTCAGTCTTCTAAATTTTATATCTTTGTGTAACTAATCTGTCATTATGGTTTCTGTCTTTGGTGTCAGGATGAGAAAGGTCTCTCCCTGCTAAGATTATAGAAATTAGGGTGAATAAGTTTATAAAGGCTCAGACTGCACAAGCAGCAACAAATACAATACACAGGTCAAACATCGATTTAATGTTTCATATGAGTTTATACAGTATTTTCTGTGAATTAAACGTCTTAATGTAACCCTGTGGAAGGAACGCTTGTCCTGTGTTTCAGAAATTCTCAACAACATTTGGAAAGAAGATGTATCAACCGGAAGTATTCTGTCAAGATAATTACTTGGGGAAATTTATATAGAAAGTGTTACTTTCAGTAAACAGGCTTTCTTGGAAATGACAGTAGGACTTTGGCAAAGAGCTTAGATTCTTCTTCATCTTTGGGTACTTTCCATTCATTAAAAACACTTTTCTTTGTTATGAAAACTTCCAAATATATACAAAAAAGCAGAGACTAGCATAGTGGATTCCTATGGAACCCTCACTCAGCTCCAACAAAGAACTACTGGTAAATCTCAATTCTTCCACCCATCCCTCTAGTCCTCTGATCATATTTTGAAACAAGTTCAGACATTATATCTTATCATCCATAAATATTTTCATATATATCTCTAAAAGATAAGGATATTGAAAAACAACTAACCAGAAAACCACATCACAACCAAAGAATATTAACAACCATCCCTTAATATAGGGATTATAATGTAGAATTCAGTCAACATTCAAATCTCACTGATTATGTCTCAGATCAAGATCCAATTAAGACCACATATTGGCTTCTCTCTTTATCTTTTTTTTATTTTTTGGTTTTTTTCTGATAGTTGATTTTTTAATTTAAATTGTATTTTATTTTTTTATATAGCAGGTTCTTATCAGTTATCTATTTTATACATATGAGTGCATATTTGTCAATCCCAACCTCGCAATTCATCTCACCAGCACCCCTTGCCCCCGCTTTCTCCTCTTGGTGTTGTTAAGGTTGTTCTCTACATCTGTGTCTCTATTTCTGTGTTGCAAACCACTTCATCTATACCATTTTTCTACATTCCACATATATGTGTTAATATAGGATATTTGCTTTTCTCTTTCTGACTTACTTCATTCTGTATGACAGTCTCTAGGTCCAACCACATCTCTACAAATGACCCAATTGTTTCCTTTTAACGGCTGAGTAATATTCCATTGTATATATGTACCACATCTTCTTTATCCATTCATCTGTCGATGGGCATTTAGGTTGCTTCCATGACCTGGCTATTGTAAATAGTGCTGCAATGAACATTGGGGTGCATGTGTCTTCTTGAATTATGTTTTCCTCTGGGTATATGCCCGGTAGTGAGATTGCTGGGTCATATTGTGATTCTATTTTTAGTTTTTTAAGGAACCTCCATACTGTTCTCCATAGTGGCTGTATCAATTTACATTCCCATCAACAGTGCAAAAGGGTTCTCCATACCCTCTCCAGAATTTGTTGTTTGTAGATTTTCTGATGATGCCCATTCTAACCAGTGTGAGGTGACACCTCATTGTAGTTTTGATTTGCATTTCTTTAATAATTAATGATGTTGAGCAGCTTTTCATGTGCCTCTTGGCCATCTGTATGTCTTCTTTGGAGAAATGTCTGTTTAGGTATTCTGCCCAGTTTTTGATTGGGTTGTTTGTTTTTTTAATATTGAGGTTCATGAGCTGTTTATATAGTTTGAAAATTAATCCTCTGTTAATTTTTGGCAGACATTTTCTCCAATTCTGAGGGATGTCTTTTCATCTTGTTTATAGTTTCCTTTGCTGTGCAAAACTTTTAAGTTTCATTAAGTCTCATTTGTTTATTTTTGTTTTTATTTCCATTACTCTAGGAGGTGGGTGAAGAAAGATCTTGCTGTGATTTATGTCTAAGAGTGTTCTTCCTATCGTTTCCTCTAATAGTTTTATAGTGTCTGGTCTTATATGTAGGGTTTTAATCCATTTTGAGTTTATTTTTGTATATGGTGTTAGGGAGTGTTCTAATTTCATTCTTTTACATGTAGCTGTCCAGTTCTCCCAGCACCATTTATTGAAGAGACTGTCTTTTCTCCATTGTATATCCTTGCTTCCTTTGTCATAGATTAGTTGACCATAGGTGTGTGGGTTTATCTCTGGGCTTTCTATCCTGTTGCATTGATCTACATTTCTGTTTTTGTGCCACTACCATATTGTCTTGATTACTGTAGCTTTGTAGTATAGTCTGAACTCAGAGAGTCTGATTCCTCCAGCTCCATTCTTTTCCTTCAAGATTTCTTCGGCAATTCAGGATCTTTTGTGTCTCCATACAAATTTTAAGATTTTTTGTTCTAGTTCAGTAAAAACTGCCATTGGTTATTTGATAGGGATTGCACTGGATCTGTAGATTGCTTTGGGTACTAGAGTCATTTTCACAATATTGACTATTCCCATCTGAGAACATGGTATATCTCTCCATCTGTTTGTGTCATCTTTGATTTCTTTCATCAGTGTCTTTTAGTTTTCAGAGTACAGGTCTTTTACCTCCTTAGGTAGGTTTATTCCTATGTATTATTCTTTTTCTTGCATTGGTGAATGGGATTGTTGCCTTAATTTCTCTTTCTGATTCTTCATTGTTAGTGTATAGGAATGTAAGACATTTCTGTGCATTGATTTTGTATCCTGAAACTTTACCAAATTCTTTGATTAGCTCTAGTAGTTTTCTGGTGGCATCTTTAGGATTATCTATATATAGTATCATGTCATCTGCAAAGAGAGGCACTTTTACTTCTTCTTTTCCAATTTGGATTCCTTTTATTTCTTTTTCTTCTTTGATTGCCATGGCTAGCTCTTCCAAAACTATGTTCAATAATAGTGGCGAGAGTGGACATCCTTTTCTTGTTCCTGATCTTAGAGGAAATGCTTTCAGGTTTTCACCATTGAGGACGATGTTGGCTGTGGGTTTTTCTCAGATAGCCTTTATTATGTTGAGTAGCTTCCCTCTATGCCCACTTTCTGGAGTCTTTTTATCAGAAATGGATGTTGAATTTTGTCAAAAGATTTTCCTGCATCTATTGAGGTGATCATATGGTTTTTATTCTTCAGTTTGTTAATATGGTATATCACATTGATTGATCTGTGTATATTGAAGAATCCTTGCATCCCTGGGATAAATCCCTCTTGATCATGGTGTATGATCCTTTTAATGTGTTGTTGGATTCTGTTAGTTAGTATTTGTTGAGGGTTTTTGCATCTATATTCATCAGTGATATTGGTCTGTAATTTTATTTGTAGTATCTTTGTCTGGTTTTGATATCAGGGTGATGGTGGCCTTGTAGAATGAGTTTGGGAGTGTGCCTTCCTCTGCATTTTTTTGGAAGAGTTTGAGAAGGATGGGTGTTAGCTCTTCTCTAAAGGTTTGATAGAATTCACCTGTGAAGCCATCTGGGCCTGGACTTTTGTTTGCTGGAAGATTTTTAATCACATTTCAATTTCATTACTTGTGATTGGTCTGTTCATAGTTTTTATTTCTTCCTGGTTCAGTCTTAGAAGGTTATACCTTTCTAAGTATTTGTCCATTCCTTCCAGAATGTCCATTTTATTGGCATAGAGTTGTTTGTAGTAGTCTCTTATGATGCTTTGTATATCCGCCATGTCCGTTGTAACTTCTCACTTTTCATTTCTAATTTTATTGATTTGAGTGTTCGCCCTCTGTTTCTTGATCAGTCTGGCTAAAGGTTTATCAATTTTGTTTATCTTCTCAGAGAACCAGCTTTTAGTTTTAATGATCTTTGCTATTGTTTTCTTTGATTCTATTTTATTTATTTTTGCTCTGATCTTTACTATTTCTTTCCTTCTAGTAACTTTGGGTTTTGTTTGTTCTTCTTTCTCTAGTTCCTTTAGGTGTAAGGTTAGATTGTTTATTTGAGATTTTTCTTGTTTCTTGAGGTAGGATTTTATTGCTATAAACTTCCCTCTTAGAACTGCTTTTGCTGCATCCCATAGGTTTTGGATCGTCATGTTTTTGTTGTCATTTATCTCTAGTTATTTTTTTATTTCCTCTTTGATTTCTTCAGTGATCTCTTGGATATTTCATAACATATTGTTTAGCTTCCATATGTTTGTGTTTTTTACATTTTCTTCCCTGTATTTCTAATCTCATAGCGTGGTGGTCGGAAAAGATGCTTGATATGATTTCAATTTTCTTCCATTTACCAAGTATTGATTTGCAACCCAAGATGTGATCTATGCTGGAGAATGTTCTGTGTGCACTTGAGAAGAAAGTGTAATCTGCTGTTTTTGGATGGAATGTCCTATAAATACCAATTATATCTATCTGGTCTATTGTGTCATTTAAAGCTTGTGTTTCCTTATTTATTTTCTGTCTGGATGATCTGTCCCTTGGTGTAAGTGAGATGTTAAAGTCCCTCACTACTATTGTGTTATTGTCAATTTCCTCTTTTATAGGTGTTAGCAGTTGCCTTATGTATTGAGGTGTTCCTATGTTGGGTATGTATATATTTATAATTGCTATATCTTCTTCTTGGATTGATCCCTTGATCATTATGTAGTGTCCTTCCTTGTCTCTTGTAACATTCTTTACTTTAAAGTCTATTTTATCTGATATGGGTATTGCTACTCCAGCTTTCTTTTAATTTTCGTTTGCATGGAATGTCTTTTTCCATCCCCTCACTTTCAGTCTGTATGTGTCCCTAGGTCTGAAGTGGGTCTCTTGTAGATAGCATATATACAGGTCTTGTTTTTGTATCCATTCTGTGAGCCTGTGTCTTTTGATTGGAGCATTTAATCCAATCACATTTAAGGTAATTATCAATATGTATGTTCCTATTACCATTTTCTTAATTGTTTTGGGTTTGTTTTTGTAGGTCCTTTTCTTCTCTTGTGTTTCCCACTTAGGGGAGTTCCTTTAGCATTTGTTGTAGAGGTGGTTTGGTGGTGCTGAATTCTCTTAGCTTTTGCTTGTCTGTAAAGCTTTTGATTTCTCCGTCGAAACTGAATGAGATCCTTGCTGGGCAGAGTAATCTTGGTTGTAGCTTCTTCCCTTTCATCACTTTAAATATAACATGCCACTCTCTTCTGGCTTGTAGTGTTTCTGCTGAGAAATTAGCTGTTAACCTTATAGGAGTTCCCTTATATGTTATTTGTCTTTCTTCTCTTGTTGCTTTTAACAATTTTTCTTTGTCTTTAATTTTTGTCAATTTGACTACTATGTGTCTTGGTGTGTTTCTCCTTGTATTTATCCTGCCTGGGACTTCTGCACTTCCTGCACTTGGGTGGCTATTTCCCTCCCCTTGTTAGGGAAGTTTTCGACTATAATCTGTTCAAATATTTTCTCGGGTCCTTTCTCTCTTTCTTCTCCTTCTGGGACCCCTATAATGTGAATGTTGGTGTGTTTAATGTTGTCCCAGAGTTGTTTTAGGCTGTCTTCATTTCTTTTCATTCTTTTTTCTTTATTGTGTTCTGTGACAGTTTATTCCACCATTCTGTGTTCCAGGTCATTTATCCGTTCTTCTGCCTCAGTTATTCTGCTATAGATTCCTTCTAGTGTATTTTTCATTTCAGCTGTTGTATTGTTCATCTCTGTTTGTTTTTTCTTTAATTCTTCTAGGTGCTTGTTCTTTAATTCTTCTAGGTCTTTGTTAAACATTTCTTGCATCTTCTCGATCTTTGCCTCCATTCTTTTTCCAAGGTCCTGGATCATCTTCACTATCATTATTCTGAACTCTTTTTCTGGAAGGTTGCCTATCTCCACTTCATTTGTTTTTTGGGGTTTTATCTTGTTCCTTCATCTGGTACATAGTCCTCTGCCTTTTCATTTTGTCTATCATTCTGTGAATGTGGTTTTCGCCCCACAGGCTGCAGGATTGTAGTTCTTCCTGCTTCTGCTGTCTGCCCTCTGGTGGATGAGGCTATCTAAAAGGCTTGTGCAAGCTTCCTGATGGGAAGGGCTGGTGATGGGCAGAGCTGGGTGTTGCTCTGGTGGGCAGAGCTCAGTAAAACTTTAATCTGCTTGTCTGATAATGGGTGGGGCTGAGTTCCCTCCTTGTTGGTTGTTTGGCCTGAGGTGACCCAGCACTGAAGCCTAGAGCCTCTTTGGTGGGGCTAATGGTGCACTCCAGGAGGGCTCACGCCAAGGAGTACTTCCCTGAACATCCAGTGCCAGTGTCCTTGTCCCCGCAGTGAGCCACAGCTACCCTCCACCTCTGCAGGAGACCCTCCAACACTAGCAGGTAAGTCTGGTTCAGTCTCTTATGGGGTCCCTGCTCCTTCCCCCTGGGTCCTGATGCACACATTACTTTGTGTGTGCCCTCCAAGAGTGGAATCTCTGTTCCCCCCAGTCCTGTCGAAGTCCTGCAACCAAATCCTTCTAGCCTTCAAAGTCTGATTATCTGGGAATTCCTAGTCCCATTGCAGGACCCCCAGGTTGGGAGGCCTGAAGTGGGGCTCAGAACCTTCACTCCTGTGGGTGGACTTCTGTGGTATAATTGTTCTCCAGTTTGTGAGTCGCCCACCCAGTGGTTATGGGATTTGATTTTATTGTGATTGCGCTCCTCATACCATCTCATTGTAGCTTCTCCTTTGTCTTTGGATGTGGGGTAAGCTTTTTGGTGAGTTCCAGTGTCCTCCTGTCGATGATTGTTCAGCAGTTAGTTGTGATGCTGGTGCTCTTGCAAGAGGGAGTGAGCACACGTCCTTCTACTCTGCCATCTTGAACCAATCCTCTGTGTTCTGCTTTGTAACTGGTTTTCATTAATTAACATATTGTGAACATTTTAAGTATCATAAATATTCTTCTAAACTTGAAGGATATTCTACCAGATGTGTATGCCGTAATTTTACTCAAACCAATAACCTATCATTAGATATTTAGCTTTTTCTAACTATTTACTACTTATAAAAATACAATGATGTATATATATCTTTCTACCTGCATCTTTTACACATGTCTCTGATTATTCCTTAAAAATAAATTTCTAGTAAGTATTACAATTTCAATGTCATATGACCCACTATAGTACATTATTTTGAAGATGTCACTGTGTTTATCAGTAAATTGTGCTGTAGGAAGACAATTCCCTTTGTAATTTCAGGCAGATGAATTCCCATTGCCCATATATTTGTAAACACTACATGTTATTAATGTAAATGCTCTTTTTTTTTTTTTTTTTCTTTTTGCGGTATGCGGGCCTCTCACTGTTGTGGCCTCCCCCGTTGCGGAGCACAGGCTCCGGATGCGCAGGCCCAGCGGCCATGGCTCACGGGCCCAGCCGCTCCGCGGCATATGGGATCCTCCCAGACCGGGGCACGAACCCGTATCCCCTGCATCGGCAGGCGGACTCTCAACCACTGCGCCACCAGGGAGGCCCTAAATGCTCTTTTGATTGAATTGGAAAAACAAATGCACAAATAAAATCTATTTCAATATTTCTCTAAGTCACATTTTTTCATAAATACAGGCTGAATATTCCATGGGTGTTTGAACCAGTTGTATCTCTGCCTTTTGTTAAGGTCAGCCCATATTCTTTGTCTGTTTTTTCCATTGGGACTTTTTTCTTTTGCTCAAGAAATTCATCATATAAGGAGATAACCCTTAATTTTCATACATACATATCTCAAACTTTTTTCAAATTTTATAATATATTTACCTTATTGCATTTTAGGTGTGAAACGTTGTAAAATGTATGAAATATTATCTGAACCTCCGTTTCCATATGTTCATAGTGGAGCCAATAATACCTGGCCTGGATTCCACAAATTTAGAGAAATTGAAATGAGTTAGTATTCCCAAATGTACTTTTATAACCATTGTTCTCAGTCTTATTAAAATTAAATCACTATTTGACCTAGATTGTTCATCAGATCACAAAAAAGTCTAAATTAATAAGTTTGAAGTCTACTAAGGATAGGAACTATATTTTCAAGTTTTTAGGTCTAGTACGTAGCACAGTGTCTGGCATGTGGTGGGTGCTCAATAAATGCTTGCTTAATGAACGTAGATTCTAAATATACTAGAGAAACATAAATTTAAATACATCTGTGTTCATCCCAAGTATGCTATTAGAATGCCATCTAAATATAATGGTGTAAAAAATAGCACATATTAAAATGATAATTAATGTTAAACTTAAATTTATGTCTCTGCCCTTGGCAACCTCGGTAATCCTCTCCATAATGAAGCAATCAGGAAATTTAAGTCATTATTTATTACATCACTACAAATTGTATTTGTCTTGTCTTTGGACCTGATGTATATTTTGGGCTTGACAGGGATTTGGCATAAAAGGGTGACTCAGAAGTGCATAGAGGTAATAGGAAATAGATTTGAGGGTAAAACTTGTAAACATCTCTAGATTCATAAGCAATTTATAAATTACAGAGTATATGTGAGGTATGTAATAATTTCTTCTTATCTCAAAATTATATGAGATACATAAATTTCTTCTCCAGATGCTCAGTAGAAGAATTTCTTTTTTGTGTGTTAATCTGCATTTAACTTAGTATAACTTGTTATGTTCACATGTGATCCTACCTTAATTTGGAGGAAAATAATGAAGTATTTGGTTTGGCCAAACAGCATTTTAGGAATAGTTTTGTGTGTGATTTAGACACAAATATATTCACACTTTGTTTGGCATACTGAATGATAAAGATAAACGCTATCAAACAAACATGTTTTACTTCTAGTTTAGAATCACGACATTCATAAATCAGGTTATGCCACAATAACAAACAATCCCTAAATCTTTTTTCTTTTTTGACAAGAGGTCTTGCTCATTTTATTCAATGATGTATATTCAGTAGATGTCTACTTTAAACAGAGACAACACAGACGCAAACAAGAAATCAAATATCATTGTATGCATGTTACTGAGTGCTCTCTTCACTTGTTTTTTTTTCAGCTTTTTAAAAGATATAATGTACATATAACATTATGTAAGTTTAAGGTACACAACATAAGGATTTGATATGTGTATAGTGACAATCCTCAAGGTACCATGGTTCAACTTACAATTTTCTGACTTAACAATGGTGCAAAAGTGATATACATGCAGTAGAAATTGTATTTGGAATTCTGAATTTTGATCTTTTCCTGGGCTAACATATGCGGTATAACCTCTCTTGATGCTGGGCAACAGCAATGAGCTGCAGTTCCCTGTCTGCCAGGTAATCACATGAGTAAACACGTGATACATTTACAACCATTCCATTTTTTCACTTTCAGTACAGTATTCAATAAATTACATGAGTCAATACTTTATTATAAAAAGAGGCTTTGTGTTGGATGATTTTGCCCAACTATAGCCTAATCTAAGTGTTCTGAGCATGTTTAAGGTAGGCTAAGCTAAGCTATGATGTTTGATAAGTTAGGTGTATTAAATGTATTTTGACTTACAATATTTTCAACTTATGATGGGTTTATCAGGATGTAACCCCATTGGAAGTTGATGAAGGTCTGTACATTGTGAAGTGATTACCACAGTAAGGTTAGTTAACACATCCATCACCTCACGCAGTTATCTTTTTTTTCATGGTGAGAACTTTTGAGATCTACTCTTAGAAACTTTCAAATATACTATACAGTATTGTTAATTATAGTCACTATGCATGCATCACATCCCCAGCACTTATTCATCTTATATCTGAAGGTTTGTACTCTTAGACCATCTTTACCCACTTCCCCCATATCCACCCATTTCCTCCATATCCATCAACCTCTGGCAACCATCAGTGTGTTCTGTTTCTATGAGTTTGTTTTTTTTAGATTCCACATGTAAGTAAGATTATACAGTATTTATCTTTTTACCTCTAGCTTAGTTCACTTAGCATAATGTCCTCAAAGTTTATCCATGTTGTCAAAAATGGCAGGATTTCTTTCTTTTTTATGGATAAAAAATATTCTAACATATATATTCTAATGTATATAGGTATATTTTCTTTATCCATTTATCTGTCGATGGACACTTAAGTAGTCATAAGTGCAGCTATATCTTCAAGACAGTGATTTTAATTCTTTCAGATATATACCCAGAAGTGGAATAACTGGCTGGATCATAAAGTAGTTCTTAATTTTTTAAGAATCCTCCATACTGCTCTCAATAGTAATTGTAACAATATATAATCTCACCAACAGTGCACAAGGGAAACAACCTCTAAATCTTAGGAGTTTGAACCAACCAAGATTTCTCTGGGTGCATTTCTGAGGAAACTATCCTCCAGGAGAAAGCTCAATGTTACAATTTCATATGAACATGTGCTTCCACAATTTCAGAAAAGCGAATTCTAGAGTATTGCAGTGGCGTTTAAATGCTTCCACTCAGAAGTGATACATAAACTTGCATTCACACTTCACTGGCTAAAGCAAATCACTCAAGAGAGTGAAGAAGTGAAATTGCTTGTTTACCTTACAAGAGGAGGATGAGAAATATTGCAGAGTGACAATAATATCTACCACTTTGAGTCTGCTAACAAAAAATATTTTACTTGTACCTTTTTCCAAAGAATAAATTTACTTCATTTGTGTCAAGCAGTCTCACTCTCTTTTGTTTTACTGAGATGCATTTTCACTCTTTGTACCTGTTAAGGAGTAATACATATCAACATTTTTGTCTGCTATACATTAAGCAGTCACCTTGTTCATAGCATTTTCATTCATTGATTAATTCATTCAGTAACTATTTATTATCTATTCCACATGTCCAAGGCTCTGTTTGGAGTATTATGGCTTAGAGAAACATACCTTGTACTCATGAATCTTACAGCATTTTGAGGAGATATATTTGAATTAAATTACCACATAAAGTAGAACCTGTGCTAAGTGCCCAGGAGAACAGTTCCATGGTGCCATAAGAAGATAATATGACCTAAGAAAAGACAGTGAAGACTTCCATGGGGGAGTGCTGACTAGGTGCTGACTAGTTGGATGTGAGGGGAGATGTTCATACAGAAGGAAGAGCAGATGAGCAGAGGGGGCACTGCAGGAATGAGAAACCGAAGAAAGCAAGATTCAGTTCCAGGTGGACCAGAGATCCAGGTGCCCAGAGGAAGCTAGAGAAATAGACGAGAACTTGACCAAGGGTTTTGCAGCTCACGTTAGGGCTTTGGATTTTCTTCCTACAAAAATAGAGGAGCTATTGAGGACTACTGGGAATGAAATAATACCGCCAGACTTAGGTACTGAAGTAATTCTCCTGTCTACAATGTGGGAAAATTCATTTTTCACTATTCAAATATTTAGCATCAAGATGATATGGAAATCAAGATGGAATGGCATAGGGAACAGAGAAAATAGCCACCTATTTAGAGTTTACTCTCATTTGATAACAAAGCAAAACCTGTTTTGAATTTCACAAATCCTGCAATTTTGTTGTTTTTTCCTTATGTTGACTTTTTCACACAATAGTCATTTGAAAGATTTGAAAAAAATAGTAAAAGAACAGTTTACTAATTTTAAAGTATAGGTCCAAAATGGAAAGTTCGGAAAGTATATAAAATAATAATATAGAAAAATAAAATCACAAATAATATGTTCTTCCAAAAATTACTCCTAAATGTTTCCCTAAACTTTTATGTTTTAAGGATAACAAAACTTCTAATATTTCTACTCTAAGCTAAAATTTTATTTAAAATATACAGAGATGTAAGATTCTCACTGTGGTAGATAATCTCCAAAGATGGTCACCAATAAGCCCTCCACTCCCCGTATATATGTACCCACCCTCTCTTCAAGAAGTGATGTCTGTTTCTTTCCCCTTGATTCTGATCTGGACTCATAACTTGTTTTGACCAAAAGTGGAAGTGAAACTATGTGAATTCTTGGTCCCTAAGAGGCCAAGCTGCTTCTACTTTCATTTTCTTGGAACCCAAACAGCATGCATTAAGGAAGTTCTCGTTTCTGCTGAAGGAAGAGGTCTGTAGAGTCCCTATAGACATTACACAAAGAGTAGCTAAGAGTCTGTGCCAAGGCAGGAAAGAGGGTTTCTTGGATCTTCCAGTCCAGTTCTGATATGAGTGACCCCAGGAGACACTACATAGATACAAAGACCTATCCAGTGAACCCACAGGACTTTGAGAAATAATAAATTGTTGTTTTAACCGTCAATTTTTGTGGTGGTTTGTTAGGGAGCATTCAATAAGTGAAACAATCACAATCACTTGGTCAATTTTTAGAAGAAAAATAAAATGCTATGAAGTGCCCCCAAAGTTGCATTTTTCACACTGCAGACCCCTAGTTTATGCATCCCTATGAAAAATATACCAAGGCTCACATGGCACAAAGCTGTCTCTAAAAGTTGTGTATAGTTAATTTTGGATTTCCAAGTCCTTATAATTATAAACTGCTAAATCAGACTAAGGAAATTTAAAAAATAGACAAAAAAATCTGTTAGATTCATTTTCACTTCAGTGTGTATTATATGCGCAGAGTTGGTTAGAATTTGAACCAAAACCAAAATATAAGACTTATGTGCTGGATTTGGCCTTTGATGGGAAAAAGATAAAGAGTAAAGCAGGTTCACAGGTACACATATACTTAGAGTCAAGAATATATATGATTTCTCTTCATTCTTGGGAACCTTTGTAAATGTCTTAAGTGATTTCTTTTTAATATACTGTGGACTTAAGTGCTATTTTAATATCAAGTTATAATTATTTTTGGTTAGAAGTCTATCCAATAGATGTCATACATTTCTCCGGGCTCATGGTTAACCAGAACAATTCAGAGATGAATACGTAACCAAAGAGATTTATATATTTTTTAAGCATAACTTTATTGTTACAATGAGTGTCACCATGTGGATTTTTCTTTTGTAGCATAAGAATTTTGTTTTGTTAACATACATCCTTCTGGTCACTAATGATAATAATAATAAAACAACATTGAAATTCTCAAGTGTTTTAATATTAGTAGATAAAAGAAACTCAGTTGACCTGGTTGAGAAACAAATACTTTTCATGTAAAAGCCAGAGAAATGACCATCAAATATGTTATATGGTTTAAAATGATAATTTTTGCATATCTATTTCCCTAAAAGTTCCACTGTTCATTTGAGGACTAAATGTTAAATTGATTCAATTCTCTCTATAATTATGAGATGACTGCATATTTATTCATAGCAAATTCAAGTACATTCATTTGCAGTTGCCATTCATGGAGATCTCAAAAATGCCACTTTTTGTTGTGTATACTGTGAGAGGGCAAAATAAATAACGTCTCCTGCTTAAAATTAGATTGCTTTTTAAATGTGTCATTAATCATACTTTAGACTCCAAAAGATCAAAATGAAATGGTTCAGAATTTTAAATTTTCCAGGGTGATAAATGATGAGTAAGTTAGCAATGTTCGACCATACTTCCCGGTGTGTTTGAGAATTTCTGAAGATGATTTGCTTCTCTGTTCTATCACCTTTCACTTTTTATGTTAGGTGCTAATGTGTGTAATTAGCAGGATTCAAACCTGGAGTTGTGATCACCACCCCCCCCCAAGACAGATAAATATCTGTAAGAGGTGTGGCCCAGCCACATGAGAATAATACAAAATGCACAAGGAAGTAGATGAACTGCAAGGAGTTTACTGAAAGAAGTTAACTGTAACCTGGGTCACGGGTTGCAAAATGAGCCATACAAGGCTATTTAAGAGTGCAACTAGAACTGCAAAATCCACCTCCATCTGAAGGGTTTAAACTTGCAGTCTTCAGTTATTATAGTAAATATAATTACAATTAAGTTTCAGCATGTCTCGTGTGTGTTATGCAGAAAATTATCCGAGGCATAGTTAGCTCCTAGCACCTGTTCTCTATTTTATGCCCCCCAAAAGTTTTAACTCATTTGAGGTTGGTAAACACCTTAGAGGATAAATGTCTTTTAACATGAAAATGTTTTAGAATGAAATATAGAGATAATGACATAAATCAAACCCATGGTATTAATACTCTTGATTTCAGTTTAGGGAAAGTTTTTGCTCATTAGTACCACTTCAGCGCATTGATGTATAAAGAGCCTGTAATAATTAAAACCCTGAGGATCCCCTGCACAACTAAGACTTATGTTTATACTTTCAAGTTTGTAATCAAATAACTGATTTTAAACATATCAGTTTAAGTTGAACAATATATAAAAAGTAACTAATTTAAAACATTTTGAAATGTTGAAAAGAAAGTTAAGATTTACTATTTATGAGGGTAATATAAAACATTTAAATACTTGGAAAGATTTTCCTTGTTAAGGTCCTTATGTTGATTGGTTAGACCTTTGAGACACTTAAGAAAACAAAATACTTAAATTTTATAACTACCATTTAATAATAAACTAAGTTATCATTGGCCCTTATTGTTTAAGTAAATTTAGTCTGCTCAACTTGAAATAATTGAACATTAATCATGGCAAAATAAAGAGATTTTTCTTATTTTACTAAGATTATATAAAGAATATAAATTAAGCCTATGATTTTAAGAGAAAAGCAGCATTTACATTTGCAACTCTAATAAACCGAATGTTAATTTATGATCTTCAATGAGCACTGAGACCCTGAATTGTACGGAGATAAGGGGACTTGCCCAGGACTGTAGAGCAAACACTGAGACTCAGATTTTAACATGCAACTCCAGTGGCTGTGGTTTCTATATTCATTCTCAAAGGAAAAAGTTAGCTTTTTGTAGGTCTGTGCAAAATTTTTGAGTAAAATAATCTAATGCTCTGAAATACTCTGTAATCTTTTATTGCTAATTTTCTGGTTTAAAACCGACCAAAGCCAAAAGAAAATAGAACATACAGTACATTTTTTTTTTTTTTTTTTTTTTTTTTTTTGTGCGGTATATGGGCCTCTCACTGTTGTGGCCTCTCCCGTTGCGGAGCACAGGCTCTGGACGCGCAGGTTCAGCAGCCATGGCTCACGGGCCCAGCCGCTCCGTGGCATGTGGGATCTTCCCGGACCGGGGCACGAACCCATGTGCCCTGCATCGGCAGGCGGACTCTCAACCACTGCGCCACCAGGGAAGCCCAGTACATTTTAAAATAGTCAAAATAATGTAAATAAGATATTATCTACCGTCATTTTTCCCTTCCCAGTTTAAGAAATAAGTTCATCTTTGTGGCTATGATTTTTAACTCTAAATAGCCAGCAGTTGTTCTGCTGCTGTTGACTTTTTAAAATGGTATAGTTATTTTGAGCCTGTATTCACACTGTATTCTAATTTAGAATACATAATAATTCATTTTACATTATTTATTGCCTCTGAACAGACCTGAAAAGAAGATTTGAGTAATAACTTTAAAAAATGATATTTTTTTCATTCTCCTCTCTTTACCAGTTTTGATGCTGATCCTCTGAGGTAAATCTAAATGGAAAGCAAATAGACCCATATTTCTATTTATATGCAAATACAGGCTTTGTATTTGTATACAGTTTTTTGAAAAATGAATTACAGATTCCAGTTTTTTCAGTGCCTTCTCTTGTTCTGTTCTTTAATTGTAATTTTTAATGTTTAGTTATTTTTATATATTTCTTCTCTATAGATGTCTCCTATAGCTGTTTTCACTTGGTAGGTCAATTTTAACCTATCTATGGATGGTGTTTTCAAATTTTTGTCCAGTGTCGGAGCACTTACTTGTCAGCTGTTGTGTTACTTTTGAATATTTCCCATGGCCAAAAATGTGCTAGACCTGTGTCCTTCTTAAGGAAAAGTGCTTTATATTTTCTACATCTGATATTTACACCATAGACATTCAAAAAGCAGTGAACCAAGTCTTGTGAAAGAGATAGAAGAATCATCATTTAAAATATTGGTGTCAAAAAAATAAATAAATAAAATAAAATAAAATAAAATATTGGTGTCAGAGAAACAGAATTGCTTTTTGATTTAGTATATGTAAATATTCACTCATTAAAAGATTGACTTTAAAATAGATCTAATTTTGCTAAACAATAGAAAAAACCATAGAAGAAACTTTTTTTTTTTTTTTTAAAGAAACCACATAAAGCAGGTATAACATCATGGGGAAAGTAGATACTTTCTATATCATTGTCAAAAACCAAAAATTCCTTCTTGATTTAGGATACCATAGACTCATACAGAGGTTTGAGTGGCTGAAAGAAATCAATACCATCCATTATTCCTTAGATAGTGGACTCTGCACATATTCTAGCCTCTGAACATTTCTAAAAGTCTCTCTCAAAGCTGGTAAATTTGGAAAAAATAAATTCCTTTTATAGATGAATCCTGCAGGAAGGTGATATATTTTATAAAGACTCCGTTAAGATTTTCACTTAATATTCAGCAGCCCTGAAGATTTCTATCTTGTACTCTAAATCAGTACTTCAGGAAAAAAATGATGAGCAGATTGACAGTGTTGTCAGGACTGTGATTGAGATGAAGCTGCAACTGTGAATGATGTGAAATACAAGTCCTCCTGGGTCCTGGGTCCTGACCCAACCTGTACCTGTGTTTACAACCTCTGCTTCATCCCTCAGTCGTAAGAAGATCTAAGATTCTTAGTCTAGTGACAGAAACTGCCTTTCCTTTTGGTCCATCAGAAGGGGTAGTAGTGAAGAATTCAAGTTGGGAGTCAGGCACATCTGGATTTGAATACTGGTCAGCTGAGACAGTTACTAGCTGGTTGAACTGAGATATATTTTTTGACATCTCTAGCTTCAGTTTTCTCACTTATGTAACTGGGAAATAACATCTCTCATGATTGTTTGGGGAAATTAATTGATATGAGTGAATCTAAAAGTCTTAGCACAGGGTTCCCCTGGTGGCGCAGTGGTTGAGAGTCCGCCTGCCGATGCAGGGGACACGGGTTCGTGCCCCAGTCTGGGAAGATCCCACATACCGCGGAGTGACTGGGCCCGTGCGCCATGGCCGCTGAGCCTGCACGTCCTGAGCCTGTGCTCCACAACGGGAGAGGCCACAACAGTGAGAGGCCCGCGTACCGCAAAAAAAAAAAAAAAAAGTCTTAGCACAATGGCTGATGTAATTACTCGGTGAATTTCAAGTAATATAGTATCATTAGATTCACTATTAGTAAAGAAATAACGTAGATGGTATAGGAATAGTGGTAGCTCCCCGAGGACATACAGTGACCCTGTATGGTGTTTGGCTGATCTCTACTACAAAAGCAAGATATTTAGTTCAAATTAGTATTAATCACAACAGGAATAGCTACCCACTTTATATAGTCCCAAGCACTTTCCTAAGTTCTTTTCTTAGACTAACACAGTTAATTCTCATAAAAACTCTACGAAGAAGTGATATCATTCCACATTTTACAGATAAGTAAATGGAGATCCAGAAAGGTAAGTTGCTCAAAGTCAAAGAGCCATTCAATAAAGGAGCCAGAATTCAAAACCAAGCAGTCTTTTGCCAAAATCAATGTGTTCTACCACCATACTCTCAATTCCCAAACTGAAAATCAAGGCACCACAGTGAATTCACAGAGGCATCACGGGATGTAATTAAATGTTCCAGAGAAACACAGTGATGCTCGACACCTGTCAGCTACTGCATGGACTACTACTTTGAGGTCGTTTTGCTCCAACATTTTATCACACTACTTGCTTTCAATATTGTGTCATTGTTGGAGCTGGGCTTCCAGTGGTTGTGCTTTACAAAAACCAAATGCTGCCTGAAAATCAGTGTTGAATAGGAAATAAGGCTGGGCACTCTTATTTCAAGGGTTGAGAAGTTGTGCTCTGCCTAACAGGAGCATATGTGCCATAAGTAAAAGTGGTTATTTAAGAAGAAAATAAAAATATTATCTTTTCTATCATTGCAGGCATACCTCAGAGATACTGTAGGTTTGATTCCAGAACACAATAAAGCAAATATTGGAATAAAGCGAGTCACATAAACTTTTTGGTTTCCCAATGCATATAAAAGTGATGTTTATACTATACTGTAGTCTATTAAATGTGCAATAGCATTATATCTAAAAATGTCTATACTTTAATTAAAAATATCTTGTTGCTAAAAAGCGCTAACCATCATCTGAGCCTTCAGCGAGTCATAGTAGTAACATCAAAGATTACTGATCACAGATCACCAGGACAAATGTAATAATAATTTAAAAAGTTTGAAATATTGCAAGAATTACTACCAAAACATGACACAGAGACATGATATGAGCAAATACTGTTGGAAAAATGGCACCGATAGACTTGCTCGAGGCAGGGCTGCCACAAAGTTCAGTTTGTAAAAAACATAGTATCTGTGAAGTGCCATAAAGCAAAGCACAATAAAATGAGGTACGCCTGGATATGCATATTATTTTTCAAACAGCCCCCAGGTTGTTAAAACATAAGTTGTTTGAATCAAACTGCTTTATACATGCAACTGTTCGGTGTTTATTTTGGCCTAGGGATGCCAGGAGAAAATTACTGAAATACCGAGAACAGGATCAGAAAAAGTTGTGGAACTTCTGTACTTCACTGTTCAGTCCCTCAGGGAAAACTCTATCAGTTTAATTAAACCTTAATGCACCTATAATTTCTCAGGTACTTAGAAATTCCTTTCTAAAAGAGCTCACAGCAAAATAGGGAAAATAGACCCAAAGATTCATAGGAGAGTGCGATGTTAAGTGTTGGAGGGACCAGATCCTCCCAGGCAGGTGACATAAAGATTCAGAAAGTCCATGACATTGAGAAATGCAAGGGAATTTTATTGGGTGGAAAAGCAATCATAAGCAATTTCCAAGAAGAGATGAATGAACGAAAGAGGTTAAAATGTATAGCACTTATAGAATAATGGGCATGGTAATATTGAGCATTCACTAATCACATTATCACTTAATAAATACTTGTTAGGTACTAGGCAATACAATAGGCACTGAGTTGTGAAGATGAAAGTCAGAGTGCCTTTCCTCATGGTCTGATATCTCATGGGGTTCCTGACAAGAAAATTGAGTTCAGGTGAGTGGTAGAAAATGAGATTAGAAGGGAAAGATAGGGGTGGAAATACTATATTGCCTTTAACTCCTGAAGAGGCAAGGAACTTTTAGAATAATAAATACACAGTCTAATTACTTTGGATTAACTAGTAGCCAAATGCATTCACAAATATTGATATTATTCAAATCAGCTTCATTTTACTGAAAAAAGATGCTGGATTTTTATACCCTCCTGGTGAATAAATGAGAGGCATGTGTATATTTTTCCAGAATCATGACTTATTCAGTTTATGGTCTAATTATTGATTCAGAAGATAAATAACAAATTATCATATGAAAAATGTGAGGCTGGGAGTAATTAATGCAATAAAGTATATTGCTCAATATGTGAACAACTTCATTATAAATTCTAGGAAAAGGAATGATTTCTGAAGAAACATAATAACATGAAAAAATCTTAAGAATTAAATTAAGAGATAAATAAAACATTTGTAGGATGTAGTATTCAAATTCAGTAAACAAATTCAGTGACACTGTCACAATGAGACTATTGAATCTGTATAGTCCTGTCTTTCCTAGGGGATTGACTCAGGTGGTTAAGATGCAGTAATAACTCTCCTGTGTCATCTAGTTAATCCTAGATACCACTCTAGTGTTAACTGGAGACCTCTATTTAGCTGCAGACTGTCTCAGGTTGCACATAGAAATTCATGTATAATTACACAGAATGGCATCATGTTACTAAAACATATTAGTTAAAAGTCCCCACCTACCCAGTGGGTTAGGAGAATCATCTTTCTAAAATATCTCTCCACGACTCTGGTATGGGCACACAGCTAGAACAATCCTGTTCCCATATATGGTCACCATTCATTTATTGGTCATTTCAATAAAGATTTGCATGTTTACAGCTAGTCACTGTGATAGCAAAAGTACTATAGAATTCAAAAGAGAAAGAGATGATTTCCACCTGGAAAAATAGGGATGTCTTCAAGAAGGTGATGGCATACAATCCATGTACTAGAGAACAGATTTTTCAGTTATGTATGGTTCCATGAGTATCTACAATTCCAGTCACAGAATTCTCCAGGACAGGAAGGTAAAAAGAGAGAGAGAGAGAGAGAGAGAGAGAGAGAGAGAGAGAAGACGAATGATTGTAAAGGCAAGATGACTGGTAGCATTAATTGAAGAGCTCTTTATTTGTGTTCACTCACCTGTGTGAGCATCTTTTCTCTTTAGCCATTGTATAACTTCAATTTAGGTTTTTTTAGTTGCAGCTTTATTCATCCAATGAATCAAGCCTTGGAAATGTTGAAAGCTGAATTTCTGTGTGGGGCAGGAAGGAGGAGAGATATGAATAGAAGTAATGACACAGAATAACATCCTCTTCCTTCCTCCTTTATTAATGCAATTCAGCAAGTGGTTATTAAGCATCTCATATGTGGTAGGTCCTATCTGAAATTATGTCGATAGTAATTTACTAAAAGACAAAGTTCCTGTCTCACAGGTCTCATAGGAACACAGGGATCTGTAAAGACTCACAATAAATGTAAAACAAAAAAGAACATAAATATAGACGAAGTAAAATGGTAGCTCAGAAGAGGTAAAAGATAATTGTTGATGATGCTGTGAATAAGACTTCACAAAGGTGCTGTTTTTAGTCTCAGGATGTTGATAAAAGACATTTCTTTACCTGTACCCTCTCTAAAATGATTCACAAATAACGAGGACAAGAAACAGAAACCAAAATTCCATTGTCAATGAAACACAGAGACAAGTTATAATCTCAAAAACTACAAGAACACAAAGTGGAAGGAAAGTGCAGAAAGAGAAAGTGTCATACCAAAATATTCTCAAAGGAAGATGACTGCAAGAAGTAAGTGAAATATCTTGTGGATTCCCCTCAAAGGACCAGGAACTGGAGTTACCTTATAGCTTGGAAGGTAGTGGCAGGGATGCTAAAACTGGAATAGAAGGCTTATTTGAAAGGCTTTCACTTGGGCTCCCCAATCAGTGGACTGTCCCTCTCTGTCTGTCTGTCTGTTTGCCTCTCTCTCCCCCTCTCACTCACACACAGACAAAACCTATGGGAGATTGGAGAATATTTGCAGAGAAATTGAGTTACAGGATCTCCAGACATTCAGTCTTAAGACAGAAAAGAAAATAGCATAAGGCTTGAGACAGAAAACTGACTTTGGATGATCCTTCTGTGCAGAAATTGAAAGACCCAAAAGATAGACTTAAAAATATCCATGTTTAGGAATTTTCCAATAAAAAATTGTCAGCCTTAATAATCTAAAAATGAAGAGCATCAGCCAGCACACTACATCCATGAATACAGATATATGAATGAAGAGCTAGGGTTATGAACCATTTGAGGAAGCCCTCAGTATAGAAGAGTAAGGCCTTCAACTAAATAATAACCATTAAAATTGCATTATATGGAAACAAATAAGAAAACTTCAAAAAATCACTGATTTCTTCATATCAAGATTGTAAAAACTTGGGAAGGATAGTTTGGGAGTTTGGGATTGGCATGTACACACTGCTACATTTAAAAGAGATAACCAACAAGGACCTACTGTATAGCACAGGGAATTCTTCTCAATACTCTGTAATAATCTAATGGGAAAAGAATTTGAAAAAGAATAGATGTATGTATATGTATAACTGAATCACTGTGCTGTACATCTGAAACTAACACAAGATTGTTAATCAACTATACTCCAACATAAAATAAAAAATTTTTAAATGATATTACAAAAAAATACAAATAAAAACTTTTTCATCCACAAAAAAGACATTAAAGAAATGAAAGGAAGAAAACAATACAGGAATTAGAAATAGTTTTTGGAAGCTTACATTATGATAGCTAAAATCAAAACAAAAAAATGGTAACAAAAATTACATTCAGCACAGAGTTGTAAGATAAAGTTGAAGGAATTATCCAGAAAGGAAAGAAATAAAAATAATTTTATAGTAGTAGCAATAAAATAAGAAAGGTAGAGAATTAATCTATGAATTATAATATCCTAGGGAACTTCTAAAACATAGACAAGAAAAAAGAAGGGGAAAATAATATAAAACATATTATCACAAAAATATCCCAGGTGTGAAATGTACTGAGAAGAATATTCTTGAGATATTAAAATATTTTATCTGATAGAGGTTTCAATGAAGAAAAGTGAGATTTGGCCAAAAATTGGATGTCAGGGTGAACACTGACTCCAAAACCAAGAGAGTAGGGACTTTAAAGTCCTGCTTTCACAAAAGTAAAAAGTAAGATCTTCTGGGTAAGTGACTTGCCCATACTTTCACAAGTTACTGATCCAAAAGTCCTCAGGTCCTTAATAATGTGTGTTTTCCATAATTTTTTGAACTCTAATTCTCATTTATTAATCTCCTCTCTTCTTATAGTCTGTGGACAGGTTGTAAATATGGGTAACATAATTGCTGAAAGAATGAATATTTATTCCTCACACCAATCCAATTCATGTTGTTTTCTTCAATTCAAGTACTGGTCACTTGGCCTTTCATACAGTCATGTTTCTCTAATTCATAATTTAATGGAAATGATTTTGGCAAGTCCAAGAGACATCTGAGAGTTAAGTCTAGCATTTATGTCATTAATGTTTTCTGCAGATTGATGACCTTTGTGTTATTAAGATGACTGCTTTCCAATTCCTCTATAGAAATTATCATTTTCCGCTCTCCTTTTTCTTTTATTTACAAATGTAATCTCTGATCCATAAATTAAGAAGGTGGAAATGGTGTGTGGCTAGCTTTTCATACAATCATACATAAGGGGTCTAATTCACTGAGCCATCTCAAATATTTCCACCCACTTTTTGAAGAATTCTGAAAAGAAGTCAATGTGGCAGAAGTGGAGGAGGAACTGTTGGCAAGTGTGTCACAGGCTCTTTCAGATTCCCTCTTCCAAAAAACTGTAATATGAATTATGAAGCTGAACTATTAGTAAAGTGATTATTTCAGTCCTTTTTAAGTCAGTAGATGTAGATCATAATATGACTATCATTTTATTTGTTTGTTGATGGTCTGATTTTAGGCCTTAGAACATTACTGTCTAGGCACATTTGAGAAAAAGAAAAAGTAACATTAGAAAACCTGTGTGTGTGTGTGTGTGTGTGTGTGAGATTAAAAAAACTGCAAAATCCAAGGACAGTGCTCCCTTGGTCCAGCTCAACTCTTAGAATAGCTTCAACTTAAAAAAGTCCATGATCATAATATTTATTTTTACATATCCAGATATTTATGCTATTTACTAAAAGTTCTGAGAAATAGTTAAACTGAGTTGTCTTATCACCAGGTTCAGAGGAAATGTTCTTTATCATTTTGAGGAAGTTTCACTCTATTCCTAGTTTTCTGAGTGTTTTTATTACGAAAGGGTGCTGGATTTTGTCAAATCCTTTTTTTGTGCATCAATTAAGATACGCATTTTTTCTTCCTTTTTTTCCCCCTTCCCTCTATTAATGTGGTGTATTCCATTGCTTAATTTTTCTTATGTCAAACCATCCTTGCATCTCTGGGATAATTCTCAGTTGATAGTGACACATAATCCATTTAATGTGCTGCTGGGCCAGCAGTGATTTTGCACCCTAAATAGACATTTGAAAACATCAAGGTAGTATTGATTATCACATTGGAGGAGGGTGGTAGCAGCATCTGGTGTATGGAGGCCAGGATATTGCTAAACAGTCCACAACAGACAAAACAGCTGCCTTTCCTCTTACAACAAACCATTAGCCATCCCAACGTGTCAATATTGCCCAAGTTGAGAAGCTCTAAATTACATCAACCCTAGTAACATTATTCTTTCATTAACTTGTCATTTAGTCTCTTTCCCCTCAGCCTCCTCAAATCACCCTACCCTCTTCTTTCTATGCTCTAGCCACATTGAACCTCACTTAGTTTCTTCTGTCAGTCAAGTTGTCTTTTTCTCTCATCTTTCACACATTTACTTCCCTCTGATCAGAATATCCTTTCCCCTTCCTCACTCCCCAACACCATGGAGTTTTACTTCTACTTATTCCTTAGTTCTCAGTTATTTCCTCCAGGATGGTTTTCTGATCCTCCTTAGACTAAGAGAGGTACTTTTGTAGTATTTCCCCCCAATACCCACACTGCTTATATCATAGCATTTATCAGTTTATTAAAATAACAAGTTAATCTCTATAAGGTTTATACCCAATTCTGTTTGCTCAATGTTGTATCTTCAAGACCTGGGCCTTTGCAATTTATACAGTAGTTTTTGGTTTGTTTATTTGTTTGTTTGTTTTTAAGTTAGAGAATGAGCATAAGAATAACTGAATCAGCTTACATTTTTTTTCTTTATCTGTAACACTCAGGAAATGTAGCACTTAAGAAATGTAAGTTAATGTTTTGTGTGTGTACACTTAAGATATCTCTGTGAAACAAAAATTACCAATTAAAATATTTTTAATCTAGTTATCTAAATCTTTAATACTGTGCCTTACCCATAAATGACAGTTAATATATCTGATTGTTTTAAATTACCAAATTATTGATCCGCTATCTGTGCAAAGACTGAGAGATAAACCCAGAGTTTTAGAGTACTCATTTTCAGAATTGGTTTTTGAATAAATTCTGAGATACACAAGCAAGATCTGAAAATAGAATCTGGGGCAAAAGAAAGCAGTTTATTTCCGCCTTTTAAATCAATAGGCTTGGAGCACAATTTTCTAGGAAATTCTGGCTTTCCCAGGCAGAGCTCAATTTCTGGAGAAAGAAATAAAATGTAGTCTGCACACAGTCAAATGCCAGAGGCAATGTGAGTATTTGGCAAGTTCAAACCATGTCAGAGTAAAAATGACTACTAACCAGCCACCCAGCTTGTAAAATGATATAAGAACTCATTCTTACTTATTGCCCTTTACAAATATTAAAAAATAAGTCATAGTGTCAGCAAGATGCCTCAAGTTTCAGTGTTGCTTTATGGACTAGAAGTGTTTCAAGTAAGACTTGGCTGTGATGTGAATTTCTGTAAATCAAAGCCTACTTTTCCACTTAATCTAATCAAGGTACTGATACTACATACATCCTAATGTTTATTTGACAAGCCCCAATACACTGAGATGATATCATCTTAAGAGAAAAGATTTAAGACAAAAGCCAGTACCATATTTCTACGATGAGCTAGATGTATTCTGCCTTCTGGGGATTGTAGTTTTCATTTTGCTTTTATATTTCATAGCATTTTAAATTCTAATATCTCCTTTTACCATTAGGTACTCTTCATAACCTCTAGAATCATAGCAGTTCTTGAGAGCCTAACAATCTTCCAAACCAATGTTAGGTTCCTCAGTTTATTTTTGTCTTCCTCCTATGTTTTCCTAAATAGTTAAATTGATAATTGTTTGGAAAAGTTTCAGATTTCATAAGTTTATTTTGCTTGCCAGCCTTCTGAGCCTCCATTTCCTCATCTTCAATATGGAGAACTGTAGAGAAAGTTAAATCAGTACTTGATATTAAAAAAACCAAAAAAATAAGCATGTGCATATGAATGTATGCTAATTATAGATTCTTTAGATAAATCTAATTCTGCTGGTTAAGACTCATTCCCCACTTTTGGCTTATCATGTAGTAAGGTGAGAGTTCATTTAATTGGAAGGATTTTCAGTGATGTGACCTTCCCTAATCAGTTTACCTAAAGTAGCAGAATGACTCCCCATCTCATTACACCTCAGGTCACTAATTATTCTATTTATTTATTTCTTCATACTTATCACAATCTTTATTTATTATGGCTCTGTCTATTTTCCTATTGTCTCTGGCACCACCACCTTTAGAATAAAAGCTCCAGGAGGGCACAGACCATTTTTGCCTTGTTCAACTTTTTATCACTGACACAAAGAGCTCTTAGTAGGTCATCAATCAATGTTTGTTAAATAAGATTTTTTTGGTTGCAGACACCACATTTTATGGAATGAAAGCAAACTCCTGGGTCAAGCCAGAAGAGAGGAGAAAGGCTTTCAAAAAGAATGCATAATCTTTATATTTAGAGCTTCTTCCTGTGTCTCTTCCACATGACTCTTCTTCCCATCACCAACTGGGAACTCCCCACATGACCAGAGGAAGGATAGAGGAAAAGTCATCTGGAGAGTCAGCACCTTTCCCATTGGTTCTGGATCCTCTTATGTATTAATTATCTGATATGTCATCACCACATCACTGATGCTCTAAGTACCTTAAATTATACATATATATAAACATACATACATATATATAATATATAAATTGTATAGAAGTATATACATTTCATGTATTTTGTATGTATTATATATAGTTTACACATACTTTTGTAAAAGTATTTAACTGTTTTCAATTAAAGTGGAAAAGTTAAAAATGCCTATTTTTATCTACTAAGTGATATGGAAACACTTTTGTTTAAAGGACATATCCTAGCACAGTTCTAAAATAACCATACAACAACCAGAAAAAAGGAAAATTAATTTCTCTTGATATTACAACTTTATATAAATGTTTCTATTATATTCTAACAATATTATTATATAATGAACACAAGAAGGAAAATTTCATAAGACTGATACTTTGTGTTTTGTAAGCCAAATCCATTTTTGATTACATAAATTCTTTGAGTTCAGATTATGCATCAAGTTTATCTGTATTAATATCTACTGTCAGATATATATGTAAGCACATAAACCTCTCTAAATGACTATATTTTATTCCCCTATAACCATGAGATTTAATTAGGGCTATGGCTAGGTAACACTAACCAATAATATGATTTGGCTGACACAACCAGAGGAAATCTGTAAAGTCAATGAACTACTTTGATATCTTGTATAGAAAAACAATAAGTTGATTGAATTTTCACTTTTTAATCTGTTACTTTGATATCAAGTATTCTCAGCATTAAATATATTTTGTTGATTGAATTCTTGTCAACTAGGAAAAGACAGTCTAACATATAACTAGGGGGTCTTTTCTATGTTTCCGGAATTTTTTAGGGTCTTCTGTTAGGCTAAAGCAATGGTTAAAGTGATATTCTCAATATGTAAAACTTCAATATTTGATGCAGCCATTCAATTTTGTGTTGGTGTGTATATATATATTTATATATATATATATGTATATATAAAACATAGATTGCTCAAAAAAAAAAAAAAACTATGAGCAATAGAAAGCAAAGGATATGTCTCTGAAATTGAGTGAGCACCCACTGCAGGGCCTAGAGGTTCAAAAGTTTTGTAGCAGGGAATGGCTGTTTACAAGAAATATTCTAAATTAAGCACGTACCAACCAGATTTACATAATTAGCTTCTCTTTAGCTACTTTTAGAGTCTACCTTGAGTTGGTTTAACCTGTTTATTGGTTGAATTATAGAGACAACCTATCTGAATCAATCAACTTATTCTTTTGAAATTATGTTTCTTTTATCTCAGAATATAATTTTTCAGACCACTACTTTCAACATTACTTGTACATAGTAAGTGTTTTTGACATTTTGTTACATAATGATTACTTTGTTGCATTCATTCCCATATGATGACACCCTAAAGTGACCAGATTGACATGTGAGGCCAAGATACAGAGTGGGCACCACCCCTATCCTGTGCATCTCCATTAATTTAGGATCAACTGTAATGTTCCTTGTCATCAGGTCAAGTTCTATAATTCATTCTCTGGATAATTTGGAAATCATCTGGTCCAACTGCCTCCCCACTCCACAATTTGTCAGATAAAAACATTCAAACAAGCAGAGTACTTTCCGAACGTCACACAGAAAATTAGAGACAGTGCCTATACCAAAACTCAGGTATGTGGATAGATTAATGATTGATTGCCCTGGAGAAACCTGCAGGGATGGAATCAATGAGTTGAGAATTGAGGAATTTAGTTGTGCTTGTTTCAGGGAAATAAAGTCACTAGCTATTCACCTAAGTAGTTTTAGTTATAAAATTCAACAGCCTCCTACAGATACACGTATTTCTACAGAACAACACGCTTGAGGGAGCTGTTTGTTTCTATAGTTTTTGATCAAACAAATGACAACATTAGAACTTCTGATTTTCCCTTTAGCAGCCCAAATATATTCAACTTACAAGCTGAAAGATATTGGACTTTTAATAATTCAAGTATTCTGAGTACTATTAAGTTCCATAAAGCTATTCTAGGTAGGCAGTTTTTTCATTTTTTATCTCATCTAATCTTCATTTCAATATTGGAACAACTAGGCATATACCTTCTTTTATTTGTATGGTTTTCCTTTTAGGATTTATGTAAATGAATATAAGTGAAAAATGAGTAAACTATATTCCAGGAAGGGATTAGAATACTAATGTAGCTAATGCTATTCTTGGGAGCCACTTATGAAAAAGTGGATTCATTTAAAAAAGCAAGTTATAGAATATTATCAATATTAAGAGATCAGCTGTATGTTATTAAAGAACTATAACTTTCGAGAACAACTACAGAGCAGTATAAGTACCAAAGACTTCAGCATATGCTTCTAAAGCTATGCATATTTTAAGTGCCAGGCAGAAGGCCCAATTTTCCCTGTTTGTCTGGGATGGCCCTGATAATAGAACTCAAAGTATTGCATCCCAGGAACCTTCAATTCCCAGGCAACCAAGAAATTTGGTCCTATTGGTCTGACCAAAAGTTCCAAGTGAAATAGTAGCTGGAATTGTATTGTCTTCATGCATGTAGGCACAAGGTGGTAAAAAGGTTTGGGATGATTTTTGGTTTCAACTTTTCCTAGTTTTGTGACCTATAGCAAATCACCTGACTTTTTGCACTGTCACTTTCCATTTTTATAAAATGTGAATAATACTTTTCTCACATATATTTATGAAGTTTAAGTAAAAATATGAATGTGAGGTGCATTTTAATATTCAAAATGCTATATAAATATAAGATGCTTTTCTTTTTTTCTTTTTTTTTTTTTTTTTTTTTTTGAGGTACGCGGGCCTCTCACTGTTGTGGCCTCTCCCGTTGCGGAGCACAGGCTCCGGACGCGCAGGCTCAGCGGCCATGGCTCACGGGCCCAGCTGCTCCGCGGCATGTGGGATCTTCCCGGACCAGGGCACGAACCTGTGTCCCCTGCATCGGCAGGCGGACTCTCAACCACTGCGCCACCAGGGAAGCCCTAAGATGCTTTTCTTAACTCCAGCAAGTTTATAGGATCAATGCTAGAACATAAAACACTTTCTAAGTGACAAGTGTTTGAGGTATATGTACTGTAACTTAAACATTTAAGTGTACATGAATTAGTTTTAGATATGAGTTTCTAGGTAATTTTCAACAGTTACTGATTTAAACTCCCAGGTCATGCCTTTGAAAACTATCTACATCAGGCAGTGTTCATTTATATAGAATACATTTTGTTTTCTTTCTTTAATTTTTTATTGTTACTTTAAATATTAAATCCCTTTGAAAAAAAGCATGCTTCCTTAATATGGAGTTTAAAAATTGGTTTGAAAGGCCAAACCTTAATTTTAGTGTGACTTACCTATAAAATGTTCTGTCTTCTCTCCTCTTTACTTAATGAAAAAGCCAATTGCAAAACAAGAAGATTGATGGGTGGCAATAATCCTGGTGTTCTACTAATAAAAACTTTTGCTGAAATCCAGTTTTTATAAAAGGCACTGATTCTATTTCAAGGCTAATGTACAACCCAATGTCTAATAAATGGCAGAGATTTACTAATTATAGCAGATGTTGTCCATGCTCTCAGTGAATCTCCCACGCCCATACCCATCATCAGGATTCATAACTACAACTCTGATGACTGTGAAAACCTGACTATCTCTGTTTCCGGCCTGAGAAACATGCTTTTCTCCATGGAGGCCAAACTAGCATTGCCTGAGAGTTAATGTTCCCAGAACCAACTCTCAATCAATTATGCATGAGAAATTGATAAATAAATACTCATCTTCTGTGCCCCTCATTTGGGACAACTGAACATTGTTCTGCATCCAGTACTCCCCAGAGAGACTGAGATCCAGTTGACCACACTGACAACTGGCCTGATAATAAACTTTTACTGGCTCCATTCTGTGTCTGAGTAAGCCACTTCCCTTCCCATGTTTCTTAGGATAACTTCCCAACCAACCTTTTTGCATTAAAAAGTCCTTGACTCACAGTCTACTTTTGGGGGAACTCAGAAAAAGAAAATACTGTTTGATAAATAAATTAGTTCACCCTTATGAAAAGATACACACATACACAGAAAAACTTCTGCCTCTCTGTGTCAACATATAAATCATCTCATCTTTCTCTAAGCTGGTTTATAAGAGCTGTTGTAAATGGAACTCAGCTTAGAGTTGGGGGGAGTGAATCCTTTCTTAATTAACTTATTATTAAACTAATTATTGAAACATACTATTTTACTTTATCTCAAGAGATTCTTTGAATGTAAAATAAAGTTAAAGTCATAGAATATAAAGAATAGCAAAAGAACTGAGAACTCTATTTTTTTTCAGCTGGGAGGTTGATCCATTAACATTAGAGGCAGACCCTGGAGATATTCCATAAAGCTAACTTCTGCTAAAGTCTGTTCTGACATCTCCTATGTGATAAAAGTTCCTGACACTTAGCAGGAGTTGATGTCTTTGTATTCTACCTGCAAATGGTAGGTCTGCAGGGAAGATGGAGCACTATAATATGCATCCTAGAAATTTAGCACTTGAGCTCAGAAGTAGGTAGAGTGTGAATTATCTGCTGCTGCTGCTGGCCATGTCTCATACCCAATTCTGCCCTGGGGTATGGGGTACACAAAAGGAGGTTCTTGTTGATACTGGTGGATGCTGTGTGCAAGCTTCCAAAGGAACAATTAATCCTTTGAGTCTAATCAAAGGCTGCTAAGGGGGTTGTTCTCCTTGAATTAATGGGAGTTTGAGTGTTCAATGAGGGAGATTAGCCCCAGAAGACAGGGAAGCAAATTAAACCTTTATTTTGATTTGAATTGGGAGTGAGTAAAGTGTTGTCTGCTCACTTAACTCAAGTGAAGTTAACATGAGAGAATGAATGGAGACTAGCTTCTCTGTGTGGCAAAGGAAACCTCAGGGCACTTTGTACCCAGAAACCTCCTGAGACAGAGCTGAGATGGAGGTGGCCATTCATCATGCTCTGGGGTGATGGAGATTTTCAGTAAATGCTGTATCAATGTAGTTAAATCTTCCCAGAACCAATAAAAATGCCCTTTGCCTTTTCCACCCTCTATTACAAGTAATTGCTATCCATCTAATTATGGATAACTTGGAAGTAGTTACAGAGTACTTGGAGAGCCTGGGGGATGAAAAGTTCGAAGAAAAAATGTAGCCGTGTATCATTGGCATTCATGAGAAAATTCACATTAGATGTTTGAAAGGCAGGTGCCCAGGAGGCAACAGAGAAGTCAGGAACAATATTGTGCCAAAAATACCATTCTGTCTGGGGACATGAGGGAGTTTATGTCAGGTAGAGTGAAGGAAAGCTATTTGGAAAGAAAAGATATATGTGCTTTTCTATATGCATTTAGTTTATTTATATATGTACATCCCCTGAAAAACTAGTATGTTCTGGGAACTGACAAGCAAATTGGGACTGAAATTTCTGAAATATGCAGCTGTGCTTATATTTCTTTTACTGTAAAATCTCCAAATAATATCTTGCAACATGATCAATATGTTTTCAAACTCATATCGTTTTAAAATCTGTTTGCAACCAATAAGCCAAAAATGTGTTGCACCCAGGTACCACTTTACACTTGGGAGGCCAAGTTTAAGCCATTGGAGATTCAGATGCAGAATCCAAAGTCACTGCCCTTTCAGAAGATATACCTCTTCTGGAAGCCTAAAGACCGGTTGTCCCATTGATGACATACCAGATATATAGGTTGGAAAAAGATGTTAAGAGGAGGATAGGTGATATCATCCTTGCCTGGAATCACTTTAGTGCAAAAATAATTCTTCTTTCACTTATTTCCTCATTCTAGACTGTTTGGGTAATAGTCACTTGAAGACAGGCAAGGGTAAGCCTACTTACTTCTCTTCATTACCCTTATTTAAAAGGTCTGGGCTTCCCTGGTGGCGCAGTGGTTGAGAGTCCGCCTGCCGATGCAGGGGACGCGGGTTCGTGCCCCGGTCCGGGAGGATCCCACATGCCGCGGAGCGGCTGGGCCCGTGAGCCATGGCCGCTGGGCCTGCGTGTCCGGAGCCTGTGCTCCGCGACGGGAGAGGCCACAGCAGTGAGAGGCCCGCGTACCGCAAAAACAAAAACAAAAAAACCAAAAAAAGGTCTAGTGTATCACCTTTCAAGGAGACTGTACTGAATTCTATAAGGTAACAAAGAGAATAACTCTAAAAATTATTATTGCTTCTGAATGCTTTTTCCATAACACCCCTGGAATATATTTAAGTCATAAGTAGCAACCATTCACGCTCAGTGAATTAGTGTAACTTGATCCTTCCTGTGTATAAGGACACACACACTCACACACACAATCCTGAAAAATAGACCAGCAAAATATATTATGGAAAAGCAGTCATACCCTTCATTAAAGATAAATTGATTAGAAGTTGAAAGTGAAAGCATTTCTAAATGAAGGTATAATAAAAATCTTCATGGGATAAAGGTCATTGAATCTTGGCAGAATTCTAATATTGGAGAATTCTAGGAAGATGGACCAACATAATCAAAGATAGAGGCATCCTTGAAAATGACCTGATCTTTTAAATTTGGTTGTTTTGTACTTACTAATAATAACAATAATGATGACAATAATAATAGCAGCTATTATTTAGTGAGCTCTGGTTTCATATGAAATACTCTTCAAAGCAGTTTATATGAATTAACTTATCCTCACCTCAGACTTGGGAAGTAGCTACTATTATTATTCCCATTTTACTGATGAGGAAACGAAGGCACAGAAGAGTTAGGTAACCTGTACCAAATTCCTTACTGAATGAGAGGCAGAGGCTGGATTGAAAGGAGGAAGTGTGGCTACAGAGCACAGACCTTCAGCTACCACTGTCTCCTCTTGAAAAGCTCAAAGCCAATGAGTCAATGACTCTGTCATCCTTTCCATGTCCCTTCAGACATGGTGGCCTAACAGAACCAATGCCTGCTTGCACATAGGAGTTCAGAGCAGTAGTGGGCATCTATCTATATGCAAAATGGACTGCTGGATTGGGTTGGGAGCTATTCCCCAGAATCATGGCCTTTTGTTTACATTATGCAGAGAAAGGAAACTACTGTAGTGGAAACGTGGCTGTTTTCTGGTGTTCTCTTTCCTTCCACAGATCTACTTAGTCTAGTAAGCGGCCACAGGGACTGAACAAAAGGCAGTTTTAAGAGCACCACTCTGCCCTTAGTCTCACTATAGCCTGTCCCACTTTAGATATTTTCCTAAAACTACCTTTACATTCAAGTTGCCTACTGTTCTGGAAACCAATAAATGTCTTTTTCAGAATAATTCCAAGTACATATGTCCAGATCACTGACATCAATCCTGTGCTTCCTATATATAATATGGAAAGGGCCTTAGTCTTAAAATCAAAAGACCTAGGTCCAAGGTCCAGCTCGGCCACATACTACCTATATGCTTTTGGCCCAATAGTTGAAGTAGCATTACATTATTTGGAAGCCTGCCTCCTACTTGTTTCTGTTGAATTGCCTGCTCTCCCATCTCATCATAGAATTCTGAGAACAGAAATGTTGCTGGATTTACTAAGATTATGTAACTGGTTACTGGCAGTGGTGGACTGTCTCTGAGCCCTTTGGATTCCTGGTCCAGTGATGTTTTCACTGGGCCAGTCTGCCCATGGGGAACCTCTGCAGAAGGTACTGCTCCTTTCCTCTAAGAGTGCTTTTCACATCCTCCTGTTATTCCCTCCCCACTGTTCACAGCTCACAATACCCTTACCTAGATCTGGATATAAATTAGAATACAGTTTTGTCCCAAGTCACCAAATTTTAGAGGGTGGAAAATTTAAAACAATACTTTTAAAAGAGTATGCATACTTTATCCTGGCTGACTCCAGAAAAGTTAGTTAATCTCTCGGAGCCTCACATTTTGTGTTTCTTGGTAACTAAAAAAAAAATCAAAATGAGACATTTTATTTGAGAAAGCACTTTCCACACTATAAATCAATTTTTAAAAGTCGGGTACTATTTATATAAACATGAGATGCAGGTATTGGAAGGCAGTTTAGGTCCTATTAGTAAGAAGGCAGGAAGCAGGCATGAATTGGGGGAAATCTGAGATAACATCTTAATACCCTGCCTTTGGGGAAGTGTATCGTCAGGTCAGCAGATGACTTTTTTTCCCCTTACCTACAAAAGCCATCTCCAAAGGTGAAAGAATGAGCAAAGGGCTGGGGAATGAGGTCTGTCCCTCATGCCCCAGGCCACAGCATCTTTCCTCTTGGGGACCAAGTATTCAGCGAGAGTAACACACTCAACAGAAAGCCTGATCCACATTTCTGCAACTTCAAAAAGCCAAGGAATGGGGCACTTAAGAGACCAAGGTTCAATGCCATTCCCTGTTGCCAAATGAGTTATTTTTTTCTCTCTCTCCTTTTTATTTTTCTTATTTTAGAAATTCTAGCCTCTCAATAGCAGAGGAATTTCCCAGTTTTACAGCGACAGTGTTGACAGGCAACTGCATTTTCCTCCGGAGATGACTCCTATTTCTGTGAGGTCAGGACTGCCAACGGGAGCACATATCAGGGGACAGGTTGATGGAAGAGAAGGCAAAAGGTCCAATTGTCCAGGGGCTGGGGACCATGAACCTTCGCCAAAGGGAAGAGAATGGAATCAGTGTACATCCTGCTATGAGTACTCACTATTTCTTTCCTCTTTCCTTCCTTAATGGATAGCCTTGGAAGAAAGTGTGTTCTTTCTCAGCAGAGACCTTACAATTGCATAGCTTTAATGTACTCATGACAATATGAATATACAGATAATATTTTGATAATTCTTTCCAGGTAGATCAGAAAATGCACACATTCATGCATTTTAAAAAGATACAACATTATGTGTGGTCAGAAAATCGCTGATTGGCATGAAAGTGATTAAAATCTAGCCCATTTCCCTGATCAGTTATGTAGGAGAGAGAAACATTAGTCATTTAATCCCTTATGCATATCTTGGGCTTTTTTCAATTTAGAGAGCTCTTTTAAATCCTCTTTTAGTTGATCCCTATAAAAATTTGGAGTGGTCAGTAGGACAGATATTACTGTCCCAACATAAGAACAGAGGTTACAAGACTTAGATCACATAGCTAGCTGTTGGCAGAGTTGGAACTTTGATACCATTGCATTTCTGGTCCAGGGCTCTTTTCTCTCTATTAGGTTTGTGTTCTATGGAGCATTCATTCACTCTAGGGTAAACACAGAAGAAAACAGAGTCCCAGGATCACGGAAGTCTTAGAAATAGTACATACCCTTCTCCTCAGATTCTATAATGTGCATTAGAAGAGTAGAGACACTGAGAAATCCTGCAGGAAAGAACTTGTTCACCTTATTTAACCTTGCATTTTGCATAGTATTTGACTACATGCTACTTTTTTTTAAGTCCAAAAAGCACACTGTGGGAAACCTTGCACTGTGCCATACAGATTCATAAAAGTTCAGGTTATTCACAATGAAGGAGGAATCTTCCCTTTGCAACTCTGATAGGAAGAGATCTTTCCTATCAGAAATATGTTTGCTCAGAAATTAGAACTGAATCTCCCAGGACTGGCTTTAGGCAAAATTGTAAAGTTTGTAAGATTGGCCATTGTGGAGGAAAGCAAAGGTTCAGGATTGGAACAGATACTGGTCAGATGAGAGACTTTTCTGCCATTTATTAGCTGGGCACACCTTTGCGCAAGTATTTACCCCTTCAAGCTTTAGTACCCTCACCCATAAAAGGAAAGCAATCATTTTACACACCTTATAGGACTGCTGTAAAGATTAAATGAGACAATGTACATACAGTCCTTGACATAGAGCCTGGTAACTGGTCAGTATTCAAAAACTAATATTATTAATACTTTTGTTGTTAATCTTCCCTTTCAGACAGCCTGCCAGTATCCCGTTCATTCTCTTCCTCCTCCTATTTTTCTATCCTGTCCAAAAGGACTGCAGTCCAGAAGGACTGCTTCCAGCTATCTCACCTAGCTAATATAGGACAGAAATGGCAATACACCGCCTTCAGAGATCAGGCAGGTGATATGAGACTAAGGTGGGCTGGATCTTAGACGAACTGGGTCTATTGTCTAAACTAAGGCAAATGATGTTAAAGGGCCAAGCACTGCTGATGCTTGTTGTTGTTAATGCCTTTTAAAGGTGTTGTTACTGATACCAAGCAGGGCCCTGTGAGGCTCCTATGCACAAAAACCTTTCTGTGTCCCCCATTTCTTTGATTATAAGAAATAGGCTTTATTCAGCCTCCACGACCTTCCCTGAGTTCCAAGGGGCAGATTCAAGCAGTTTTTATTAGGGAAGGGAGGGGACATGAGACAGGCGAGAAACAAACAGTAGTGCCACCTTGGGGCAAGGTCCTGTTCCCCATCAAAGGATACACAAAACAATATCTTTAAGCTGTTTTGCAGATACTGAAACCCCCATCAGGTGAGTGAAGGTAACAGTTAACGGAGGTATGCTGCCCACAAGCATGTAGACCCCAGACCAGTTGGAACCAGAAGGTTGATGATGCTGACTCCCACTTACCTCACCACCAACCAGTCAGAAGAACGTCCATGAGTTGATCACACCCTCTTTGAACCGTTACTATAGAACTTCTCACTACCCTCTCCAAGTGGGGACACACAGCTTTGTGGGCATTAGCCTGCTGTGGCCCCTTTTGCCTGGCAAAGCAATAAAGCTATTCTTTTCTACTTCACCCAAAACTCTGTCTCCAAGATTTAATTCAGTGTTGGGGTACAGAGGCTGGATTCGGCTTCTTAACCATGTAGAAATGTGTGAACCATTGATACCAAGTCTTCAGATACTTAAAGAGAAGCCAGAATGTTCCTTTTTATTCTGGTTTCCCAATTTTCAAGTGTTCTTCTAGGGGAATCCAGCTTTTGGACCACCACCTAATGATCCCTGGTACAGAGGATTTTCAACTTTCTGCTCCTATATAGAAATAAAAAGATACAAGTTTAGAAGGGCTTAAGAGGTCATCTAGTTTGACCTTCTACTTGGTACAGAAATGCCCTCTATAATATTCCAGAGAAGTTGTCATCTAGCTGCTCCTTCTATATGCCTAGTCATGAAGAACTTGGTATCTCATGGAGAAACCACTTTTCTCTTTGTATGCACAATCTCACTGAATCCTTATACAAACCCATGCAGTAGACAGTACTTTTTCCATTGTCATTATCATAAAACTAAGGCTCAGAGACGGTATTTTACTTCCTCTAAAGTCACAAAGCTATTAAGTGACTGTAAGTTTTGAGATACAAACCTAGAAAGTCTAGGTTTCAAAGCCAGTGCACTTAACCACTGGCTAAACAATTCTACTTGTTAAAATGCTCTGGGCTGATATTAAGCTGAAATTTGCTGCCCTGAAAGGTCTACTCTTTGGTCCCAGTTCTGCTCTCCTGAGACACAAATAATAAGTCTAATCCTTCTTCCACAACACAGCCCTTCAAATATTTGAAGATGGTTCTCCTCTGCCTGCTAAATCCTCTCTTCCCCAGGCTAAGCATACTCATTTTTTTCCAGTGACCTTCATAAGCTCCCAGCCACTTCATCATCCTTACCCTGCTCTCTAGGAGAGGCTTTCAATTTGTCAAAATTTCTCTTAAGCCTTGATGTTGAGAAGAGAATACAATCCCCCTATGTGGTTACTTAAGCGCATGTTAAGGTAGAAATAGCACCTCCCTTGTTTTGGACACTATGCTTTTATTAATGCAACCTCAGTTACATCTGATTTTCAGCAACTATGTCAAAAGATGAGCAAATATCGAATGTTGGCCTAGAATCACCCCATATTGTGTTTGTTTTTCTAACTGGAAATTATGTAAAGTCTCTTTTCCCCACGTTGCTCCTATGCTGAATAAGTAGATCAATGTTTTAAACCTAAAACTTAATATGTACTCTTATTAAATACCATCTTATTAGATTTAGATATTGTTTTGGCCTATACCAATCTGTTTTGCTTCGTTTTTCTTTAATTTGACAGATTTAGCAAAGCAGAAAAAAAGCAAAATTTCCCCCAGTCTGACTGCTTTTTCTTAAGCACATAAAGAAGTAAAATTTTTTTCTCTGATGCTCTAATACTGCTCCCAAATAAGCTTATTTATATTCCCCCAAACAAAACAAATGAACAAAATGCTTCGTACGTATAGTTGCTTCAGTAGGATCTTGCTATAAATATTCTGTTTTGTTTAGTCCTTTTTTTAAATTTGGAATACATGAAGAAGCAAAAAGAGTGAAAAGAAAAATAATCTGCTTCTTACTGTTAAACTTATCTATGTATGATATATGTATATCATATACATTATAATATATATCATATATGTAACATAGATATCAGTAGCAAAATTCAGAAATATTTAGATCAAAAAGAATGGGGCAGGGCTTCCCTGGTGGCGCAGTGGTTGAGAGTCCGCCTGCCGATGCAGGGGACACGGGTTCGTGCCCCGGTCTGGGAGGATCCCACATGCCGCGGAGCGGCTGGGCCCGTGAGCCATGGCCACTGAGCCTGCGCGTCCGGAGCCTGTGCTCCGCAATGGGGGAGGCCACAGCGGTGAGAGGCCTGTGTACCACAAAAAAAAAAAAGAATGGGGCAAATGACTATACCCCACTTGTTTTAATCAAGATATTTCTGAATTATATTTCTGAATATATCTGGTATCTGATATACTCACTCTCCCTCCCAGCTTCTTGTCATTCCAGAGGTTACTCAAATATTCAGTAGGCTTGGGCTGATAACTCCCCACTAGAAACTGCTCTCCATGCTATTCTTTAGACAGGGGTTGGCAAATTGTGGCCTTGGATTAAATGTTACCCTTGATCACTTTTTCGTAAATAAAGTTTTATTAGAACACAGCCACTCCCATTTGTTAATGTCTTGTCTATGGCTGCTTTTTTTGCGACAACAGTCCTGTTTAGTAGTGGCAACAGAGGCCAAATGATCTGTAAAAGCGAAAGTTATTTCCTATCTGATTCTTACAGAAAAATTTCCCAACTCCTTTCTGCTTTGGTGCTTGGTTAGCAGTCTGTCCTTCTTACTATTCACTGAGAACTGAAACTGGCATAATTCCCTATCCCTGTGTTAAATGATACTGAAAGCAAAGTAATTTTAGTTATTTGCTTTAGAAAGTATTCGCTTCTATAGGATAAAACTTTCATTTCAAGAACAACATCAAGACCTAGATCAACAGTCTAATAACCACATGGCGCCCATCAACCTAAAGCTATTACACCATGAACTCTGCCTATTTCTAGTCAGTTCTTCATCTTGCAAGATCAACCTTAAAATCACTCAGCTCAGGCCATAAAATCCTATAAATATCATCCATAACTTCCCCCTCTGAGATAATACTAAGACTATTTAAAGTTATAGTCTCTCTTTCTGTAGTAAGTCTAATAAAGCTAGGTTTGCCTGAACAGCAAATATTTCTTGTCACCATTTTCAGAGATGAGAGTTGACATTACAAATCCTCCAAATTACATTATCACCCAATCTGATTCTCTCAGTCTGATTAATAGAGATACCAAGAGCATTTCTATGAGATATAATTACCTGCATTTTTCAGTTGGGAAAATAGGCTCACAGAGGCTGAAGCTATACTTAGGTGACATGTCCAGTGTCACAGATCAAAAGAGGCATGTAGTAGGGAGGACTCTCTATCAGGGATCTGCCCTCAGGTCTCACTCTAGGTCATGAACTGAATAGGGATAATTATTTACTCCTTTGAGGCCTCAGTTTCCTCCCCTATGAAAGCAATATTATCTCTACACAGACGGACCCCAACGTACGATGTTTCAAATTCAACTTTACTTTGAATTTTGAACCCTGATCTTCTCCCAGGCTAGCAATATGCCGTAGGCTCCTATCTCATGATGCTGGGCAGCTACGGCTCCCAGTCAGTCCCCCAATCACATGGGTAAACAACTGATACACTGACAACAATTCTGTTTTTCACTTTCAATACAATATTCAACGTATTACAAGAGATATTCAAAGCTTTATTATAAAAGAGGCTTTGGGTTAGATGATTTTGCCCAGCTGTAGGCTAATGTAAGTGTTCTGAACATGTTTAAGGTAGGCTAGATTAAGCTATGCTGCTCAGTAGGTTAGGTGTATTAAATGCATTGTTGACTTACGATATTTTCAACTTACATTGGGGTTATTGGTGCATAACCCCATTGTAAATCGAGGAAGATCTGTACTTTCTTTCAATTCTGAAATTCACTGAAAGGATGATTTCTTATCACTTAGAAGACTAATTTCTTCACGTTGGTCTCTTTCAGCAAGACTCCACTGCCTCAAGCAAAAGCCATATGAGATAGACTGTACTGATGACTAGGTTAAGTTGTACAGCTTGGTTTCGCTAATAAGAAAAAATGTAGAAATGATTCTATCTATTTTCATAACAAACATATTTGCATTTATTTCATGCTGTTAACAACTTAACATGTAATCATGTCTCATCGAAGAAAAGAAGGAATGTTTCTTCTATGATTGCATTAAACATGCTGTGTTATATCTTTCTGCTAATCTATCATCTATTATGACTGCCTATTTTGAGAGCTGGCATAACAATTATCATAAGTGATTGCATTATATTCTGAAAACAAAGACTGTGATGGCATGATTTATCTTGCTACTTTGCCTGACTTAAAGGCAGTTGGGGTTTCCTAGTCTAAATCAGATTTTTCAGATCATAAATATTTCATTTTTTAATTTATTATTGATTTAGTTTGATAGTAAATAACTCCATGAATGCTGAGGTTGGAAATCTGTTGTAAAATTATTAAGCATCTTCCCTTCTATCTGGCCACAGATTTTTATCATACTGAAATAAAACAGTGGGGCTACCTGAAGAAAATGGATTTGAGATTTTTAATTTATCTAGTGCAGTTAATTAAGTGGTCAATTAAAAACAAAAGGGCAATTAGTGCTGAGCACATTTGTTCTGATGATGAACATGCCATCTGAAAATGGATCTTAATCTCTGCTATGAAATTCTTCAATGTCAAAGCAATGTTGCTATAAGTAGAGGAAGAATAAGCCCATTAGGAGCAATGCACTTGCAACAATGATTTCCTTTCATGTTAAAGCAGCACAGTTAATACACATAGAGAGAAGTTGGCAATATTTTAAGTAATATTCCTCCATTGGTCATTTTATTACCCTGTATTTATAGTGACCACCAAAGCCAATGAGAGTTGCTTCTTTTTCCTACTACTGAAGTGAGAAAACCATTTCAGATAATGCAAAAAGGGCAAGAAACAGGTACAATATGTAATAGACCTGAGGATTTTTATACACTGTATGTACCGATTAACAAAATTGTCACCCAAATTGGTATCACATAGATGTATCTACAGATATTAAAGAGCATCAAGTTGAGACAGTTAGACAAGAATAACTCCCCATGTTTTTCTTCTGTCATTCAATGTGATGTTTTAGGTTATCTTAGGCATTCTCTGTAGTTTGTAAGTGTAGTTATTGAGTACCAATTAGAATCCTTCATGAGCCCCTTTCAAAGGCTTGTTACAAAGCTGTACATGCACATCCACCCACCGTTTTGTTTAAGCAAATGTTGCTAGTTCTCAGTGCAAAGAGAAGTTGGAAGGTACTTTTGTAAAAGCTAAACAGCAGAGATGCATTCCATCTCTCTTTTGGTAACACCCATTGTCTCCCATGTCTGCTGGGCACACCACAACTTAACATGGCAACAACCTCCCAGAATTACTCTATTACCTAAAGTCGAGCCAATACTTAACACTTCTAATCATTCCTGGTTTACAAGCATTTGTAGCACATTCATAGACTGATGAATGGTTTTATGGCCAAGAAATAGATTGAGTGATGGCTTTCTATTTGAAAAAAAAATGGGTTATTCTGAACCAAACAAAGGAAATCTTTGTGTTGTGTGGGTTAAGAACAATCAGTCTTAGGTACAAATTCACAGTCACAGCAATCATCTCTAAACTCTTCTCTCCTGTGCCATCTGGGGTCAGATGCTGATTGGGGGCACGTGGTAAGAAGATATCCTATTAAGGTACAATACTGTCCGAAGCTACTTCAAAATCAAGACCCATTTATTTTTTCTGCTAAACATGTGCAATTCTTGCTGAGTATGTATACATGGGGTTAGAGAAATAGAGTTCCACATTCCTTTACCTGAAATCTTCATAGCCAAATGTTTTTAGACTTTAGAATATATTAGACCAGAGATCAGCAACAGCACTTCCAGAAGCCCTAAGGTTATAAAGGGCCAGATAGTAAATATTTTCAGTTTTGAGGGCCATATGGTCTCTGGCACAACTACTCAATTGTGTTTGTAGCACAAAAGCAACCATAGACAGTACATTAATAAATAGGTATGCTGGATTCCAGTGAAACTTTATTTACAAAAACAGGCAGAAGAATGAATTTGGTCAGAAGACTTCATTTTGCTGATCCCTACTTTGGTCTTTAGAAAGCCAATGTGGTTCAAATTTACATGTATTTAGACAATACCTTCAGTGGGCTGAACAGCTCTATCACCAACCAACACTTTCTGTTCAACAGCAAAACCTAAATATTCATGCTAAGTTGGATGAAACACTCTAAACAACCTCACATTAATTTGGTACAGATTTTACCACCAAATTAATTTTGCCACTCAACTTACAAGGGTATTTCAACTTTCAGAGATTTAAAAAAAATTGGGGGGGGGATTACAAGAAAGAGATTGTTTACCTACACATATTCTTGTGTTGAAGTGTTTGAAATTGTTACTTTTGCACTGAGAAATTCCATGAGAGGAAAAACAAACACATATGGTCTGGAGGGGACAAGCTTGTCCAGTAATAATAGAACAATAACCTCAGCAACTGGGTTATGAACCAAGACACCCACTTCTTCAGGCCAAAATGATATTTAAAGATTGCATGGTTTATAAACCTCATCTAAAACAAAGTGCTGGTGATTCATTTTTGAAACTTTTTTAGAGCTTCGGGAAGTTCTTTTAAGTTAAGTTTATATACTGGCCTCCTTTATTTTGCCTCAAGCAATCTTTAGGATTCTAGGAACCTAGAAATAATTCCTGTGGCTATTTTGTGTGTCAGTGCCCAGCATAAATTTTAGCTACTGAATATTTCTATCCCTTTTTCCTGTGAGTAAATAACCGGACTCTTCTTATCTGGATTGTTCTCATTGAGCCAGTGTATTCTCCTTCCTCAGGCAATTTAAACTTTTACAAATGGAACTTTTACAAATGGCAACTGATGCATAAATATTAGCTATTTAGGCTATCTTTATAGAGCATTGCAAAATAAAATATCTCTTGGACTTTGCCCTCATTAGAGGATGTTAATAAGCAATCAGATGATAAAGGGAAATATGTGCTATGAAGTTAGATACCTGGTTGAATCAAACAATCAGATTATCAGAGTTGGAAGAAATTTAAGGGTGATCTCTAGGTCAAACCCTTCCTTTTTCATAGGAGGAAGCTGATAATCACTGTGATTATAAATGAAACACCCAATATTAATAAGCGGGTTAAGAGAAAGACAGTAGTAGAAGCAAAGTCTCTAGATTCCCAGTTTAGTCTTTTTCTTCATAATACTAGATTGTTTGGTTGTCAAATACAAACCAGACACCTACTTACTGAATACCTATGAGCTCTGCATTACATACCACACCATGTATTAGGAGCAAGCATTACATACAGCTTTATCTTCAAGATAATGTATGAAAATGCTGGCAATATAATGGAGTCTTTGATAAATACGAGGCTCAAGGGGTATATATCATGTCAGTTTGCACTGGAGTCTTTAAGAAAAACTTTATATAAATTCAGGCTGAAAAATGAATATACTAGTCAGATGATTTTGTTTGCAAGAGACAAAAAAAATTACAACCCGAACTGGATTGGGCAAAAATTTTGTCTTATTCATTCACATCTGGGAATTCCAGATTTTAAGCATGGTATTTCATAATTTCATGATATCAGTTATGACTACAGGTTCTTTAGATGGAGGAACACAACATAATAACACTCAGATATGTGAAACTGGGATATATGAAGCAAAACTCTTGTTTCCTACAGATCCAAATGAGAGAAGGGGTATTCATGGAAGTATACCCAGGGACAGGATAATAGCAAGGTGGGACTTATGTATGACAAGTATGTATGGACAGGATAAGAGCAGCTAATGTATGGCAAGTCAGGTAGTGTTAGCTAAGTTTCGAGAGCATCCTTGAGATTGAGTATTTTGAATAATTCTGTCAGCCCTAGGAAGAAGGGCCATTCCTGGTTGTTAGGTAACTGGAGCCTCTGGAAATTGGTTTGTGTGCATTATAACCCAGAAGTGTCAGGGCCTGATAAGGGAAGAAGTTGGGTGGGGACTCAGCAAACTGTCTGCTAAGGGGAACTGAGAGTTTTTAGCCATGCTTTCAAAATTGGGTCAAAACAGGACTTGCAAAATTTTGTATTACATTGGATCAACAGATTATATCCTAACAACTTAACTGTCTTAATATTATTGACAAAGGTCTTGGCTTTGTTGTCACTGGTTTGGCTTAGGCTACATGCCCATCCTTTTACAAAACATTGTAGCCAGGGGAATGGATTCCTGATTGACATAGCCCTGGTCACATCCTCATCCCTGGAGCTAGGAGGTGAAGGAAATCTCACTCTCATTATATGGACTGAGGGTGTGTAGGGAGGTGGTCCCTAAAAAAACAAAAACAAAGACAAAAACAAAAAACCACAGAGCTTTTATCAGAAGAAGGGGGAAGAATTGTTTGGTTGGAAAAATAATGAATGCCCATCAGATAAATTGGTAATTATAAGTTTTTACTTTTTACTCCACCCCTTCCAGTTTCCACATCAGCCAGTGATGTTTGTACAATGTATATTAAATTGAGTCTGTCCTGCTTAAAAATCCTCATTATAATGTGGAAGTACAACATCCATACTCGTTAACATGGCCCATAGTTTAACCTCTTTGTCCTTCTCCAACCTTGTCTCATGTCACTGTCCTTCTGAATAGCAAACTGGATCTTTGTCAGGTCTTTGAAAATGCAAACTCAGGCCTGCTTCAGGACCTTGTCATGCTCTCTCCCTTTTGCTTAGACAGCTAGTAGTCTCCTTCCACATCTTACCTATCTTAATCCCTGCTCTCCTATGCTCCCTACCTCATGTACATGTACTCTTTGCCTGGCTAAAGCATACTCATTTTTCAAGCCTCCGTTCAAAAATACTACTTGAACCCCACCTCATAGATCTCATAGATTGCACTTGTTTTCTTCAAAGTATTACCATATTTACCACACCTAACTATTTATCAGTGTGTGTGCGTGTGTGTGTGTGTGTGTGTTTGATTTTACTGTTTTTCTTAAAAGTCTGTGTCTCTTAAAAGATGGCAAGAACTCGAGGGTAGAAATGAAGGGTTTTAGATTCACTACTAACACCAAAGTACCTAATGTTTGGCAGAGAATAAATATAAATAAATATTTCTTGAAAAAACTATAAATTAATGAATGGATATAGTGTATAATTTCACTTAAATATAAGGGGTTAAGAGCTTAGAACCCGTGGTGTCAAAGAGAATGGAAAGACGATGTAAGATATGAGAGAATTTCTGGAAGGACATTGTCAATTCAGCATAGCATATTGACCTGAATATTGCTTATTTTCTTTTTGATTTTTATTCCTAGATTAAATTTGAAAGCATTTAACTTGGATTTTATAAAGACTTAAAGTTGAATATGGTCACTGTTTGGGGTTTAAGGTGAAGTAACTAGTAACAAAGAAATTAAAGATTTTTACAAGTTAAAAATATATCAGGAAATGATCAAAAAAAATTTTTTTTTACTAGACTTACACTTAAAATCCACATGCTTCCAAGAGATATTTGAAGTTGCAAGAAAATATATTTGCACTAAGTTAAAAGTTTCCAAAGGGTCTTATCATTTGATATATAATAATTTTATCAAATGTGACCTACGTGAGTTTATTCTATACTTCTTTGAGATTATGAGCTTTATGAGCTGCTTACTAGATTTCACTTTTGGAGTAAAGTCTGAACAAACACTTTATCTTGATTTCATTTATCACTGGAAAGCTTAAATGTCAAAATAAATTAGAGAAAATTGTGATGTGATCACAAAGGAAAAGTATGTCTCACACTTGAAAGATAATACTTCCAGAAATTGAGTTCAGGCAGAAATTTTGTAGCACAATATTAATTTTAGTTCTAGTAACAATAGGAAAATAATGTTTCCCAATGAATATATTCTCAATATATTGAGAATAATACTGATAAAAAAAACACTTAAAAATCCATGAAATGTATAAAATCAGTTAATATATATAAGATAGAGTAATATTTTACCCTATTCCTAATGGTGTAAAATCAAAAATAAAAGTCACCAACAGAATTGTGGGAGTTGATTTAACATGTTTTTAAACCTCTCTTGCATTTCAAAAAGAACCGAATTTAAAATTATACTCATGAAAGTTTTATCCACATAGAATACATTCAATTGAATTGTACTCCAGCCCATAAACTACTACAGCAAATTTTATAGCAAATGACATGTATTTCTAAGGTATGAATTGAAATTATGGAAACATGAGCTGAAATTACAGAAATTTACAAACTACACACACATATATATATATATATATATATATATAAAGTAGACTTTAGGTTGCTTTATTTAGGTTAATATTTTAATATCAACTTGAATGAATATGCAACATACTTTACAATATGCATGTTTGTATATTTGTCATTTCATGACAATTTTTTTTTCTTTCAGACTGGAAGATAGACATTTTCTTTCCGGCTGATTGTATGGGAGAAATTTTGACCTCAGAAAGTGGAAATGAGGTTGCTTTGGAAATTGGTAATTCTGCTGACACTCATAAATACTTATGCAGGTAAAGTGTTCTATTATGAGTTTTGTTTGATAATCTATTGGCATTTTATTTTTTTCTGCAGGGGAAGCAATTTTCAAATACAAAATACTTATGTTATTTAAATGACTAAAATGATAAAATTTTGAAGGTAATCTCTATGGCTAATACAGAGAGTTTAATTCTTAAAAAATAAATCAAGTGCCATTTTTAAACAGAACTAAGATTATTTCAGTTATAAATTGTCACATGAAATTTTTATAGTAAAAAATGTGATTAAGTAATTTTCTCATCAATAAACAATGAAGAATATTTCTTTTTTATTTCCTTTAAAGTGGTCTTTAAAAATTAAAATAGAAATGTATATTTTCCCTCAAATTTAGAATCTGGTATGGTTAAAAAGCTATATTGGTATAGAAGAAAAAGTAATATAGAATTTCACATCAGAAGTAGAATAATTTTAGAAATATTTTTTCTTTCCATTTCAATGATATATTCTTTCACTCAACTAAAATATATTAAGTCTGTGTATCAGTTAGCTTTTGCCATGTAATAAACCATCCCACATCTGAATGGATTAAAATAACAAATTACCATGTATTTAGTTAAGTCTGTAGGTTGGCAATTTTAAATGGGATCAACTGAGCTATTCTTTTGATTTTGCCTGAGTACTTTACATCTGTGGTTAGCTACTGGGTCATCTGGGATCTGGCTAGTCTAGGATATTCTCAGCTGAGACCACTGGGCTGTCTCTGCCCTGGGCCAAGGGTTCTTTCATCCTCTGTGAGTCTGGGTTCCTTCACATAGTGCCTGCTCAGAGTTCCAAGAGAAATCAGAAGTATGCAAGTTTTTTTAATGTCAAGGCTTGTAACTGACACAACGCCACTTCTGCTGCATTCTTTTAACAATTCCAAGTCACACAATCAGTCCAGATTCAAGAGATATGAAAATATACTGCATCTCTTGATAGAAAAGCCACAAAGTTACACTTAAAGGGGCATGGAAACAATAAAGGGGATAGTAGTAGCTGTTTTTGTACATAATCAACCATAGTCTATTACGAACACAGAATTCTGTTCTGAATTTTCAAGCTTACCTATGTGAGTTGCCACAGAGCATGGATGTTGTCCGGGTCATTTGATTGTCAGAGCAGCTCTTCTATTACAAAATACTGCTTCTCATCAACTGTGGTAGTGGGTACTATTGAAGTTTCCAATGTTCATGACAAAGCCCTAATATATTGGGAGAAACACAGGAACAAACATAGTAACTTACAAGCCAGAAACATAGTAATTGTAAGAGACAAATATTTAATGACAATTCTAAGAAGTGGAAAGATTTCTAATCTTAAAAGCTATCAGAGACGAGGGGAAGATGGGGGAAGAGTAAGACGCGGAGATCACCTTCCTCCCCACAGATACACCAGAAACACATCTACACGTGGAACAACTCCTACAGAACACCTACTGAACGCTGGCAGAAGACCTCAGACCTCCCCAAAGGCAAGAAAGTCCCCACGTACCTGGGTAGGGCAAAAGAAAAAAGAAAAAACAGAGACAAAAGGATAGGGACGGGACCTGCACCAGTAGGAGGGAGCTGTGAAGGAGGAAAGGTTTCCACACACTAGGAAGCCCCTTCGCGGGCGGAGACTGCGGGTGGCGGAGAGGGAAAGCTTCGGAGCCGCGGAGGAGAGTGCAGCAACAGGGGTGCAGAGGGCAAAGTGGAGAGATTTCCACACAGAGGATCGGTGCCGACCGGCACTCACCAGCCCTAGAGGCTTGTCTGCTCACCCGCCGGGGCGGGTGGGGCTGGGAGCTGAGGCTCGGGCTTTGGTCGGAGCGCAGGGAGAGGACTGGGGTTGGTGGCATGAACACAGGCCTGCAGGGGGCTAGTGCACCACGGCTAGCTGGGAGGGAGTCCGGGAAGAGTCTGGACCTGCCGAAGAGGCAAGAGAATTTTTCCTCCCTCTTTGTTTCCTGGTGCGCGAGGAGAGGGGATTAAGGGCGCTGCTTAAAGGAGCTCCAGAGACGGGCTTGAGCTGCGGCTAAAAGCGTGGACCCCAGAGACGGGCATGAGACGCTAAGGCTGCTGCTGCCGCCGCCAAGCCTGTGTGCGAGCACAGGTCACCATACACACCCCCCCTTCCAGGGAGCCTGTGCAGCCTGCCACTGCCAGGGTCCCGGGATCCAAGGACAACTTCCCCAGGAGAACGCACGGAGCGCCACAGGCTGGTGCAATGTCATGAGGGCCTCTGCAGCTGCAGGCTCGCCCTGCATCCGTACCCCTCCCTCCCCATGCCCTGAGTGAGCCAGAGTCCCCGAAGCAGCTGCTCCTTAAACCCCGTCCTGTCTGAGTGAAGAAAGCCCTCCAGGACCTACACGCAGAGGCGGGGCCAAATCCAAAGCTGAGCCACGGGAGCTGTGAGAACAAAGAAGAGAAAGGGAAATCTCTCCCAGCAGCCTCAGAAGCAGCGGATTAAAGCTCCACAATCAACCTGATGTACCCTGCATCTGTGGAATAAATGAATATACAACGAATCATCCCAAACTGAGGAGGTGGACTTTAAGAGCAAGATTTATGATTTTTTCCCCTCTTCCTCTTTTTGTGAGTGTGTATGTGTATGCTTCTGTCTGAGATTTTGTCTGTATAGCTTTGTTTCCACCATTTGTCCTAGGGTTCTATCCGTCCGTTTTTTTGTTTGTTTGTTTGATTTTTTTGTTTGTTCTTTCTTAAAAAATTTTTTTTCTTAATAATTATCTTTATTTTAATAACTTTCTCTTACATTATCTTACTTTATTTTACTTTATCTTTTCTTTCTTTCTTTCCTTCCTTCCTCCCTCCCTCCCTCCCTCCTTTCTATTTCCTTCCTTCCTCCCTCCCTCCCTCCCTCTCTCTCTCTCTCTCTCTCTCTCTCTCTTTCTTTCTTTCTTTCTTTCTTTCTTTCTTTTCTTCCTTTTATTCTGAGCCGTGTAGATGAAAGGCTCTTGGTGCTGCAGCCAGGAGTCAGTGCTGTGCTTCTGAGGTGGGAGAGCCAACTTCAGGACACTGGTCCACAAAAGACCTCCCAGCTCCACATAATATCAAACGGCGAAAATCTCCCAGAGATCTCCATCTCAACGCCAAGACCCAGCTTCACTCAATGAGCAGCAAGCTACAGTGCTGGACACCCAATGCCAAACAACTAGCAAGACAGGAACAAAACCCCACCCATTAGCAGAGAGGCTGCTTAAAATCATAATAAGTCCACAGATACCCCAAAACATACCACCAGACGTGAACCTGCCCAACAGATAGACAAGATCCAGCCTCATCCACCAGAACACAGGCACTAGTCCCCTCCACCAGGAAGCCTACACAACCCACTGAACCAACTTTAGCCACTGGGGACAGACACGAAAAACAATGGGAACTACGAAACTGCAGCCTGCAAAAAGGAGACCCCAAACACAGTAAGATAAGCAAAATGAGAAGACAGAAAAACACACAACAGATGAAGGAGCAAGATAAAAACCCACTGGACCTAACAAATGAAGACGAAATAGGCAGTCTACCTGAAAAAGAATTCAGAATAATGATAGTAAAGATGATCCAAAATCTTGGAAATAGAATACACAAAATGAAAGAAACATTTAACAAGGACCTAGAAGAACTAAAGATGAAACAAGCAACGATGAACAACACAATAAATGAAAGTTAAAATTCCCTAGAAGGGATCAGAAGAACTGATAAGTGAACTGGAAGATAAAATAGTGGAAATAACTACTGCAGAGCAGAATAAAGAAATAGAATGAAAAGAACTGAGGACAGTCTCAGAGACCTCTGGGACAACATTAAATGCACCAACATTTGAATTATAGGGGTTGCAGAAGAAGAAGAGAAAAAGAAAGGGAATGAGAAAATATTTGAAGAGATTATAGTTGAAAACTTCCCTAATATGGGAAAGGAAATAGTTAATCAAGTCCAGGAAGCACAGAGAGTCCCATACAGGAAATATCCAAGGAGAAATACACCAAGACACATATTAATGAAACTGTCAAAAATTAAATACAAAGAAAACATATTAAAAGCAGCCAGGGGAAAACAACAAATAGCAAACAAGGGAATCCCCATAAGGTTAACAGCTGATCTTAAGAAGAAACTCTGCAAGCCAGAAAGGCCTGGCAGGACATATTTAAAGTGATGAAGGAGAAAAACCTGCAACCAAGATTACTCTACCCAGCAAGGATCTCATTCAGATTTGATGGAGAAATTAAAACCTTTACAGACAAGCAAAAGCTGAGAGAGTTCAGGACCACCAAACCAGCTTTACAACAAATGCTAAAGGAACTTCTCTAGGGAAGAAACACAAGAGAAGGAAAAGACCTACAATAACGAACCCAAAACAATTAAGAAAATGGGAATAGGAACATACATATCGATAATTACCTTCAATGTAAATGGACTAAATGCTCCCACCAAAACACACAGATTGGCTGAATGGATACAAAAACAAGACCCATATATATGCTGTCTACAAGAGACTCACTTCAGAACTAGAGACATACAGACTGAAAGTAAGGGGTTGGAAAAAGATATTCCACGCAAATGGAAACCAAAAGAAAGCTGGAGTAGCAATTCTCATATCAGACAAAATAGACTTTAAAATAAAGACTATTAGAAGAGACAAAGAAGGACACTACATAATGATCAAGGGATCGATCCAAGAAGAAGATATGACAATTGTAAATATTTATGCACCCAACATAGGAGCATCTCAATACATAAGGCAAATACTAACAGCCATAAAAGGGGAAATCTACAGTAACACATTCATAGTAGGGGACTTTAACACCCCACTTTCACCAATGGACAGATCATCCAAAATGAAAATAAATAAGGAAACACAAGCTTTAAATGATACATTAAACAAGATGGACTTAATTGATATTTATAGGACATTCCAACCAAAACAACAGAATACACATTTTTCTCAAGTGCTCATGGAACATTCTCCAGGATAGATCATATCTTGGGTCACAAATCAAGCGTTTGTAAATTTAAGAAAATTGACATTGTATCAAGTATCTTTTCCAACCACAATGCTATGAGATTAGATATCAATTACATAAAAAGATCTGTAAAAAATACAAACACATTGAGGCTAAACGATACACTACTTAATAACGAAGTGATCACTGAAGAAATCAAAGAGGAAATTAAAAAATACCTAGAAACAAATGACAATGGAGACACGACGACCCAAAACCTATGGGATGCTGAAGAAGCAGTTCTAAGAGGGAAGTTTTTTTTTTTTTTTTTTGCGGTACGTGGGCCTCTCACTGTTGTGGCCTCTCCCATTGCGGAGCACAGGCTCTGGACGCGCAGGCTTAGCGGCCATGGCTCACGGGCCCAGCCGCTCCACGGCATGTGCCCGGACCAGGGCACGAACCCGTGTTCCCTGCATCAGCAGGCGGACTCTCAACCACTGCGCCACCAGGGAAGCCCCTAAGAGGGAAGTTCATAGCAATACAATCCTACCTTATGAAACAGGAAACATCTTGAATAAACAAACTAACCTTGCAACTAAAGCAATTAGAGAAAGAAGAACAAAAAACCCCAAAGTTAGCAGAAGGAAAGAAATCATAAAAATCAGATCAGAAATAAATGAAAAAGAAATGAAGGAAACGATAGCAAACATCAATAAAACTAAAAGCTGGTTCTTTGAGAAGATAAACAAAATTGATAAACCATTAGCCACACTCATCAAGAAAAAAAAGGGAGAAGACTGAAATCAATAGAATTAGAAATGAAAAAGGAGAAGTAACAACTGACACGGCAGAAATACAAAAGATCATGAGAGATTACTACAAGCAACTCTATGCCAATAAAATGGACAACCTGGAAGAAATGGACAAATTCTTAGAAATGCACAACCTGCCAAGACTGAATCAGGAAGAAATAGAAAATATGAACAGACCAATCACAAGCACTGAAATTGAAACTGTGATAAAAAATCTTCCAACAAACAAAAGTCCAGGACCAGATGGCTTCACGGGTGAATTCTATCAAACATTTAGAGAAGAGCTAACACCTATCCTTCTCAAACTCTTCCAAAATATCGCAGAGGGAGGAACGCTCCCAAACTCATTCTACAAGGCCACCATCACCTTGATACCAAAATCAGACAAGGATGTCACAAAGAAAGAAAACTACAGGCCAATATCACTGATGAATATACATGCCAAAATCCTCAACAAAATACTAGCAAACAGAAGCCAACAGCACATTAAAAGGATCATACACCATGATCAAGTGGGGTTTATTCCAGGAACGCAAGGATTCTTCAATATACGCAAATCAATCAACGTAACACACCGTATTAACAAATTGAAGGAAAAAAACCATATGATCATCTCAATAGATGCAGAGAAAGCTTTCGACAAAATTCAACACCCATTTATGATAAAAACCCAGCAGAAAGTAGGCATAGAGGGAACTTTCCTCAACATAATGAAGGCCATATATGACAAACCCACAGCCAACATTGTCCTCAATGGTGAAAACCTGAAAGCATTTCCACTAAGATCAGGAACAAGACAAGGTTGCCCACTCTCACCACTCTTATTCAACATAGTTTTGGAAGTTTTAGCCACAGCAATCAGAGAAGAAAAGGAAATAAAAGGAATCCTAATCGGAAAAGAAGAAGTTAAGCTGTCAGTGTTTGCAGATGACATGATACTATACATAGAGAATCCTAAAAATGCTACCAGAAAACTACTAGAGCTAATCAATGAATTTGGTAAAGTTGCAGGATACAAAATTAATGCACAGATATCTCTGGCATTCCTATACACTAATGATGAAAAATCTGAAAGTGAAATCAAGAAAACATTCCCATTTACCACTGCAACAAAAAGAATAAAATATCTAGGAATAAATCTACCTACGGAGACAAAAGACCAGAAATGCAGAAAATTATAAGACACTGATGAAAGAAATTAAAAATGATACAAATTAATGGAGAGATATACCATGTTCTTGGATTGGAAGAATCAACATTGTGAAAATGACTCTACTACCCAAAGCAATCTACAGATTCAATGCAATCCCTATCAAACTACCACTGGCATTTTTCACAGAACTAGAACAAAAAATTTCACAATTTATATGGAAACACAAAAGACCCCGAATAGCCAAAGCAATCTTGAGAATGAAAAATGGAGCTGGAGGAATCAGGCTCCCTAACTTCAGACTATACTACAAATCTATAGTAATCAAGACAGTATGGTACTGGCACAAAAACAGAAAGATAGATCAATGGAACAGGATAGAAAGCCCAGAGATAAACCCACGCACATATGGTCACCTTATCTTTGATAAAGGAGGCAAGAATGTACAGTGGAGAAAGGACAGCCTCTTCAAAAGTGGATCTGGGAAAACTGGACAGGTACATGTAAAAGTATGAGATTAGATCACTCCCTAACACCATACACAAAAATAGACTCAAAATGGATTAAAGATCTGAATGTAAGGCCAGACACTATCAAACTCTTGGACGAAAACATAGGCAGAACACTCTATGATATAAATCACAGCAAGATCCTTTTTGACCCACCTCCTAGAGAAATGGAAATAAAAACAAAAATAAACAAATGAGACCTAATGAAACTTCAAAGCTTTTGCACAGCAAAGGAGACCATAAACAAGACCAAAAGACAACCCTCAGAATGGGAGAAAATATTTGCAAATGAAGCAACTGACAAAGGATTAATCTCCAAAATTTACAAGCAGCTCATGCAGCTCAATAACAAAAAAACAAACAACCCAACCTAAAAATGGGCAGAAGACCTAAATAGACATTTCTCCAAAGAAGATATACATACTGCCTACAAACACATGAAAGAATGCTCAACATTATTAATCATTAAAGAAATGCAAATCAAAACTACAATGAGATATCATTTCACACCGGTCAGAATGGCCATCATCAAAAAATCTAGAAACAATAAGTGCTGGAGAGGGTGTGGAGAAAAGGGAACACTCTTGCACTGCTAGTGGGAATGTGAATTGGTACAGCCACTATGGAGAACAGTATGGAGATTCCTTAAAAAACTACAAATAGAACTAACATATGACCCAGCAATCCCACTACTGGGCATATACCCTAAGAAAACCATAATTCAAGAAGAGTCATGTACCAAAATGTTCATTGCAGCTCTATTTACAATAGCCCGGAGACGGAAACAACCTAAGTGTCCATCATTGGATGAATGGATGAAGAAGATGTGGCACGTATATACAATAAAATATTACTCAGCCATAAAAAGAAATGAAATTGAGCTATTTGTAATGAGGTGGATGGACCTAGAGTCTGTCATACAGAGTGAAGTAAGTCAGAAAGAGAAAGACAAATACCGTATGCTAACACATATATATGGAATTTAAGAAAAAAAAATGTCATGAAGAACCTAGGGGTAAGACAGGAATAAAGACGCAGACCTACTAGCGAATAGACTTGAGGATATGGGGAGGGGGAAGGGTAAGCTGTGAGAAAGCGAGACAGTAGCATGGACATATATACACTACCAAACGTAAAATAGATAGCTAGTGGGAAGCAGCCGCGTAGCACAGGGATATCAGCTCAGTGCTATGTGACCACCTAGAGGGGTGGGATAGGGAGGGAGACGCTAGAGGGAGGAGATATGGGAACATATGTATATGTATAACTGATTCACTTTGTTATAAAGCAGAAACTAACACACCATTGTAAAGGAATTATACTCCAATAAAGATGTTAAAAAAAAAGCTATGAGAAGGCTAAAATATGCAGAAAACAACTATTAGAATCAGAAAACCATTTAAATAAAAATATTTTTACTACTAAAGAATCTAGTGGCTAGAAGTGCTATAGCCATATCATGATTATTCAAAGTTATAACATTATTTTGATTCATGTCACTTCTAACTCTCTGTAACAAAGAATCAGAGTTAAATAACAATATATTTTTTGTAATAGATGAAAAAAAAAGCTGCATCAAGGTGCCCCCAAATTATACATATGTGAATAAAAATTATATTTCTACCCTCAGGTTTCAGCTTCCCGTCAAAATTTAACATTAACATTTTGCCCTTTAAATATCTATATTGAATAAACACAGCATCTCTAGAAGAACTTTTATGGTAAAAAAAATAAATTATTATTTGCACAGCACATATCAGATCTGAAAAATCCTCCAGTTCCTCTGTTAACTTTTATTTATCGAAACCGTATGTGATTCAACATGTCTTTCTGCTTTATCCTAAAGGGGAAAATAATCACATATCCTTGGTGTACAATTTTCTTGTTAAAGAAGAGATTGGTTCTTTTTTTTTAAGCCATAGCTATTTAAATAAGATAATCTGAGCTAAACATTGCCCCAGAGGTAAGGATGCTGATAATGATATACACAAGAGAGTATTGCTTTAAATCTGCTTGTTTTTTTTAGAGATTTCATGGTGTGTCTCCCTATTTGCACATACTATGCTAGTTTAGAAATTTAGATTCTCTAATGATATACCACTCTTTCTATGCGTATATGTAATATCTTCTTTGTTTTTCCAAAACTTGCCTTTGATTCATTCTGAAAGGCAAGCAAATCTTTCACAATTATGTGCTTTTTCCTTCTTATTTTTACGGTTACAGTCTTTTCAAAATGTTGACATTTAAAATCTCTCCATGCTCTAAATTAAAATTAAAAATTTTGCCCCCAATTTCTTCTCCTGTTTTTTTTTTTTTTTAATTAACTTTACTTCGTCTAACTCCCTTACTATGAACATTGGCCTTTAAGCTTTTACCATGAACCATAATCTACCCAGACACACTTTATGGTTCTGGAACATTTTTGAAGTTATGGGTATTTAAAAGTTCTATTGTTCTATTTTAATATTTTTTAAATATTATGTGAAAACCATTTAATTAAGAAACATGATTGCTAATTATATACTTTTTAATTATTTCATTAATGTGTGTAATAAGCTAAATAATTGCCCCCAAGGATATCTAGGACCTAACGTCTGGATCTTGTGACTTTTACGTTAAGTAGAAAAATGGATTTTGCAGATGTGACTAAGTTAAAGATATTGAGATGGATAGATTATCCTGGAATTACTGAGTGGGAAATCACAAATGCCCTTGTAAGAAGGTGGCAAAGGGGGATTTGTCACAGGGCAGAAGGCAATGTGATAAAAGAGGAGAGAGAGATTTGAAGATGCTATGCTGCTGACCTTAAGTATACAGGAAGGGACCACAAGCCAAGAAATGAGAAAAATGAAGCTCTAGAAGCTGGAAAAGGCAAGGAAACAGATGTTTTCTCTTTTGGAGGGAGTATGGCCCTGTGGATACATTGGTTTCCACCCTGTGAAAACCCATTTTGGACTTCGGACTTCCAGAACTGTGAGAAAATAAATGCGTGTTGTTCTAAGCCATCAAGCTGTAATTTTTAGAGAAGCCATAGGAAACTAATGCAACGTGTTTTTTCCTCACTAACCTTTAAGTTCCAGGAGAGCTGGGACTCTATCTTCCTGGCACTTGGTAGGGATTCAGTAAATACTTGTTGAATGAACAAATGAATGAATTAGATCCAATGCATTGGTCCTATTTGGATTATCATCAAGTAGAAAAAGTTTAGCCATATAATTTCCTCTGAGGAATAATTGTTCCAGTGTATCCCTATATGATTGCCCCTATGTTATGTTATGTTATTATCATAGAATTTTAGAGATGAAACTCTAGTAACATTTGAAAGTTTCAAACTATGCCCTATTTGAAAGTAAATTTCAGGAGAGCAGAGATTTCCATCTGTTTTATTCTCTGCTGTTTCTCCATTGCCTAGCATATGGTTTGTAGATATTTATCAAATTAATTAAATAAAGCCGTTCCATTCAATTCAACAGATAGTTTTAGTACCTTAGATGTGCCGAGCACTGAGCTAGATGTTGACCTTCACCAATAAGAGGGCCATGGTCCCTGTCCTCTTCAGCCTACAGCCTAAAAACAGAAACAAGCAAGTAAGTCAGCAATTGCAATAGAGAAAGTACAACTTGCTATTTGAAAAACATAGTAGGGAGCATATAACATGGAAATGTTCTAAGAGGACATCTGGTGTTTTTGTCAACCCTCAATCCATTTCTGCTTCCTCTGATAAAGAATATTTGATTTTTATTGGGAAACCAATCTTTCCTATCAGTCTTTGTAGTTTGAGTGAGATTGGTATAACTTCATGATCAGCCAACTGGCATATTCCATCCTCCCTCACCATACTATTTGGTTCAGGATATATTATATCCAAACAAATCCCTGGGCTTTTGCTAAATTAAAATGACAGAAAGACATTGCATCTGTGCTGTTCTAGTTAGTATAAAGATGTACCAAGGACTGCTATGAAGGAAGAGTTGGCCTGGAAATGAAATTCACACAGAAGCAGAACAATCCAAGGGAAGAAAGGCACAATTTCTTAACTTTATCTTTTGAACTTTAAGTAATATAAACCAGTAAGGTGCCCTTTTCCTATTTTAGGCTAATTTCCATTGAAATTCTGTCCCTTGTGATGGAAAGAATCTTGTCTAATACAGGTTAAAAACTGTTTTTAACGTATGTTAGTGAACATTAGTGAAGGAGTTAGATTAGAAATAGAATTCCACTTGAGAAAAATACCTACTCCCTGCTGGGAATGAGGAATAGAGAAAATAAAGGAATGGAGAAAAGGCACAATATTTCCTGGAAGGATAAAAAGCATCAAGAGGTTTAATATAGACTCAGAAGGCTGATTTTTAGCCCCCAAATACTGAACCATCTATGTTTCAGGGTTGGAAAAAGCATAACATTAATGGGGTAATTGGAGACCACATTGATCAATGGAGGAAAACCTACAACTCTGTTTTCTTTTCTTGTAGCCAAGAAAGTTTTCATGAAAAAATATTTTATGCTTAAATAAATAGTAAATGAAGTGTCTGGAACAAATCTGTAGGGTATAGCAGAAGCTGAAAAATCATGTAGGATCAGACTTTGTTGGTGTTAGAATGTCACATGTGTAAGAAACCCAAGGTTTACTGATGTGGTTAAGTGTTAAATTTTCCAATGGTGAAAAAAAGGCTCAGAATGTACTATATGTTATTATTCATTTAAGTCTTTCATCTCACTATGATTTTCATATACAATTTGATAAATTATAGACAGATTTCACAATTTAAGTCCAAATCTTTAAAAATTTGATATTTTTAAAAATAATAAATACTTGATTAGTAGGGCAAAAGTGATACTCAGCTAAATCTTGTGCTATGTATGTTATGAGTTATCCAGGCTTAGAGATAGCACAAGTTTAAACCCAGAACCTCATAAAAACTTTGCTGTCCTTAAGAGTAGTGTCAATGAAGGTCAAATGGCTGGTATTTTAGACTCAAACCTAATAGGAAATAGAAAACATCACTAGTTATAAGGGATTTACTAATATCATCTTAAGAATGTCTGCCTAATAAATTCTCTTTTAACTTTGTTACTTTAAGAAAATATTATATCTTAAATGGTAGTTTTTTAAACAACACATTTGGTTCATAAATGTATGTGGTTCATTTGTGTGCCGTTTGTATTTCTTTTCCTACAGCCAAACACTTTTGTCCACATCTTGTAAAACTATGACTGAACATCTCTTTGGTTAGTCCTGAAGAAGTACTGCTTATGCAGTATGACACTCAGTTTTTCCAGAGAGAAACTGAATAATTCAAGGACATGAACAGGAAGCTAGTCACATTTATTGGCAAAGCAGGATTAAAGGCCTCCTGTAGGCATGTAACTATTGTATTATGTCATGAGGGCCTAATGAGCCACTTTCTCTCACTGTATTAATTACTCTTGAGGAATAAACTGAGACTAAAATTATAAGATGTTGTTCCTGCCACTATTTTTATGTAATATCCACTGATAAATGTAGTTATATTATTTTCAAAACTACTCCCAGAGTAAATGATTCTTAAAACTTGAATCAATTTGTTTCTAGGGATTATACCAATGAAGAAAAAAAAAAAAACTGTTTTGTCAGTGTTTTTGCACAGCATGTCATTTTACAAATGGAGTAGCCTTAATGTGAATCTGGAGAAAATATACCTTCTTCTAAATACTCACAATCAGGGGTCTGTGATAAGGGGACATTGAAAAGTATGTATGATGGCTTGAATTTTACTGTATTTCAAACATAGTTTCTATTGAACTGAAAACCAGAGTAATTGAACTAGCTGACAAAGAAAGCCACAAGAATGGAAATATGCACTGTGACCAAGATTTCTTCAAAGAAGACAATGTATCACACAGCAAATCCATGAAAATTGGCAAGTAAAATAAACCTGCTTTGCTCAAGGATCCCAGAAGCACATAATGGATATACCTTTGGGTCAGAGTGTGATGAATATTGAGTACATCACAACCCACACTCTGCCTACAGTCTTGTTCAGATTTATTGTTAGCATAATAGCGCCTTTAGGAATGGAACACCAGGCTATATTCTTAAGTCAAGTGACGTCTTTGCAATTTCTACCGGAGATGGTCCAATTAAGAAATGCTGAAAACCCATTTTTATGCAATGCCTACTAATAAAGGTAGCTGTATGATTATCAAATCTTTTTCAAAAGTAATTGATTCTTTTAAAAAAATTTTTTAAACATCTTCATTGCAATATAATTGCTTTGCAATGGTGTGTTAGTTTCTGCTTTATAACAAAGTGAAACAGTTATACATATACATATGTCCCCATATCTCTTCCCTCTTGCGTCTCCCTCCCTCCCACCCTCCTTATCCCACCCCTCTAGGTGGTCACAAAGCACCGAGCTGATCTCCCTGTGCTATGAGGCTGCTTCCCACTAGCTATCTATTTTACATTTGGTAGTGTATATATGTCCATGCCACTCTCTCACTTTCTCCCAGTTTATCCTTCCCCCTCCCCGTATCCTCAACTCCATTCTCTAGTAGGTCTGTGTCTTTATTCCTGTCTTGCCCCTAAGTTCTTCATGACCGTTTTTCTTTTTCTTTTTCTTTTTTTTTGGTTCCATATATATGTGTTAGCATACAGTATTTGTTTTTCTCTTCCTGACTTAACTCCACCCTGTATGACAGACTCTAGGTCCATCCACCTCACTACAAATAACTGAATTTTGTTTCTTTTTATGGCTAATATTCCATTGTATATATGTGCCACAGCTTCTTTATCCATTCATCTCTTGATGGACACTTAGGTTGCTTCCCTGTGCTGGCTATTGTACATAGAGCTGCAATGAACATTTTGGTACATGACTCTTTTTGAATTACGGTTTTCTCAGGGTATATGCCCAGTAGTGGGATTGCTGGGTCGTACGGTAGTTCTATTTTTAGTTTTTTAATGAACCTCCATACTGTTCTCCATAGTGGCTGTACCAACTTACATTCCCACCAACAGTGCAAGAGGTTTCCCTTTTCTCCACACCCTCTCCAGCAATTATTGTTGTAGATTTTTTGATGATAGCCATTGTGAGCGGTGTGAGAGGATATCTCATTGTAGTTTTGATTTGCATTTCTCTAATGATTAATGATGCTGAGCATTCTTTCATACGTTTGTTGGCAATCTGTGTATCTTCTTTGGGGAAAGTTCTATTTAGGACTTCTGCCCATTTTTGGATTGGGTTGTTTGCTTTTTGATATTGATCTGCATGAGCTGCTTGTAAATTTTGGAGATTAATCCTTTGTTGGTTGCTTCATTTGCAAATATTTTCTCCCATTCTGAGGGATGTCTTTTCATCTTGTTTATGGTTTCCATTGCTGTGCAAAAGCTTTTAAGTTTCATTAGGTCCCATTTGTTTATTTTTGGTTTTATTTCCATTCCTCTAGGAGGTGGGTCAAAAAGGATCTTGCTGTGATATATGTCATACAGTGTTCTGCCTATGTTTTCCTCTAAGAGATTGATAGTGTCTGGCCTTACATTTAGGTCTTTAATCCATTTTGAGTTTATTTTTGTGGTTGGTGTTAGGGAGTGTTCTAATTTCATTCTTTTACATGTAGCTGTCCAGTTTTCCCAGCACCACTTACTGAAGAGGATGTCTTTTCCCACTATAGATTCTTGCCTCATTTATCAAAGATAAGCTGGCCATATGTGCATGGGTTTATCTCTGGGCTTTCTATCCTGTTCCATTGATCTATATTTCTGTTTTTCTGCCAGTACCATACTGTCTTGATTACTGTAGCTTTGGAGTATAGTCTGAAGTCAGGGAACCTGATTCCTCCAGGTCCATTTTTCTTTCTCAAGAATGCTTTGGGGCTTCCCTGGTGGCACAGTGGTTGAGATTCTGCCTGCTAGTGCTGGGGACACGGGTTCAAGCCCTGGTCTGGGAAGATCCTACATAATGCGGAGCAACAAGGCCCGTGAACCACAACTACTGAGTCTGCACGTCTGGAGCCTGTGCTCTGCAACAAGACAGCCCATGATAGTGAGACGCCCGCGCACCACAATAAAGAGTGGCCCCAGCTTGTCACAACTAGAGAAAGCCCTTGCACAGAAATGAGGACTCAATACAGCAATCAATCAATCAATCAATCAATCAATCAATAAGCCAGCCAGCCAGCCAGCCAGCCAGCCAGCCAGCCAGCCAAGCATTTGAAGCCCTTTAAAAAAAAAAATGCTTTGGCTATTCGGGGTCTTTTGTGTTTCCATACAAATTATGAAATTTTTTGTTCTAGTTCTGTGAAAAATGCCAGTGGTAGTTTGATAGGGATTGCATTGAATCTGTAGATTGCCTGGGATGGTAGAGTCATTTTCACAATGTTGATTCTTCCAATCCAAGAACATGGTATATCTCTCCTTCTATTTGTATCACCTTTAATTTCTTTCATCAGTGTCTTATAATTTTCTGCATACAGGTCTTTTGTCTCCTTAGGTAGGTTTATTCCTAGATATTTTATTCTTTTTGTTGCAGTGGTAAATGGGAGTGTTTTCTTAATTTCACTTTCAGATTTTTCATCATTAGTGTACAGGAATGCCAGAGATTTCTGTGCATTAATTTTGTATCCTGCTACTTTACCAAATTCATTGATTAGCTCTAGTAGTTTTCTGGTAGCATCTTTAGGATTCTCTATGTAGAGTATCATGTCATCTGCAAACACTGACAGCTTTACTTCTTCTTTTCCAATTTGGATTCCTTTTATTTCTTTTTCTTCTCTGACTGCTGCGGGTAAACCTTCCAAGCCTATGTTGAATAATAGTGGTGAGAGTGGATAACCTTGTCTTGTTCCTGATTTTCGTGGAAATGGTTTCAGTTTTTCACCATTGAGGACAATGTTGGCTGTGGGTTTGTCATATATGGCCTTTATTATGTTGAGGAAAGTTCCCTCTATGCCTACTTCCTTCAGGGTTTTTATCATAAATGGGTGTTGAATTTTGTCAAAAAATTTCTCTGCATCTATTGAGATGATCATATGGTTTTTATCCTTCAATGTGTTATTAGGGTGTATCACATTGATTGGTGTATAATGAAGAATCCTTGCATTCCTGGGATGAACCCCACTTGATCATGCTGTATGATCCTTTTAATGTACTGTTGGATTCTGTTTGCTAGTATATTGTTGAGGATTTTTACATCTATGTTCATCAGTAATCTTGGCCTGTAGTTTTCTTTGTGACATCTTTGTCTGGTTTTGGTATCAGGGTGATGGTGGCCCCGTAGAATGAGTTTGGGAGTGTTCCTCCCTCTGCTATATTTTGGAAGAGTTTGAGAAGGATAGGTGTTAGCTCTTCTCTAAATGTTAGAATTCGCCTGTGAAGCCATCTGGTCCTGGGCTTTTCTTTGTTGGAAGACTTTTTTTTTTTTTTTTTTTTTTGTGGTACGTGGGCCTCCCACTGCTGTGGCGTCTCCCGTTGCGGAGCACAGGCTTCGGACGCACAGGCTCAGCGGCCATGGCTCATGGGCCCAGCTGCTCAGCGGTATGTGGGATCTTCCCGGACCAGGGCACGAACCCGTGTCCCCTGCATCGGCAGGCAGACTCTCAACCACTGTGCCACCTGGGAAGCCCCTGTTGGAAGACTTTTAATCACAGTTTCAATTTCAGTGCTTGTGACTGGTCTGTTCATATTTTCTGTTTCTTCCTGGTTCAGTCTCAGAAGGCTGTGCATTTCTAAGAATTTGTCCATTTCTTCCAGGTTGTCCATTTTATTGGCATAGAGTTGCTTGTAGTAATCTCTCATGATCCTTTGTATTTCTGCAGTGTCAGTTACTTCTCCTTTTTCATTTCTAATTCTATTGATTTGAGTCTTCTCCCTTTTTTTCTTGATGAGTCTGGCTAATGGTTTATCAATTTTGTTTATCTTCTCAAAGAACAAGCTTTTAGTTTTATTGATCTTTGCTATTGTTTCTTTCATTTCTTTTTCATTTTTTTCTGATCTGATCTTTATAATTTATTTCGTTATGCTAACTTTGGGGGTTTTTTGTTCTTCTTTCTCTAATTGCTTTAGGTGCAAGGTTAGGTTGTTTATTTTTGATGTTTCTTGTTTCTTAAGGTAGGATTGCATTGCTATAACCTTCCCTCTTAGAATTGCTTTTCATGCATCCCATAGGTTTTGGGTCATCATGTTTTTATTTTCATTTGTTTCTAGGTATTTTTTAATTTCCTATTTGATTTCTTCAGTGATCACTTCGTTATTAAGTAGTGTATTGTTTAGCCTCCATGTGTTTGTATTTTTTACAGATCTTTTCCTGTAATTTACATCTAGTCTCATAGCCTTGTGGTCGGAAAAGATACTTGATACAATTTCAGTTTTCTTAAATTTACCAAGACTTGATTTGTGACCCAAGATATGGTCTATCCTGGAGGATGTTCCATGAGCACTTTAGAAGAAAGTGTATTCTGTTGTTTTTGGATGGAATGTCCTATAAATATCAATTAAGTCCATCTTGTTTAATGTATCATTTAAAGCTTGTGTTTCCTTATTTATTTTCATGTTGGATTATCTGTCCATTGATGAAAGTGGGGTGTTAATGTCCCCTACTATGATTGTGGTACTGTTGATTTCCCCTTTTATGGCTGTTAGTATTTGTTATGTATTGAGTAGCTCCTATGTTGGGTTTACAAATATTTACAATTGTTATATCTTCTTCTTGGATTGATCCCTTGATCATCATGTCGTGTCCTTCTTTGTCTCTTGTATTTGTTTTAAAGTCTATTTTGTCTGATATGAGAATTGCTACTCCAGCTTTCTTTTGATTTCCATTTGCAAGGAATATCTGTTTCCATCCCCTCATTTTCAGTTTGTACGTATCCCTAGTCTGCAGTGGGTCTCTTGTGGACAGCATATATACGGGTCTTGTTTTTGTATCCATTCAGCCAGTCTATGTCTTTTGGTTGGAGCATTTAATCCATCTACATTTAAGATAATTATCGATATGTATGTTCCTATTACCATTTTCTTAATTGTTTTGGGTTTGTTATTGTAGTCCTTTTCCTTCTCTTGTGTTTCCTGCCTAGAGAAGTTCCTTTAGCATTCGTTGTAAAGCTGGTTTGGTGGTGCTGAATTCTCTTAGGTTTTGCTTGTCTGTAAAGGTTTTAATTTCCCTATCAAATCTGAATGAGATCCTTGCTGGGTAGAGTAATCTTGGTTGTAGGTTTTTCTCCTTCATCACTTTAAATATGTCCTGCCAATCCCTTCTGGCTTGCAGTGTTTCTTCTGAAAGATCAGCTGTTAACCTTATGGGGATTCCCTTGCTGCTTTTAATATGTTTTCTTTTTATTTAATTTTTGATAGTTTGATTAATATGTGTCTTGGTGTGTTTCTCCTTGGATTTATCCTGTATGGGACTCTTTGTGCTTCCTGGATTTGAGTAATTATTTCCTTTCCCGTATTAGGGAATTTTTCAACTATAATCTCTTCAAATATTTTCTCAGTCCCTTTCTATTTCTCTTCTTCTTCTGGGACCCCAATAATTCAAATGTTGGTGCATTTAGTGTTGTCCCAGAGGTCTCTGAGACTGTCCTCAGTTCTTTCCATTCTTTTTTCTTTATTCTGCTCTGCAGTACTTATTTCCACTATTTTATCTTCCAGGTCACTTATCCGTTCTTCTGACTCAGTTATTCTGCTAATGATCCCTTCTAGAGAATTTTAAATTTCATTTATTGTGTTGTTCATCACCGTTTATTTGCTCTTTAGTTCATCTAGGTCCTTGTTAAATGTTTCTTGTATTTTCTCCATTCTGTTTCCAAGATTTTGGATCATCTTTACTATCATTATTCTGAATTATTTTTCAGGTAGACTGCCTATTTCTTCTTCATTTGTTAGGTCTGGTGGGTTTTTCCTTGCTCCTTCATCTGCTGTGTGTTTTTCTGTCTTCTCATTTTGCTTAACTTACTAGTGTTTGGGGTCTCTTTTTCGCAGGCTGCATGTTCGTAGTTTCCATTGGTTTTGGTGTCTGTCCCCAGTGGCTAAAGTTGGTTCAGTGGGTTGTGTAGGCTTCCTGGTGGAGGGGACTAGTGCCTGTGTTCTGGTGGATGAGGCTGGATCTTGTCTTTCTGGTGGGCAGGTGCACGTCTGGTGGTGTGTTTTGGTGTGCCTGTGGACTTATTATGATTTTAGGCAGCCTCTCTGCTAATCGATGCGGTTGTGTTCCTGTCTTGCTAGTTGTTTTGCATAGGGTGTCCAAGAGTGTAGCTCGCTGGTCGTTGAGTGGAGCTGGGTCTTGGCGTTGAGATGGAGATCTCGGGGGATTTTCGCCATTTGATATTACATGGAATTGGGAGGTCTCTAGTGGACCAGTGTCCTGAACTTGGCTCTCCCCCCTCAGAGGCACAGCCCTGACACCTGGCTGGAGCCCCAAGAGCCTGTCATCCACGTGGCTCAGACTAAATGGGAGGGAAAACAAAAAGAATGAAAGAAGAAGATAAAATAAAATAAAATAACAAAATAAAATAAGGTTATTAAAATAAAAAATAATGATTAAAAAAATTTTAAGTTATAAAAAAAAAGAAAGGAAGAAAGAAGAGATCAACAATACCAAAAAACAAATCCACAAATGATAACAAGTGCTAAAAACTATACAAAAAAAAAAAAAAAAAACGGACAGAGAGAACCCTAGGACAAATGGTAAAAGCAAAGCTATAATGACAAAATCACACACAGCATACACATACACCCTCACAAAAAGCAAAAAAGGGGGAAAATATATATATATCGTTGCTCCCAGAGTCCACCTCCTCAATTTGGGATGAATCGGTGTCTATTCAGGTATTCCACAGACGCAGGGTACATCAAGTTGATTGTGGAGATTTAATCCGCTGCTCCTGAGGCTGCTGGGAAAGATTTCCCTTCTATTATTTGTTCACACAGCTCCTGGGGTTCAGCTTTGGATTTGGCCCCACCTGTGCGTGTAGGCTGCCTGAGGGCGTCCGTTCTTTGCTCAGACAGGACGGGGTTAAAGGAATAGCTGATTCGTGGGCTCTGGCTCACTCAGGCTGGGGGGAGGGAGGGGTACAGAGTGCGGGGCGAGCCTGCAGTGGCAAAGGCTGGTGTGATGTTGCACCAGCCGGAAGCGTGCTGTGCGTTCTCCCGGGGAAGTTGTCCCTGGATCACGGGACCCTGGACGTGGCAGGCTGCACAGGCTCCTGGGAGCGGAGGTGTGGATACTGACCTGTGCTCGCACACAGGCTTCTTGGTGGCAGCAGCAGCAGCCTTAGCGTCTCATGCCCGTCTCTGGTGTCTGTGCTGATAGCCGCGGCTCGCGCCTGTCTTTGGAGCTCCTTTAAGTGGCGCTCTGAATCCCCTCTCCTCGCGCACCAGGAAACAAAGAGGCAAGAAAAAGTGTCCAGTCCAGACTTTTTCCCAGACTCCCTCCCGGCCAGCTGTGGCGCACTAGCCCCCTTCAGGCTGTGTTCACACAGCCAACCCCAGTCCTCTCCCTGGGATCCGACCTCCGAAGCCTGAGCCTCAGCTTCCAGTCCCCGCCCGTACCGGCGGTGAGCAGACAAGCCTCTCGGGCTGGTGAGTGCTGGTTGGCACCGATTCTCCATGTGAGAATCTGTCCGCTTTGCCCTCCGCACCCGTTGCTGTGCTCTCCTCCGTGGCCCCAAAGCTTCCCTCCTCCGCCACCTGCAGTCTCTGCCCACGAAGGGGCTTCCTAGTGTGTGGAAACCTTTCCTCCTTCACAGCTCCCTCCCATTGGTGCAGGTCCCGTCCCTATTCTTTGTCTCAGTTTTTCCTTTTTTCTTTTGCCCTACCCAGGTACGTGGGGAGTTTCTTGCCTTTTGGGAGGTCTGAGGTCTTCTGCCAGCGTTCAGTAGGTGTTCTGTAGGAGTTGTTCCACATGTGGATGTATTTCTGATGTATTTGTGGGGAGGAAGGTGATCTGTGTGTCTTACTCTTCAGCCATCTTGAAGCTCCTGCAAAAGTAATTGATTCTTAAACCCTAAATGAAATTGCTTTTTAAGACTTATAACAATGTAGAAAAAAAAACTGTTTTGTCAGCATTGGAAGGAAATGATTGTTATGTAGACAAGATATTGTATAGGGAATGCAGACCCCTTAGTAGAAAGGAATGTGGGGAATTACGTTTTTAACCTGAAGTCTTTGAAAAAGAGGGTCAAGGTTTCTATGGAGGTAATAACATCAGGTAACTTTTTTAATTTTAGGGGTACCATAAATAGTTATTCCACAAACTGAAAATAACATGGGGGATTGATAGGTTTTTTTTTTCCACTTAAATCTCTCCTGAGATTTAAAATCAAACTCATTACCATGACACTAGACAATATGACTTTTGTCAACCACTTCCATCTCAACTTATACTAAACTCCCTTTTTTCCATTATATTAGAGCCATTATTCTTTCTTAGGCTCCCAGAAATTTCAAAATTGTTCCTTAGGGTCTCTGCAGTTGCTGTTCAGTTGCCCAAAACACTCTTCTCCAAATCTTCCTATGGCTGCCTCTTTCCATTACACCCACCTCAGATCAATCACCTCCATAGAACGACCTTCCCTTAGAACACTATGGAGGAAGTCAGCACGTAGTCCCATCACTGGCCCTACTCTCATCAATCTTATTTTACTGTCTTCAGTGTGCTTTTTACTGTCTGAAATTAGCTTATTTATTACTTGTCCATTTTCTTTCTACATCTTGTGGAATATAAGCTCTGTGTAGATAAAACTATTTCCAGTCGTATATATGACTGCATCTTTCATAACTAGAACACTGCCTGACACATAGTAAGCAATCAATAAATATTTTGAAATAAATGAATAAATGACTGACGTCTCAAAGTAAGCCCCTGTGACTACTTAGGTGTAATCCAATATTCCCAAACACTTCTAGAATTTTATTGGATATTATTAGAATCCACTCTTAGGCATAAGTGTTTTAATCGCAACACGTAATTTGGTCCCAGATAGGTAATTTTTTGCTTTTAAAACAAATCATGATATACAATGAGCACATGGGCCTACCCCTAATTTGTAAAGCTAATACAGTTCGCTCAGACACACTTGACCTACTCAGGAATAATGTTAGTGTTGTTTGTTCAGGAAGTAGCATATTGAACACACAGCCAATACTATTTTAATATTATTGGGTAGCAGATGCCCATTGATTTTGTGTCATAAATAATATAAACATTTAAAACCTTTGTGCTATATTTTACCTCAGGATACATTTGTTCATTCCTTTTCCAGTTTGAGGGTCATCAGTCAAGCCAAGCCCCCATTACTCTGCCCAAGACTTTTATAGTGGTCTCCTAAGACTTCTCACTATTTCAAGACCTCCTCTACATCCTTTCCAAGACATAGCTTATTGACACAGAATCCTGTGCAGACAAATCATAAAGCACACCTGATTTTGTCATTACTCTGTGTCAAGACCTTCACAGATCCCATTTCCTATGAAGTTCAAACTGTCTAATCAAGCATTCAAATGCAATTTCCTTCAACAAATATTGAAAGTTCTCCAGTTAATTCAATTCCACCTGTGTCATGAGCCATGTCTTCCTTTACTCTCCTTCATGTATCCTTCATTTAAGTCAGACTGTACTACTAGTATGATCTCTGCAGTTTTCTTTTTAATTCCCAAGTCTCTCCTCATATGATTGTCTCCACCTGCATTGTCTTTCTTCAGATCGATTTCCCCCTAACTGAAGGCAAATCCAACCTTTCTCAGCCAAGTTCAAATGTGACCTCCACTCTGAATAATCCTCCAAGGAACCAATAATTTCCCTTTCTCCTTAACTCTTAAGAGGAATTTTATCATTTCCACACACTTTGCTTAAAAGATGTCATTTTTCTCAAATATATACTCATTCTGAGATATATATATTATTTTGCTCTTGTTGAAAATAAGTTAATCATGGAATGTCCAGTTCTAAAGGGAAAAGAAAGACTAACCTTTGATATTTGATTAGTTGTATCTTTTACTTAGTGCTTTATAGTTTATAAAGTGTTTTACATGGAGTGTTTCATCTGTGCTTAAAAGTAGGCAGAGGAAGTATTATTATCTTTCTTCTATAGCTGGAGAAACTGAAATTCAGAGGTACAAGGCTCATCAAGGACCATAGGACTAGAAAATAGCAGAGTTTATGATAAGAATCCAATACTCAGATGAAAATTTTGTTCAGTATTTATTCAAGACTTTGCTTCTCAACATAAATTCAAATGTATGTAACAGTTGGCTTTTTCAGGTTGGTGTTCATTGTGTAGAAAAGCTAGTTTCTGTTCAAACTATAGTATGATTTAAAGAGATAGTCACCAAAATTCTATGACCAGAAAATAAAGTAGTAGTTATAAACATATAAACCCAACAAATCTATATTTATATTATATACATTATAAAACACACAAAAATAAAAGTTAAGGAAAGTATTAGATAAAACAGACAGGTATAGAATGCCTAACATTTTCTTCCCTCACCATCAATAGTTCATTTTGTACACTCTATAGGTACAAACCACCTCACTTTGGAGATTATGTATTTTAAAGATAAGAAAGGATGTGTCCTAAGTGGAGAGGTTGAGAGGGAAAGAGAAAACCATCTGTGTTTACAGAAATTCTCCTCAACTCACCAAAATAAAAGAGAAATGCCGTCACATTTTTAAAACCATGGTTAATGCAAAAGTAGGTAAAATTGGGAAAAATAGATTTAATGTACGTCCTTTCATTAAAATATATGCAAACCTTAAGAACACCTTTGCAATCCTACAGATATTGTTTAAAACTGTAGGTATATGTATCAGTCACCTATAGCTGTCTATATACCTACCCCAAAATTAGTGCTTTAAAACAACAATTCACTATTTTTTGTTGTGGTTCTGCAGTTGTCTGGATATTTTCTCTGCTGGTTTCACTCTTTTTGGCTTATGTGGCTTCACTGAATTCGAATGAGAGAAAACTAGAAGGCTGGACAGAGAGAGAGAGAGATAGGCTAAACTACCCAGGGCCTCCTAAGTCATGATAGGGAGCTAGATTTTGTTCAAAATATCTCCTAATTATATGATTTTTTTGCAACTATATTATCTTTTATATAACCTTTTTCTTTTTTTTAAGTGAACACATTAGTATATTTTAAACTACTGTGAGTTGACAGATCATTTAAACTATGTGGAAAAATTCTGGTTCTCAAACTTCACACTGGAATCACATGAGGACCTTTCAGAATACTATGCCAAAGTCCCACCCTTAGCAATTCAGATTTAATCGTGCTCAGTTTGGTTAATGAGATTGAGTATGAATATCAGCTCAATGAATTTTCATAAATTGAACCCACCTAACGTAATCAGTACTCAAGTCAGGATGCAGACCTAGGCTGTCATCCTAGAAGACCCACCAATCACAGCTGAGATAGAAAAGGATAACCACTATCTGACTTCTAATCACATAGATTAGGTTTACATTTTATATGTAAATTATACGTAATACAAAACTTATCTATATCGTATATATTTATTAATAATTTATTTACCCAGGGATGTACAGGAAGTGACTTGTGGCAGCTCTTGAGAGCTTAGTGCTACTTTCTGGAATTTTGTAAGCAAGTTATTAAACATAGCCATTATTCAAAGTTAAATTATGTCATCTTAAAAGTAAAATAATTATATTAAAAAGTAATAAATATTCAAAACTCACTACTTCCTAATTGCTTTACTGCATTTTATTATTATTTATGGTCTTGAAGTGGTTTATATGTATAGTACCTGTATGGTGGAAATACTGTATCATGAAGAACTACTGTATCTCTCTTCCCAAATCCTCATTCACAGTGATGTCATGTTAGCTTGAAATCAGCCACAGGAGTATTTATACCATAGAAATTGGCAAATGCTACAAATCAGGGCTTGATTTAGTGCTGATGCTAAAAGAGTTTTCAGTAATGAAATAATTTGTAAAAGGGTGATAAACTGTTTAAGATTATATAACATATCAGATTTAATGACAATAACCTGGAATAGACTTAGTGGATTGGAACGCAACTCAAACTGTCAAGTCATTGCTGAATTGCAACAAGTGATTAGCTAGGAGTATATGCATTCAGTAAAACTTAACAAAAGACTTCTGTGAGAATAAATTGACTTTATGGAATTTATAATAGAGAGTATTGTACATTTTATTATTATATTTAAATTGCTAACATTCATTGTATTAATATTATTGATAATAAACATATATGTACATACATGCACACATATATATATAGGTATACAAACACATATATATGTGTACACAACTTTTTTTCAGAGAGGTGGTTGTTAAACATCTGCTAATGTGCTGCTTCATTTAACCATTATAAAAATTGTTAGCCTTTTAGTGGAAGTATATCATGTTTATAGATTTATTAGAGACCCAGATCATGGTGACTTTAGGAATATATATAATATATCCAGAAAAAAAAAAAAAAAATATATATATATATATATATATATATATATATATATAAATATAAATCAATATATTAAATATCAACTTTCTACAGAGAGGGAGAGGGTTGATATTATACTTGTTTTTGTTTCTTTTAGCATTAATTTAGATTTTGATATTTTGTTTACTCTATAGAATTAGTGCTAAGTTCAGGAACAAAGATAATAGATTTTGACTCTGTTAAAAAAAAACTATACCTATTAGGTTACCAGAAAAACAGATGAAGAGAGTTTCTTTCCCTCCCTGTAATTAAAAAAAATCAAACGTGCATTTCCTAAAACTTGCAGCTAACAATAGGTGTTGTCTGCTCACTTTGCCAGAAACTCACAATGAAGAAATTTGGTATATACAGAATTCAATCAACATTTGAATAAAAACAAACTCTCCCTGAATGCTCTGACCAGCTTTATAATCAGTTTTCAACCCTGAGCCCGGAAACAATGTCAATTTATTTCAAAAAAGAGCAGGAAGTTTGCTTGTTTTAGTTTGTGTGGTTTACCTGTATTTGCATGCATGTAAATTAATAGAAAGCACTTATATCAAAGAACACAGAAGTGCTACATTTGTGATAAGAGCTTTACAGAGCCACAATGGTACAGCTGGAAAGGGGAGAGGTGCAACCCCTCATCCTCTACACAGACGTCTTATTCAAGATCACCAATAATTGAGGGAAGAGTGTTTTCTGGGAGCAAATTATAGAAATCTACTGGGTGGTCACAGCATCTCTTAATAACTGTCAATTGTCCTTTTACTTTGTACTCTTTATGTAGCACTGCTAAACTGAATCCAAGGCCACAGGTATAATTTAATATATCTAAATTCATGGCGATACACTTATCTTGCTTACCCAGACTCAAGAGTCTCTCTTAAGTAGAAGTTGACAATTTGCCAAATGATTTGTTGTTGTGTGATAAAATATTTGTGGAAGCTGGATCATGCTTTGTATTTGAGAACACATTTCCAGAGTCCAAAGCATGTGAGGATTGATGATGCAGATGGGCTGTTCAGAGAACTGGTTCCAGAAAAATCATCTTCTATTCAACTGCCAGGTTTTTCTGTTTACTTCCTGGCTGGACATTCTGCCCCTTTGCACCTGCCCATTGCCTATATTTTTACTACATCAAAATCACTCCAAATGAGGGTGTAGGAATAGAAAAGAAATGAGATGCTGAAGAAAAATGAGACCAGGGACAATAATCTATGCCTGGGGACTAGCCTCTCAGCTTATTTCTGATTTGGCCCTTGAAAATATTAGAGTTTATAATCTCTGTACCAGCAGACCTTTCCAGCTCTGATATTCAATGATTTTAAGATGAAAAGTATTACACAATTTTACTCTTTTTTGAGATATCAAACAATGACAGCATCACTTCTTTTAGCTAAAAGGCACTTGAGAACTCATCTCTGAATTGTATTTATCCATCTTATGCTATAGAGTGAATTGCTCTGTGCTGTTCTTTTATCAAACGTTTTCTGATTGTTATTTTGAAATTATTTTCAAGAGCATCACTGATGGAATTTAGTCACAGATGGGTAATGGTTTTTAAACTCTACTGTTGTTGTCAAGTTGTTGAATGCTACAATTCCATGGCTAAGGTTGTGCTATACCCAAGTTCCAGCTTTGAAAGCTCATTGATTAGCCTGCCTGTCTGTCAGTGTGGTCAAATTGGTTAATTCAGTGAGACACTCAGACACTCCAGATAAACTATTAATGTAAAGAGATAGCGTGAAACACATGTTTAGCAGCTGATGTGTTAAGAAGGTAAACATTTTGCCAATATATGGTCATTGATTTCTTGCTTATTTTCATTAGAAAACTGAGGGATGATCAGGGGAAATCTGAATCCAGAGATAAGAAGGACCAACAAACTTGGCTTAGCTAAAACTAAATTTCCCAAATTTCCTTTCCCTGTATGGTTCTGGGTTGAAGTTGATTAAAAAGGAAATTGAGCGAAATTCGGAAGGTGGAAATGACAAGTTTCTCCGAAAGCCACATGTAAGTAACTGTGGTGAGAGAGAGAGATGTTGATAAGCTGAAGAGTGTGTCCCTGTCTCCTTCCTCATATCCAGCTTTTGTCCCAACTGCTGGCACTGCTGACCAACAGCGACCCCAGGGCCACTCCCAGTTTCAGAGATGACAGTCTATACCAAGGTCTCCTCATGTCCACTCTGTCAGCTGGACTTGCAACACTTCCAGATCCACTTGTAAGATCTGACTTATCCACCTGCTCCAGTGCCCAGGAGAGCTTGTTGAAAACACTACTGCGATCCTTCAGCTTCCACTTTTGGACCCTTAGTACTCCAGTTTCCCTTATAAGTGTACAAGATCTTCATCCTGAAATAAATCCCCTATACTCTATTATTCATAGTGAGTTTGCTTTCCTGACTGAACCCCTGACTAAGACAGTTCAAATTTGTCATGCTTGATGGGGGAACAATATCCAAATCACTATAATGTGGTTTCCCCTGTGATGTCTGCTGAGTGTTGAGGTTCTCAGGGAACTTAAATTTTCCATGTACAGTGTGACTGGTATAGTGAATAAATCCTTTGCAAATAGTATGAAAGCATAATACTCATAGTATTGATATTTTTATCTCAGCTTCTTTGTATAGAAGCCTATTATTCTCCCATACCATTTAGTTCTCAGGTAGCAGTCCCTACTTAACTGCCCTAACCTCTTTTAAACCTTTCTGTATTGCAGAAGCCAGCCTTGGCCCTATTTCCCCAAGTTCCATGCTTTAGAATGAGAGTATGCTGTTTCATACTCAGGAACAAAGGGCTGAGAGTACTTTAAATCACTGTGCCTCTGGGTTGCCTTACTGTTGATTTGACCATGATTTTTAGTGCTTTCACCCAAAGAAAGAAAAATGCAAAATAGCGTGGGAGGGTATCAAGTTGTAATTGGGTTACAGGGATGTCACTTTTTAATGGCAACATATATAGTGCTATACAGAATATAGGATATTTTCACACATCATCATCTTTACTGCTTATGATTCCTCCTAAGGTTATTGGAAGGGCAGAGGTACATGCTCGCTCATGATTGTCTGTGACATGAAGGAACTGAACACAAACAGGTACTCATACTCTAGTGTTGCACTGAAACATGCTGCTACTCTAATGAGATGAGGTCATTGGTTCCCCCGTTTCCAATCTTGTTATTCTGTTTTCCATTCTCTTTACCTCTCACCTTGGCTGCTGCAGGAGTCTCTGCAATCACCTTGTCTTCACTGTCAACCACACCCTGCTCCTCCTATGCCAATAAGAGATGGTTCACAATAGTTTCATGTTTTCCATTTTGAAATAGAGTTCCAATAGTCCATCTGCTCTGATCAGACCTCACGTGCTGTCCCTTTGCTGCAGAACCAAGTAGATTCTTCTTAACTTCATATTGAAGCCTCTTCAAGACCCCAGTAAACCTCTTAGAACTTTTTTCCCTACTTTTCTTCTTTAAGGATGCTTTGTGCTGGTCAAATTGAGCTCAAGTCTCACACTCACTTCTGCAAGGACACACTAATAATAATACTTGTAAACGGTATTTGTATTGAGCATTTGTAAGATGCCAAATAACCTACTAGTTCTTTACCTATTACCCATACAATAAGGTATGTATTGTTATTATCCCCATTTTGGAGATGAGGAAATCAAAATTGCAGAAGCTAAATGACTTGCTCAAGGAAACATGGCAGATAAGTAAAAGAAGTTATATTTTAGCGTAGATTGAATTTAGAAATCACACTCTCAACTCACTGTATTCTGTCCACATCCAGCTTTAATCCTCAGTGCTTATGTGATGATCCAGATTTTGACTGGATATTTAGCTCTTCAGGGATGCTGCAGATAATGATGAGAATTATTCATATTTCTTTAGCATAGACCATATTTAACAAGAGGCTAAAAATAATATAAAGAAACTGTATGGTCAAGTTTCAGAGCTGAATTGGAAAAGTAATTCTGAGTAGTAGGATTTCAGTGAGTTTTATTTCCTCTTTGTACTTTTCTAAATTTTTAAGTGGGTTTGTATTATTTTTGAAATAAAATATTAATAGATTTAAAAAGTTTTGCTAGTTAAATAGATGACTTGAGAAGCTGAGGTATTTTCCCCACTGAACTAATCAGACAATTGACCCAAACTTTCCACTTTGATGAACCTTGATAAACTTGATAAACCTTGATAAAATTTGATAAACCTTGACCATTCTGAATTTCCAAACACCACCAAGGATTTTGACTTTGATAAATAATCAAATACTTAACTCTTTGGTGTATTTTCTTAGAACTCTTGGGTTACATATATGACATAGGTTATAGTCATCGTAAGTTTTATTAGAAAAGAGTACTTGTAATATTCACATATACTGTTCGAAGTTCTTTAATTTTACTATCATAATTAATCATTAAAAATTATGAGGTAGAAAGGAATGGATATTCTCTCCATTATATAGACAAAAAAAGGGTAAAGCAGTCTTAACACCAGAAATATCAAAAGTAGCAAAACTGTCTCTAAAACCCAGAATGTCTATTTAAATCGCAAACTTCTTTGGGAGTGGAAACACTTGATCTCTAGAGCCCTTTGATTTCAAGAATTTGATATCCCAGGAAGATACAAATTGAGATCTTAGCACAGATCATAATAACCAAAGTGAAACTTAAAACATTTTTATAAAGCTCAAAATATTTCCTTTCTATATTACTTGTGTTATCCAAGTCTTAGCTCAAGGAACACAGAGAATCAAAGTGTCAAAACTTACATACCTTAGGACTTTTCCAATGCTTTTCTCCTTACCTTAGTCCTTCCTCAGGTACACTGCCATGTTCTTAACATCTAACAACATGGGCTTTGGAGAAGGACATACCTGTGTACCAACCCTATCTCTGCCCTTTAGGTAGATGAGTTACTCCTGGCAAGTTTCATACTTTTCTCAGCTCTCTCTTCACTTTACAATAGGTTTAACACCTAGTTCATCAGTGAGTTTTACATTTCACTATTCACTTGTATAGATATGCAGAAATGCAAAGTGACTAGCACAGTGCTCAACAAATGATAGCTAGTGGGATCATGGTAAGAACAGTGTTAAGAGTTGGGTTAATACTAACAGCTGAAGTAGCATCAATAGCCAACACCACTCACTGCTACATTGTATTTGTAACTCTAAGGATCAGATTTTAAAACTCAGTCACCTGGGAAATGTACTTTGTCTTTCTTTGATCCCTGGGCTTTGGATGGCTACTTCCTACTGCTCTGAATCAAATATCCAAAGTTAAAATGAACAGGGGGTCATGCTCCATCTAAATTACCCTAAGTGAATAACTGGGTTATTATGGCCACAGATTAAACCCTAAATTTAAATGAAGGAACAATTATAGGTGCCAGAAAGACATGGGAGGAACTGTGAAAATACAGATAAAATAACCTAAAATTTTTCTTCAAAATTTTGGCTACAAAATCACTTAATTTTCTATTTGGGAACTTTGCAAACCAGTGTTTTGCATCTTCAACCTATTGACCTGCTAATTAATCAGATTTGGGGCCAGGTAATTCTTTGCTGTACAGAACTGTCCTGTGCAATGTAGAATGTTTACTGGCATCCTTGTCCTCTATCCGCTAGATGTCAGCAACAACACCCACCCAAGTCATGACAATCGAGAAATGTCTCCAGACTCAAAAAGCCCACTGGGGAGGAAAAGTGCCCCCAATTGGGAATGACTTCTGTATACTCTGAAGAATGCTCCTAAAGTTAAGCAACAATTAGTTATACTCTGCCTTCCAATAAAGCGTCAACCTCTGATTTCACACCAAACCTACTACAGCTGTTGAGTCTTCTGACATGGAGACTCTTACCATCTCCTACTAGACCATCTCTCCATGGAGGTTGACAGCTGCTTCAGGATTCCTCTCATGAAACCCACTCCCCTCATGTGCTCTGTGAAGAGTAACTACGCAAACTTCATACTTCTCTCTCTTCCAACTATGTACCTACTTTCTCAGAGGTGCCTAAAAAGATAGTATTTTTCACTATTCTGAACCCAAATTCACTCTTCCATCAGTTTCTGAGGGTCTCCCAAAACAGCAGGACTATATTGGCTTCTTCAGATACTACTGGTTATAAAAAATTAAAAACCAAAAGAGGCTTTTAACATAAAAACAATGTGTTAGGAAGGAAGAAGATAAGAAAGAAGGGAACTAACAATGATTAAGCTACCATGTGTCAGCTTCTAGATTACTTAGTATCTCATTTAATCCGTACAGTAAAAGTTTTAGATGAAGAAACTGAGACTTAGGTAGTTTCCAACATTGTACTGTAAGTAAATGGCCACTCCAGATTGTTGTGCCTGACTCAGTACCCTGTGCCCACTTTAGTGTACCATTTCTAACAGTGTTCAGGAATTCTTGTGAAAAGTGGGGAGAGCCTGTGATGCTCATATTTATGTGTGTATATGTGTGTGTGTGCTATGTGTATCTCACAACTCAACCCATACTTTTGAAATATTAAGCATCTCACTAAAACCCAGAATCAACTATGTCTCAGAGGATCGAAGAGAACAGTCAGATTTCTCGAAAAGCAACCCTTACACGTTGGAGAGAAGGCAAGTTTCTATCTACAGATCTCTCATGAGGCAAGCTGTCTCTTTTTTTTTAAATGATTTAGAGGCATCTGGCCTCCAGTCTGCTAGTCCCTTAGTGTCTCACTTGGCTGTTCACCATCAGAGGCAGGAATCTCTGCCCATTTCACATAAGGTACATGTCTTCCTACTGGAAGATCTTTCTCCAGAAGCGGATGGGTTCAGGCCAAGGTCTATGCTTACAAAACTGAGACAGAACTGAGCACTATTTATATCACACTTGAGCTGACTCAGTGCCATTGCTCATTTAACCTACTTGTCTTCCTATCTGGAGATGTTGTTTTCCTTCTGGCCTTCCTGCCAGCTGTGACATCTCCCAGGCAAACCTTAAAGAGAGGACATTTTAAAGGATTACTCTGTTTCATTCTGGAAACAGAGGATGCTTAACATCCTAACTATACTTACAGACTGTGGTTATATATATTATCATCTTACTTCTTTTCAGTAGGAGTTAATTAGTCCAGTTCTGTTTACTACTGTCTCATTTCTGGCTTCTTCATTTGGAAATCCATCCCTTATGCTAAATGCTCTTAAATCATCTGGCAGTTTGCATAGACTTCAGTGTGAATGCTCCAGTAAAAATAACTCCCTTTATTAAGCTTGTCAACATGTGCCCAATATTGTGCTAAGTGCTTTACATGAATGATTTCATTTAATTCTCAGAAAACTCTAAAGGGAAATAGGTATTATTATCCCCATTTTAGATAAAGGAAACTAATGGAGAGAAGGTAAATAACTGTCCAATTTCACATAGCTAGTATATGACAGAGTTGGGATTTGAACCCAGATCTATCCAATCCCCAAACCCAAGGTTGTTTATTTTATCACAACATCTTCATGTTTCTGTTGAGATTATCTTTTATTGCTTGACCTGTATGTTATTTTCACCTTCATTTTACTTTGTAGTTGATAAAAATAATGCATTTGTAGAATCTGAAAAGACATGGAAATTGGATTACAAGCAAAAAAGTCTCCAGAAGTGCCAATTTCCTAATACTTTCCTTGTAGAAGGAATCTAGAATAACAGATAAGATCAGTATTCTAATCTCAGATATGCCACTAATGGCCAACACCAGAAAAATCATATTACTTCTCTAGACTTCAGTTTCTTTATTTGTAAATTGATGGAATTGGACTGGTGAGTTCTTAGTTCCTTTCTATGATATTCTATGATTTTCTGATGCATAGGATATTTCTGCCTCACAAAGGGCTTACAAAGTTCACTGGAGAAAACACCAGTAATAGGAAATTCAACATTCACTGCTACTTAACTTTGTGCGCATTCAAATATCTCCATAGTGCCTCTCCCCAGAGATTCCAAGCGCTTATTTAATTTAATATAGCCCTTTATAAAATGGGTCTTCTCTGCAAATCTAAGCTTGAGGCATTTCTCTGTTACCCACACAACGCATCCATTTTTGCAAAGGCTTTATTTTTTCCTCTAAGATTTTCCTGTTCATTTAGCTACAGCCAGAGGTAAAACTAACAAATCTGTACATCTCTTCAGAGGCACCCAATTTACTAAATGTCTCTTAATTGGCATGGGAGCCTGCAGAACGCCCTATGAGAGGCAATAAGAATTATTACTTTATTTTCTTTCCTATTTATTTATTTATTTATTTCTTATACAGCTGGTTCTTATTAGTTATCTATTTTATACATATTAGTGTATATATGTCAATCCCAATCTCCCAATTCATCCCACCACCACCACCACCACCTCCATCACTTTCTCCCCTTGGTGTCTGTACGTTTGTTCTCTACGTCTGGGCCTCTATTTCTGCCTTGCAAACCGGTTCATCTCTAACGTTTTTCTAGATTCCACATATATGCGTTAATATACAATATTTGTTTTTCTCTTTCTGACTTACTTCCCTCTGTATGACAGTCTCTAGGTCAATCCACGTCTCTACAAATGACTCAATTTTGCTCTTTTTTACGCCTGAGTAATATTCCATTGTATATATGTACCACATCTTCTTTATTCATTTGTCTGTCGATGGGCATTTAGGTTGCTTCCATGACCTGGCTATTGTAAATAGTGCTGCAATGAACATTGGGGTGCACGTGTCTTTTTGAATTATGGTTTTCTCTGGGTATATGCTCAGCAGTGGGATGGCTGGGTCATATGGTAATTCTATTTTTAGGTTTCTTTTTTTTTTTTTTTGCAGTACATGGGCATCTCACTGTTGTGGCCTCTCCCATTGCGGAGCACAGGCTCTGGATGCACAGGCTCAGCGGCCATGGCTCATGGGCCCAGCCGCTCCGTGGCATGTGGGATCTTCCCGGACCGGGGCATGAACCCGTGTCCCCTGCATCGGCAGGTGGACTCTCAACCACTGCGCCACCAGGGAAGCCCCTATTTTTAGTTTTTTAAGGAACCTCTATACTGTTCTCCATAGTGGCTGTATCAATTTACATTCCCACCAACAATGCAAGAGGGTTCCCTTTTCTCCACACCCTCTCCAGCATTTATTGTTTGTAGATTTTCTTATGATGCCCATTCTAACTGGCATGAGGTGATACCTCATTGTAGTTTTGATTTGCATTTCTCTAATAATTAGTGATGCTGAGCAGCTGTTCATGTGCTTCTTGGCCATCTGTATGTCTTCTTTGGAGAAATGTCTATTTAGGTCTTCTGCCCATTTTTGGATTGGGTTGTTTTTTTATATTAAGCTGCATGAGCTGTTTATATATTTTGGAGATTAATCCTTTGTCCGTTGATTCATTTGCAAATTTTTCTCCCATTCTGAGGTTTGTCTTTTGGTCTTGTTTATGGTTTCCTTTGTGGTGCAAAAGCTTTTAAGTTTCATTAGGTCCCATTTGTTTATTTTTGTTTTTATTTCCATTACTATAGGAGGTGGGTCAAGAAAGATCTTGCCGTTATTATGTCAAAGAGTGTTCTATGTTTTCCTCTAAGAGTTTTATAGTGTCCGGTCTTACATTTAGGTCTTTAATCCATTTTGAATTTACTTTTATATATGGTGTTACGGAGTGCTCTAATTTCATTGTTTTACAAGTAGCTGTCCAGTTTTTCCAGCACCACTTATTGAAGAGACTGTCTTTTCCCCATTGTACATCCTTGCCTCCTTTGTCATACCATTAGCTGACCATAGGTGTGTGGGTTTATCTCTGGCTTTCTATCCTGTTCCACTAATCTATATTTCTGTTTTTGTGCCAGTACCATATTGTCTTGATTACTGTAGCTTGTAGTATAGTCTGAAGTCTGGGAGCGTGATTACTCCAGCTCCATTTTTCTTTCTCAAGATTGCTTTTGCTATTCAGGATCTTTTGTGTTTCCATATAAATTGTGCAATTTTTTGTTTTAATTCTGTGAAAAATGCCATTGGTGTTTGATAGGGTTTGCACTGAATCTGTAGGTTGCTTTGGGTAGTAGAGTCATTTTCACAATGTTGATTCTTCCAATCCAAGAACACAGTATTTCTCTCCATCTGTTTTTATCATCTTTCATTTCTTTCATCAGTGTCTTATAGTTTTCTGCATACAGGTCTTTTGTCTCCTTAGGTAGGTTTATTCCTAGGTATTTTATTCTTTTTGTTGCAATGGTAAATGGGAGTGTTTCTTTAATTTCTCTTCCAGATTTTTCATCATAAGTATATAGGTATGCAAGAGATTTCTGTGCATTAATTTTGTATCCTGGTACTTTACCAAATTCACTGATTAGCTCTAGTAGTTTTCTGGTAGCATCTTTAGGATTCTCTATGTATAGTATCATGTCATCTGCAGACACTAGACAGTTTTACTTGTTCTTTTCTGATTTGGATTCCTTTTATTTCTTTTTCTTCTCTGATTGCTGTGGCTAAAACTTCCAAAACTATGTTGAATAATAGTGGTGAGATTGGACAACCTTGTCTTGTTCCTGATCTTAGAGGAAATGGTTTCAGTTTTTCACCATTGGGAATGATGTTGGCTGTGGTTTTGTCATATATGTCCTTTATTATGTTGAGGTAAGTTTCCTCTGTGCCTACATTCTGGAGGGTTTTTATCATAAATGGGCGCTGAATTTTGTCAAAAGCTTTGTCTGCATCTACTAAGATGATCATATGGGTTTTCTCCTTCAGTTTGTTAATAAGGTTTGTCACATTGATTGATTTGCATGTATTGAAGAGTCCTTGTATTCCTGGGGTAAACCTCACTTTGTCTTAAAGTTTTCTGAGTACAGGTGTTTTACCTCTTTAGGTAGGTTTATTCCTAGGTATTTTATTCTTTTTGTTGCAATGCTGAATGGGATTGTTTCCTTAATTTCTCTTTCTGATCTTTCGTCCTTAGTGTATAGGAATGCAAGAGATTTCTGTGCAGTAATGTTGTATCCTGCAACTTTTTATTTCTTTAAATACAAAGATATAGAGGACACATTTTTCAGACTGAATCTTTTCACATGCAGTAGAATGGACTCTACCCCAAACTAAATTATTTAGCTGTATCCCGTGAACTTTCCAGATTGCCCATCACAAACGTTTTTCTGTCAGGTTTTCTGTCATAATTGTGACCTGTGGTAATGACAGACACTAAATCCTTCTCTCTTTTTTCTTTCCAGATTGTAATTGTGGTAGGAAGTATAATTAGAAATTATCTGTGTTGATTTTGGAGTCCACAGTAATCTCATAAAATTGCAGTCAACCATTTAACAACTATTAGTCACATGTCTTCTACTCTTCACTTCTATATCCTCAAAGCCTAAATCAGTGAGGAACATATAGGAGGAACCCAATGAATAAAATTGAGTTAAGATACCAAGCTCTGTGCTGTAGGTAAAGTACTGAGCAAAACTGACATGGATCAATCCTTATAAAGCTTGTAGTCCAATGACTGTTTATTCTTACACACACACACAAACACACATCTGTGATTAGTGCCCTAAAAGACAAATGACTTTAAGAGCCTGTAACAGGAAATCTCACTTGGTTTGGGGAATTCAAAAAAGACTACCTTCAGGGGCCCCCACAGGACCTCATGGTGTAATGGTAGCACATCTGACTCCAAAGAAGACTACCTTGAGGAACTGACTTTCTAAAATATGAATAATAATTGACCATTAGTTATATACAGTGGAGAAGAGGCATTTGTGACATAAGCAAAAATAAACTCCAAAGAAAACTAGGTGGTAGGAAACACAAGTAGTTCAAGGCCAATAGAAGGGTAGAGCAGATAGTAAAAACGGGAAGAGCAGATGAGGCAACAGGGAGAGGCAGGACCAAACCAAATAGGAATTTGTAGGTCTTTTTATAAATTATTAAGGGTTTTCCCTTTGTCCCAAAAGAATGTAGTCATTTAAGATTTTCTAGCTGGAAGGAGGAGGTAGGATAGGGAAGAGGAACAAGAAAGAAATGATCAAATGAAACTGAAAAGATTACATTGGCTCCTCAATGGTGAATATATTGAAAGAATAAAGAGAGTAAGAGTTAAAAGGCAATCATCATAATCAAGGCTAAAAAACACAATGGTTTGGTGTAAGGATCTGGGTGTAGCAGTAGAACTATTTAAGTAGAATTAGGACTGAATTTAAGGGTCAACAATTGGACTTGGCATTGTGTTACATAGAGAGGTGAGAGGAAGATGTTAAGGAGGACTCCCAGGTGTCTAATGAACATTTGGTTCAATCATGATGCCATTTCTGAAGTAAAGAGGGAAGATAACCAGATCTGGGTTTTGACCAGGAGTTCCTTCTTCTATGTAAGTTTATTATTCCTGTAGAAGTGTTGAGTACAAAAATAAATATCCGTGGAACAAAAAGAAAAAGGATGAGTTACAGCCAGGGTGAATTTGGCAATCATCATGCCATAAGTATGAATAAAATATGGTAAGCATAGATGAGAGCAGAGGCACCATGACCAAACTAGAGACAACTTTATTCAAGCTGGTTATCAAAACAGTGGCTGATAGAGAATATCTACCATGCAAAGGTGAAGAAGTAGTAACCACAAATATATGAAGCAAACTAGAGAGTGTGTTATCACAAAAAGCAAAGAAAAAGAGTGCTTTCAGGGGAGACAACCACATATGACCATTGAGTGGTCAAGTAAATGGATAATTTAAAAAAATATAAATCTATAGATGTGATGACAAGTATGTCATGTGATACATTAATTGAGCTAACCTGTTTATTTACGAGATAAAGAGTAAAACTGAATTCAGTGAATGAGGAGTGTGGAAATAGAAGCAATGAGTATAGAAGCAAATTTATAGATGTTCAGCTTTGATGGGAGTTAGAATGTTTATAATTTATTAGGGAATAAAATGTACTATGCATGATCTCAAATTATCAGTACACAGATTACTTCTTCATTACAGAGGAAGAGACTTCCACAGTGGCAAGATGTGCACAATCCACTCTGGCCAAGTGATCAAACAGCGTCACTAATAAAGAGACTGATATAATATGCTCCCTGATACAATAGGAAGTAAAGAACATCACACATGTGATAGTCTTGCCAAGAATGGTTTACCTGAATCTAATCTTGTGGAAACCACCATACAGTTCAGATTGGGAAACTGTCTCCACAGCCCAGGATCTTCAAAAACATCAATGTGATAAAAGTAAACTTTGGAAAACTGTTCCAGATTAAAAAATTAAAGAGATTATATTGAAAACGCAGTCTTGCTTTGATCCTGAGAAACAAAAGCAGATACAAAGGATATATGTTTTTGGCCAGTTAGATAAATTTTAATATAGGCTATAATGAAATGTTGTATCTATATTAAATTTCTCAATTGTGCTAATATTATCATGATTATTGAAGGATAATATCCTTTCTTCCGAAATAAATGCTGAGGTGTTTAGAGATGAAATGTGATATTTTGCAACTTACTGTCAAAACAATTTTTAAAAATTGAATTGTATATTTACCTTTGTTTATTCTATTTTTAGCACACAATTTTACTGTCTAGATTCTGTCTAGCATCACATTCCTTCTGCCTGAAGAGCTTTCTTTAATATATCTTTTACTGCAGGTCTGCTGACAATATACTCTGTATTTTGTTTGTCTAAAGAAAATCTTAACATCTTCATTTGTGAAAGATATTTTCACTGGGTATAGAATTATGGGCAGACAGATTTTTTTTCAGTGCTTTAAAGATATCACTCCATTTTCTTCTCATCTGCATGACTTGTGAAGGAACGTTTCTGTAATTTTTGTATTTGTTTTCCTGTGTCCTTTCTCTTTGTCTTTCAGATTTTCTGTTTGTCTTGATTTTCTGTTTGATTATAACTTATCTGCATATTTTTAATCTTGATTGGTGTTCCTTCTGCCCTGGTCTCATGTTCTTCTTCCGGAATTCCAATTACACATGTGTTAGACAGTTTGATATTGTATGACTGCTCCTGGAGCCTCTGTTCTGCTTTGTTCACTCATTTTTCTGTGTTTTAGTTTAAAGATTCCTATTGACTTATCTTCAATTCCACTGGACTTTGAATGCCATGGACAATGTCTCTAAACATATATCACATCTACTTAGCTCACACCCTTTTTCCTGCCACAATTGGAGCCTTTCTAATGGGTTTATTAACTTCAGTTTCTCTGAGGCTGCATATTTTCCTCAGTGTGACTGAGGAGACCCCAATCCAAAGACATAGAGATGAAAACAATTATAAGGTCTATTCAGCCACCTCTTATTTTAGTCTATGCTTCTCTTGCTTTCCAGCTAACATTTTACTCACTTGGGTCTGTGGACTCTCTGGTTTATTAAATTCAAAAAAAAAAAAAAGTTCTTCAGTGGAATTCAGATACACCTACTTTGGGTGCGTGATCCGCAAGATTTCTCTGCAGAGTCGACCAATAAATGTTATGGACTCGTCCACAGGGGTAAACTTTGGTATTGGAATATGAGTGGACTGGTACATACAGACTGGTACATACTTTGCCAGTCTTGAATCTTTGTTTAGGAGTTTTTACACTCTTGTTCCACACTGTAATTTATAATACGAGACACTTCTTCCTGCCAAATCTTCAGACCGTAAATGTTGACATAGTCCTGAATGTATTCAAAAGAATGATGGAACCCATCCATGGTAGTTCCCAGCTCTTTCAGCTTTCTTTCTTCAGGTGTGTCGAGTCTGCCAATGAGACTGTTGAAGGCTTTCTTCATCACTGCTGCTATATTTTCCATTGCTAACATATCCAATTGATTTTCTCCATCCATCTGTAGAAAGCACCCTGCTGATGTTGCATATAATGTTTCCATTAGAGCTTTAATATATTAATCATAGTTATTTTAAGTTCTCTTTGTGATAGTTTCAATATCTGTGTCATATCTGATCCTGGTTCTGCTGACTGCCTTGTCCCTTGGTTGTACACGTAACCCCCACTTCTAGGAAGTTCGCTTTATGCCACTTGAATTTTACAAAAAACCTACATTAGTGCCTGTTTTCGCTAACTGAAAGCAATCAGAACAGGATTTTTGCTTTTATAAAAAAAAAAAAAAAAGGTGAAAAGCAAAAACAGAGTTCAGCTTTATAGAGGCAGGGTGCACCCCAAGCAGTGAGAGTGGCACCATCAACCTCCTCTCCTGGGGACTACACTCAGAATCTCAGCACCAAGCCACCATAGAGTTGAACTGTGTCGGTGAACATCTCTGCTCTATATCAATTTATTTCATGCATGTGTTAGCAAGATGTGTTCTAAGGTAATTGCTTCTTCACTTTATACCATTTTAGCTTATGAAAGGTTTCATAAGAACACTCTGCTTCTGCATAGAGGGGGAAGCCTATATTGTTTTGTGTGTTTTCTCACATACTTTATAATTTTTTTGTTGAAAGCTGGACATCTTAGGTAGAAAAACAGAAACTATATAGTATCTATATCTGGAAGCGGCGTGTTTTTACTTCTGGTAGGTCATTAGTGTGGGAATTTGAGTCAATCTAGGTAGGAGTAGTGCTGGTTTAGATTTGCTGTGATGACCATCAGTGTACCACTGGCTTCAACTCCTTTTGGGGATAACTGTGTTTAGGATGAGGATTGGTTTGCCAGAGGGTTTTTCTCAATGTCTGTTCCATCCTCATCTTTGGAGTCTTCTCTTTGCACTGTACCTCAGAGAGTCTCTACCCACATGTTTTTTTGAAACTCCCGAAGTTGAATCCCACTGTTAGACTTCACTCAACTCCTTGCAGCTTTGGGGATACAGTGGTTGGAGGGTCATTCCTGTTCTGATTAAGTCTCAGTTTTAGGCAAACACTATGTCCCTGGATTTCAGGGATGTGGCTGTCTCACTCTTCCTGCCCTCCTCCTAGCTACAACTCTGGGAAAGGTATAGAGGTTTGGTTTTCTTTGTTTCCTATCCCCAGCTGCAATGGGTTTTCATCCCTTCCAGAAGGCACTTCTCCCTACAGTTTAAAGCTTTGCTTCTATAGCAGAGATAGGGGAAGGGAATGTGAGTGTGTGAGTGAGATTTCTTGCCTTTGCTATGGTGGCTGCTGTTCCCTTGTATCTCTGTCCTCAAGTTTCTATAATAAGGCCCTGAAAGCGAGAGAATTTCTATTCTATCTGCAGCCACCAGGTCCACGCTCTTCCTTACCAATCTGTTACCAAGCAAACAAATGCTAGCTTATCCTATCTCCTTATAGGCACGTCTTTCTTTAGATTTTAGGCTAGGTGGTATTCCTGCAATCTCAGCTTTCTGGTTCAAGAAAAGTTGTGAATTTGTAATTTCTCTAGCTATTTTTTGTTGAGTTGGCATAATACTTTCCAGCTTTGTACATCCTGTGCACAAACTGGAGGTCCCAAACTTGATTTCAAATGGTTTAGCCAAAAAAAAAAAAAAAAAAAAAAAAAAAGGAAAGAAAGACACAGAGAGAACATGCAAAGAAGAGAGCAAGAAAGCACAAACGTGGCAAAACATTAATCTTTGGTACAACTAGGAGAAGTGACTATGGATATGTATAATACATATCTTTCCATTTCTCTGTGTCAACTCATAAGAAGTGCTCAAATCTTTTACATGTAATTAAGACATAATCTGTTGAGTGATAGTATTATGGTATTTTTATTAGTCCCAGTCAAAATAGGTGAATCCTCAATGAGAAGCCTGTGCACCACAATGAAGAGTAGCCCCCGCTTGCCACAACTAGAGAAAGCCCGCACGCAGCAACAAAGACCCAACACAGCCAAAAAAAAACAAAAACAAAAACAAACCCCCCCAAAAAAATAGGTGAATCGATTTTTTTCCATCCTGGTTTGACACCGTCATCCTAAGATACCACTCCTGTTTATTCTATTTTAAAAAGACTCCTCATAAATATTTCATTTACTTCTCTCTCTGCAATGTTTCAAATAAAACAGAAATGGTTTTGCATAAATTCATCACTTATTAAGGAAGTCAGCTGATTGGAAAGAACATTAGATTTGGAATTAGGAAAAATAGGCTTAAATGCAAGCTTACTCATTTAACAAATATTTATGGAGATTTTACAGTGTTCTATTGGTTGTTTTTAGAGACATGGAAGAAAACAGTAGTCTGCTGCCTACTAGTTCTTTGAACTTGCACAAATTTATAACTATCTTCAACTTCATCTCCATCTCAGTGAAGTATGGGTAACAATACTTACCTCACTTGTGAGGGTTAAATTCCCTGGTATATGCTAAAGCATTTTGTGAATCATACATAAATTACCGAAAAGCATATTATTATAATTCTCATCTAGTTGTTTATTTTTTCCACTTGTTAGAAGTATTTTTTTGATGCTTTCCTCCATGTTTCTGTAATGTCCTTGGCCTTTGTTTCCTACTTTATTTTATTACAACTGCTTACCATGTTATAGCCAGTTACAACTTCATGTTAATCAAAATCATGAATTTCAGCAAAGGCAACAATCCCTGACTAGTCTGTGACCTTTTTCCCTTTGATCCTGGCATCTGAAAGCTTTTTATACATTTTAATTCTCTTCCATTTTAATAGCTCTGTGAAGCAGTCCTATTTTCTTTGACTGATAAGATCATTGAAGGTGACCTGACTTTCTCCAGAGATGCACAATGAATAAAACACATTCCCACACGCACTCACTTACCCATATCCTACAAAAGGGGAGAAAAACTTGGAGTTGCTATTTCTATATGGAGGTCATATTAAGAGGAACTGACTTCTCAAATACCGTGATTATATGTGCATCATCAAATCATGCAAGCTGCTTTATTAATCATTCCAAATCTTTGCTTTTTTGAGATTTCATCTTGTACAAAAAAAAAAATCAATGTATTGATTTTTATTTTTGTTTTGTGGGTTTTTTTAAGTGCTCTGTTAATACAAACATCTAAACTTTTGGGCTATATCTTTTTGAGACACAAAGTTATACATGCAGTTTTAAGCATTTGTGTATATGTGTGTCTCCAGGTATTATGTTTATGCAGTTTTGAGTTTACAAGGTGACATTTCTTGCTAGGTGTGTGCCTTGCACATAGGGTGCTCTATCCTTGTGATTTGTTTGTGTCATGTTAATGCCTCATGACTTAAACAGCTAGGCTATTCATGGGTATGGAAAATTGATATTTGACAGCATTTTATTCTGCTCAGTCAGGCTTATACTGTATAAAGAATCCAAACAATCATAACATTTACAAACTACTGAATAGATTATTTGATGTGTACGTATTCCACACATTTGTGCCCTTCCAAACACTCCAGAGCAAAACACCCTTTCTGCCCACAATCAGCCGTCACCCTGACAATCCTACCAACATCACTCCTATCACCATGGCTGTCTCTCCAGAAGATCTTTTCCTTCTGATTTTCAAAGCTTTAAACTTTTGACACACTCAGTATACAGTGTATTATTTCAAGACATTTTAATATTCATCCTTTCTACTAATATCTCATCAACCATTTCCAGCTACTCTTCTAAGACCCTTGTTCAGGAGTGGTAGAAGAACTAACTCATTGTTTTATCCCAATATCCCAGAGAGAAAAAACTAACTTAGCATTCCTATGTATGAAATTTTAGTAATTATATTTCCCCTATCAGGGTTAAAGTCTGACAATGATCATCTTCCTTCTCCAGTTTTCAGAGAGGTACTTCAGTTAATGGACTTTCCCTATAGTTTGTTTCCACAGTCCTAGATCAGTCAGTCATGGAAGACAGGGTGTTCTGTTTTCTGAAGTCACTACAGAATCATAGTTACCTGGTAGTTCATTTTGAGCAAGTCTTGATAATGTTTTTCGAATTCAAAATAGTATCATCAGCCTGAGCAAGGATGGCAAATATGTAGTTATAATGAATATTCTCTTAGTTTAAAACACAGCATTAAGATAAAGGCAAGCATCTTCTATTGACATTTTCTCTGGCTTTTTTTTGTTTTTAGCCTTCAAAAATGTAACTCCTATACAAAGTGTGTGTATATTTATATCATATATCACACATTTCATATGGGTAAAAGAACAGAAAATTGATAAAATGTGCCTGAATGCTTGTGACATAAAATTATATTTCAGTTCTAGCTATAAAAGTGTAATCCAATTAAAATGTTTATCATGCATCTATGAATATTTTTTCTTGCATACATAATGGTGTTGCATGGACAATTTAATTTCTTCCTTTAAAAGTAATCCTGGAGGAATTCATTCTATAGCTTTTCATAAGATACACCTAAAGATCAGCTCTGTAGGAGTCCAAGTTTAATGCATAAAATGTATTGTCTCAAATAATTATTTTATTTTATTTTAATTCTATCATTGACTTATTGTGCTGAAAAGCATTGGTATAATTTTCATGGGCATGGTCTCTCTTTTTCCTTCACGTGTGAGCTAAAGTAGTGATTTTTTAAAAGGCCAAGATGAAATACTCTATATACATAGGCATAGAATTTAAAAGGCAACATATAATGCTGCTAACTTCATACTGAAACTTACAGTTCCCAGAAAAATATAAGCATTCTAACATCAAGATTATCATCAGAAAAAAAGTAACAGTGAAATAAAAATCAGCATAGAGAAAGTAAAGGTAGCTGTGAACCTGAAGGTAAAATGTGACAAATTCTTCTATTAAGACAATTCGACTTATTCAAAGAGAAACCATGGATTAATATTTTTTATTGGTCAATTGGAAACTTCAAATGTATGAAAAATATGTAAGTGAATATTTAAATTAAAAAAGAAGTGGGTTCATAAGAGGCTGGTATAACCAGGCTCTTGGTCATGACCATAAATATTTTTTCTTTCAGCATTAGTTAAGTACGAAACTGTTTTGCAAGGGCCAGTATTCTACTTATTGTACAGTATACAACTGGATTTCATATTTTTGTAATCTTCAGTGCCACTTATTTTCTCGGCATTCTAGGTTCATTCCCATATTTTCATATAATTTAGTTATTTTTTCACTTTTAAGAAGAGGAGCACCTCTTGGAATCAAAGCCCTAATTCTGTTTCTGGCTTCAAAGAGAACAGCTGCCTGAGTTACTATATTAATTTTCTGATGCTGTATTATAACACTGGTATAATAATATTATGGTACAATAATACCATTAAATTAGAGGCTTAAAACAGCACCCATCTATTATGTCACAGTTTCTGTGGGTCAGTAGTCTGGCTACAGCTCATCTGGGTTCTTTGCTTTGAGGTCTCATCTGAAAGTGGCAAACAAGGTGCCGGCCATGACTGGTTTTTATCTGAAAACCCAACTGGGAAAGGATCTGCTTTCATAGTCATATGCTTGTTGACAGAATTCAGTTTATTGAATATTGTTAGATTGAGAGCTTCAGCCACTTGCTGGCTATTGGCCAAAGGATGCCCTCAATTCATTATCACATGGGTATCTACACACAGCTGCTTACTTTGTTAAACTGTGCAAATTGACTATGCGATTGAGACAATTTTCTAGCAAAAGGGAAGTTATAATCTTATGTACCTAATCATGGAAATGACGTTTCATCCCCTCTGCTGTGTTCTACTGGTTAGAAGCAAGTCACAGGTCAAACCTACACTCAAGGGCAGGGGATTACATAAAGATGCCCAATACCAGGAGGCAGGGTCATTGGGGGTCATTTTTAGAGTCTTCCCACCACACTTTTTCTATTCTGTAACTGGCAGATAATTTTGCCTAAGGAATATTATAGAAGTGTAATAGAAGAGATAGTATATGTCAATGAATCTAGGTCTAACCCAGAAATTTCAAGGAAGGTGATGCTTACATAGTAGATTAAAAAGTTTTATTATTATTTGCTTTGACTGTTATCAAAAATTCTAATGATGTTTAATTGAGAAGAATATGCTTTGAGATTAGTATATATCATAAAGATGCCACCCTTTAACTTAATGGTGGATATATGTCTACAAAGTCTGATGTTTATGTGTAGGATAGTTACATATACTACATGTAACAGTAATACCTTATTTGAAGGACACAAACTTATTCATGTTAAAAATAAAAAAACAGAGCCCAAATTTGGAACTAGTTGTAAGATAACTAATATACTGATTTCAATGGAATATAATGATGCCTCTCTGTATGAATATCTTAAAATAAGTAATGACTTTTATACTGGTCCTAGGAAACGATTAAACAGCTAACTGCAGACTGAATGAAACTTACATAGCCTAGGAATTAAGCATTTGTGTGAACGGCAAGGCTTATGGAATTATGTATTTTTTATTAGAACATTTTCATTCCTGGTATTTCTCACTAGAAGTTCAATTAGGGAATCACATGGGGATGTAAAATTAATATATAAGAATTTGTTGGTTGTCTTTATAGAATTAGGAACAACTAGTGCTTATTTTAGCATTACCTTAACATAACTTTGGTATGGATTAGAGGGAAGAGCAGCTTTACTGGAAATGGTAAAAAATAAAATGTACATACACTGAAAGTATTGGCATCCCATTAACAGAAGTTAGAGAGTAAAGAATCATTCTTAAAATTTATGGAATAATCATTGCTTTTACATCTTTAATAAGGAATTTAAGATGGTTCAGTAGTTAATAGATCCAGTTCAGTAGGATATGGGTGACATCAAAACCCATTCTCCTTAAAATTAATGGATTTAAGGAGCAGATGCATGATTTCTTTTCTTAATTAGCTATCTAGTTTATATATTAGTAAAATAGACACATATACATGTTGGTGTATAGAAGATGTCAATCCTAATCTCCCAATTCATCCCACCACTCCCCACCCACCGCTTTCCCCCTTTGGTATCCATATGTTTGTTCTCTACATCTGTGTCTCTATTTCTGCCTTGCAAACCACTTCATCTGTACCAATTTTCTAGACTCCACATATATGTGTTGATATATGGTATTTCTTTTTCTTTGTGACTTACTTCACTCTGTATGACAGTTCCTAAGCCCATCCATATCTCTACAAATGACCCAATTTTGTTCCTTTTTATGGCTGAGTAATATTCCATTGTATATATGTACCACTTCTTCTTTATCCATTCCTCTACTGATGGGCATTTAGGTTGCTTCCATGATCTGGCTATTGTAAATAGTGCTGCAATGAACATAGGGGTGCATGTGTCTTTCTGAACTATGGTTTTCTCTGGGTATATGTCCATTAGTGGGATTGCTGGGTCATATGATAATCCTATTTTTAGTTTTTTAAGAAATCTCCATACTGTTCTCCATAGTGGCTGTATCAATTTACATTCCCACCAACAGTGCAAGAGGGTTCCCTTTTCTCCACATCCTCTCTGGCATTTGTTGTTTGTAGATTTTCTGATGATGCCCATTCTAACTGGTGTGAGGTGATAACTCAATGTAGTTTTGACTTGCATTTCTCTAATAATTAGTGATGTTGAGCAGCTTTTCATGTGCCTCTTGGCCATCTGCATGTCTTCTTTGGATAAATGTCTATTTAGGTCTTCTGCCCATTTTTGGATTGGGTTGATTGTTTTTTTAATAGTGACCTGCATGAGCTGTTTAGATATTTTGGAGATTAATCCTTTGTCAGTTGCTTCATTTGCAAATATTTTCTCCCATTCTGAGGGTTGTCTTTTCATCTTGTTTACAGTTTCCTTTGCTGGGCAAAAGCTTTTAAGTTTCATTAGGCCCCATTTCTTTATTTTTGTTTTTATTTCCATTATTCTAGGAGGTGGGTCAAAAGGATATTACTGTGATTTATGTAAAAGAATGTTCTTCCTATGTTTTCCTCTCAGAGTTTTATGGTGTCTGTTCTTACATTTAGGTCTTTAATCCATTTTGAGTTTATTTTTGTGTATGGTGTTAGGGAGTGTTCTAATTTTATTCTTTTACATGTAGCTGTCCAGTTTTCCCAGCACCACTTACTGAAGAGATGTCTTTTCTCCATTCCATATCGTGCCTCCTTTGTCATAGATTACTTGATCATAAGTGCATGGGTTTATCTCTACACTTTCAATCCCGTTCCATTGATCTATATTTCTGTTTTTGTACCAGTACCATATTGTCTTGATTACTGTAGCTTTGTAGTATAGTCTAAAGTCAGGGAGTCGGATTCCTCCAGCTCCGATTTTTTCCCTCAAGATTGCTTTGGCTATTCGGCGTCTCTTGTGTCTCCATATAAATTTTAAGATTTTTTGCTCTAGTTCTGTAAAAAATGCCATTGGTAATGTGATAGGGATTGAACTGAATCTGTAGATTGCTTTGGGTGGTAGAGTCATTTTCACAATATTGATTCCTCCCATCCAAGAACTTATATACATCTCCATTGGTTTGTGTCATCGTTGATTTCTTTCATCAGTGTCTTTTAGTTTTCTGAGTACAGGTCTTTTACCTCCTTAGGCAGGTTTATTCCTAGGTATTTTATTCTTTTTGTTGCAATGGTGATTGGTACTGTTGCCTTAATTTATCTTTCTGATCTTTCATTGTTAGTCTATAGGAATGCAAGAGATTTCTGTGCATTAATTTTGTATCCTGCTACTTTACCAAATTCATTGATTAGCTCTAGTAGTTTTCTGGTGGCATCTTTAAGATTATCTATGTATAGTATCATGTCATCTGCAAACAGTGGCAGTTTTACCTCTTCTTTTCCTTCTATTTCTTTTTATTCTCTGATTGCTGTGGCAAGAGTGGACATCCTTGTCTTGTTCCTCATCTTAGAGGAAATGCTTTCAGTTTTTCACCATTGAGAATGATGTTTGCTGTGTGTTTGTCATATATGGCCTTTTTTATGTTGAGGTGGCTTCCCTCTATGTCCATTTCCTGGAGAGTTTTTTTTTTTTATCATAAATGGGTGTTGAATTTTGTCAAAAGCTTTTTCTGCATCTACTGAGATGATCGTATTTGTTCATATGGTGTATCACACTGATTGATCTGCGTATACTGAAGAATCCTTACATCCCTGGGATAAATCCCACTTGATCATAGTGTATGATCCTTTTAATATGTTGTTGGATTCTGTTTTCTAGTATTTTGTTGAGGATTTTTGCATCTATATTAATCAGTGATATAGGTATGTAATTTTCTTTTTTCTAGGTTCTATATCTGGTTTTGGTATCAGGGTGATGGTGGCCTCATAAAATGAGTTTGGGAGTGTGACTTCCTCTGCAAGTTTTTGGAAGAGTTTTAGAAGGCTGGTTGTTAGCTCTTCTCTAAATGTTGACAGCATTCACCTGTGAAGCCATGTGGGCATAGAGTTTTGTTTGTTGGAAGATTTTTAATCACAGTTTGAATTTCATTACTTGTGATTGGTTTGTTCATATTTTCTATTTCTTCCTGGTTCAGTCTTGGAGGCTTATACCATTCTAAGAATTTGTCCTTTTCTTCCAGGTTGTCCATTTTATTGGCATAGAGTTTCTTGAAGTAGTCTCTTATCATGCTTTCTATTTCTGCAGTGTCTGTTGTAACTTCTCATTTTTCATTTCTAATTTTATTGATTTGAGTGTTTGCCCTCTTTTTCTTGATGTGTCTGGCTGAAGGTTTATCAATTTTGTTATCTTCTCAAAGAACCAGCTTTAGTTTTATTGATCTTTGCTATCGTTTTGTTTCTATTTCATTTATTTCTGCTCTGATCTTTACGATTTCTTTCCTTCTACTAACTTTGGGTTTTGTTTGTTCTTCTTTCTCTAGTTCCTTTTGGTTTAAGGTTAGAGTGTTTATTGGAGATTTTTCCTGTTTCTTGAGGTAGGCTTGTATAGCTATAAACTTCCCTCTTAGAACTGCTTTTGCTGCATCCCATAGGTTTCGGAGCATTGTGTTTTCACTGTCATTTGTCCCTAGGTATTTTTTTATTTCCTCTTTGATTTCTTCATTGATCTCTTAGTTAGCCTCCATGTGTTTGTGTTTTTTATATTTTCTTCCCTGTAATTGATTTCTAATGTTATAGTGTTGTGGTCGGAAGATGCTTGATATTTCAATTTTCTTCAATTTACCGAGGCTTGATTGGTGACCCAAGATGTGATCTATCCTGGGGAATGTTCTGTTTGCACTTGAGAAGAAAGTGTAATCTGCTGTTTTTGGATGGAATGTCCTATAAATATCAATTAAATCTATCTGGTCTATTGTGTCATTTAAAGCTTGTGTTTCCTTATTAATTTTCTGTCTGGATGATCTGTCCATTGGTGTAAGTCAGGTGTCAAAGTCCCACTCTATTATTGTGTTACTGTCGATTTCCTCTCGTATAGGTGTTAGCATTTGCCTTATGTACGGAGGTGTTCCTATGTTGGGTACATACATATTTATAATTGTTATATCTTCTTCTCAGACTGATCCCTTGATCATTATGTAGTATCCTTCCTTGTCTCTTGTAACATTCTTTATTTTAAAGTCTATTTTATCTGATATAAGTATTGCTACTCCAGCTTTCTTTTGATTTCCATTTGCATGGTACATCATTTTCCATCCCCTCACTTTCAGTCTGTATGTTACCCTAGGTCTGAAGTGGGTCTCTTGTAGACAGCATATATACGGGTCTTGTTTTTGTATCCACTCTGCGAGCTTGTGTCTTTTGGTTGGAGCATTTAATCCATTCACATTTAAGGTAATTATCAATATGTATGTTCCTATTACCATTTCTTAATTGTTTTGGGTTTGTTTTTGTAGGTCTTTTTTTCTCTTGTGTTTCCCACTTAGAGAAGTCCTTTAGCATTTGTTGTAGAGCTGGTTTGGTGGTGCTGAATTCTCTTAGCTTTCGCTTGTCTGTAAAGGTTTTGATTTCTTCATCAAATCTGAATGAGATCCTTGCTGGGTGGAGTAATCTTGGTTGTAGGTTCTTCCCTTTCATCATTTTATGACAATCGTTCCCCTCCCTTCTGGCTTGTAGAGTTTCTGCTGAGAAATCAGCTGTTAACCTTATGGGAGTTCCGTTGTATGTTATTTGTTGTTCTTCTTTTATTGCTTTTAATAATTTTTCTTTATCTTTAATTTTCCTCAATTTGATTACTATGTATCTTGGCGTGTTTCACCTTGGGTTTATCCAGCCTGGGACTCTCTGCTCTTCCTGGAGTTTGGTGGCTATTTCCTTTCTCATATTAGGGAAGTTTTCAAATATAATCTCTTCAAATATTTTCTCGGGTCCTTTCTCTCTTCTCCTTCTTGGACCCCTATAATGCGGATGTTGGTGCATTTAATGTTGTGCCAGAGGTCTTTAAGGCTGTCTTCATTTCTTTTTTTTTTCTTTTTTTTCTGTTCTTTGGCAGTGAATTCCACCGTTCTGTCTTCCAGGTCACTTATCCGTTCTTCTGCCTCAGTTATTCTGCTATTGATTCCTTCTCGTGTATTTTTCATTTCAGTTATTGTATTGTTCACCTCTGTTTGTTTGTTCTTTAATTCTTCTAGGTGCTTGTTCTTTAATTCTTCTAGGTCTTTGTTAAACATTTCTTGCATCTTCTCGATCTTTGCATGCATTATTTTTCTGAGGTCCTGGATCATCTTCACTATCATTATTCTGAATTCTTTTTCTGGCATGTTGCCTATCTCCACTTCATTTAGTTGTTTTTCTGGGGTTTTATCTTTTTTCCCTCATCTGGTACATAGTCCTCTGACTTTGCATTTTGTCTCTCTGTGAATGTGTTTTTCATTCCACAGGCTGCAGAATTGTAGTTCTGTTTTCTTCTGCTCTCTGCCCTCTGGTGGATGAGGCTATCTCAGAGCCTTGTGCAAGCTTCCTGATGGGAGGGATTGGTGGTGGGTAGAGCTGGGTGTTGCTCTGGTGGGCAGAGCTCAGTAAAACTTTAATCTGTTTGTCTGCTGATGGGTGGGGCTGAGTTCCCTCCCTGTTGGTTGTTTGGCCTGAGGCGACCCAGAACTGGAGACTACTGGCTCTTTGGTGGGGCTAACGGTGGATTCTGGGAGGTTCAGGCCAAGGAGTTCTTCCCAGAACTTCTGCTGCCAGTGTCCTTGTCCCTGCAGTGAGCCCCAGGCATGCCCCACCTCTGCAGGAGACCCTCCAAGACTAGCAGGTAGGTCTGGTTCAGTCTCCCCTGGGGTCACTGCTCCTTCTCCTGGGTCCTGATGCACACATTACTTTGTGTGTGCCCTCCAAGAGTGGAGTCTCTGTTTCCCCCAGTCCTGTAGAAGTCCTGCAATCAAATCCCACTACCCTTCAAAGTCTGATTCTTTGGGAATTCCTCCTCCCGTTGCTGGTCCCCGAGGTTGGAAAACCTGACGTGGGGCTCAGAACCTTTACTCCAGTGGGTGTACTTCTGTGTTATAACTGTTCTCCAGCTTGTGAGTCGCCCATCCAGCCATTATCAGATTTGATTTTATTGTGATTGCGCCCCTCGTACCGTTTAATTGTGGCTTCTCCTTTGTCTTTGGATGTGGGGTATCTTTTTTGGTGAGTTCCAGTGTCTTCCTGTTGATGACTGTTCAGCAGTTAGTTGTGATTCCGGTGGTCTCAAAAGAGGGAGTGAGCGCACGTCCTTCTACTCTGCCATCATGAACCAATCCCAAGTCCATGATTTCTTTTTTAATTTTGCATTTATTTGCTGTAGTTTTTACACTCAGGGTTTCTAATCTCTTCCACAATGAATATCATGTGTTTAAAAAAATTTTATAAAATATGTGAAGAGAAAAAGAACAAAGAAATTACGAAACACTTTCTTTGGTATCTAAAAGAGCTTTGACTATGCAAATGGATGAGCTAAAAGGATGCTGGGGACCCCTGGTTTTCCAATCCACTTTTTTTTTTTTTTTTTTTTTTTTTTTGCGTTATGCGGGCCTCCTACTGCTGTGGCCTCTCCCGTTGCCCGGACGCGCAGGCTCAGCGGCCATGGCTCACGGGCCCAGCCGCTCCGTGGCATGTGGGATCTTCCCGAACAGGGGCATGAACCCGTGTCCCCTGCATCGGCAGGTAGACTCTCAACCACTGCGCCACTAGGGAAGCCCCAATCCACATTTTTATAACCATTGCATTAGAATAAAACAACAGAAGTATGAAATCCTCACCCTATGTTTGGTATTGTTAAAGGCCAATGAAAGTGCTAATATAACCCATCATGGCTTACAGCCAGCTTCTGTAAATAGAATTCATGGTACGAATGAATTAGTGCATGTAAAGCACTTACAACAGACATAATAAATATAGTCTGTCAGGAAAGCTATATATAGCATAGTAATTAAGAGCACAGCCTGAAGGCTGCATTGGTTCAAATCCTTGCTCTGCCACTGTCAACTTGAATACATTACATCTCTGCATCTCACTGTTCTTATCTGTAACACTGAGATATTAATAATGACATCTCATGAAGTTTTATGAGGATTATATAAATTAATAAAACAGCATCTTGTATAGATTATGAACTATGAAATGTTTATTCTTAATTATTGCTATTTTTTAGTTCCTAGAGACAGATGTAATGTTTTCAATAAATTTTAGGGCTTTGTTACTTTCATTCATTTAATAAATATTCATTGATTCATGTACCAACTTCAAGACACTGCCCAAATAATAAGAGGACTATAAAAGGAAACAGGATGTGACTTTTGTGATGGAAATGTTAATTGTGTAATATAAAAGATAAGATTTTGCATATAGTTAGTAGTATATTTAAGAAAATGAAAGCTAGTACAAGATAGTAAAATCTCAAAATAAAAGAGTTATTTCTATGAATTTTTGAAAGATGTCATTTTGAGCCATACCCAGAAGGGTGTCAGCATTGAACCACAGAGATAGCTGATGTTACTAAAGGGTTACCTATCCTTTGAAAAGAGATTTGTAGATCTATGTTTGTATATGAGAACATCACATACCTGCAGACATTCATGCGAATGTAAACGTGATTTTCACACATGGCTTCACAAATTCCAACCAGTTTCCCAAAATTACCTAGGAGAGAAAAAGACCTGTTTCATTTTAACCATTTTGGGAAATTTTCACAAAAATATGTTTAATTTAGAATGAATTTAGAATGAACAAAATATTGAGTCCTGTGGACTGACCAGCAAAGTAAAATCCAAATGCAAGTCATTTAGCTACTCTGCTTTCCACCTAGGTGTTTTTCTTTTTTTTTTTTTTTTTTTTTTTCTTTTTGCTGTATGCGGGCCTCTCACTGTTGTGGCCTCTCCCGTTGCGGAGCACAGGCTCCGGATGCGCAGGCCCAGCGGCCATGGCTCACGGGCCCAGCCGCTCCGCGGCATATGGGATCCTCCCAGACCGGGGCACGAACCCGTATCCCCTGCATCGGCAGGCGGACTCTCAACCACTGCGCCACCAGGGAGGCCCTAGGTGTTTTTCTTTCTTTAATATTTCCTGTGAGTTAGGGCTCTTTCATCTTTTATTTGCAGCATAAAAGCCTACATGGGCATCTCTTAACTCCTAATTTAGCTGTCTGTTTGGAAAAGACAATCTGAACATGGCTGTGGTGAGAAGTGCTGCTCCATCTAGTTGGCTGGAGACCCTTTACAGCTGGAGCCACTTTTACAGTGGTGAAGTGTCTGCCACACTCAGCAGAAGTCCCTCAGTTGTACTCTTATTTTTTTAATAAACAGGGGGAAAAAAGAGGTATGATAAGTTGCCCTTTTCCGTATGATTTCTCCCCATTCTCCCTGTCCAAATACAAATATAAAAGAAATCTTGTCATGTATAAAGTTCTATTTCACATTGCCTAAGAGGAAAAGAGAAGTTGAGGAGTGAAGCCAGTTAGGGGAAATGGGAGGTAAAGAGGTAAGGCCAGTGGGTCCTCATAAATGCCCCCAATGTGAGGATTTTTACCTATTTTATCCACATAGAATGACTTGCAAAAGCCTTTGTTGTTTTTTTTTACAATTCATAGGCTTCCCACTGATCAATTCCTATGGTCAATTGCCCCCTACAGTGAAAACTTCCATCGGGAACTAAGCAAGCTCAAAAAACTGCCTGATATGTAATAAAGCACTTTTTTGCTAACATCAGTTCCATCTATACATACCACTTTTTTTCTTTCCTACACCTCCACCCCCTTCCTTACATTCCTTTGAGCTGTATAGAAGCCAATGAGAATGAAATAATTATAATGTGTGTCTGCTGCACAAAAGTCCTTCTCCATGGGCACAGTTTTCACCTGATCTTTCATAGAAAGCATAGTGTGTTTACATACACATCCATAGGCCGGTACTAGATATACAGAATTTGCCATCCCACTGTACATTTAGTTTTTCTATAGTCTCTGAGGACTTGATTTTGCTTAAAAAAACAAATTATTAGAAGTTTTTAAAATGCTTTTTATTTCAAAAAAAACCAAAAATACAAAATGAGAAGTGACTATACAATATAACCTCAAAAGTGAATATTGTCAAGGACCAAGATAAATAATAGCCCAAAATATAGTGAAAAAATTCTCAATTGAAATATAGAAAAAGGGAATATTCAATTACCTCCTGGAGAACAGTGGGTTTCCTCCCAAGCCTCCACTGAAAAATATGATGTGAAACTGTTTCCACTGTTTTTCTATTAAAAATCTTCCAATGGACTTCTGTGGTGGCACAGTGGTTAAGAATCCTCCTGCCAATGCAGGGGACATGAGTTCGAGCCCTAGTGTGGGAAGATCCCACATGCCGTGGAGCAACTAAGCCCGTGAGCCACAACTACTGAGCCTGTGCTCTACAGACTGCGAGTCACAACTACTGAGCTCATGTGCCACAACTACTGAAGCCCACGTGCCTAGAGCCCGTGCTTCACAACAAAAGAAGCCACTGCAATGAGAAGCCTGTACAATGCAACGAAGAGTACCCCTTGCTCACCGCAACTAGAGAAAGCCTGCATGAAGCAACAAAGACCCAACGCAGCCAAAAATAAATAAATAAATAAAATTATATTAAAAAAAAAAGTCTTCCAGTTCAGTTTTCCTGTATTGACCCAATTCCCTGGTACTTAGGGCAAGGCTGTCTTTTGGTTTGGGCTTTTTTTTTTTTTTCTTCTGTATGTGTGTGATTGCTTATCTGTCTAGAATAGTCTTATTTGCATCCCAAATAACTCTTCAATCTACAACCTCCTTTTGATACTTTCAGATTAGGCCCCCATTAGCATTTTTTTTAATCTCATATTTTCATAATGGACAAACTCATCTAAAAGATCCTTATAGGATAATATCCAAAATCTGTGCATGGCCAAAGTGCCTTCCATGATTCATTCCCCTAGGGTACTACAAATTCCCACTTTTACCAAACTATTTATGCTTTAAGAAGACACCATGTTTTTTGATTTCTCTATACCTGTTTTAGTTGCTAGTGCCTCTTCCTAAAATATTTATACTTATCTTGTCTTCCTGGAAAACTACTACTATCTTTCAAAACCTAAAATAAATATTTTTTGCCCAGGGAGCTTTTCTCTGTCCAGCATTCTGGCTGTAGGAAACTGTTGCCTACGTGGATAATAATACATGTAATTTGCAACATTGGAGGCAAATGTCCCTTGTTTGCTGCATATTCATTTCAGAATAGGTTTTACTCTTCTGGAGGTAGAAAGATTTGGCTTAAGTCCAAAAGGATTCCTTTTTGTCACAGATCCACACATGCTGTTGAGTTTTATGTGTGCATCAGTAACAACAATGACATCAATTATATATATATATATACACATATATATATATATATATATATACATACATACATACACACACAAATATTCACACACCCAACACACAACCACTGTAAAGGAAGCTTCAAAACTTCCCTCAAATAATATATATATATATTTTTTCTATCTCTACCCTCACTTAGACAGCTTGGAACCTTCTCTTTTCAATGTGTTCATTGGAATCTTCTCTTTTCAATGTGTTCATTATTGCTTCCTCTGCTTAGCTCACCTATAATGCAATTAAATTAGCACAGGTATGCGAACTACTCACAAATTATGTATACCCAACAAGCCAAGTGCATAAAAATCTAGGATCAAGATCACAAGAATGACTCAGTAAACCCAATCAGCTCCTCCAGTCTTTTTTGCAGCTCTGTATTTTATATGTATATTAATTTGCCTGAAGTTGCTGTACTGACTTAATGGAATCCTGCTGGCCATACTGAGACATTAAAATTCTGCCATTTAACTGAATTAAAGAGATTAAAATAATCAGGTTTGGCTGTGCTATTGTTATAGCACATATTTATACTTTTACATATTTAAAAGTAGAGTGGCCAATGTGATCCAAGTTGCCATTTAATGGCTCATCATGCATAATTAAACTAGCCTAAGCTAACTTACAATGACTGAATGGAAGTAATATGCCTTGGTTGTCAAGAGTACAGACTTTGACATCAGAAATAGAGCCTCAAGATTTAGCTTTACCATTTTTAGCTTTGTAACCTTGCATAGGTCACTTAACCTGTCATTGTTCAAAAGGTAAAAATGGATTTTTAGCAGCAACTTCTTCATAGGGTTGGTATAAACAATCAATGAAATAAGAAATTTGAAATGCCAATGCAGTACCTAGCATGCGGTAAGCAATCCGTGCATGTTGTTGGATACTTTTCCCTCTAGTGCTGCTCTTCGTCCAGTTGCAATATTTGTAAAGTCAGTTTTATTTCTGGGCCTCCATTTTCTCATGAACTCTTCAATTTATAAATAAGTCATTTTCCAATGCAGTTTCATCTGTTATATAAAGTACAATAAGCTTATGCTTAGTGCTCTATTTGTTCAACCTTAGTTATATATAAGGCAGTCAACCCTGCAAACCCGAGTTAAATCATTGTTTCAGTCTTCTCACAGCACTCATTTAAAAAATTAAAGCACGTTTAATATTCAATAAAATACAATGATCTTGTGTTCAGTTTAATGAGTTTTTATAGTTGTAGTCACTCAAAACAAGATATAAAACATTTCCATTATCCCAGGTAGTTTCTCATGTCTTTTTTTCAATAAAAAAAGAAGAAAAAATGGAATGTCTCAAAAACATTTGTGTCATCCTTATGCAAGTTCTATGCTAATCTTCTTTGTATCAGGCCAATTTTACTTCATTTTGCCAAAGTGGGCACTACCCATTGCATTTCTGATTACCTCCCTTATTCTCTCAGATGCAGCAGAAATTATAAAAAAGAGAAAGAACAATTAACCCAGAAATACTCTTGAGCCAATCTAAGATCAACAAACTCTTGGTCAATATAGAGCTGCTCCTCCACCCCCAGCCACTTAAAAGCACAAATCTCTATTTTACAAGATGTCTTTATAACATTAATGATATTTTAGAGGGAGAAGATAGGAAATCTTTTAGAGAAATGGTGGTGCCCAAGCAGAGAATAGTGGAGTTTCACTCATCACCCTTCAGAGTCTGATTCTCAGTTCTGTGGTGTTGGAGACTAGGTTTTCTTAGCACAGAGTTGATCAGGTCTTATGGACAAACACTTGCTGAGCAAATTTATATGACTTTATATATAAATCAGAAAAAAGTTTATATTAATTAATATATTAGTACATTAATAATATATTATTATAATGGATTGTTTTTCACTTAACAGAATATTTACATTCATTATCTAGGATACTTTATTCCAGTTTTTCTCAACTTTTATTTTATTTTCACTCTCCTCTTGCCACAAAGGGGCCCACTCAGTCTCCCACCCATTAAGTTAACACCATATATATTCTGTATATTTATTTATATACGTAGTCCTGTGCTTTATACATAAAAAGTAACATTTCTTTCACCATCCTCTCCACTCCTTGGAACTAATTTTCACCTCCTTGGGGGTGATATTGACCCACTGTGTGTGTATACCCTATTTCTTGTTTCCTGCTACCTGGCAGTATGGATTATTGAATAATCATGTCATCTCATTTTCTGTATTTCTCTTACTTTGCCATCTGGGGCCTTGCTGACCCTGAAGGGTCTGCCCCTCCCAGAGTTAGCCAATTTCTAGGGACACCATTGAGCTGTCTTTCACAGGCAAACCAACCTATCAGTGTCCATACACAAAGCACCTCCTTTATTGGGATCTTACACTCTGGGCCACTATTCCCCAGCCCTAATCACCTCAGGGGCAGTTACCAGATAACTAGAGACAGACCCTACACCCCAGAGGCTGCTGAAAGTATTCAAACTAGTCAATCCTAAACTTTCTTAGCCTGCCTTCCCTGTTTCTTCCTATGGAAATCACAATACAAACTCTCGCCTCCACTTCCTCTGCCTCCTGACTGACACTGGTGCTTCCCTTTGTAGCCTTGCATGGCATGGAATCTCCCCTGCTTTGGGGAACTATAACAAACTATCTTTTTTTTTTTTTTTAACATCTTTATTGGAGTATAAATGCTTTACAATGTCGTGTTAGTTGCTGCTGTATAACAAAGTGAATCAGCTATACGTATACATATATCCCCATACCCCCTCCCTCTTGTGTCTCCCTCCCACTCTCCCTATCCCACCCCTCTAGGTGGTCACAAAGCACCGAGCTGATCTACCTGTGCTATGCGGCTGCTTCCCATTAGCTATCTATTTTACATTTGGTAGTGTATATATGTCCATGCCACTCTCACTTCGTCCCAGCTTACCCTTCCCACTCCCCGTGTCCTCAAGCCCATTCTCTACATCTGTGTCTTTATTCCTGCCCTGCCCCTAGGTTCTTCAGAACCATTTTTGTTTTTAGATTCCATATATATGTTAGCATATGGTATTGCGGTGGATGGACCTAGAGTCTGTCATACAAGGTGAAGTAATTCAGAAGGAGAAAAACAAATACCAAACTATCTTTTTAATGGCAGTCATCTCCTAAATCTGTTTTCCTTACTATACCTGAATAATAATAAAACCTACATTTTAAAACAATTAGATGTCAAGAAGTTGGTTGGCCAGCATAAAAAATGGATAGTCTTGAGACTATGTGTTAGAGTTACGGTGAAGTCGTATAAATCCTCCCTGTCCCTTACAAAGTACCATCCTTAGTGATTTCTACACTAGTGTGAGAACTGAAAAGTGATTAATGTATGACTTTAGCAGTCAGCCTTTTGGGTTTCAAACCTTAAATTGGCAACTTCTTAGCTATGTAATCTTTTTCTCTTTTTCTTTTTAAATTGAAGTGTAGTTGATTTACAATGTTGTGTTAACTTCAGGTGTACAGCAAAGTGTTTCACATATATTCACATATGTATGTATATACATTGTTTTTCAGATTATTTTCCATTATAGGTTATTATAAGATATCAAATATAGTTCCTTATGCTATACACTAAATCCTTATTGCTTATCTATTTTATATATAGTAGTATATACCTGCAAGTCCCATACTCCTGATATAACCCTCCCCCCACCTTTCCCCTTTGGTTACCATAATATTGTTTTCTAAGTCTGTAAGTCTGGTTCTATTTTGTATACAGCTTCGTTTGTATTATTTTTTAGATTCCACATGTGTTATATAATATTTGTCTTTCTCTGTCTGATGTACTTCACTTAGTATGATAATCTCTAGGTCCATCCATATTGCTGCAAATGGCAATATTTCATTCTTTTTTATGCCTGAGTTATATTCCATTATATATATATATATATATATATATATATATATATATATATATATAGCACATCTTCTTTATCCATTCATCTGTGGATGGACACTTAGGTTGCTTCCATTTCTTGGCTATTGTAAACAGTGCTGCAATGAACATTAGGGTGCATGTATCCTTTTTTGTTGTTGTTGTTGTTGTTGCAGTACACGGGCCTCTCACTGTTGTGGCCTCTCCCGTTGCGGAGCACAGGCTCCGGACGCACAGGCTCAGCGGCCATGGCCCACGGGCCCAGCCACTCCGCGGCATGTGGGACCCTCCCGGACCTGGGCACGAACCCACGTCCCCTGCATAGGCAGGCGGACTCTCAACCACTGTGCCACCAGGGAAGCCCCTTTTGTTTTTTTTTAAATATAAATTTATTTATTTATTTTATTTTTGGCTGAGTTGGGTCTTCGTTGCCACACACGGGCTTTCTCCAGTTGTGATGAGCAGGGGCTACTCTTCATTGCAGTGTGTGGGCTTCTCATTGCAGTGGCTTCTCCTGTTGCAGAGCATGGGCCCTAGGCATGTGGGCTTCAGTAGTTGTGGCACATGGGCTCAGTAATTGTGGCTTGTGGGCTCTAGAGCACAGGCTCAGTAGTTGTGGCGCATGGGCTTTGTTGCTCCACGGCACGTGGGATCTTCCTGGACCAGAGATTGAACCAGTGTCCCTGCATTGGCAGGCGGATTCTTAACCACTGCTCCACCAGGAAAGCCCAAGAGTGCACTTATCCTTTTGAGTTAGAGTTTTTATTTTTTCCGGATATATGCTCAGGAGTGGGATTGCTGGGTCATATGGTAACAATATTTTTACTTTTTTAAAAGAATCTCCATACTGTTTTTCATAGTGGCTGCACCAGTTTACATTCACACCAACAGCTTAGGAGGGTTCCTTTTTCTCCATACCCTCTCCAGCATTTATTATTTGTAGACTTTTTGATGATGGCCATTCTGACTGGTGTGGGGAGGTACCTCGTTGTAGTTTCAATTTGCATTTCTCTAATAATTAGTGACACTGAGCATCTTTCATGTGCCTGATAACCATCTGGATGTCTTCTTTGGAGAAATGTCTATTTAGGTCTTCTGCCCATTTTTTGATTGATTTTTTGATATTGAGTTGTATGTGCTGTTTGTATATTTTGGAAATTAAGCCCTTCTTGGTCACATCATTTGCTAATACATTCTCCCAGTCCATAGGTCATCTTTTGATTTTGTTACAGTTTTCTTTGCTGTGCAAAAGCTTGTAAGTTTGATTAAGTCTCATTTGTTTATTGTCGCTGGTATGTCTTCTTTCTGCCTTTGGAAACTGATCTAAGAAAATACTGTTATGATTTATGTCAGAGAATATTTTGTTTACGTTCTCTTCTCAGCCATGTGATCTTAAACCTCATTAGTTTGCTATGAGGATTAAATAATACATCTGCAAAGTTCTGGAGTTGCTAAGATCACCCTCACTTCTGGTACTAACTGCAAATTCAGGAGGTCCCAAGATCACCTCATGGGAATTCCCTGGCAGTCCAGTGGTTAGGAATCCTGACTCTACGCTTCCACTGCAGGGGGCCCAGTTTCGATCCCTGGTTGGGGAACTAGCATCCCACAAGTTGCATGGCGTGGCCAAAAAGAAAAGTAAAAGCTCAATCCAAGATCACTCTCAAGCTTGATAATTCCCTTAAAGGACTCACAGAAATCTGCAAAGCCACTATACTGACTGGTACAGTTTATTACAATGAAAACATACTGATTCAAATTAGTCCAGGGGAGAGACACAGAGGGCAGAGTCCAGAAGAGTTCCATGTGCACAGCCTTCAGTTGTGCTCTCCTAGTGGAACCGTGCAAAGAGTGCTTATTTCTAGGAAAGATGCATGACTATATGCAGGGAAGCACGCTCAGTCTTGATGTGGAGTCTTTACTGGGGCTCAGTCATGTAGACTAGTTGACTGCCCACGTGCCTTACCTTAGGCTAAAGCCCTTCCAGAGGTCAAGCTGATGTTGCAGGGCCCAGTCTTTCTTTACCTCCCACCCTCTGCACCACCAATCAAATTGTTAGCCTAGACTATCCAGCATGGCCTAGGCCTTAAGTAAACAGACATTCTTACTAGGTCTGACAGCCCAAGGGCTTAGAGATTACCTCTAGGGCAAAGAGCTGAACATCCCTTTGGGCAAGTCTAATCTTTACTGAATGTACACAAGTTGATACACTCATTAAATGCACATAACCATTAATATTTTATTGTTTTAGTGGCCATGCTAGAGTCTCTCCTGCCGAAAGGGTACTATAAAAACACTTCCAAATTCTTACTCCTTTTGTTCTTCTTTTCTGGGTCTAAGCAGACACTTCTGTGTTGTTAAGAGGCTTTTTAGTTATTCATAGTAACATGTACCAGATTAAAACTCATAGCTTTGGTTAGACCCACCCTAGTTTTGTCTTGTTACTTTACCCCTTGAATGACCTGGGTGTTACCAGACCTTTTCAGGTATATATTTATAGACAACCCATGGGGCTATTTTGATGGTTGATCTGATGGTTGATCTCATTCATTATATATTGGATCTTACTAATCTCACCTTTAGTGTAATCTTATTTCCATGTTGCTTAGGGATTTATCACTTTAACTTCCTATATTCCCCACAAGAACCTATACCCACTATTTCAGCAGCCAAAGATTTTCTTCATGAGCAGCACTAAAAGCTCACACAAAACTCAGCAGCAAATAATTCCTTTTTAGGCAGCTTGAAAAGGTGCTCTCTTTGTCATAAAGCAAAAAGACACAATGAAAGGTTAGGTTCTTACTGCCCCATCTCATTATTGTTGATGAAAAACTCCAAATTAATTTGCTTCTGCTTATGGAAATATCTCCCTTAACCTTGGTGATTTAATGAGAAAGAATTTGTTTTAGAGATAGGCATTGCTTAACAGCATTTGGCATTTGCTCAGGTTGAACAATCATCCAGAGAGCATGTATCTTCTTTCTTTCTTTAGTGTAGTGATCACCGCAAAAATAGTACATGGAGTATGGTACAGAAAATCTTTAGCATGGTGGTTGGTGTAGAGGCTTTTATTAGGAGTAGGGGCTCTGTAGTTAAGTACCTGGGTTTACCCTGGTACAAGTCTACTTCTGACTTCAGACAAATAGTAATATCACTTTCTTCTTTTCAGATACAAAAGAAAAAAGGGTTTCTTTGTTTATCTGTTTTGTTTTCTGTTTGCTGTACCTCTAAAAGTGACTGACCCAGAGGAAGCACAAAATAAATATGTGTTGTTGAATGAACAAACGGTTGTGATGAGGATAAACTGCTATCATGTGTGCAAAGCCCTTAGACCAGGGCCTGGCACATAGTAAGCTCTCAGTAGATATTCATTTAAAAAACATACAGTTAAGACAAAAACAGATTAAACCCTTTATACTTAATAAAGAGTTCAGTGATGAGTTTATAGGAAATCAATTAATTATAATATTAGATTCCTATTTGTATTGTCCATTTATTTATTTATTCACCAAGTAAGTATCCAGCAATGATCATATGCACTATTACAGGTCCTGAGGATTCAGAGGTAAACAAAAATAGCCAAAAATAAAGCACATCCATGAAACATTCTGCCTAGCCCAGGGCAGTTCCTGTATGTCTATCAATAACCAATCCCTGAGGAAGAAGAAACCTATAGGACAGTGATAAAAACAAGGTATTCAAATTATTAACTTTATTATTAATCTTTTGGCATTTCTGTATCCATCAGATTCTCTAAAACTCTTGAGATACAAAAGCATTTTCTCTGAGACAAGAGATTATTCAGAGACTCGGCTCTTTACTGCCAACGTTTGCCCTAGGGAATTTCTCAACTAGTTCTTTCAGGTTATAGACATAATTGGCTATTAGTTATTTTAGTGCCATTGTTCTTGATATACATCTAAGCATCATCTCTGGGCCCTCTGAAAAGCAAGGTTTCTGTTTCTGATTAATCTGTGGCTGGTCACTGAGGATACTGAAGCAGCTCCTGGTTAATTAGACCATTTTATCTCTAACCTCATCTATTTTCTGAATGTAATAGTGATAGAGGTGCCAGCAGTTCCAAGCACAGCCCTGAAACCTTGCTAATCAGCATCTGTGATTTGCTAGTGGTACCACTGTTTGAATTGTTAAAGCCAAATTGTTATGAGAGGTTATGCATAAGTGGACATTTTTATCTCCAAGTCAATTATATATTTAATGAAACTTAAGGAGCTTATAAAGTTAATTAATAAATAAAAAGCAGCAACTATAGCACTTAGTGATGCAACTCAGGTGCACCCTCCCCCACCCCCACCCACCCCCACTCCCAGGACACACGCACAACATGATAAAATAGAGAAATGTGTACTTACATGGAAAGGAAGCACACACAGTGACAAAGAGTGTGGGCTCCTTATTTTATCAGCTGTGTGAACGTGGGCAAGTCACAGTCCTCTGAATGTCATCCTTCTTACCTGTCAAATGGACATAATATTAATACCTACAGGGCTGTTATAAGGATTAAAATACATTAAAATACTATTTTATAAAATATCCTTATCTGTCAAATGGACATAATATTAATAACTACAGGGTTGTTATAAGGATTAAAATGCATTAAATATTATTTTATAAAATATTTCATACAGTGTCTGCTCTGTAATGTGTGCTGATTATATGTTAGTTTTTATTATTCTAGGAAATGATTCCATCCTCCCAACTCATGCAAAGAAACAGTTAACTAATGTTGAAAAGCAATTACTTCACTTCTCCAGGGATTGCAGAAAATCAGAGGAAAAGGCAAAGACAGACAAGTTTTGCTGTTTCCACTGGGCTTCTTGAGATGTGTAGCCTATGTATACTAAAGTTTAGGCCAGAATACAAAGAGAAACTGAAAGGCAGAGAAAGAAATGAGTTTTATATGAAGTATTTGAAGCTCGTCTTCCCCAACATTTCCAAAAAACTGTCCATAAAAAACAAACAAAGAAACAAACTTATATCATAAGTTGCTATTTAAAAAGAAAAATCTGCCTTCAAGTAAGTTTGGGAAACACAGAATATTAGATTGCCTCTTGCACCTTAAAGAATAACAATTCTTATTTTAGTGTTGAAGTGTCTGAGAAATCTGGAACAGCTCTAATAAAAGAAATAATTCAAAAAAATGCTGAGCTAAGTGTTGTGGGTTCAACAGTGTCCTCCACAACATTTATGTCCACCTACAAACTAAGAATGAGATTATATTTGGCAATAGGGTCTTCAAAAATGTAATTAATTAAGGATATTGAGATAAAATCTTAACAGATTTTGATTGGGTCCTAAATCCAATGACTGGAGTCCTTTTAGAAGAAAACACACAGAGAAACAGAAGGTGGTGATGTGAAGATGGACACAGAAATTGAAGTGATGTATCTATGAGCCAAGGAAAACCAAGGATGGCCAACAACCACTAGACCCTAGGATGGAGGCATGGGAAGATTTCTGGAAGCCTCAGACCCTCCAGAATGAATCAATCCTGACGACAGCTTCATTTTAGACTTTAAGCCTTTTGGAACTGTGAGAGAACACATTTGTTGGTTTGAGCCTCTCAGTTATCGGTAATTTGTTACAGCGGCCCTTGGAAACATGTATATGGTATTACAAAACGGCCATTTGAAATGTGGAAAATGCCACTAAATATAGCTCAATAAAAGCTTTTTCTCTCTTCTGCCCATTTGTTTTTGTTCCAATTTTTGGTGATGGGGGTGACAAATTGTACAAAGTGGGTGGAGAAAACACTGCAAAACATTGTGATTGAGTTAAATTATGACTCAAAAGTGAGCTCTCCATTATTTTTTCTGTTATCACTTGTGCTCTTGTCAACAAAAGTCCTTGGCATTTGTGAATTATTGGTGTTTGTGAAAAGTTTACAAAGCAGTCAGCTTCTTCTATGCTACCTCTAGAAGAAACAAATAAAAGAAAGGATAAAATAGGTAATAGCCAATATACCATAGCAATGTTTGCTAAATGTCAGTTAGTGTCTCTGCTAGAATTGTTTTTATTTCTTTGTCTAGAAAATAAAGCACATATATATATTTTGTTTGTTTGTTTGCAGTACACGGGCCTCTCACTGCTGTGGCCTCTCCCGTTGCGGAGCACAGGCTCCAGATGTGCAGGCCCAGCAGCCATGGCTCATGGGCCTAGCCGCTCCGCAGCATGTGGGATCTTCCCGGACCGGGGCACGAACCCGTGTCACCTGCATCGGCAGGCGGACTGTCAACCACTGTGCCACCAGGGAAGCCCTAAAGCACATATTTTTAATCCAGTCATTTCTGGAGCAGCATCCAGTCATTACTATGTGAACTGAGTCTAACAGTATATGTGACACTTGCTCGGTCACTGAACAGCAAAGATACCTCCAAAGAAGCAAAAGAGACAGCCAAGATCATGGCATCAGAAGAAGCCAGAGACATTTGGACCCTTTGGGGATAGATAGGCAAATAAAAAAAACAGTAGATTTGCCCTAAGTCTAGTTCCTTCTTGTAAATGAAAAATGTTGCCTACCATATCAGTAAACAAAGGATGTTGCAGCAGCCATTAAGCCACTACAGCCGCCCTGACGGTGAGCCCTGAAGGAACTCAGGATGGAGACAAATGGGCTGCCCACCAAGCCCTCAGCCACTGCAGCCAGCAGTGCACCCTGAGGGGACTCTGGATGGGAAAGAACAGGATACTGGCCCTAGGTAGTTACGGTGCATATCAAAGGAATGATTTCAATGCGTCCTACCTTTTTCATGTTCCCATACATAGAAAAGTGCTTAATTCATTAACAGTAATCTTTTGATGTTCTGACTACCTGGTCTTTGTTGCAAAAACCCCTATGTATCCTGGCTCTTCCCTTACTTCTTTGGAGCAGTCCCTCAGAGCGATCTGAGAATCTGTCTCCTGTACTTGAAGTCCTCAGAAAATCTGATGAATAAAACATAACTCTCAACTTTTAGGTTGTGCATTTTTTTTTCCAGTAGACATTCTTATCTGGAGAGCACTTCAGATCTGGGCTCTCTGTTAAGCTCCTTAAATACAAGCATGGCAGCTACTGCTTCCTGGCAAATTTGCATGAGAATATGGACATGTTTTTCAACTGAAAAAATGTAATCACAAACTTAAATCATGTTTATGGCTCCCCAAAGACCTCAGGATTAATTTCTTATTCTTTAGGGTGACTAAAATGACCTTCTTGATGTTACTTTGAATATCTATCTCTCTAGCCTCATCTCTTGTCAACTCTTTCCTTAGCAAGGATTATGTGAGTTCTCCAAATTCTCCTTAATTTCTCTCAAATCAGGGCATTTGCATTTACTTACTCTTTCTTCTTTCTAAATAATCTCTTTATTCCTAATTCCTGTATCTTCATGAGTTGTTAAGATCATGGCTTCTGATGTGAAACAGACTAGTGTCAAAATTCTACCCTGTGTAAAATGCGGGAGAGTTAGCGTTTTCCTCACAGAGTTGTGTTAAGAATAAGATAATGAATGCTAAGCTAGTACACCTAACAGTAAGTAAATTGTCAAAAATGTCATCATCCTCATCATCTTTCAAACCCGATCTGAGACAGAATTTGTACTAGAAAGTGTTCTCTGATTTTATAACTTTAAATTAGATGAAAATTATCAATAATTATCAGAACAATCCAAACATTAATTCTCTTATATTCACTAATTCCAATTCCAGAAAATTATACTAATAATCATAAATATAGAAAAGGCATTCATTATTTCATTGTTTTGGTAATAGAAAACCAAAATATGGAACAATGTAAATATTTTCATTTAGATGTACCAGTCATATGATGGATTATTATGAAATTTTCAAAATGTATAGTTCCATTAAAAATAAATTTTCACAAGTGCTAATTAAGAGCAGGGAAATGCTTATCTCATATTTTGAGTAATAGCAGAGATTAAAAATTAACAGCATAGTATATAGTAAAAAATCCTGGAATTATCGGTACCAATATCCTAATAGTAGTTATTTTTCAAAAACACAATTGGGTATTTTTTCTCTTCATGTTTGAGTCTTGCAAATATTCCATAATGAACATCTATTGTTTATATAATGGCATAAAATTAAAACTTTAAACTTAAAACAATACTGGTTGAGTAAATAAAACTTTTTCCTACATGTCCATACCAGTCCCTGCCAATGAGATATGTGACGTATTTCTCGTCTAAATTTTCACCTATCGCAAAGAACATGGAAATGGGTTGATAAAGAACATGAAGGGGAAAAAATCAATAGGAAAGAGAAGAAGAAAAAGCCTGATGCATATTCATCTTTGTAAAATGTTTACAAAGTCAATGTAGCATCACAGGATAAACTGTTTATGTTCAAACACTGAAGTGAAAAAAGAAAAGGCAAAATTCAGAACTAGCTGAACCTTGAAAGAATAAACAGAAAATGTCAAGTGCTTCTCTCACATAGGGAATCAGCCAGTCTCCCTACTCATAAAAGAAAAGAAAAAATCTTTTGTTGATTATGAGTCCGAAAAAATTGAACTCGTGTTTCTCATTTCTGTAAACTATCCCTTTCATTTAATCTTTATATTGGGAAGAAGACAATATAGCATAATGAATTAGGGGATGCTATTTCATTTTCTTATTTCACATTCAAGTTTGGTGTAGTGTAATGATGGTGTTTATGAAGTTTAAACCGATGTAGCAAGAGAGAAATAAAGAGAATAAGTGTTCATCCACTCTAAGGAGCATTTCTTGATAAGAAAGATCACATTGGCAAGTACAGGAAATACATGAGAGGTTTTTATCAACCAATAATTTTACATTTATAAGAAATTTTCAGTGTGATAAATTGGAAAAAATATAAATCTATTTCTAAATAAATAAATTTTTAACCAAAATGAGGAAATCTTAACAAAAATGTTTCACAGTTACAGGGAGATAAAGGCAAAATGAAATGACAAATACCTCAGCCTAGCCTGTGAGAAAAGAGCTGAAAAAGAACCAGAAAATTATAAATGAGCAGATCTGCCCTTGGCTGTAGGCAAGATCTCTAAGACAGTAATAAGGAGTGAGGTTACCAAACATCCAGAGACAGATGAGCTGATAAAACTTAATCAGGCTAGTTTCACAAAGGGCAAACCTATTCTGACAAATTTGGTGGCATTTTTGCTTGGCACAGAGGGCAGGAAAAGTACATGACTAGAATGAGAGATAGAATTGTACGTGAGGAAATAGACAGGCATAGATGACATACATGGGAGTGAGGTACTGTTTTAACTTTCCAAAGGAGGCCACTTGGGTGACATTTAACCCCCAAAACACTGATTTCATTAAGATATTCATGCTGGCAATAAGTACAAGCAGGACTGATAGATCAGCATGCTTTGCTGTGACACTGTGTAACCAAAATTAAGTCTGTCATCATCAAATAATATACATTGGGGTAATATGTCTGGCATTCATAGATTTTTAGAGTGCTTTTCTCAGTTATTTATTTTTCTTTATCCCAAATTTTCTTTCTTCAGTTTGTTATTGGTATATACATGGAATCAATGCCATTTCAGGCAGACACAATCTTATCTCAGAGAGCAACCAAAGAGGGCCCTGTAATATCTCAATGATAATAATAGGTTTCCAGGGGTTTTCTAACATCTTCACTCTGGGACATTTTAGCAAAGTGCTTTTTGGTGCTTTGTGTTCCTGACAGCATGCTGTTATTTTTCAAAGGTTAATGCTGAAATGCTCTAAATTGGGCAAGTTATAGGGTCAAAGACCCAGAAGTTCAAAAGACAGAATCTAAGTTTGCCTCTCAGTCAGCCCCTCAGCCTACAAATAAGCTTGTCCCTTTTTTCCTAAAAATATAAATAATCAGAACTGAAGCTCACATATACCAACAGCTCTAGGCCCTGCTGTTATTTCTGTTCATCTCTCTCTTTCTCTCTGCCATCAGATTTCTTTGTAGAGTACTTTATATACAACACCATAGTTTTCTCTGTCTTAAATTTATTTAAAATTTGGCCTTTATGTCTCAATCCATCTTGACTTTGAAAATGAAATTTCTCCTAAAGAAGAAACAAGAGATTTTCTGATGACCAACACTAGTGCTTTGCTGTTGTTTTTGTTTTTCATTATTAGTAACATGTGACAATCTTAACTATGTCCTTTATTAAAAGCTCTCCTTTCTTGGTCTCCCATGTGATGGGTGTGCTGGGCAGAATAATGGCTCCAAAGATGTCCATACGCTAATCCCTGGATGGTGTGAATATGTTAGATTACATGGGGAAGGAGAATTAAAGTAGCAGATAAAATTAAGGTTGCTAATCAGCTGATCTTAATAGGGAGATTATCTTGGATGATCTGGATGAGCCCAGTGTAATCATAAGGGTCCTTAAAACTAGAAGAGAGACAAGTGAATCAGGAAAAATGTGACTATGGAAGAATAGCCAGAGTAATTTGATATCAGAAGGATTCAATGTGCTGTTGCTGTCTTTGAAGTTGGAGAAAGGGGGTCCACAAACCAAGGAATGCAGGCAGCTTCTAGAAGCTGGAAAAGGCAAAGAAAAGGACTCTACTCTGGAGCCTTGAGAAGGGGATACAGTTCTACCAATATTGATTTTAGCTCAGTGAGACCCATTTTGGAATTCCGACCTACAGAATTATAAGATAATAAATATGTGTAAGTTTCTGCAACTAAATTTCAGGTAATTTGTTATGGTAGCAATAGAAAACTCATACAATGATCCTGGTAAAATAGTCTCAACTTCTCATATAGATCTTCCTCAGAATTTTTTGGCTGTTTTCTCTCTTTTGTCAATTCTATAGATGTTGATGATCATTGGCCTTCCATCTTCAGTTTTCCTTTTTATTTAAAGTCCATGTTGTGACTACCTTTTACAAAGCAATGCCATCCAACTCTGCCTCTGTCCCCAGCCCCCTCCAACTTTGAGTCCTTCTGGCAATTCAAATTTAACATGTCTTAATGATATTCTTTAAATGACAAAAATCACGAATCTCTAACAAATATAAATAAGCCCATCTGAAAAATTTTGCTTAAACAAATCAATTAATGTGGAAACCAGTAAAATGTTGCAACTTGTTCAAAACAGAATGCAAAGAACCACACAGGCGATAAGAAATGGTAATATAAATTCATAAATAGATGCAATATGGGTTTATCATGGCTAAATCATATGGCATGTGAATTATATTTCAAGAAAGCTGTTACAAAACAAAACAAAGGGATGGTTTCTCCATAAGGGAAAAAGGGAAAAAACCAATGGCATTCCACGGGACAAAATTCATTTGCATTTTAATGGTTAGAATCATTTGCCTTCTTAATAGTTTTCCACCTCCTTACACTGCTGTAAAATAGATAAAAGACATTGAAAGGCAAAATTAACCCCAAAAAGTGCACTGAACAGGACACTCAGTAATCTTTTCATGTCCCTTTTGAAATCTTTCACAAATATTCCTGGTTTGTCCTGTCACAACACATATCTCTTGTCTATTCACTTTTTCATTCTCCTGATGATCATTTTACACATTATCATCTCTTCTCAAACTTCCCATACTTCCTCTGTGTCAGCTAATGATATTCCTTTCTCCTTCCTAAGAAAGGGAAAAAAAAATCTGAATATTATTTTAACAGGTTTTCAATCCCACTTGTATCAGTACGTTTTCTATCTGCCTCTACTCTGCCTTCCTCCTGTTATTGTGAAAGAACCTTTCTAGGGCCAGTTACTACACAATGAACTAGATCCCTCCTCTGTCACGCCAAGGGCATCACTCAATTGTCAAGGAGGAACAGCTTAAGGTGTAAGATTCTAAAACGTGAACCTAAATACTTGCAGAATTTCTTCAATAATTTTATTCTCTAAACCCAGTTTGCCTTGTAAAATGATTCTCTGCAGTGAATGGATGTTTATCTAATCATTCAAACTTCCATTCACATCTGTGTGATTACAGAAAACATGGGGTGTGTAGGCTAGTAACTCGTAAGGAAATTGTTTGTGTCTGAATGAATGTTTAAAAAATGAATGAAAAATGAATTAAACCTATATCTACTTTCTCATCTCCTTTCGTCCTCACTGCCCTTAGTCTTTCTTCTTCTCCTTTTCCCTTTAACAGTTAAGGACTTCAACATACATGCATTCTTGCATTCATCCACAACAGCTAGCTCAAAGTAATCTTAAATGTTCTCTTTCCTTCATCTTTCACATCAAATCAGTTATACCAGTCTGTTGGTATTGCCTCTAAACACTTCAAAATGGTTCACTTCGTCCTCATTCTTTTCATTGTTACTGACAATGCCCCAGTTATCTCAGTGTTTTCAAATGTTTGATAAATAATCTTCCTGATCTGTGGTTTTTCTTCCCCTATCCTCCCCCAGTTAGTCATAGATCTAAGTTTGTCATATGCCTGCTTAAAATTGAAAACACTCCCATGTTTTCTAACTTTTACACATCAGGTTGAAACCTCTGTCATATCACTGAAAGTCCTTCAAAACTCTTCTAAACCTACAATTCCATCCTTATATTTCATTACTCTCCTTCGTTCCAGACCAGTTACATTTTTTGAATGACAGGTATTTTCATATCACTATTCTTAAAGTTTCCTTACTATTCCCTTTTCTTTCAAAGGCATTCTCACTCTCATTCTTTTACACTTAGTTCAAATATTGCATCTTTTGTCACTCGTCCATAACCTCTAAGTAGAATTAATTACTTCCTTCTCTGGACTTCCTTAAAATTAAATTTTTGCTTTTGTTAGAACACTTATCCTGTAATAATGCAATTAGTTAATTGTTTTTGTCAGCCTCCCTTTCTGGAGTATATATCAGAGTGATGCAGAGTATGGGTTCTGGAGTCAGACTGCCTAAATTCAAAACTGGATTCCAACACTCTCTAGCTGTTTGTTATTGACTAAGTTACTTAAGTTCCTCAAACATCAATTTCTTCACTCTTATAATGGGAATACGGGAATCTATGTGACAGAATTTATGTAAGGATAAAATAATTCCTATAAAAGTTCAACTTTGTTCCTGGCTCTTACTATACGCCAAAATTGCTCTTATTTGATTATAAGCATCTTCAGTGCAATTCATTTATTTATTTTTGCATTGTCAGCGCATAAAGGTTTAACACATAATCAAAGCTAATTAAATGTGGTTGAATTTACTTATGTTGGCCTTTATCACTGTGTGCTGGCAATATCAAAATAAGCAACGATGGAGAATTTTATTTTGGTTTGGCTTTAGACTGAAGAGATCAACAGATGTGAAATATATGGTAAGGCACACTTATTATGATTTACTTTATTATCTGTGTGCCACTTCCAATATGTCATATACTTTCCAGGCAGGTTTAAGGCTTAACTTCCAAATCAGTAGGTCACCACAGTTGTCTGAGTAGACTGAAATACTGCAGGTCTCCAATGCTATACCATGTGTATACCATTAGTTCATTCTGCTAGAGTAACTTATAAAAAAATAATCAAAATGATTCCATCATGTTCAGAGTAGATTCTCAGTTAAGAATTGTCTTCTCAAATGTCTGTTGCATGAAAGAAATATCAAGCATGGCCACTCTCTGGTAACTATTAACCTCCTCCTCTACAGACTTTTGATGTTTACTTAAATAAGAAGTCATTGATTATCCAGGTGTAAAAAAAATGCCAAAGTCAAAATATAGCTTGAATCTAATTAATGCTTAAAGTTAACGCTAATTTGACCCTATATTTTTTCCCCAGCTTTACTGAGATATAATTGACATTGTATAAGTCAATTGAGATATAACAGCATTGTGTATGTTTAAGGTGTACAATGTAATGATGCACTATATGTATTGTGAAATGATTACCCCATAAGGTTAGTTAATACATTCATCACCTCATGTAGTAACAATTTTTTGTGTGTTTAAGAGCTTACTGCTTAGCAAATTTCAAATATACAATACACTCTTGTTAACTATAATCACCATGCTGTACATCTTTATATACCCCAAACTTACTCATACTAGATGTTTGTACCTTTGACAACCTTCACCTATTCCCATCTCCCCCATTCTTCCTCACCCCTACTCCTGGCAACCACCAATCTGTTCTGTTTCTATGAGTTCCAGTTCTCTAGAATCCACTTATAAGTGAGAATGAGTTATTTCACTCAACATAATGTCCTCAAAGTTCATCCATGTTGTGACAAACACGAGTACTTCCTTCTTCTTCATGACTGAATAAGTCCATATATATATGTGTGTGTGTGTGTATACACACACACACACATATATATATATACATACACATATATGTATATACCACATTTTCTTTATTCATCCACTGATGGATATTTAGGTTGTTTCCTGTCTTGGCTATTGAAAAAAATGCTGCAATAAACATGGGAACCTACTTTTTTGAAACAATTTCAAATATATCTGTAGAATGTATTGTCATCAAACCATCAGTAGAATAAAATTCTCTTTTCATTAAAATTTAAAGACCAATGAGTCCAAAAAAATCAGTCTCTCCACCCCAGCCCTCATTACCAAGCCATATCAGTATATACAACTATTTCTTGGACAGCTAAACCTATGAGCCCCAAGGAGCCGTGAAAATCAACATCTGCAAATCTGAACTAATTCTTTGATTTTTTCCCCTATTTTGAAAAACAGTAAATCTCTGAGCAATTTTTAATGTTTCCTTTCCACTTAAGCATCCTCCAAATTCAATTAGTTGACAAATCACCTTTTCATTTTTCCTTTCTATTCTTACTCTCGCTGCATTACTTTAGGATGTATCTCTCCGCTTGGACTATTGCAATAATCTCATATCTATGTTTTAAACTCTATTTATCTTCTTTATTCTCTGATATAGCTGATGATTTTTCTCTCTCTTGTTTTTCCACTAAAAAATAATCTTAACATGTCTTCCCTGTATAAAACCTACCACAAGCTAAGCATCAAGATATACTGGGAATTCCAGTGCAGAGCTCTAGAGTCAGATTTAAGACTCACGTCTGCCTCTAATTCTTAAATAAGGTACTTGACCTCCCTGGAGTTACTTCTCCTCCCCTGTAAATTAGGTGGAATATCTCTGATACACCTTCTTTTTTGTCTATTTTAAAATTCTGTGACTTGCTTAGAATAACAAGGGAAATTGGTGAGAGAGAGAGAGAGAGAGAGAGAGAGAGAGAGAATGAGAGAAAGATAGAAAGAATAAGAGAAGAGAGAGAGAGAGATTTTCTCTTTATAAAACCTTAATTTCAGGGAAGACACAACTGACCTTAGTCTAGGGTAGGTTTGACAGGCTAAAGAAATTGGTTTGGAAACTAAGGCAGAGGCTTAGTAAGAGAAAATAAATAAATAAAGCAGACAGAATAGAGCTCTTTTAGTCCTGGAAATAAACAGAACTCTGGTGGATATGCTGTAGGGTGTACAACCTTGGACTTGGAGTCAAACCTCTGAGTACCCCTTCTGGAATATCACTAGCAGTGTGACCTTGATCAAATCATTTAAATTCTGTAAACTTTAGTCATGTTATCTCTCTTGATCTGGTATGATGTTTTTTATTTGCTATTTAAAGTCACTTTCCCTTGGGCACAGGGATACTTGTTGAATAAGGTAGACCCTTAGAGGCCCTGAGGGCCTCTCGCCACTACTTTGTGCAAACATGGCCCAACTACTGCTGCTGGCCACTGGATTCTGCCCCTCACCAGCTGCCTGACCAACATGTTGTGCTCTGGACCATTCCCCCAACTCACAGCAGATGGACAATGCTCAAGGCACTGCAGTCTCTGTGCCAGGATAGCCCAGGTACCAAGAGCAGGAATGGACAAAAGCCTCACCCTTAACAAGCAGCCCAACACTATGTACTATGTACTAATGTACTATGGTGCTGCCAGGTGGGGGCAGGAATGACCACCTCCATGCCCTGCTCTGAGACACAACGGCACACTCACAGCAGACCCTGACGCTGTGTGAGCTCTACCTGGGCTCCATCCTGGAGCTGGGGCTGGAGGTGTCACTAGGCAGAGGGGATGAGGGGAAGCCAGGAGAGGCCTGAGGCATCAGGAGATGAGGAGCAAAAGGAGAAGAACCTGTCCAAGGGGGCAGGCTTGGAGGTGGCTGGAGGAGGCATCACCCATTAGCCAAGGCTCCAAGCACTCAGGGCTTATCAGACTCATTGGACTTGACTTAACAAAGCATAAAATTACAGGTAATAGTATCAAGAATGTTAAGATGGTGACTTCAGAGCATTAAACTAGAATTGCTAGGCCCTTCTAAGTGCCTAGCCCTGTGCAGTCGCATTGGTTACACACCCTGGTTTTAGTTTCTTCTTTGGTAAAAACAAGCACAGATATCTTCTTTTCTTTTACTTTTTTTGCTTGTTTTGTTTTGCCCTGTTTTTAATGAATTGGAAAATAATTTAAAAATTGAACTTCTGTAACAGAAGATGTTTTGGGGGGGCCCAGGAGCCTGGGTGGGGAAATTTATTGGGAGGGATAGGACTGTAGCACAAAGAGAGATGCCAGCAATTTTCTCTCTGGGTGTGACCTTGGAGAGTTCAAGTCTTAACCCTCTGTGAAACCTGAAATTGCCTAAGCCCAAACAACGAAATTCAAGTAAAACCACGGATAATATGCCTTTTAGTTCTGTCCTCCTTTAGATGCAGGTCTTCTCATGTGCTTAACTTTGACCCTAATAACTTCCCCTGAAAACAAATGGTTGTCTGTCCAGGTTATCTGCACTTTGGTATTTCTGGAGAGGAGAAAAGCAGCAGAACACTGGTCATTCTATACTGTTTATTTGAATCAGTCTTTCCCAACATTCTGTCCATTGCGGAAAAACAGAAACTGTACAGTCAATGACTCATGGAACCCAGAGGCAGGTCTCACTAGAAACTGGAACCAAGGATTAATAAGCTTAGGGAATAAAGTCCTGCTTTACTATTTATTCTTTCTCTCCATCATTCTACTGACTGCCTGTCTGTCTGTCTCAATCTTTGTCTCTATATAGACTAGCATTCTCTTTTTCTTTTTTCATATTTACACAATTTTATTTTATTTACATCATATACAGAAATTTTTTCATCGTTTATATACTGTATTTGTGTGTACCCAACACTGTTCTTACATTTTTTTTAACATCTTTATTGGAGTGTAATTGCTTTAAAATGTTGTGTTAGTTGCTGCTGTATAACAAAGTGAATCTCCTATACGCATACGTATATCACCATATCCCCTCCCTCTTGCACCTCCCTCCCTCCCTCCCTATCCCACCCCTCTAGGTGGTCACAAAGCACCAAGCTGATCTCCCTGTGCTATGTGGCTGCTTCGGTAGGTTGCTTTGGGTAGTAGAGTCATTTTCACAATGTTGTTTCTTCCAATCCAAGAACATGGTATATCTCTCCATCTGTTTGTAACATCTTTAATTTCTTTCATCAGTGTCTTATAGTTTTCTACATACAGGTCTTTTGTCTCCTTAGGTAGGGTTATTCCTAGGTATTTTATTCTTTTTGCTGCAATGGTAAATGGGAGTATTCCCTTAATTTCTCTTTCAGATTTTTTATCATTATTGTATAGGAATGCAAGAGATTTCTGTGCATTAATTTTGTATCCTGCAACTTTACCAAATTCGTTGATTAGCTCTAGTAGTTTTCTGGTAGCATCTTTAGGATTCTCTAAGTCCTCTGTATCATGTCATCTGCAAACAGTGACAGTTTTACTTCTTTTCTGATTTGGATTCCTTTTATTTCTTCTTTTCTGATTGCTATGGCTAAAACTTCCACAACTACGTTGAATAATAGTTGTGAGAGTGGGCAACCTTGTCTTGTTCCTGATCTTAGTGGAAATGGTTTCAGTTTTTCACCACTGAGAACGATGTTGGTTGGGGTTTGTCATATATGGCCTTTATTATGTTGAGGTAAGTTCCCACTATGCCTCCCTTCTGGAGAGTTTTTATCATAAACGGGTGCTGAATTTTGTTGAAAGCTTTTTCTGCATCTATTGAGATGATCATACGGTTCTTCTCCTTCAATCTGTTAAAATGGTTTATCACATTGTTTCATTTGCGTATACTGAAGAATCCTTGCATTCCTGGGATGAACCCCACTTGATCATGGTGTATGATCCTTTTAATATGCTCTTAGATTCTGTTTGCTAGAATTTTGTTGAGGAGTTTTGCATCTATGTTCATCAGTGATATTGGCCTGTAGTTTTCTTTTTTTGTGGCATCTTTGCCTGGTTTTGGTATTATGGTGATAGTGGCCTCATAGAATGAGTTTGGGAGTGTTCCTCCCTCTGCTATATTTTGGAAGAGTTTGAGAAGGACAGGTGTTAGCTCTTCTCTAAATGTTTGATAGCATTTGCCTGTGAAGCCATCTGGTCCCGTTCTTTTGTTTGTTGGAAGATTTTTAATCACAGTTTCCATTCCAGTGCTTGTGATTAGGTTTGATTATATTTTCTATTTTATTTCTTCCTGGTTCAGTCTCAGACGATTGTGCTTTTCTAAGAATTTATCCATTTCTTCCTTGTTGTCCATTTTATTGGCATATACTTGCTTGAAGTAATCTCTCATGATCCTTTGTATTTCTGCAGTGTCAGTTGTTACTTCTTTTTCATTTATAATTCTGTTGATCTGAGTCTTCTCCCTTTTTTTCTTGATGAGTCTGGCTAATGGTTTACCAATTTTGTTTATCTTCTCAAAGAACCAGTTTTTACTTTTATTGATCTTTGCTATTGTTTCCTTCATTTCTTTTTCATTTATTTCTTATCTGATCTTTATGATTTCTTTCCTTCTGCTAACTTTTGGGGGTTTTTTAATCTTTTTCTATTTGCTTTAGGTATTAGGTTAGGTTGTTTGAGATTTTTCTTGTTTCTTGAGGTAGGATTGTATTGCTATAAACTTCCCTCTTAGAACTGCTTTTGCTACATCCCGTAGGTTTTGGGTCATCATGTTTTCATTGTCATTTGTTTCTAGGTATTTTTTTTTATTTCCTCTTTGATTTCTTCAGTGATCTCTTGGTTATTTAGTAGCATATTGTTTAGCCTCCATGTGTTTGTATTTTTTATAGTGTTCTTCCTGTAATTGATATCTAATCTCATAGTGTTATGGTCAGAAAAGATACTTAATACGATTTCAGTTTACTTAAATTTACCTAGCCTTGATTTGTGACCCAAGATATGATCTATCCTGGAAAATGTTCCATGAGCACTTGAGAAGAAAGTGTATTCTGGGTTTTTTTGAATGGAATGTCCTATAAATATTAATTAACTCCATCTTTCTCCATTGCTACTCCAGCTTTCTTCTGATTTCCATATGCATGGAATATCTTTTTCCATCCCCTCATTTTCAGTCTGTATGTGTCCCTAGGTCTGAAATAGGGCTCTTGTAGACAGCATATGTACAGGTCTTGTTTTTGTATCCATTCGGCCAGTGTATGTCTTTTGGTTGGAGCACTTAATCCATTTACATTTAAGGTAATTATCGATATGTATGTTCCTATTACCATTTTCTTAATTCTTTGGGTTTGTTATTGTAGGTCTTTTCCTTCTCTAGAGAAGTTCCTTTAGCATTTGTTGTAAAGCTGGTTTCGTGGTGCTGAATTCTCTTAGCTTTTGCTTGTCTGTAAAGTTTTTAATTTCCCTGTCAAATTTGAATGAGATCCTTGCTGGGTAGAGTAATCTTGGTTGTAGGCTTTTTCCCTTTTAAAACTTTAAATATATCCTGCCACTCCCTTCTGGCTTGCAGAGTTTCTGCTGAAAGATAGCTGTTAACCTTATGGGGATTCCGTTGTATGTTATTTGTTGCTTTCCCCTTGTTGCTTTCAGTATTTTTTCTTTGTATTTAATTTTTGATAGTTTGATTAATATGTGTCTTGGTGTGTTTATCCTTGAATTTATCCTGTATGGGACTCTCTGCACTTCCTGGACTTCAATGAATATTTCCTTTCTCATATTAGGGAAGTTTTCAACTATAATATCTTCAAATATTTTCTCAGTCCCTTTCTTTTTCTCTTCTTCTTCTGGGACCCCTATAATTCAAATGTTGGTGCATTTAATGTTTTCACAGAGGTCTCTGAGACAGTCCTCAATTCTTTTCATTCTTTTTTTCTTTATTCTGCTCTGCGGTAGTTTTTTCCACTATTTTATCTTCCAGGTCACTTATCCGTTCTTCTGCCTCAGTTATTCTGCTATTGATTCCTTCTAGAAAAATTTTCATTTCATTTATTGTGTTGTTCATCATTGTTTGTTTGCTCTTTAGTTCTTCTCGGTCCTTCTTAAACATTTCTTGTATTTTCTCTATTCTATTTCCAAGATTTTAGATCATGTGTACTATCATTACTCTGAATTCTTTTTCAGGTAGACTGCCTATTTCCTCTTCATTTGTTTGGTCTGGTGGGCTTTTCCCTTGCTCCTTCATCTGCTGCATATTACTCTGTCTTCTCATTTTGCTTAACTCACTGTGTTTAGGGTCTGCTTTTCACAGGCTGCAGGTTCGTAGTTCCGATTGTTTTTGATGTCTGCCCCCAGTGGCTAAGATTGGTTCAGTGGGCTGCGTAGGCTTCCTGGTGGAGGGGACTGGTGCCTGTGTTCTGTGGATGAGGCTGGATATTGTCTTTCTGGTGGGCAAGACCACGTCCAGTGGTGTTTTGGGGTGCTTGTGAATGTAGTGTGATTTTAGGCAGCTTCTCTGCTGATGGGTGGGGTTGTGTTCCTTTCTTGCTAGTTGTTTGGTATGGGGTGTCCTGCAGTGGAGACTGCTGGTCGTTGAGTGGAGCTGGGTCTTAGCACTGAGATAGAGATCTCTGGGAGAGCTCTTGCTATTTGATATTAAGTGGGGCCAGGAGTTCTCTGGTAGTCCAATGTCCTGAACTCGGCTGTCCCTCCTAAGAGGCTCAGGCCTGACACCAGGCCAGAGCACCAAGGCCCTGTCAGCCACACAGCTCAGAAGAAAAGGGAGAAAAAAAAGAAAGAAAAATAAATAAATAAATAAATAAAAGTTATTAAAATTAAAAATATTTAAATATCATTAAAATAAAAGATAAAATAAAATAAAAATAAAATAATAATAAAAAAAAAGAAGAGAGCAACCAAACCAATAAAGAAATCCACCAATGATAACAAGCACTAAAACTTAAACTAAGATAACCATATAAATCAGAAACTCATCAGTAGCGTACAGGAAAGCGCAAGTGTACAGTTTCTCCCAAAGTCCACCGCCTCAATTTTGGGATGATTTGTTGTCTATTCAGGTATTCCACAGATGCAGGGTACATCAAGTTGATTGTGGAAATTTAATCCGCTGCTTCTGAGGCTGCATGGAGCAACTTCCCTTTTTCTTCTTTGTTCGCACAGCTCCTGGGGTTCAGCTTTGGATTTGGCCCCGCCACTGCAGGTAGGTCGTTCTCTGGTGTCTGATCTTCACGCAGACAGGAGGGGGTTAAAGGAGCAGCTGATTAGGGGGCTCTGGCTCAGTCAGGCCGGGGGAGAGGGAGGGGTACGGAATGTGGGACGAGCCTGCAGCGGCAGAGGCCGGCATGATATTGCAACAGCCTGAGCTGTGCCCTGTGTCCTCCCAGGGAAGTTGTCCCTGGATCATGGGACCCTGGCAGTGTTGGGATGCACAGGCTCCCAGGAAAGGAGGTGTGGATAATGACCTGTGTTTGCACTCAGGCTTCTTGGTGGCTGCAGCAGCAGCCTTAGCGTCTCATGACTGTCTCTTGTGTCTGTGTTGAATGCTGTGGCTCGAGCCCGTCTCTGAAGCTCATTTAGGCGGTGCTCTGAATCCCCTTTCCTTGCGCACCCTGAAACAATCGTCTCTTGCCTCTTAGGCAGCTCCAGACTTTTTCCCGGACTCCCTGCAGGCTAACTGTGGTGCACTAGCCCCCTTCAGTCTGTGTTCACGCAGTCAACCCCAGTCCTCTTCCTGGGATCTGACCTCCAAAGTCAGAGCCTCAGCTCCCAGCACCCACCCACACTGGCGGGTGAGCAGACAAGTCTCTCAGGCTGGTGAGTGCTGGTCGGCACCGATCCTCTGTGCGAGAATCTCTCTGCTTTGCCCTCTGCACCCCTGTTGCTGCACTCTCCTCCATGGCTTCCCCCCACCACTCACCACCCTTCTCTGCAAGCGAAGGGGTTTCCTAGTGTGTGGAAACTTTTCCTCCTTCACAGCTCCCTCCCCTAGGTGCAGGTCCCGTCCCTATTCTTTTGTCTCTCTTTTTTCTTTTTCTTTTGTGGTACGCGGGCCTCTCACTGTTGTGGCCTCTCCCGCTGCGGAGCACAGGCTCCAGATGCACAGGCTCAGCGGCCATGGCCCATGGGCCCAGCTGCTCCACGGCATGTGGGATCCTCCCGGACCGGGGCATGAACCCGCATCCCCTGCATCGGCAGGCGGACTCCCAACCACTGCGCCACCAGGGAAGCCCTCTTTTTTCTTTTGCCCTACCCAGGTACGCTGGGAGTTTCTTGCCTTATGGGAAGTCTGAGGTCTTCTGCCAGCATTCAGTAGGTGTTCTGTAGGAGTCGTTCCACATGTAGATGTATTTTTTAAGTAGCTGTGGGGAGGAAAGTCATCTCCACATCTTACTCATCTGGCATCTTGAGGGTCCATCTAGACTAGCATTCTCTTAACTCTTAACAAGTTTTATGGAAGACAAAGGCTCTAATAATCCTGAAGATACTCCTCTCTATTCAAGTAACAATCAGAAACTAAGAACCTCTTCATTTTATTTCCTAATTCCCAGGAGAGAGAAGTACAGCAGCCGAGCAGGACATATTCACCTTTTGTCCAGTCATTCATGGCCATAAGAATGAGGTGAATTAAAAAAATATGAATTTAAGGGCCTATTCCTATGAGTTAAGAGATGATTCTCCATAAAGATGTTCATGAACTGTTCAGAAATGACAAAATGTGACTGCCGTCAATATAATTAAAAGTTTTTTGCATTCAGGGGGATGACATGAACTTTAGATTCTGGTAGTTTGATCCAGTATTGGAGTCAGCTCATAGGACTAATTTTTTTTTTTAACTCCATGGAAGATAAAAAGGAAGAAAAATGGGGCAGAACCCTACAAGAATTTTCAATAACACTGTATAATTTGCTTTTAATTGTCATTTAAAATTATTTACTTTTCAACATTCCTCTATTGCAAAGTTCTTCCTTTATTGCCAAGTAAAACATTTCTTATTGTGTAGCATTATATTGTAGGTGATTTTATAGCAGTAGGTGTTGTCAATACAATTATTTAATCACTTATTGCTCAAAATACCAACACTTTTCCTAAGGTCTAGTGTACTTTTAAAGAAAAGGTACTTAAAAAGCATTTTTGATTTTTTGCTTTTGATATTATATTGTCACATGGTTTCAGCTCTTCTTGTACAGAAAGCTCATGTTGTCCTTGCTTTCTGACACTGTAGGCAAAGCAACAAAAGTCTGCTATTATTTAATCATTTCATTGCAGTATGAAAAAAATCTAAGGATTTACCACAAGAGACTAAACAATTAGTTGACAAAAGCTAGACATTTTACTCGTATGAATTCAAGCTCTTAAAAATTTGATAACAACAAATATAAATGACTAAATAAGATATGGACTGATGATAATTCACCAAGACCAAGCTTTTCTGTCTTTCAAAATGAACCAAAGTTTGTTAGAAAATGCCTGATTCTATTCGTCTCAAGTTCTTCATCTGTCAAATGGGAATGGAAATGTATGTCTCATAAAACGTGTCACAGGAACTTAATTTGTTACTTGGTGCATGTAAAACTCCTTGGAAAACTACAAATTACTCTTCCAAATATAAAATATTATTAAGTCAAGTTATACCCTTAATTTAGGTTATATGAAGATTGAACAGAGCTTTTCTCTGAGTGAAGGTAAAGGAAGATAAATTAACATTTGTTGTCTGCCTATTTTGTGCATAGCGCGGTGCTTAATATTTCAGCCAGGTTTTCTTTTTAGGGGGCGAGGAAGGTGGTTGAAAATGTTTAAATTATAAAGATCTATGAAAAAACAAACAAAAAAACCCCCTCATATTCCACTTGAATTTTTGCTATGAAAGAAGATAATATTAGCACTCACATTTCAAACTATATTCTTTTACCCATCCCTCATTTTTCTGTTTATACTGTTATTTTTATATTATCCAAGTTTATGGCATTCATATTCTGTTCTATAACTAAAACCAACATGGTTCTTAAGTGGTAGGTTTTTTTTGTTTTTTGTGTTTTTTTTGAGGTACGCGGGCCTCTCACTGTTGTGGTCTCTCCCGTTGCGGAGCACAGGCTCTGGACGCGCAGGCTCAGCGGCCATGGCTCACGGGCCCAGCTGCTCCACAGCGTGTGGGATCCTCCCAGACCGGGGCATGAACCTGCGTCCCCTGCATCGGCAGGCAGACTCTCAACCACTGTGCCACCAGGGAGGCCCTTAAGTGGTAGTTTTATATTTAAATGTATTCATTGTGCATCCTATTCCTCCTTCTTTCTTGAGATCTGTATATTGGTTCATTTTTACCTGGATAGACTTCATTGTTAAGTCATTTCTTTAAGAGTGGTCATTTATATTATATTCCCTGAGGGTTTTTTGTTTGTTTTTTGATGTTAAAGAATGTTGAATGTCATTAGATTCGAAAGCTATATCAGTGGGTAATAACAGTCAAGTCACCCTTTTATTCAGAATACTGTAGACTTTCCCTCACTGTCTTCTGGTATAGAATGCTAATGCTACTATTATAAAATCTGAAATTAATCTGATTTTATCTTTCACTCTTTTAAGTAATTTTCTGTTTCAACCTGGTCTTCTTGCAAAGTCTTTCTTTAAGTTTGAACATCAGTCACTTAACTAACACGTGCTTTGGTGTTAAGTCCTCTCTCTAAATTAAAATGTCTCTGGAATGTGGTGTATTCTTTCAATTCACAGGAAATTTTCTTGCTGATATCTTTCAATACATTTGTTTGTCTCAGTGACATCAAGGATCTTTATGTTGGATCATCTTTTATCTATCTTTCTTATCCATTACCTTCTCTTTCCTCTTATCTGTGTTTTTTTAATTGCATTCATCACAATTATCTCTAATCTTCTCTTTATGTCAGTAATTTGACTTTTAGTAGGTATCTGTTTTGTTTCTTGACTATTTTAGTTGATTTATTAATTCTTTAATGATGCTCTTTTGGTTGCAATTTTTATGTTTAAGTTACATACTAATTTATCTGATTCTATATAGTTTGTCTTTTTCATCTTGCCATTGAGTTACATTTTTTGAATTCAGATTCTTACTTTACTGTGTGAAAAATTTTGAGAAATTTCCTAGGATTCCTTGAGTTATATTTTCCTCTAGATTGGATATTTTGTCTATCTTTGGCATGCTATGTTTTTCACTTTTATTGTTGCAATACATTTCCATACTTACTATTCCACTTCTTTTCATTTGCTCATACTTGAGGAACTGTGTGCAGACAACTCAGTCATTCCTTTATAGAAAGGGATAATTTTAAACGTTCTTCTCATCATATCAGGGAACTGTTTGATTTCTTCCTTTTAGCTCCATTTTGGAGGCTGAATACCCACATATCATGAGTACCCCCATTTTGTAGCCTGAAGGAATACTGGGATTGTGGGAAGTTCAGCCTTTAGCAGAATATCTGGGTGCTTCTATTTTAAGGTTTTTTTTTTTGTTTTTTTTTTAGTGGTTTGTAGCAAGATTATTGGTGGAAGAGTCATAGGTATACTTTATTGGGGAAATGCATCATTTTTAGGTTGGGCTTTAGAGATTTTACCAAGTGAATATATAGGCGTGAAACTATTAGTTTGTGAAACAGAGTCAGCTTTACTATTCATGCTTCTCTGCTTCACTCTTTTTTCTCCAGGAGCCCTGTCTACTCCTCTCTTCAGCCAGAAGAGAAAACAGATTAAAACACAGTATGCAAGTATATACAAATCTGCTTAACTCCAGAATTGGAGGTTGCTATGAGAATTCTCAGAATTTTGTCATTTCACCAGTAAATCTCACAGAGGTTAGGGATGAGATTAAGACATCAAGAACTCTTTCACCCCTCTGAGGCTGGACAAACTCTTCTTATGCACAAATGTTTTTTTCTGTTGTTTCTTTGTTTCTTTTGATTATTTTTAAGCCAATGGCATTGTAATTTGTCCCTTTTCTTATTCAGACTGTTAATTTGTTTGTTGTTTATTTATATTTATAATTCCTTGTGCATTTCATTAGGTACTAGAGTAAGGAAAGTCTGTATTACGTGTTTAACTCACTCTTTCTCAATCAGCCTTTACAAAAAAACAAAGATGTAAGATGTATTGCTACTTTATAGTTAAGAGTTATAACTTGTCCAGCATTATACAGCTAATAACTGTCTGTACTTCTAGGTAAATAATGGAGTATACTAAAATTACAATTTAAAATAAAATTACTAAATTAATATTTTACCTGGGTGCAAATATTCTGGAAGAAAGAAATAGATCTGAGTGGATGGTGAAAACAGTGAGAGAATCAAGATGCCTAAGTTTAACTTCCTCCCTATCTCTCAAAGCAGATGGTGAATTTGGAAAAGATGATTCAACTTCCTGGGTTTTAGTTTCCCTGTGTGTAATAATAATAAGGATGATGATGATGATGACAATAATGATGGTAATTTTCACAATTTGATGATTATACATTTACATGTACCAGGCACAATGTGATATACTTTATAGTAATATGTTATTAAATCTCAAAATAACCATCTGATATACAGAGTCTATCTATTTTGTCAACGAAGATACTGCAAATTTCACAAATCCACTGAAGCCCATTTGATTCAAGGGCACATGCTATTGACCACTAGCTCTATTGTCTTTCCAGACCAAGAAGTCTGGCCTGAATGGTCTACAAAAGACCTACCAACTTTGAGATTCTCTAGAGCTGTGATTGGTATCAGAGGAAATGACATGCTCTTACATGACCCTCAGGTACAACTACTAGAGTTCTGGACTGGGTGTCCTAAAATTAAATTCTAACATGATGAGATTTTTGCTTTATGTATTCATTTGCACATTTAAAAAACACAGAATTTCACCTAAAACGTAAGTACCTAACTCTTCCTCCTCCTTTCCTCCAAATCTTTCTTTCTTAACAATTCAGTCCAAATGCCATGAAGTGGGGCTCAGTAAGGTAGGCATCCACATGAATGTGGAAGATGAGCACCACAGTAGCCCAGCATGAGTTGTTGGAGCCTAAGAATGGTGAGAAAGTCAGGCATGCAGGACAAGGGGTAAGGCAGCGGTGGCCCAGTGGAGTGGCAGAGTCCGAGGAAGGTGAGAAGGGCATGCCCTTACTGAGGTGGCCTGGCACAGGCTATCAGAGTCTGAGAAGCCTGAGGAGGGTTCCATTGCCAGGAGAGCGTGGTGAAGGTAGAAACCTGGAAGCTAAGCGAGTGAGGACAGAGTCTCCACAGGGAAAGGGCATTCCAGGGTGAGGTGTTAGATCCTCAAGGATGTGAGAAAGTTATCCAATTTGGAATATAACCATGCACAGAGTGTCAGAGGTCAAGAGGAAAGACAGCATCCACACAGGAGGGAGACCGTGCACAGGGTCAGAACATGAGTGAGGTGAGGAGCTAGGAGACAGCTTACAAGTGGTGTCAAGGAAGGTATGGGAGTAAAACTTGCAGCAGGTATCAGAATCTGTACAGGGTGAAGAGGAGCTTCACAAAGGGGAGAAGGTGGTGACAGTAAATGGAGGTTAGTTACATACAAGGAGATTGAACAAATTCATAAATACACTGAGAATAGTGGAAACCAGGGTTCTCACAGCTGGAATAGGGAGTTAAAAATATAGACAGAGGACTTCCCTGGTGGCTCAGTGGATAAGAATCCACCTATCAATGCAGGGGACATGGGTTCAATCCCTGGTCTGGGAAGATCCCACATGTCGTGGAGCAACTAAGTCCGTGAGCCACAACTACTGAGCCTGTGCTCTACAGCCCACAAGCCACAACTACTGAGCCTGCATGCTGCAACTACTGAAGCCAGCGTGCCTACAGCCTGCGCTCTGCAACAAGGGAAGCCACCACAAGGAGAAGCCCGCACACTGCAACGAAGAGTAGCCCCCGCTCGCCACAACTAGAGAAAGCCCGAATGCAGCAACGAAGACCCAACACAGCCAAAAATAAATAAAATTAAAAAAATATATATAGACAGAAAAAACCTATAATAAACCCACTATAAATCACCATAGATAGATAGAAGTATGGAATAAGAATATATACACACACACATATATATATATTTACATAAATATGTCTGTATATAAAATTATACATATGCATACTTATATGTATTCATATGTGTTTATAAATTCATATAAGTATCTATATGTATGTATTCATACATATAATCTATAAAACCTACACACACACACACACATGCACACACTGAAAATCCTCAGAGCAAGAACACCTCAATAACAATAAGTACACTTAGTTCCAGATCATGGTTTCTATATACCATTCTCTAATAAAAGGAACAAGGTTTTCTTAGGGAAACAAAAGACTACTTTGATGGCTGGAATAGGAGAAATGCAAGGTGATTCTGGAACACTTCCTTGTACCAGAAAGTAAAGAATAGTATAAAGAATGATAGGCACATATCAAAAAGATGAAGAAACCAGCTTGAATGGCTCATGCTGGCCAAATCAGTGACAATTTGGGCATCAAAATAAATAGTAATGGATTATAACTTTAATAAAATAAGAAACGATGGATTCACAGTGATAGAGTAGATCATACTGATAGAAATATATAAATAAAACATTTAAATGTTCAGTAAGGAACAGTATATTTACATTGTCTCAAAGTCCCTAACCACAAAATGTTTACCAATTATAAAGGGGGGAAAAAAAGCAATTTTATAGTGGAGAAGTCTGGCAGGCAGCACATTAACTAAGTGATCAAAGTTAACTTCAGCAGAAATGGGGCAAATAGAAGTCCTGCAGTATCTGGTAGGATACAATCTGAAGCACACAGCATTCCTGAATCTAACTGTAATGAAACAGCAGACAAAGTGGTGCACCCCGTGGGTGAGGGGAATGGAGGGACAAGATGGCAAGACAATGTGATCAATACACTCTGGCTGGTGGGGACCAGTCTTTTTCATGGTGATAATTTTTAAAATAGGAGCCAGTTTTCTCATTGGTTTTATTACTGTTTTTTAAAATCTTTATAGACCCTTTTTATTACCCATACCCTCAGCACACAGCTCCTACCAGGACCCCTACCCTGTCGTCACTCAGAGAAGCCCAAATTGAGTGAAACTTTACCAGATCAGTGCCTGGTAATTTTCGAAGGTACCAAGGTGAGGAAAACCAAGGAAAGACTGGGAAATTGTTCTGCATTGAAGGAGACTAAGAGGAGAAAACAACTAAATGAAATCTGTGATTCTCTACTGGATCTTTTTGCTATAAAGGATTTTATTAGGGAAAATGGAGAAATGGGATCTGAAGATTAGATGCTAGTATTGAATCAATGTTAATTCCTTCATTTTGATCATTTTATTGTATCCTTTGCAGGAAATATAAACTAATTTATTTGGGATGATGTGGCATAAATTTGCAAAGTTACTTTAAATGGCATAGAAAGAATTTTTTGTACCATTTCTGAAACATTTTCTATATGTTTGCGATTGTTTCAAGATAAAATGTTTTTAAAACTATGTATTGACTTGATGTCTAATTCAGACTTGCATTCAAAACAGGGTCAGGTTTTTTCATGTGGTGTAATTCTTTTCTTTTTCCAGGTGATGGTCGTTTGAGCCGTCCTATTTTTACCCAGGAACCACAAGATGTTATTTTTCCTTTGGATTTGTCAAAATCTGAAATCATCCTGAATTGTGCTGCTAATGGTTACCCTTCACCCCATTATAGGTAAAGTTCTACTTCTGAGTACCACACTGCTTGTTTTTTTTTTTCTTTGTCTTCGGGGTAAAATATACACACAATAAAGTGACTTAATTTGAAGTGTACAGCTCAAAGAATTTTTACATAGGTATACAGCTGCATGCCCACCACTCAAATGAAGATATGGACATTTCTGGTATGGCAAACTGTTCCCTCATGGCACTTGCCAAGTGATGACTACCGTGCCACCCCCACCCGCAGCAACCACTATTGTGACTTATTGATTAGGTCTGCTTAGAACAGTTATTCTTGAGATTGGTGCCATGCAGTGCCATGTTATGGAGAGAATTGACAGAGGAAAAGAAAGAAAGAAAATGGAAGGAAAGAAGAAAGGAAGGAAGGAAGGGAGGAGGGAAGGAACACAGGAGAAAAGAAGAAAAAATAAAGGGAAAGGACAGGAAAAGGTTTGTTTCCCCAATTTGAAAGACTATAAAGCACAAGTTCATTTTGTACTCCCTTCCCCACAATTTGGAGCCACTGCCTCAGTTGCCCCATATACAACGACTGTGAAAATGTTTCCCTAAAAGGAATTAATCCAGATGGAAATTTTATTTTATCAGATTAATTTCTGTGGCTCCACTGACATGTCCCATCACCCAAAAAGCACTGGTTTTAGAAAAACATGTTGAAGACAGCTATGTACCATCTAATGCAGAAAAGGAATTTTCATTCTGGGCAAGTAGAAAAATATATATTTCCTCCTCACATATTACCTCTGAAATAATAAGGCAGAAAGTTCTGTAGTGTTTCAGTTTTTAGAATATTGCAGTAAAGGCAGAATCTGATCCACCTTGTGGGTAGACTTCACAAATTAAAAAATATATGCATGTATATATTATGCTTATATAAATCATAAAGATATTTTGTTGGTAAGAACTGCATATGCAGTGTAAATATAGGAAAAATTGAATAAATATTAAAATCACTATTGTGGCTTTGGGATTTTAAAAGCATTTTTTTTAAGTCTGAATTTTTAGTAGTTAAGTTAAATCATCACACACAAAAAGCAACAATCTCAGTCCATTTTGGCAAAATAAGCTGGCTTGGTGTAATTTTTATGTTCCATTAAAAATACCAAATTTCTATGTATAATTACTTTGATCTTAAGATTGTCTAGATTAACTAGCTAAATGACTTATATGCACAAAGTTAAAGACAACTCTCCTTTACATTGTATTTTGTCAAAAGAACTTCAGAATTTGTTTTTTAAAAGAAAAGAGCTGAAAAACTGTGTCTTACTACACTTTATTAAAGCTTTCCTATCTTTAGGACACCCAAACCAATAAAGTCCATCTGGTTGATGAAGATTACTTAGTTTATAAATTGGTTCACTCAGTTCATGGTTGGTGGTTTGTTTTCCTTAAATAAAGAGTTATCTTACTTAACTTAAAATTTGGTTAAATATATAAAAATGTGATTAACACATTTTTAAGGATCACCTTACAGTTTAAGTTGGAATTTTATTTTTGAAAGCCAATTTGATTGATCCTAAAGATTGACAGAATTTGTTAGAGAAAGGAGAAAAAAAGTATGAATCCCTATAAAATAAGAAACATTTGCTAAGTATAAATAAGATAAATCATCAGTCAATCATGTACTTATATAAAAATGTCTACTGGCTTATAACAGGCTGAAAGATATAAAACAGTGGTTCTCACAACAATTTGCTAATATTATCTATGAAGAAATACACTGAATGAAGAGACTGCAAATTCCAGTGTTGTGAAATGGCTTCTGTTTCTAACATACTTAAAAATTAGGAGGCTAAAGACAGGTAATTTAGCTTCTTATTTCCAATCCCCATAACCAGGTTTAGCTTGGCTCGGATATCATGGTATAAAATACTCATAGGCAAGAGGCTTTGAAAAAAGAGTGAGAACAAAACCAAGTTTTTAATGCTTAAATGTCAGACTAAGACCCAATTTTCTTGAAAATAAAGCAAAGGGCAGAGGTATTTCAGACAATGCACATTAGCAACAAAATAAAAATTTAGTTTTAATATGATCCTAACTTAAAATTTATTTTTAAAAAACATCGTTAACTGTATTCATCTTAGATTGTGTGTGTGTGTGTGTATGAAATAGGGGACAATCTTTATGATTCAGAGTCTAACATTATTTGAGGTTATTTGGATATAGTGTGAAGCCGTATTAAAGAGCCTTTGACTTAGATCCATTCCATATGTGACCTTGGAATAATCATTTCTTTCTCCTGGCATTGGATTCCTTATCCACAAAGTGAGGGTGTAGTTGACTTTAAGGTGTGTGTTCTATTCCTTTTAGTAAATTCCTTTAGCAAATGAAATCTCACAGGAGAAAATAAGCAATATTTAAAGCAGAACTTTGGAAACAGTTTAAAAGTAACTTCTCTAAAGTCACTTACAGTTGGAGTCAACACCTTCACAGACAGGATTTCAGTAGAAAACAAGAAGATACAGATGTCAGGCAAGTTGGCACAGACGTTTTCCCATGGAAAGGATCACTCTTTATTCTTTAAAAGACCAGGCAACACATGGCAATTAACATCTAACCAGGAAGCTTTGTAAAGGGAAGGAAAATGGGTTATGCAAAAATGTACTTGGGTAGGATTGCTTATACTTTAAAAAGTTTAGGAAAATCAGATAGTAATGAGCTTAGTTCCAGCTCAGAATATATCTTTTATTTGGGAAAATGAAGCAACACACACATAAATCATTTTTACATTGGATACACTCTCTATCTGGTACACTACCTTTGAATGTCATAGAGGATTTCTAACACATGTTCTCTGGACCTGGTCACAAGAGGAGGTTCCTTTCTGTAATTTAATCTACTCCAGTCATAAAGACATTCTTAAGTCTGGAGAAGCTCTAGGTCTCTGAGTAAAAATCATGAAAGTAGTTACTCTGCCCTTCTATTCTTTTTATTCATTTCCTCACTCGATCTTCTTAACAACCTCATGTGATAAAGCAGGATATTTTTATTGTGCAAATTTTATAATTGATGGATATGACTTTTGGAGAATTCATTACTTGCACAAGCATACACAGCAAAGGAATGTCAAAGCTAGGCCTAGGAGTCTTTCCACAGGGTCAATGGAGCCAAATTTAGCACACATTACAATCACCCAGAGAGACTACTAAAAAATTTTTTATTTTGGAGTTCTTCAAAGGTCTAGGGATGGGCCCAGAAATAGTGCTCCATGTAATTCTAAAGCAAGGCTCAGTTTTGAAAAACACTCACATGCACACACACACACACACACACACACTCGTGCGTTATCACAGGTCAGCAAACAAATATAGCCCCCAGCCATTATATTCTTAACTACTCAATAGAGAAGGATGTTCACCAGTAAAAGTTCAAGATTTTAGTTCAAATCCATATGTTTCATGGAATTAATGATATTAAGGCAGATGCTTAAAATAATCATCTATAGCATATTTCCTAGTTTGCATCATGGGATAATTCTCCTGGGCATGCAATTCTATCCGTAACGTTTGTATGACAATCACCTGAATTCATTAATACTATTTCTCCATTGATTTAAACATATTAATTAGGACAAAGCCCATACCACGACTTGAACCCTTGATCTACATGCACAGTTTAATAATCATTGTACCATAGTGATTAGAAGGATTATGGGGATACTGTGAAAAATTCATTTGCTGCAGCTAAGCCAACAACTTTGATTTTGTGTTGAAAAACAATTACTGAGATTAATTAGGAGCATAAAATGATGACAGCAGTTATTTCAGTGATTGATTCCAAAATTAAAGAGAACTGGCAAACTAAGTGCTGTATAGCCTTTGCATTGAAAATGAAAGGGAACACAAAGGTTAAAAGACCATGTAAGACAGTATTACAGTGCTGGCAAGGAGAATATTCGAGGCTTCAGATAGGCCTAAAAAATAGTTTTCTCCATTTTCTTCTTCTGAAATTGAGAACGAGAGGCCGAACAAATTTCTCTAGAAAAAAATTTGGCAGATAGTTCAGGCAAATGAAATATACTATTTTTGACTGTTGTCTTTCAACTACCTTTATTAAAATGAAGTTGAGGTGCACAAGAATTGGCTAAATAATTTAAAAGTGACAGAGTTTGTTCAAAACCTCTGGATGATTTGATATCTCGTCAATCACTTCTCATCTTTAATAGGGTAGAAGATTACCTAAATCCGTATTTCTTTTCTACTGTTGTAGATATTTGCCAGACTTTTTCCACGGGACATTTCAGAATACTCCTAAAAAAGTCAATGACATTTGGAATAATGCTATAAAATGTCATTCCTTTCTTACAGTTAGCTACCTCTACTAAAATAAGGGAAGAAACTGCAAAGCTGGCATAGACCCTAAAAAAATATGATTTGGAAATTGGCTATATTACATAGGAAGAGGCCACTCACTTGTTTTTCTGACTGATTATCTTAATTCAATAGTTTAAATATCTCTGTTCTTAAATGCTTTATATGACTACACACAGCTTGTGCCCTAGAAATGTATCTGTTTAAGTATGTAATATTCTTATTTCAAAATGTCTGAATATTTTGATGCAAGTTAGGGGTTGCAAGGTGGGGGAAGTGAATCCAGTTAAAGATAATTGCTGGCTATTCATTCATCTTAAAATGACCAAATGCAATTTCTAAAACATCTTATGTTTCTTTGAAAATAAATGTAACTGTTAGGCCTTTCTGATACTTAATTCATGTATAAAAAGATTGTTGACTAATAGGTAAGCCAAGAAACTTTCTGCAGCCTAAAATAAAAACTTCTCAAACTGCATTTGTTTTTGTTAAGGTATAATTTTAGTTTGGCATTTCTAAATACTGTTGAAATATCTCTAAATACTGTAGAAGTACTGAAAAATATTCAGTAGTTCTAAATACTACTGAAATTAATTTTCTTAGTAAGAGACTAACAGAGACAATCGTGTTCTAAAGTAGTCTGGTTATTTTTGTTTTGTTATCAGCCTCAAATTGGCATTGTAAAATCTTTGCTGGCTTTCTTTGTGCCATTTCTAATATATTTTTCTTGGATTTCTATGTCTAAATCTTTTTTTTTTTTTTTTTTTTTTTGTGGTATGCGGGCCTCTCACTGCTGTGGCCTCTCCCGTTGCGGAGCACAGGCTCCGGACGCGCAGGCCCCGCGGCCATGGCTCACGGGCCCAGCCGCTGCGCGGCATGTGGGATCCCCCCGGACCGGGGAACGAACCCGCGTCCCCTGCATCGGCAGGCGGACTCTCAACCACTGCACCACCAGAGAAGCCCTGTCTAAATCATTTTTGACATTCAGTTATGCAGTATCAGTTGTGCGTGTTCAGGTATGGCACATGTTATTTGAAAAGCTGCTATAGGAACAGGGCGGCCAGGTTTATTGACTGAATGTCTACTTTTTATTTCTCATGTCAAGAGTTCTATTGCCTCTTTGTACACATTTGGGTGAATGTTCATAATTTGTAAAGAGTAGAAGATCTTCAAAATAACATAGTTATTGATATCACAGAGCTCATGAAGACAATTATCTTAGATGAAACTGGTGGGATGTATCCACATATAACCATGTTTTGTTTCATTTTAACAGTCTCAGGAATTACAGGTGCATGTTGTTTAACACAAGAGTGGTCAACTCTGTATATTAGAAACATGATTTGATTTTTTTTGTCCTTGAAGGTGGAAGCAAAATGGCACAGATATTGATTTTACCATGAGCTATCACTACAGGTTGGATGGAGGCAGTTTGGCAATCAGTAGCCCCCGCACAGATCAAGATATTGGCACGTACCAGTGCCTGGCCACCAACCCTCTGGGAACAATTCTGAGCCAGAAGGCGAAGCTCCAATTTGCATGTGAGTTTGTGGGAAAAATCTATAATCTTTATGTTTCTAAAAATATATTTTTATTATAATCATAGTAGGAAAAATCCAGCTTTGCCAATCATATGCTCTTTGAGAGCAAATATGAATTTATAGAGGCAAAAAGTTTTAACAGTGTGCATTTTATGAATTCAGACTCCTGGGGATAGCTGAAATCTGTTTCAAAAAAGGAAGGAAGTATCAGTGTTATTGTATTTTGTGAATAATATTTAGAAACATCTCTGAAAGTTCCAGATATACATATTAAGATAAAGATTATATACATTACTCTTTTTCTTTTGCATTGGGTATTAGTATGCAGAGCACATGAAGCAAAAGCTGAGGGCAGAGATGTCTTTTGGGGGAGGCAAGTATTCTCCCAGGAAAAGTGATCATGCATCCACAGTTTGATGTAGGTGGAAATAAAGTGGCTGCCAAAGGCAGACTTTATATTAACTGTAACAATGTCCAGCTGCGTCACAAAAATGTCATCCAAATAATTACCTTGGTGACATTTGGGGACATCAGCAGATGAACAATAGACATAATGCTCCTTATATAGTTTTTATGTAGTGCTTCCAGGGGCTGAAATGTTTCATATTGGATCCAGGGAAAGCCTTGTTTGAAAGTAATCACATCTGTTGATATGGATGAAGTAGAAGCCTTAAATGTCTCCTTTTGTACTCCCTCCCTAACCCAATCCTACCCATGTCCACCTCAGAGGATACATCAGGGGCCAAAGCGTGAGAAGCTACTCTTTGCAGCCCTCATGAAAAGGTCTATGCTTCTATTACTTTGAAAAAGTAATTATTTTGAAATTTAAGAAACAAAATATATGTCCAAAGCCCACCTTGTAGAACTACTTTAGTCACCACTAGATATATAAATTAACAATTGGGTCTGTTTCCCACTGCAAGTCTTGTGTTCCAAATATGCCGTGTTCTACACATAGTTCCCCTATGTTGAGCATTCTGGGGATGGCATTGTTTCTGAACATGTATATAAACATATTCAGAAAAAAATACACACACACATATGTATATATGTATATGTATGCATGTGGTCATAAATATACACACATTATACATATGTACATATATGTATGTGGTCCTATATATACATACATACACATGTATACATACACACAAGCGTTACTAAGTGTATCTGAATGTATTTATATCTGCAGAAATCAAAGGATAATGCAAAAGTTTATAGAGCTAAATGGAATCTGAACAAAGGCTGATGGCTGCTTGGACCTTACGGTAAAGATAAACACAATACTTGATTTCTGCACTTCAGCTAAGACCAGCACTTGGAAAAATAATAGCAAGCAAAACACTAATAAGAAACTTATTTTACAGAAGTAAACAATTGCTCCATAGACTTTCAATGATCCTGCCAAAATAATTATATCTCTTACTAGGATAGGTGATAACCCTAGAAGATACACATGATTTGGATCAGATTGCATAAGAATAAATTTCACTTTCTGGCAAAGGAAAACACATACAGCACATTTATTTGCTATACCCTGGAAATAACTGAATAACTGAATACCTATGATGAAAATTAATACACTATGCTTTACATGGCCATCTATTTCCTCCTCTTTGTTCCCCTTCTTAAACAAAAATATATATTTTTAATCCCCTACATTATTTTTTCTCACCTTTTTTCTGCTTTTAAAAATATGTGTAACTAGAATTTTTTCAAAGTTAAATCATATTTTCTCTTTGCTGAAAAAAGAGGAAAGGTTTAAATTAAGAAGAAATTGTATGCTTTCATTTGGATGAACGGGAAAATCAATTCTTCTGTCCTTGCTGACTTTCTTGTCTCTTCACAAAATTTTCCTTTTTTTGAGTTGAAGGTGTGTGACTGTTGATCCCTAAAATCGTTTCTATTACTATTCATGCAGAAAGAAGAATGGCCTACATCCATTAGCTGATCTTTCTCTTGCAAACTTAAAGGATCTTATGTTCCAAGTCTTAAACTTGAAAACAAGAACAAAAACAAAAAAAGAACCACATTATTCTGCCTTTTGTGTCCAGTACCTGTAGTGGTCCCACACCTGAAACATTTCCTGCTAGGTCCATGGAGAGATTTGGTTGAGTGTAATTATCTCTTGAATCAACTCTGAACATAACCAACACATTTTAATCACCTATAAAGTATCTCCCTTCATTTCCTGTATTTCATAAGTACTCTCACCACCTTACTTAAGTCAGTTGTTCATTCCAAGTAGTAAATAACTTCTTTTCAAAAGGTGAAAATACCAGGTCTAGCTTTGCCACTGCTATTATGCAACTCTGAGTGGTTTACTTTTTGTACAAATGAGCACAAAGATCTTACAGATGAATCGAAAAGTGTTGATGGGGACTTCCCTGGTGGCACAGTCATTAAGAATCCGCCTGCCAATGCAGGGAACATGGGTTCGAGCTCTGGTCTGGGAAGAACCCACATGCCATGGAGCAACTAAGCCCACGAGCCACAACTACTAAGCCCACGTGCCACAACTACTGAAGCCCACATGCCTAGAGCCTGTGCTCCGCAACAAGAGAAGCCACTGCAATGAGAAGCCCATGCACCGCAATGAAGAGTAGCCCCAGCTCACTGCAACTAGAGAAAGCCCGCACGCAGCAAGGAAGACCCAATGCGGCCAAAAATAAATTAATTAATTAAAACATCCTTTAAAAAAGAAAAAAACAAAAAACAAAAAAACACCATAAGTCAAGACATACACCATGGAAAAAAGTAGAAAGCTTTCTATTAAAAAAAAAAAAAATAAGTGTTGATGACTTACAGCCCAGAAGACTCTACTTACAAATTCTTTCTTCTAATCTCATTTAAGAGATACAGGATATTAATTTTGCAAAATAGGTTTTCTGAAATTTCATTCAAAGAAATTACATTTGTATCCACATGCAAATCTATGCATAATCTCATTAATAAGGTTACTCTTCCAAAAAGAGAGGAAGGAAAAGAGAGAGGCAGAGAAATAGAGAGACAGAGAGAAGAGAGGCAGAAAGAAAAAGAGAGAACATAATAGAAGAGAAATATCCAATTGGGAATTTGTTTCTCTATGAAAATATCCTGAACATCACTAATCAATACAGAAATACAAATCAGAGCCAGAAAATGCTGCTTCACACTCATTAGGATGGCTATTATTTTAAACACACACACACACATACACACACATGCAGAAAATAACAAGAATTGGCAAGGATGTGAGAACATTGGAATCCTTGTGCATTACTGGTGCGAATGTAAAATGGTACAGCTACTGTGGAAGACAGCATGGCAGTTCCTTAAAAACTTGAACACAGAATTACCACGACACAGCAATTCCACCTCTAGGTAAATGCCCCAAAGGATGGAAGGGACTCAGGCAGATGTTTGTATACCCAATAATAGTGGCATTATATATAACTGGTAAAAGGTAGAAAGGACCCAAATGCCCATCAACAGATAAATGCATTAACAAAATGTGGTATAAACATACAACAGAATATTATTCCACTTTAAAAAGGAAATTTTAAAATTCTATTACATGCTACACCATGTAGGAACCTTGAAAACATTTTGCTAAGTGAAATAAGACACACACAAAAGGATACTTATTGTAGGATTCCATTTATATGAGGTAAGTAGACTAGGTAAATTCCTAGACAGAAAGTAGAATGGTGGCTTCCATGGACTAGGTGAAGGAAAATGGGGAGTTATTGTTTAATGAGTACAGAGATTTAGTTTGGCTTGATTAAAAAATTCTGGAGATGGATGGGGATTATACAACAATGCAAATGTACTTAATACTAAAGAATTGTACACTTAAAATGGTTTAAATGGTAAAGTTTATGTTATACATATTTTACCACAAGTTTTTAAAAAGGGATATCATCAGAATTCAGTGGAATGAAAGTAATCATTTCAGTTGGCTTTTTTTCCTCCCATAATTATCAAAAAAAAGAGTAAGTTTTCCTTATTAAGTATCTGTTCTGTTTCTTTGCACAGAAAAAGTAGAATCCAAATGCAAGTCTCCAACCAAATGGAAAGTTTCTAAAGTGCAAGAGCCGCACCTTCAACTTAATTTGAGTTCTCACCACTACTTTCATAAATTTTCAACATTGTCTATTTTGCTAGAAAGGCTTTTGTACCTTTCTGAACATCAAAACAATGGTGGTCAAATGCTAATATTTTCAATACAAACAGATCTGAGTTCAAATACTATCTCTGTAAAACAACCAGTAGTATGATATTAGGTCACCTCTTAACAATATTAAGCCTCTTTTATGAAATGTATACAATGAGAATTACAGCAGCATCCATAGGACAGTGAAATGGATTAACTGAGGTAATGAATGTGAAACCCCTGGTCCCTTATAGGCACTCAGGAAACGGTAACTCTAATTCTTCTTTTTATATTTTCATTTCCTCTCTCAAGTTGGCCAAACATCTACATATTTCAGACTGCTACAGTTACTCATAAAAAAATCTAGTTTACATTTTAAAACTTTCTCCAGACCAGCTGTTCCCTTGTTTTCAAGACTTTTAGGTATTTGACATATATTACCTTTCCTGAACTGTGGAACAACAATAAGAGGAAGATGCTATTGTTGTCCCCATTTTACAGATTAGAAGCCTGAGGCTCACTGAGATTGGGACTTTTAAAAAAGTATATTGTTAGAGAACCAGTTGTAACTTGAGTATAAAAGTTCAGATTCTAAAACTTATGGCTTTTGTGTTAAGGTATTCAGTCCTTTTCAAACACTGCCCACACAAATTATGTGGACCTTCTTTCTTTATTTCATTTGCTATTGGTATAATCACTGCTGAAATAATAAGTCATATCTGTAGGACAGTAACCTTCACAATAAGCCTGGTGGTAGATGCTGTTGGTGCCGGGTCCAGATCCCTTTTAACGGGCATTGGGCCCAGCTGTTAATGCCCACAGCTGCCCCTGTTATTCAATGCATGCCCTAGAGCTCCCCATGGGGTCAGGATGGAGCTAGACAACAGCTGAGACACCTTCTTGCTTAGCCCCTTCCCTTGCTCTATCCAGTTTCCATCCCTCCATTTCTCCTGGGAGTGCTTCCTCAATAAATCAACACCCCAAATCTCTGCATCAGACTCTGCTTCTAAGGAACCCAAAGTAAGACAGACACTAAACATTCAATATAAGATATTTGATCTTATTGACAGAGAAATTGGGTCCAGAAGCCCTAATATGAATTTCCATAGGTAAGAACAAAGCTATACATCAAAATAAAATTGTGTCAACAACTCTGCTTCCTACCAGTTGGCAGTCAATTGTATAGTGCCACTTTGACCTTCAGAACAAATGAACTATGAACAGCCTTTCAGTAACTAACTTGTCCATGGGAGAGACTCTGTAGGTAAATACATCTAGATAATTGATGACCTTTGTTTGCAACTTCTGTCCTGATGTTCAGAAATTCAAAAGAACCCTTGGAGTTTATATTAGACTCAGCCTGTTAGAGTCTGCCTCACCTTGAATCATCCCACCATGAAACCATCCTGAAATGCAGCCCAAATATAAAAAAACTCTGTTATGAAAAATCCTCCTAAATCAAATTTGTCTTTAACCAGCTATGTTACTCAGACAAGTCAGTCATCTCTGTGGACTTATCAAAAGTATGTTTTGAACTATTTAATTGCAAAAGTCTCCTTCAGTTCTTCCACATAAGATTCTGTCATTCCAAATTCTCAGATAGATTCTAATTTAAGCTCTTCTCTTCTTCCTCTACCCAACCTCAACCCTAAATCAAATTTAGCAAGTGTCTAGTCATCAAAAGCTCCTGTTATCACCCTGGTATTCTTGAATGATAACACCAGCTTGACTTTTTACAAGCTACACTCGTAGCTGCTTTGAATTTATTTTATTTCTCAAGGACTTTGGTGGTAAAGGTTGAATGTAGACTTCTTCCTTTCATATGTATGTTAATGAATTACTCTGTACTTGTGTGAGAGAACATTGCATCTGTCATTGCTGTTTAAAATGTCATCCTTGAGTAAAAAAGATAGGCATTTTGAAAGAAATCCATGATTTCACTGAGCTGTATTTTTTTTAGACACTCATAATATACAACTCTACCAATGAATAGATCAACATTGGGATAATAGTCACTTATGAATAGCGCTTTTTTGGTCCTGCACTATTTAAAATTTAATCACAGATACCATTTCACATAAGTTTGTTCCATTATTGCTGGAGCCTCCTAGCCTAGCTAGACCGAAGCTAGACTAGTTGAATAAATGAATGGTCATTTATTTATTCATTCATCAAGCAACCAGAAAACACCTTATTGGGGCTTCCCTGGTGGCACAGTGGTTGAGAGTCCGCCTGCCGATGCAGGGGGCGCGTGTTCGTGCCCCGGTCTGGGAGGATCCCACGTGCCGCGGAGCGGCTGGGCCCGTGAGCTGTGGCCGCTGGGCCTGCGCGTCCGGAGCCTGTGCTCCGCAACGGGAGAGGCCACAGCAGTGAGAGGCCCGCATACCACAAAAAAAAAAAAAAAAAAAAAAAAAAAGAAAACACCTTATTTATATGCATCAAGCACTGTGCTAGAGACTAAAGATTAAATGATAGATAAGAAATAGCTGCTCCCTGTCTTCACAGAGCAGGCAGGTGAAATTCTGAGTGCAAGAAGAAAAGGAAAGAAATTGCTAGCATTTGCATAGTACATATTATATAGCAGGCACCTTTCCGAGCTTTTTATGTAAATTAACTTCAATGAGCCTTACACAACAACCCTATGAAGTTACTATAATCCCATTTTCAGATGAGCAGATTGAGGCCACAGAAGAATTAACTAACTTGCCCAAAATCACACACATAATAAGTAGCAGAGTCAGTATTCAAACCCAGGCAGTCAGAACCTGGAGTCCAAGTTCTTACTGCCCATTGTACCTCCTCAAAAAAAGCATCAGGTGATGTGAGATGTAACCTATAAGGGAGACCAGAGAAGGAAGTAGTAAAGTTTGTCTGGATTGGACAAAGGGCAAAGGAAGCCTTCCAAAGGCAATTGGGCTTGAACTGAGCCTTGGAATATTAGTTTGTGTTCCAAACACAGAAAGTAGGTGGAGGAGAACATTCAGGTTGACAGGAGAGTGAGAGGAAATGCAAATGCAAACAAGTCTCAAGCATTAGAGAAAATGACAGGGCAATGGCAAAACCCAGGCCAGGGTACCTGGAATGTGAAAGGCCATGATTTAGAAATAACTGATTTTCTAGGACAAGGCTGAAACATAATTTGGAGCCAGGTATATCCAAATTTTGGAGACCCTTTATTTCCAAGCTTAATCTACACATAATGGAATGATTGGGTGATATTAGGAGATGCCAGAGAAACCTGCAGAACTCCCTCATATCATGAAGCTTTTAGGCAGAGGTACCAGGCATGAACTGCCTATGTTTGAAAAATATTCCCCACTCAATGTGACATTGTGCACAGGTGTGAATTTACGTGTAAAATGGAGGTGTCAGTAGTACCCACTTTTTGTAGGTTTACTGTAAGGCCCAAATACTTATGGTTACATGTAGAGCAGTGGGTAAGGGCACCTGATATATTGTTGTGAGTTGTTGATGGAGAGCTTGGCAGAGGTCTGCCCATGCAACTATTAATAGCCCAAGTTTGGGACTTCAGTACTTATCCTATGAACAATGGAAATACTTTGATGTTAAGAATTTTGAAGTTATTTATAGAACATTGTTTGAAAATGCCACATACTTTTCCCCTTAAAAATATCAGTCTCATAAATTAATGATATTATGAATGTTATTAAAACCATGGTACACATATTTAGGGATGTTCCAAACCTCATTTCTAACACTTGTAGGATGGGGTTAAGGGATTCTTGCTCCGTGTCACAGGGTTGATTTTAGGTGGCTCAAGGGTAAAATGCAATAATATTTCATTTTAAAGGGCTATAAACATGCAGGCATTTACAATCACCATAATTTTTTTTTCCAGAGAAATGCCAAGGGTTTTATATCTGCAATGCTGTTCATCTTTATTCTATACCTGTAAGCTCTCCTAAACCATGTTTTACAGATGAAGAAATAAAAGAAATTCAAAGTGGGGCAACTATGTTACTTGCCCAAGGTCACCAACCTACCACAGACCTAGAATTTCTCACATCTCCATCTGAAAATAATTTTTAAATATACATTTATTTGTAGATAGAGGAAGTAAAACAGAATCCACATGAATCCAAAAACCACAGTCAGAGAACAACAGAAAAGGTCTCCAGGTAAAAGTAATGATATAAAGGATATAAATCCTTCTTTCGAGAAGGATTTCTAAGATATCTGTGTATTTGTAGGTGATGCGTATTTTTATTTCTGTCTCTTGCCCAGGGTCTGTACAAGCATGAAAAACAACAAAAACCCTCTCACATTTAGAAATAAATTTTAAAATCTTTATTGGGTACTGATGAATTCAGAATGTCTTTAATATTTTTTCATATATAAGAAATATAAAAAGTTATACATGATCCTGAAGATATAGTGACAAAGTGCATTTATATCTGAAAAGCAAATTAAAACCCAAGAGAAGGGGTTTTAAAAATAACACTTAAAAACACATTTGGAAATTGTAAAGGCTCTGATAATTGTGAAGTGTGTGTTAAGTGGGTAATGCGTATCTAATTATAAATGTAAATGCTAGATGGTTTTTAACCTTTTTTTTTTGTACATCAGAAAAGTACCTAAACAAAGTGGGTAAAGAAATATTTTTAATTTATTAAATAAAAGAAATCCAATAAATGAGTATTGATTTTTAATGATCATTTTGGAAACAGCACTAAACAATGTAGCAATGGATTTAATATTCTGAATTTATCTTAATGTAATAACCATCAGTGGGTATCATAAAAAGGAGAAGAGTTTGTCTTCGCTTTTAAAAATAATTTAAGCCTTAAACAAATGGACTCAGAGCAGCTGCATGGTTGAATTACAGCAAGCCACTGTTATTTTTATATTTTTTGAATCAACAGGAGAGTGGATTATCCAATGTTTTAGCCTCATTTTCTCTTCATCATCACTGCTGGACATCTATTTATGTATCTTATCAGAAATGATACTTTTTAAAAATGCAGGCCTTCTCTTACCCCTCACCTCTACTCATATTCAGCAGGACCTAGTCTTTTTGGTCCATTTGAATAAAGTTGTACATTCAAGCTACAGAGGCAAAGAGTTGGGGTGGGAGAAGACAATGTTAGAAAGTAAGGTATTCATCCAATCAAAACTGAGATTTTCTGATTTATAAAACTGAGAAAGAAACCCAAAGCTGAAGTGCTTATTTATTACTCTTATGCTGTCTGACAAATGATTCTGAGGAAGTTTGACCATAGCCTGTAGAGATTTTGCTTTTGAGATTTATAAATTTGGTCAGGAATCACAGCAAAATTTTTATTTGTACTAAAGAATCAGATGAACTATTTTCTGGGGTTTATTATTAATGTGTTACCAAAATATCAGACTAGAATTAATGTTTAAAAAGTAAATTCAAAAAAAAAAAGTAAATTCAAATGATAAAGAGGATTTGGTGGCAACCTCTGGAAATGTCATCATGTTTTAACATATTAATTTATATACAATCTTTTCCAAGAAGCAAAACACATACAAGAAAATTACAAAACATACATAGATCAGTGAAGCAGTACTAAACCAGATTCAGAAACAGAAAACTGGGCACACTCCAGAAGGCCCTCTCCTGGTCTACCCTTCCTGTTACTACTCTCTCTCTCTCTTCTCCACTATCTTGACTTGTAAATATATAATTAAATATTGTCTTTTTAAATTTTATATGAATAAAACCATACAATATATATTCCTTTGAGTCTGGCTTTGTAGCCGACAGTTATTTGTGAGATTCATCCATGTTGTTGTGGGTAGCCATAGATCATTAATTTCCATTGATATATAGTATTTTTTTTTTTGCGGTACGCGGGCCTCTCACTGTTGTGGCCTCTCCCGTTGTGGAGCACAGGCTCCGGACGCGCAGGCTCAGTGGCCATGGCTCACGGACCCAGCCGCTCCGCGGCATGTGGGACCTTCCCGGACCGGGGCACGAACCCGTGTCCCATGCATCGGCAGGCGGACTCTCAACCACTGCGCCACCAGGGAAGCCCCACTGATATATAATATTTTATTGTACGAATATACTACAATTTATGAATGACTTCTACTATTAATGGAAATGCGGATTGTTTCTAGAGGCAAAGGTGAATAATCCTTTATGAATTATCATGTATCTATCTTTGGTACATTTGTGTATACATGTCTCTGTTGTATATACCATAGTGTAGAATTAATTATAAGGCATTTGGGTATGCATATTTACAACTTTAAAAGATAATGCCAACTATTGTCTACAGTGGTTTTATTAATTTGTCCTCTTACCAGCAATGTTTTTTTGACAACACTTGGTATTTTGAGTCTTTTTAAAATTTTAGCTTTTGGGGAGGATATGTAAGGGTATCTCATTTGGGTTTAATTTACATTTCCTGATAACTAATGAACTTGAGCACCTTTTACATGTGTATTGGCTACATGCAAAGCCTCCCCCGCTTTAAAAATATTTTAAATCATTTTTCTATTGAGCTTTCTTTTTCTTATTGATTGATTCTAGATATGAGCACAGTGTTGGTTTTATGTAGGGAAATAGCTTTTCCTACCTTGTGGCTTGCCTTTTTATACTCTCTTAATCATGTCTCTGATAAACAGAAATTTTCAAATTTAATATAGTCCAATTTATCGTTTCCTAGATGTAATGATGCTTTCTGTAAAAAGTTTTAGAAATGTTTTCCTGCCCTGATTAAATGAAGATACTCTCCTATATTATCTTCTACAGTTTATTGTCTTGTCTTTCATATTTAAAATTGCAATGCACCTGGAAGTTATTTATTTATTTATTGGCATGGTGTAAGGTAGGTTCAAAATATATATATATATATATATATATATATATATATATATATATATATATATATATCTTCATAGGGATCCAATCAAGCCAACCAAGATATTAAAAATGCAGCCCTTGCCTCACAGTTCTATAGTGCCATCTCTGAAGGTAATCAAGGTAATCTGAAGGTAATCAAGCATGCATACCCACTGCTTGGGACTGCATTTAGGCTCTCTCTTTTCTCTTCCATTGTTATATTTGTCTATCTTTGTGCAAATGCCACACTCAATTACAGCAGTCTTATAATTAGTCTTGATATCTGGGAGTTATTAAAATAGATGATATGGATTAAAAACGAGGCTCAATTTATAAGCTAAACTCAAGGGGAAAAATATCTCAAATAAAATAAAAAGGGAATAAAAATTCATATCATAAAGTCATATCCAATTACTAAACTCGAGCTTTTCAGTGGCCAAGGCAAAAAAGGGTTCATATCTTTCAGGGGATAAAAATGTTCCTATAAGCGTAATCACTCTGACTCTAGAACCTGAGAGAAGCTTCTCTTGTGAATCCTCAAGAGCAAAGTGGGTGATTCAGTGGATCATATTCCCCTCACAAACCTGCTCAAATGCTTACAACATTGGATTTCTTACGGTGGCTTCTTATATCATATCTTAAAAATAATAGCTCACATTCATTAGATACTCCTTAAGCCTCTTCCATAGCGTTAGTTAAGAGGCTTCCTGAACTATGTGCCTAGTTTACTATCACTGTAGCCAATGTCACTATTTGCAAATCTCACCAACCTCTGGCTATAGCTGTAATACCACCACAATAGGTCCTCTGAACAGGCAATAGAAATGAGTTGCTAAATTTTTCAAACTTCAGGTGAATCCAGTGCTTGCTTTATTCACATATTATGTGGCTTTTCTTGGTGGAAGGCTCACAAAGCATAACTCAGTCCAGAGGTCTTGCCTACCTATTTCAGAAAACTAGGTTAGAATATTTTTCCTGGACATTTCTTGGTGTGCTTCCATGAGCCTGTGCCTTTTCCTACACTTTTAAGATTGATGGTTTGGGAAGTTGTTCTGCTTCCTGAACTGGTGGTGTTACATTTATGTTACCCCCTTCTCCATTCTTGTAGGAGCCAGGGAATGATGGGAATTTATAAAAATAAGGCACATAAGCATTTCAAGTTTTATGATACTGAGTACATCCTCTATGATGGATGCTTACATATATGTTGCTAAAAGGAGGTCACAACCTTCTCAACAGTTCTTTCTAGCTCAGGAGGATAATTTAGTTTAATCCTTCAAACTACCATGTAACACAGAAGCTACCATTATAAACCCAGTTTTATAGACGAGCAAAATTAACTTCAGAGAAGTGGAGTAACATGCCTAGGGTCATTAGAAAATAGTGTAGGTGAGATGTAATGCCAGAGATTCTTGATGTTATAACCCACTTCCCTAATCATTCAACTAGTGCTTGTCAAATGTTAATTTAATATGCATACAAATCACTTGGGGACCTTATTAAACGTTAAGTTCTGTTTCTAGAGGCCAAAGGTGGGTGCCAATAGTTTAAGTTTCTAGCAAGCTTCCAAGTGACACATACGTTGCTGGCCTCAATACCATATTGAGTAGGAAATACAGTCTCAAAATAAGACTTATGTTAGTGCCTAAAGACAATCTAATAGCAGCATATAGAGGATAATCCAAGGTGATATAAAAAGGCAGCTATTATATGGTCTACATAAATCCAGGGGAAAAGCAAATGTTAATCTATATTTCCAAACTCTAAGGTGGCCATTAACATATTTATTTCCACATTCAAATAATGCATATTTATTGAGCACCTACTATGTGACAAACACAGGTGGAAGCAGTGAGCAAAGTAAACTCTATTTTCAGTGTTTGTGCACCTGCTCAAATATAACTATAGACTTACTTAAAAAAAATATCAATGCCTTTAGAATACAGAACAAGAAAAAAATGTGTTTGACCATCAACCAAAACAATAGGTTTTCAAACTATAATCCCGTCAGAAATTTCTACTCATGACATCAGAAAATGCAAATGAGAAAGTCTAGATTTACAGGCATGACTTAAGGAGTCAACTGCAGGGTGTTTCCCCGCCTATTTGAGAATACTTAAGTTGACAGATCTACTTTCACATGCATATTAATGAGTTGGTTTGCATAAGTTAATTCTATTTTATGAATGGGGATTATATAACCCTCATTTAGTTCTTCCAGAAATCCCATCCATAAGAGCTACTAGAGTTTATCTTACTAGGGTTCTATCCCTTGAGCACAAAGGATTTATTTTAATTATTTCATCAGTTTTAAGCAAAAGTAATCAAATGTAAACAACTGTGCTAGGGGGCTGTTCCCCCCACCAGTTGCCTCTCAGCTTTCTGTTTTTGTCTCTGTACTGTTCTCAGGATTCATTTAGAAAGCAATCCTAGTGTTTTCATTTAAAAAGGAACAAAATCTGGCTGAGTCAAACATCGAAGTCTATGACATTTCTTTTTGGCACGTCTAGCAGGTTTAGGGCCTTGACTATGGTTATTAACATAAATATTAATATTAATAAAAGTTAATATGTATCCAGTAAGCCAAGCCCTGGGAAAAGCAGTTCCCGGGCTTGCTTAAATTCCCACAGCAAGTGTGTGGCAGAGCCAGGATTTTAAACCTGGCTCTGACTGACAGCAGAAGTCAGGCTTTCAACACAAGCATCCCCAGTGGCAAGTGTCCTAAAGAAACATCTTACTGCCTGTGGTCCCGGTTATCTCATCTCTGCCCTCCACCTCTCTTTCTGCGGTTAACAAAAGGAAACGTCAGTCTGTGATGCTCCGAATAAGTGTCCCTTCCCCTCAACTCCACGCTCTCCCAGCAGAAGTGGAGAGGGTGTTTCAAGAAGACCCTCCACCACGCATCCCCAAGCACGTATCCCTGCCCCCGTATTTGCCTTGACATTACCATCTCTGATATGCTGGGCCTCCACTGTGCTGTACATAGGGCACTGTAATAAGCCTAGAGTTCCAAGGTCACCCCTTACTGCCCAAACCCTCATCTACACGTAACTCTGCTTGTTCCCATTTATAACCCCATTTGCCAACCCTCCCCCAGCTGCTACAGTTCTTCCCTGGACTTCATGAAACCAAGTCAGTCATCAGCCGAATCCTTATACCCTTAACCTTTGCTGACTTCCTCCTCACTGGGCTGCATCAGCTGAAATTTGGCTTTCATCAACTGAAATTTGGCTTTCATCTGAGGATGGTGCTTCTCTTGTATTCCACCAAACTTGTGACTATTTCCTCCCAGGTCCCCTTTTTCTTAATATTTTTATTTTATATTGGAGTATACTTGATTAACAATGTTGTGTTAGTTTCGCATGTACAGCAAAGTGATTCAGTGATACATATACATGTAACTATTCTTTTTCAAATTCTTTTCCCATTTAGGTTATTACAGAGTATTGAGCAGAGTTCCATGTGCTATATAGTAGGTCCTTGTTGGTTATCTATGTTAAATATAGCAGTGTGTACCATGTCCTCTTACTACCCAGTCTGTGAGTGAGGATAGAGTCCCCCTTCTTCCTCAATGCCACTTCTATATGACCTTCCTCTCATATGTAATGCCCCAGTCACTAGGATCATGGCCATTAGACTATGCTACTCATGTTGTCTTCATGTTCTCACTCCAGATCATCCCATCATTCCTTGGAGACTTTACCTCCTAGCTTATTGTTAATTTCACCAAAATACTCTTGTCATATTCTTGGCCATTTCCTCTTTCACTATATTCAGGATTCAGTATTCAATAACCTGATTTCTCATTTCCTTGATTTTTTATGTTCCATTGACCTTGTTCATCTCTCTACCTTAGCCAAACGCCACCCAGTCAAGCTGACTCCAAAACCTTGTCACTATCTAAAATGCCAAGCTTCACCCATATCTAATTTTCAACCTTCCCAACTCGGGAACACCACTTCTTAACTATCTAGTTCACTGCTCCTATTATAGTCCATGGACTCCAACCACACTTCAACTCATTGGATCCTATATTAATCCTAACAACTACCCTCTGTCCCTCTACCCTTGTCATCATTCTGTTTTTAACCAGACTATATTCCCTGATTTACCTTTGAAACCATTTTTTTCCAGTTACCCTTGACTCAACTGCTCATTTCTTCCTTCATTATATTCATCTGGTGAAAACCTAACCACGGTAAAATCCGAAACAGAATTTTCACCCAGAGAAAAGTCCAACCATGACAGCTGGTCTCACTTTTAATTCATAAACACTGACATCAAGTGGGACCTATTGTCACTTAACATTAAGATTAGGAAGGGAAGTAATCATGAAATTCGAAGATGTTACTGTGTTGGGTTTATCTTCCCCCACAAAGTCTTCAAAGTCTTGGCCGTTTTTTTTTTTTTTTTTAATCTCACAACCTATTCCCACTTTTTAGACATCACCCAGCTTGCCTTTCTCTTTAAATACATGTCATCACCCTCTTTCTGTACTGAAATTCACTTTTCCTGAGCCTGTGTGCTGTCCTCCAAGGATAAGCATACAGGTGTGTGGTTTTCTTTTTGTGTGCCTTTTCCCTCATTAGTAGTAATCAATAACAGAATGGCCCAACTACTTTCTTTCTGTAAAATGTCTGGATTTCAGAATTCTCAAAGTTTGATAGTAATGATCTTTCTTTTAAAATTCAAGTTTCCTGACTAAGATGCTCATTTTACTTCTGGGGAATAAGACTTTGGAAATGCCAAACTACATGTAAAACTGCATGCAAAGAGGGCTCCTTCTTGTCAAGATGACTTGAGGAGACTCACAAAGACTGGTAAGATGCATCTCTGAGAACCTCCAAGTTGGGCCATTCTAAATCCTGTTGGTGTTTGGCTCAGTCCAGGGCATAAATAATCTTCTCAGGGCATCTCCTGAACAAAGATTCCCTGTTGGAAGAAGGCATTGCTTGGATAAATCTGGGAAGTCAGATGCTTAATTGCTGTATTTTCTCCACTGGACCGCTAAAGTTTATTTAGAGACAGGTATAGAAATGGATAAAATGTGGATGGTCTAATCTAATTAATCTATTTCAAGCATTCTCTTTTGTCAGCTGACAAAACCCCTTCAGCATGAGTTCTCACACCACCTCACCTAACCCAGCCCAGCATCGTGATGCCATACCCTTTACTCTTATATTTTTGAAAGCAAGAAAAGTAATGTTTATATTTTTATTTATTCTCTTAAATCAGTAGTGTTGGTCTGCACAAAATTGAGATCTTAATAAATACTGAAGTAGGTTTTCACTCTTTTTCTTTATATAAATAGAATTATTGATGTTTATATTCTCCTCATAATTATTATATTTTGAAGTGTGGCTTTGTGTTTTTATTCCTTTTGTTTTAAATCTTGGTATAAATGATATCAGAGTGCAATTCCTTTTGCAACTTTTTTTTCCCCCTCTACACTAAGTTTTAAAATTTAGTCATATTTCTACATGCTGGTTTCCTTCTTTCCTTTTAACTGTTGTATAGTATTTCATCACATGAATAAAATAAAGTTTATTCTATTTCTATGCAAGGATGGAAATAAAAACTTAATCTTATTTTTCAGGAACAATATATTACAAAGATATTTTCATATATTTATGAATTCATTTAACTTGTTTTTATTGAGCTACTATCATGTGTCAGACACTCTATGATATTTTGAAGGTACAGTGCTTGATAAAACAAACATGTCCTTGGCCATGATGAGTCTGTGTATGTAGTGGGAAAGGGATCATCTAAATATATACATAGCATAAAAACCTTAATAAATAGTTGAAGAAACTATGAGAGACTAAAATGTAGGGGTTATTTATTGGGGGTGCAGGAAAGTAGGACTCAAGATGGATGAAATCTCTGATGGATGAAAACTAGAGTTTATCCAATACCAGTGATACATTGTATTTTTTATACCTAATGCTATAATAATGCTGTTAAGCAAACAAGGAGAAAACCCCTGTGGTATATAGCAGTAAACCTTTATTTTTGGTCACAAGTCTTTGGGTTACTAGGTGGTTTTTCTGGTCTCATCTGTGCTCACTTATATATTGGGGATGAAATAAGCAGCTCTACTGATTTTGCTGGGTCCTTTCAGTCCAGGCTGGGGCAATTGGACTGACTCAGGTCTTCTGCACAGAGTCTCTCATGCTCCAGCAGGTTAGTCTCAGCTTTTATCATAGTGGATGGGTGGGGTTCCAAGAGAAAGAGAGTGAGCAAAAGATTACAAAGCTATTTTGAAGCAGAGGCTCACAATTGGCAGATTGTCACTTCTGCTGCATTTTGGTTGTAAGGCCAGGCCAGATTCAGCAGTGGTAAAGTAGACTATGCTTGTGATGAAAGGTCCTCCAAAGTCATATTGCAAAGAATGTGGATATAGTGAGAGGTGAGGAATTGGGGCTAATTTGCAAACACTCTCCTATAAATGATACAAGGGATGGCACTGAAGAAAATTCCATGTAGGGGGAACAACATATTTAAAGACTTAGAGGCTGAAAGGAACTAAGACATTCCAAACCTAGAAAAAAAAGGACATTGTGGAGTTTTTTGAAGAAAATGAATGGTATGAGAGAAAGCTGAAGTGGTTGGCAGGGACCAGGTCATGCTGGCCTCACTGCCCATGTTTTGGATTTTGAATTGTGTTCCAAGAACAATAGGACCCCACACAACTTTAAGAAATTGATTGCATGATCCCATTTTGATTGATTTTATTATCTAATTTAATCTTTTCATGATTTAATAGATTATATAATCTAATTTTTAATTAAATTTCTTTGGCTAATATGTGTGATAACATATAAAAGACTTTAATTATGCAAGTGATGAAACAGTTTGGGAAGCTATACAGTTGTTCAGATGTTATTGAATAGATGAGGAAACCGTGGGTGAGAGGGTAGCAAAGGAGAAGGAAAAGTGGAGATACTGTGGAGGAATTTGTGATGTTAATAATGTTTGCTGCTGGAGGGATATCAATTTTGAGGGAGAAGATGATATCAAAGATGGTCAAATGGATAATTGTGTTTTTTATGAGTAAGACTGAAGAACTACTTTGAGGAAGGAATTAAGAGTTCCATTTTAGGGATGTCATATAGTTAGATGTGAAGGTCTGTATTGCATATAAATATTGCATATAAATATTACCTGAAGCCATAAGAGTGGTTGAAGTCACCAAGAGTGAAATTTTCAAAAGAAGAGGTCCTCAAAATAAATCCAAAATAATTCCAATTATTAGGCATCAAGGAGTATAGATAGATATACACACACTTTTAAATGGCTACATAGTATCTGATTATATGAACTTTACCATATTATTTTAAGTAACTCACTGTTAATAGGCTTAGTTAGACTTCATTAGACAGTGATATAATGACCATGTATTATATATTCCTTTACTCATTTGACCAATTATATCCTTAGAGTAGATACTAGAAAGTTGAATTGCTGGGGAATGTAAGTTTTACATTTCAAATGTGAATACATCTTGATTAACAACCCTTAAAAAACAGTTATACCAAATTATACTTGCAGCATCACTGAGTATGCGGTTTCCTCAGTCCCTCTCAAGTGTATATATTGCTTAATTTTTCATTTACCAGCTGATAAGTTACAAATTTTTGTGGCTTTCATTTGGATGTCCTGGTTTATTAATAAAATTGAACTTTTCATGTGCATATTAGAAATTCAAAATTCTTTTGCAAATTTCCTACACATGGTCTTTGCCTAGTTTTGTATGGAGGGGTTCAGATTTTTCTTATTAATTTCCAGAAATTATTTATTCTAAGTGTATTAATATTTCTCTATTACAAGTTATTTAAAATATTTCAACTTTTATTTTAATTTTGCTTGTGGTATTTTTATCTTATAGAAATTTTAGCATGTAAAATGGATATTTTTGTAATTCAAAGTATCTCTGATTTCCTTTAAATTTTTTTGTTTTGTGACACATGCAAAAACATTTTCTAAAGCCCAGGATTATAAAATTATTCCCCTTTAGTATCCTTGTAATTTCACTTATTACATCTAGATCTGTGATTCATCTAGAATTTTTGTAAGGAGCTTGAGGTAAACACCTAGCTTTGCTTTCTCATTTCTGTCCTGTGACATTTTCTCATTTTCATTTATTAAATAGTCCAGTGTTGACAGAGCCCATTTTCCACTTAAAATCCAAGTAGTTATTTGCTGTGGAGGCAGTACAATGTAGTAATTAAGAGTAAAGACTCCAATTACCCTAAATAATTCCCTTCTGCCCTCATCCTGCCCCTCCTGGTAGAATGTAACACTGGCTGGTGACACAGTAAAATGTTCTACAAAGCTCAAGACTGTACCACAGGGCGATATTTCTCCTCTGGAGAAAGCCTGTTTATCAACTAAAGACAAACTTTTAAAAAGGCAGCACTGCCTAGATCTTAGTAGTTATCGGTGCTTTATTATTCCTATGAACAGGTCAGATACAAAGGTTTCAAAGGCAGCCATTAAGACCAAACGCAGCATCAAAACTGGAGAAAGTGAGTGAAGAGTTGCCTTTGAGTCCATTCCATCAATTTCATTTTAACCTGATTTATTTGGCTATATGTCTGTCCCCCTCAGCATTTCCTATATCAGCTTTATCACAAATCAGTCCCCTGAAAGTTGTATTGGAAAGGCAATATGTGTGATTGAGATATTGTTAACAACAAAGCATGCTTTGGTCCCAGAGCTGTTAGATTCTGATTGATAAAATTTAATATTTTGAAGAGAGAAAGAGAAAAAAAAAACACTATTATTCCAATTCCTTTATTTGTTGTATGGGTAAAGTTCTTTTTATCTCCTCTACTTTCACTGTAGCAGTACGACTGAGATTCCAATAAATTATTGAATGCAATATCCAGATGTCCAGATTATTTTTTGGTGCTGCTGCTATTTCTTAGTGGGTGAGAGAAAAGATAGTTGACGTTCTGGAAAAAGTGTCAAAGCTCAGCAATAAAATAAGGATTTCATTGAACAGAGAGTAATGAAATCACCGAATTTATTTCCTTTTCACTGTTGTAATGCAGGTAAATCTTACTTCATATGCGTCACAAAACTTGAACGTGCAGTGGCCTGGCTCAGGTGGTGCATGGTTTATGTGTGTGGGACTGGAAGAGTACTCATAAATACCTTTAATAAAAAGCTGTGGGTTGAAGCAGCTTAGTTTTTCAAATAAAAGAAGTTTCCTTTGTGTCTGGGGATCATAACTGTTAAAAGTCAACTTTCTTAACTTTTCCCCTTAGTACCACTCTTCTAATATCACTGGATGCCTGAGGATTTATATCTCTAGTTCATATTGACGCTCTTAGGTTTGGCTTTTATCTGCTCCATGGTGCAGTTACCTTTGTCTGGGGTACTTTCAATTTCCTTTCTCAGATCCTCTTCTTGGCTGTGTCACATAAAGATCAGCCAGGCTTAATAGAGATATTAGTCTGAAGGAGTGTTGGTGAAGGGGTAGACCAGGGGTGTAAAGAGCCACACGGTAAATACCTTTGATTTGCAGGCCAAGCTCTCTGCTGTTACAGCGTGAAAGCAACCATATATAAACAAATGTGTGTTGCTGTGTTCCAATAAAACTTTATTTACAGAAACAGGCAGTAGACTGGATTTAGCTTGTGGGTCATCATAGTTTCCTGAGTCCTTGAAGAGACAGAATATTTTTTTAGATGCATTCTGCCAATGGGGATAGCTAACATTTATTGAGCATCTACTCAAAATCTCGTATCATTTAGCAAAACTAAGAGGCAGGAACTGTTATAAACCCATTTTACAGATAAATAAGCAGAAGCTGACAAAGATCAAGTAATTTTCTAGGACATGGTACAGGGATGTTTGAAGTCAGGCTCATCCTGGGACCCAAGCTTTCTAACCATTTATTCCATAATGCTTTTCTAATTAATCAATAGGAATGAAGATCCCACAAAAATCCATTTCGGTGAGATGTTTCCATGTGTGAATAAGTTTTTTTTCCTTTAATTAAAAAAAAAATGAAGTATGACATAATGCTCTAGCTTATTATTCACAGGATCTTAGTTTGCTATTATTGTTTAAATTTAAGTGTTTACATTTTTATCTGGAGAAAATTAATTATGAATTTACTGGTAGGGGAAAAGTACAGAAGACTAAATACAAGACATGTAAAGTCAGCATGAAATGTTGGAAAGTGTCAGAAATTTGGAGTTAAATGAACTGGCTCTATCACTTACAAGATGTGTGAGTTTGGGCAAGTTGCATTTTGAGTCCTAATTGTCTCATTTTTAAAATTAGAGCAGCACTGGCTCTATAGCTACATTATTTTCAGGATCTACTGAATTACTAAATAGAGACATGCTTGTACAGATATATTAATATACAAAATCATGAACAGCATAATATATAAAATACATAGCATATAATTAAATATATATATGCAAACATATACACACATGAAAGTATATAATGTATGTGAAAGTGTATGTTAAAAAGTTATGTCTTCTTCAGATGAGTAAAGAGAGTCTAAGTTTCAATGATCTAAACCAAAAATGCTTTGAATGTGAACTAAAATTTTAGAAGAAATTTTCACAGATTCTGAGGCATAAAGAGCTGTTAGCGGGTCATCTAGGCCATTCCTCTGTCTTTAGGCACAGATATCCTTAAGCCAATGCAGATGAGGGCCCGACTACTTCTTTTAGAGAAGCAATTTAGTGAAAGTGCCTATAAACCCTTTCCTGATAGAAAGAGAACCTCTTGAATACAAAACTGACTCCCTGATTGTAAGTGACTCTGTGATGACAAGCAAGAGAACTTTTCAAAAACAGAATATCAAAAACATTTTTTGTTTTGGCGAGCCAACTGCCTTGCCTGCCTGTGGCTTCCAGATGGGGGTTCAGACTCAAAGCATCCAGAGGCTCCATCTGCACTTACTATGCAGCACAGCACCTCTTACGGTCCAGAGGTGAGTCTTAATATTTTATACAATTAACTATGTAGTACCAAAGATGGATTCAGGGCAGATGTTCGATGTTGCAGCATGTTTGGGCTGCTGAATACCATCATGAGTTTCTCTGCCTCTCGTCAACATTTTTTTTTTTTTTTTCCCGGTACACGGGCCTCTCACTGTCGTGGCCTCTCCCTTTGCGGAGCACAGGCTCCGGACGCGCAGGCTCAGCGGCCATGGCTCACGGGCCCAGCTGCTCCGCGGCATGTGGGATATTCCCGGACCGGGGCACGAACCCGTGTCCCCTGCATCGGCAGGAGGACTCTCAACCACTGTGCCACCAGTGAAGCCCTTGTCAACATTTTAATAGTGGTAACAACAGCAATAAATTCCCCTTATTTGGTGTTTTAGGTAATAATTCACTGAAAGAAAAACAAAAATTGATTTGCTTCTATAAGGCATCATATTCTCTGCTTTATGAAGAAATAAGGAAACTGGCTGTTCAAACTTAATGTGAAGCTTCAGAAAACTCCATGTGTGCCATGAAAGAAAAAAAATGAGAGAAACATGGAATTCCTACAAGAGACAAATCTCTTTGGCTATTTAGTTCATTGCTGCATTTTCAGCTTCTGGAGCAATGCTTGGCAAAGAGTAGCTGCTTAATAAACTGGCAGATAAGACTTGTTTTAAATGTCTGTGGTATACTCTTTCTGTTGCTTGACTTTCTTCAAAACCAGACTTCATGACAAGGATTTGGATGAGGTAGTATATTTGGAAGGTAATTTCAGGAAGCATGGTGAAGGACAAGGAAAGTATAAAGACAGAAAACCCACGAAAAGGAAGCTCAGGAGTAGGTTATCACAGTGGGCAACTATTGCTCTGTACAGTGGGCCCCTCTGAGAAGCTGTACAGAACACACCACATGATTGCCCCACCACAGGGCAAGGAAACTAGGGTTCTTACCTACCAACTCCCTTACCTCTTGGTTTGAGGGTCACTCCTGAGGACATTAAATCCCCAGCAGGCATACAGGGGATGTAAGTCATACTATGCTCATGGAATAAAGAAGTCCATGGAGCAGTTTCAGGCAGAGAGACCCAAGTGCTGAAGGTAGCAAATTCTCAACTATAACTGCCCCCCAAAGTGTCAGGTGACTTCCTAGATGGGCTGAGCTACAATGGCTGCTACAATCATACCTTCAAAGAATCACACTACTTTTGGTTTTCTAAGTGACAGTCATAATGTGAGAAAATTCAAGAAATCTGTTGGTATTTACATCTATTACACAGTTTTAATTAAAAAGGTCACAGAGACTTGTCTAATAAGGTAAGAGGGTATGTAAAAGTTCAAAGATAGCAGTTCAGGAATGTTATGTTTTCCATATACTTGGCCCTAGTATTTCTATGAGCAAATAGGTTATTTTTCAGTTGTTTCTGATTACTGAATAAGTGATTGGACTGTACTTATTCTACCCTTAAAATAAATGAAACACCTAATTGAGGCAATTGGACAGTGATCTCCTTGATTAATCATTATGCTGAAGATGATAATTACAGTTTCTGCTTGTCTTGTAAAAGAGGAAACCTAGGTTGCTGGATGGATAACCTCTTTTCTATAGTCACAGATGTCTGGCATTAAACATCTCAAAAATCTCAAATAAGAGACACAAGCAAACTTCATGGTAGGTTCAAGAGCTGAGAAGTGTATAGAGCGGTTAGGATAAGCCAAAACAATATGCAGTCTGAGATTTTAAGGGTACATGAACTGTAAGTAAATACAAGGAGACTGATCTGCAGAGAAGAGAATGGAGCAGACGCTCAAAGAAAAGCAGAGATGACGAAGACCATGACAACTGGAAAAAGACAAAGGAGACGGAGAGAGGGAACAGCCGTCCTTTGGCCTTCCTGTTCTCAGACACGTTTCTGTACTTTCTTGGCATGATTTCTCTTGATAACTTTATACCTGCCCCCTCCTTTAGTTTAGAATGCTTTAAGTAAATTTCTGTGCCTGCCATGCAAAGAGACCCAGATCAAACTGGGTCTAATGATTCGTAATCAAATGATTACGACTGTAGCAGAAATTAGAATGTGTTAGATCAACTGGGTCATCATTTAGGCATTATGGCATTGTGGTAAAAACTGTAGCTCCTTGGAATTTGAAACTTAGCTCCAACAATTAATTACTAGTTCAGTGACCTTTTGGCAAGTTTTCTTAAGCTTTTGGAGTTCAGCATTTCATGTGCAAACTATGCATAATAATGGTACATACTTATTAGGTAACCATATAACTTACTGAGGACTATTTGACATAGTATTTAAACAGGTTACTTATAGCATTTCATTTGATTCTCACAATAATCCAATAACATAATTATTATAACATATGTTTATAGATTAGATTCACCCATCCATTCTTCTTTTCAGCAAACGTTTGTTGAATATCCTCTAGGTATCAGATAATAAGTATATTAACACTTAAAAGAGCTGAGAAGTAAACTTTTCAGTGTCTCACAGTTTATAAATCCAAGAGCTGAATTCAAACACAGGCTTATTTAAATCCAAAGCCCAAACATTATCTTTCAACTATGTGAACACTCTTTCCTTTTATATAAAAGAAATAAACGTCCCCTCTGCTCATGGGTTTGTCTCTCTCTCCTCGGCCATGATCTTTTATAACCAAACTTCAGAAGTGATGTGCCATAATTTCTGCCATACTGTTGGTCACACAGACCGATTCTAGTAAAATGTGGTGGGAAGGGACTAGAGGAGGAAGTGGATACCATGAGCAGGTTTACTGTGGGCCATTTTGGAGTCTGGCTACAACATCATTTTTCTGAATACATCCTAGCCTCTGCTCTCTGCAATCTTCTATGATCCAAGAAAAAATGTTCTTATCCTCTCAATTCCTGAAGAAAATATGCTGGACTCCATATGTAGTATTTTGCATTCACACATTTGTTTTAGTTATAATTATTTGTTAATTCATTAAACATGTTCAATACCTACTTTTTGTGAGCACTGACCTACTGAGGGAGGACAAGGTCCCCCTTCTCTTGAAGCTTACAGTTTATTTTGCAAAAATTGAAATAAATTAAACCAATCATCATTTCTGACAGTGAACAGACCTTTGGGGGAAAAATGGAGAGTGATGGGGAGCTGCTACTTTAGACTGTTTGGCCAAGAGAGGCTTCCCTAAGAAGGTAGCATGTAGGCGGAGATTTGAATGTTAGAAAGAATCCAGCGATGCAGGGATCTGGGAGGAATTTTTCAAGCAGAAGAAAGAAAAAGGCCAAGGACCATAAAGGGAAGGAAACCTATTGTGTTCTGAGAAACATGAAAATAAAATGTTCATTGTGTATGGAGTTTCCTGAACAACAGACGAAAAGAAGTGGTAAGAAGGACCATATCATACGGAGCCTTAAATAATTTAGTCAGTGATTTAAAGTCATTTTTTATTTCTCTGAGTTCATGAATCATTAATCAAACATTTATTGAGTACCTACTGTGTGCCAGCACTGTGTTACGTACTGGGAATACAAAAACAAGCCCATATACTCATTTTGTACAAGGAAGTCATACATGCAATTGCAGTTGAGTAGGGTTAAAAATAATTTCATGAATACATGAACTAATGAACAAACTCTACATTTAAGAGATTCTTATAATAAATTATAATGAAATGCAAGCAAATCACTTATCTTTTCAGTGTATTAAATCAACCAATACTTCTCGAGCACCTGTCTATGAGATGCAGCTATTTAAAGGGATCCTGAGAGATTCGGCAGAATGAGGCTGAGACTGAAAGAACCAATTTCAACTTTGTCAGAAACAAGTACTATGACTCAGACCAATTTCATTTATACAAAACTCCTGTCAGCTGGCCCTTTCTGCCTCTTAAAGTCTAGATAAAATCTACTCACTGCTCTGTAGGAAAATCAGTGTCCAGATTCCTGCATACCCCACTGGACAGATATTCCTTCTGACCATCGCTTCCAGCTCCAGCTTTGTCTCTGCACTACCTCTTACAGTTTTCCCTCTTTTCTTCACCCTGGTTTTGACCCAAGAGTGGATGGTACCTTTAGTTCTGTCCCCCACATAAAGCACTGCTAAATATATTCACATTGTTTTTGGTTTGTATCAAAACATTTGTGGAAGTTTGGGGGAGGAAAGGTATATTGACACAAGAACACAAACCCTTTTAAGTTGAATTGTCTATTTCTGAAAGTCCTTCAGCATTCTGTAAGTTGATTTTCCTTTTGTTTCTATTTCTTCCCCCACCCCTACCTCCCAACCACATCCCTGCTCATTCCTAACACAGACCACCCTGGTTCTCTCAAAAGTGTCCTGTCTCCTGATCCACAATATCCTTTGGAGCTCAAACAGCCATTTTCTTAAATCATTCCCAAACGTTAGGCATCTATACATTAATTTTGTGGGGTCTGAAATATCCACGTACCACATACACTATTATTTATTTTTCCCAATCAAATTGCTTTGACTTTTTAGTAAGTACATTTGTTTTTAAAAGGACATATTTATCACCACTGTATCTAGAAAATTGGTGTCATTCATCATAAATAGAAGGAAATTTTAAAAAGCAATGCACAGCAATTAAAATTTAAAAATATTTATTTGTATAACACTTAAGTGCACTGCCCATAGAACCAAGTATACCTATCCTGTACATTGGTAGTATCTTTCCTGTTCAACTGTCAAGGTTACTATAAGTAGTTACAAAGATGACAGAAGTGAAAGTGCTTGGAAAAAGAACGGGGTTTTATTTAAAATAGGTGCACATTCTTGCTTGCTCTGGCTTCTGCTCTCTCTCTCTCTCTCTCTCTCTCCCTCCCTCTCTGACTCTAAATGACAATGCATGCAAAAGTCCTTATCACTGACCCTCAATTCCCCTGAGGGCTGAGCTGCTGAAAGCTGCAAAGAAAATGCAGATTGTAGCTGTGACTCCAGAGACCTTGCTCAGAGTAAAACAATTTGATAGAAACAAACAAACAAACAAACAAAAACCCCCAGTATTTAGCAACAATCATGAAGTCAATCTCCTTAATTCCAGTTGTGCAAGTTCTTGCAAATTGAAGTCGGTAGGATAAAAACTCTGGTAAACTCAGAGCTTAAGTGTGTGCGAGGTGTTTGAAAAAGTGCTCTCATTTCACATTCTTTGTATAAACAGGAGTAGTGACACATTTAGCCAGGGGCTCAGCTCCATTACCTTGAACACTCCACCTTTTATATTCTACATAGGTTGCAAATTTTGAAATCGAACATTCTGATTAAACCATCACAATGAATAAAACGGCTTTTTATGTGCTCTATCAGAAAGGACTCTGGTTGCTGTAAATGTTCACATTAATCCTTCTTATCAAGAATCCTGGAGACTTACTTCAAGGAAATCATTCCCTTTTACTCTAATGAGCATCACAAAAGTGGGTCAAAAGGGAGTTAAGAGTGGGACTGTTTCTGAAAGGACACAGATTCACCGTATTTCCACCAAAACTAATACTCCAGCCCCCTTTGCTGATGATCTGGGACAGGAGGTAATTACAGCTGAGGCTCTGGCCAAACTCCCTTAGACCTCTGGGGGGGCCAGCGGTCAGTTTGGCTTTTTTGCTACAACGTGCAAAGACTTTTGTACCAGGCTAGGACTTTCTTCCCAAAAGGCAGGAAGACTGTTGGATGAAAAGAAATTCTGCTTTGCCTTCTTCTTTTCCCCTTCTCCCTTTCCTCTGCTTTTTCCCTCTCCCTTCATGGAATGACCAGAGTGGTATCCTGAAGAGCTGAAAATGGTTCCAGAGTCAGAGCTAGGTAGGAGTCCCTTTCTGGCCCTCTTCTAGCTGTGTAGCCTTGGGCAAATTACTTAACCTTTCTGAACTTTGGTATGTTTATTTATAAAATAGTGTCATAGTAGCTACATCTCAGGGTCACTGTGAAGATTAAATGTTATAATGTTTATAAAGTTCCAGTAACTGGGAAGTATGTCAGTAAATAAGAATTCCCTTCCCCTGTGCTAGAAACCCCTTTCACTGCAACCCTCCAAGCTCTTAACTGATGCATTCAAATGTTTAACTGAAATTTATTTAAACCTCAGTGTCCTTTGGATTAGCTACTTTGGTGTTCACGATGGAATGTATTTTCTCTGTCACTCATGGCTCCTCAGCAAAATCCTCAAATGCTTATTCTGGAGAAAAGACTACCTTGATCTCTCTCTCTCCCTCTCTCTCTCTCTCTCTCCCTCTCTCTCTCTCTCTCTCTCTCTCTCTCTCTCTCTCTCACACACACACACACACACACACACACACACAGCTGAGTCCACATCTTCCCACATGCTGCAGTGCATCCTTTATTCACCTGAGGACTTGACCTACTCCAGATACTCCTCTTTTTGCACTTGAGCAATATTTGTATCATTCATTAATCTCAAGGAGCACAAATAGCCCTAAGAAATAATCTCTTTAGTGATAATTGACTAAAAAGGTACTGGCACTATCCTCCCTGTAGAACAAGAGATGGGAAAATTAGTAGGTGCCAAAAGGCACAATCCAAGACCAAGAAGAAGCAGGGCAGCCTAGGATTTTTCTGGCTACTCACACCCCAGGCCAAGAGGTTACTTCTGCCTCCAGCTGGGCTGTGTAGCTTTCTGGGCAGAGAGGTTCAATGACCCTCCATGTAATAACTCCTGTCAAGTTGGCGAAACATTCTCCGTAGTAAAACGAAATGTGATGTGGCAGTGTTTGGAATAAAATTCATATACTTTGACTTTAGGCCTTTTTTTTTCATTTATTCACTGAGCATTTGAGCTGGCCACTGGGTAAGCAGAAAAGGGAGTTCCATACTCAGACTTCAAGAAAATATGTTTTGTTACATCATCAGACTGAGATGAAAACAGAAAATGAAACATTTAAAAATTCTAAACAACCTCCTTTTGGTGATGTGTAGGTAGATCATTAATAATACAAAGTCCCCAACATTATTATTTAGTACTTAACATCTTCTAAACAGTTAAAAGACATTATATCATTATTCCTCTAAGACAGGTGCTCTTGGTAGCTTCATTTTAATTAATTAATTAATTAGGCCTCGAGGCTTGCGGGATCTTAGTTCCCCGACCAGGGATTGAACCCAGCCTATGGTAGTGAAAGCGTGGAGTCCTAACCACTGGACCACCAAGGAATTCCCTGTAGCTTCATTTTAAAGAGCCAAAAACTGAGACAGAGAATATTTAATCTGCCCTGTATCAACAGCTAGCATGGTGAGGCTAACATTTGAACCTACACAGTCTGATCCTAAACCTGTGTTCTTAATCGTTCTGATCATTGGTCACAGTCTGATCATTCTGTTCCATCACTAATAACCTCGTACAGAATTCATTAGTGGGTTGTTTAATCTTTGCATGCCTACTTAAACTGCTTCTTTTCTTTCCAGAAACACTGAAGATCTGAACTCTTCAGTCATCTCACATCCAGTCTATCTTATGCTATCAAAGTTGCATCACTCCATCCTTCACTTCTGCTTCTCTCACTTAGTTTTAACTATAGGGAATATGCAAACTTAATAAGCAAGACAGAGGACAGGTCATGCCTAAAACTTGTATCTTTTTTTAAAGTCATAGCTGACACTGTTCTTACCACCATTAATCAGACAAATGAGTCCATTTATAGAATTTCAAATCCAGTCTTACATGTATATTATAATAGACCAATTATTTCATATTTGTTTACTTGTGTTTATTATACACTTTTCTCTCTGAAAACCTTGATGCTGGGCTGATAGAAAAAAACCTATCACCCCCCTCCTGACTATTATCCTATATATGTTTTCTTAAACACCGTAAGAAAATGGTTCTCAGTGGATTCATTATTCTCAGGAAACCAAGAAACGACTCACTTCTCTCCATTTATTTATGAATTTTTATAAAAATACTTTTACACCACAAAAGGAGGAATTTTAACTTGGATTGTAAATGGATTTGACACCAGAATCTCTTAAAATATCTCTTTACTTCCTGCTTGCATATTACCATTCCAAATTTATGTCCAATATCAAGACTTAGCTATTGCCTCTTTTACAGAATTTGACAATATCACTGTGCTTTATTAAGTTATGTCATGTTATGTTACTGAGTTGTGCTAGGAAACACAGTAATATTACAAACTCTGTAACTGAGTATATCGCATCTTGAAAATGATGGTGGAAAATGAAACTGGTCTAAGTAGAGATATTTTTTATGCCACTTAATAAAGATCTGGGAAAATTAATTACAGTACCAAGAACTTCAGCTTATTCAAAACTACCAGGAAACAGGAAATAGTAACATGAACAATTTTGGTATTCTCCATGAGTGGTCCTCTTCCAAGGGGAAAATTAATGGAGATATGAAATCAGAATTACCTTACCTTGTCTTAAGATTCAAAAAGAGTACTTTGATTGCAAAAGTTGCATATATGATATCTGGGAATTCTGCAAGACTAATGCAGAACTAGAGAACTATTCTTGGTATCTTTCACCATTTCCCTTTCACTGGGCAGAGTATCAGCTTCTCCTCCTCCAACAAGATATTTTTGCCATAGGTGAAAATAAAACACGTACCTCCAATGTGAGAACTGCATCACAAAAGTGAACACAGGCTCCTCGGTCTTGTTTACTCCAGCACCAGATCTCAATGCTGAGACTTCCTCAGAAGGATCTGCAAAGGGGGGAAATAAAATTTGATTGGTGGAAAGCCAGGAGCAGGGTAAAAGAAATCTTAGAGCTGAAAATCAGATTTAATGTCCTCAAAGTAACACATAATTGAAGTTGCTTTTGAGGTGTGGAAAGAGAGAAAACGAGCACTGTCTCTGGTCTGAGGGCAGATCATATGGCCTGTGTCTAGGGTCAGACTCTAGTTAGAGAGGCAGTTAAGCCTTGGGTGAAGCTCTAGCTAGAGAGGCAGTTAAGCCTGGTGGTTAAGCAAATGCCCTCTAGACAGATGATATATGGAATTGAATTTTATTTCCTTTTCTTATAAGCAGTGTGAACTAGGGCAGATCCATCAATTTCTGAGTTGGTAGTAGGAGCTGGAGGGAGGTGAACTTTTTTGCAGAGGAAAATGGGAAGATTTTGATTTCCCTTGGTCTTCAAAGAGAGGGCTGTAGTGGGAAAACTGGAGAAGAGAGAGAGAACAGACGTAAGCAACAGAAAGGAGGAGCAAAAGAACTTTTAAGAATCAAATACTTAATATTTGATTTTAAGGTGTTTGGGTCACATCTTACTAAATCAATAAGCTTGACAACAGCGGCACAAAGTATGATAATGGTGGTGATTCAAGTGTGTGTGTGTGTGTGTGTGTGTGTGTTTGTGTTGAGGGGGTATATCTATGTATGAAGGTCAAGATAAGGGGCTAAGTTCCTTGTTTGCAGGGACACAAGAGTGGAGGTAAATCAAGAAACACATCTGAAGGGTAAAAAATCCAGGGATTCAGAGGAGTAAGGATATTAGAAAGGGAGCTATTTCTAAAACCTAGCAATACAGCACTCCCCACCCCAACCCAGCAATTTGCAGAACCCTTTGGAAAGGCATTGAGGTTTTGTGTTTGTTTGTTTGAAAATGGAATGGCAGTTTATGCCATTTTATATGCTGTAAGTGGCAGGGAGACCTCAGTTAACATCTGGAAAGCAGAATAACCTGGTGTTTGAGAATGTGAGCCCTGGAACCAGACTATCTCCTTTTCAGTTCTGTCTTGATGAATAGAAACCATATGGTCTTCAGTAAGTTGCTAATCCTATTTGAACCTCAGTATCCTCCTTTGTGAAATGAATGTGACGTTGGCACCTATATTCCAGGATCATCATGAAGATTCAATGAAACTGCTTCACTGAGTGTCTGGCACTTAGTAGTTATTCTTGATATATGAAAGAAAGAAAGAAAAATAAAGAAGATTTAAAACACTAAAATAAAATAATTCATGCATAGCAAATAGAGAAAGATCCAATTAATAGTATTATTTTTACTTTGGCTAACTAAACTACACTATGTACTGCTTGAAGCATGGACCTTTTCCTGGTGAATATTTTTTCCTATCCCTATCTTTTCAGGTGCTGTTCTCTTGGTCGGGATCAATAAACTCTGGGTACCCACAGCCTTCCTCCAAGTTTATAAGAGTTGGCAAACCACTAGCCTCCTTCTGTGACAGGGGCTGGCACCGCCAAGCACATCCTCTGGTTGTGATCCTCAGGTCTTGGCAGCAAATACACAGTTTTCTCGCTTTAATTGGGCTGAGATTCATTCCTACAAGTGGCAGCTGCAAAGATGTATTCTCTTTACAATTAGGCGTTGCAATACTTAGCATTGCTTGGACTTAATTTTAAATACATTTTGGTGGCCCTTTTCCCTCCACTGCACCTTGGTTGCTCCAGGAGAGAGCAAATGGCCCAGTAATTCTTTAAAGCTCATTTTATGGGCCATTCTCCGGCACTTCCTGCTAGCCTTTGGAACAGAGCCTTGTTTGTGAATGCATTTTTGCTTATGCTCCTGCCAAATGCTTCCTCCAAAACCAGCAATAAAACCACAGGATCCAATAAGCCCTGGTCATCAGAATGGCTTAATGAGAGCAACCTTGACAATTGGGGTCTTTAATAGCAACCAGCACGGCAGGACTTGTACCTTGAGCACAAGGACATCCTGGGCAGGTCACCTTTCTGGTTTATGAGAATTTCTCCAAATATTATAGAATTTGAGACTCAGGGAACGACTCATACTAAGCTATTTTTCTCTTAAGCAAAAAATGGATAGGACAAAAATAGAAAAAGGTGGTTCTCTCTGGCCTCTCCTTAAAGAAGAATAAATCTGGAGTTTTTAAAGGTCTTACAGAGCAAAGAAAATTTCACTGAATGCATGTGTGGCTACCTTCAGTGAACCTTGCTTCAAAATAATCTGAATTATGTTTCTGGTTAGCAGAAAGGTACTTGAAATACAGGTTGGATACTTAAAACAGATCTTGTTCAAAGTACATTCAAGTGAAATGGTACTTAAATTCACTTAATTTAGATAAAGCAAAATTAGATCATATCTATGATCTGTGTGCTATTAAACAGTTTTAAAATCTGAATTATTAATTAAAACCTGTGAACTAGTACTACTTTCAAATGACTGTGTTTTGATTGCTAACAGAGCTTGGGTGACTTTTGAAAGAGGTTGATTTCCTTTCATGTCAGCTAATAGAAACCCCATTGTAATCATAAGGCATGGAGAAATTATGTTACAAGTGGATACTATTTAAGTGGAAGTGAACACAGAATATATTAAAGTACCCATAGTCTTATCAACAGTGTGTTATAATGGCTTCTGATTAACACTGAAAACATGATTGATGTTACTGTGAGCATGGAACACTGACAATGTGACACAGGGAATTTAATCAAAAGCTTGTTCATTTCATAGAATCATTCAATTTCTCACTAAACCTTTGTGACAGTTTTTGTTTTCGTGACCATTAAAATGTCATGACAATTTAATGGGAACTTTCAATGATAATAGTAAGGAAAAAAAAAACCTTAAAATCCTCACCTGTTATTACTGCTCAAAATAGAAACAATCAATATATTGATTTTTGGTTTTAAATTCAGTTTGTTAGCCTGATTCTTAATGAGTCACATGTAAAATGATGCAAACCCAAGTCAAGGCAATAATTCACATCAATGGTACCAACCTATGTAGGCTGATTTAGTCTTTCTATGGCCAAAGAAGAAAGAGGGAATATTTGTTTAAAAATCCTCTAGAAGAAATGTAATGTACAAGGCACTCCAGGTCCTAATCAGATGTAAGGCTAATGACTGCTGAAGAGGAAGGGGAAGAGATTTAGTTGGGAAGAAGCAGAGCCCATCTTGGGCAAATATTTTCATTATTAAAAGTAGAGCATATATAAGAGTTATTAAACTTATAATACTCCTGTCCCCCAAAATGCCTCAAACAAGATAGAAATTTACTAATATCTAATGTAATAATGCAAAGTAGGTGGTCAAGATCAGCTGTGCTATTGCTCCATGCAGTCACTCAAGCACCCAGGCTAGTGGTCTTTTACCTTCAATATTTTCATGTCATTGGCTATCTAGATGGTAGTGATATTGGGTGGGTAGGTGGAGAACATTAAATTTTTTGGATATTTCCTCTCAAACGTAATAGATGGAAGTTTCACAATACGTGAGAAGTTTCTGCTTACTCTATTTGCTGCAAAGGTGTTTGGGAAATGTATCTTTTGGTTAGAAAAGTGTAGTATTTGTTCTATAAATCTATTACTATGGAAGAAGGGAGAGTAGATTTTGGTAGACAACTAGCAGCCTCTACCCCATGACACTTATCACAATGTGTATATTTTATACACACACACACATTTTTTAATTGGCCTTCTACTTTTCCTCTTAGTAAGCACAATAAGGGCAAGGTACAAGTCTGCTTTATTTACCAATATATCTTCTGCCCTTAAATACCCTTCCTATCTTTTAGTAGGGGTTTAATACAAAATTTTTAAATCACTGAATGACTGATTGAATGAATGAATAAAAGGGATTTTACAGGTGAAGAAACCAAGGTTCAGACATTAGCCTTTCCTGGAGGCTGGGTGACCATTTCTAGGAATGTTGAACGATTTACAGCTCACGATGGATAGGTTATCAAGATAGCTAGTAAGCTGTCTTCCAGCACTGAATATCTATGATTCTTTGGTGTTGTAGGAAACTACAACACCTCATAAAAGACCGTGAAGCTGCTTTGTGAAGGAGTAGATCAACAGAAATTAGAAAATATACCTTTCTTCTCATTGGTTCAGTCACATAAAACTCTGTCCCTCACAACATTCCATGCTAATTTCTCACAGACTTCATCCCCACATCAAAACGGTTACCATTAAGCTTAGATGCTAGAAGACTACAGCACACTTGCCACATACATTTTTTAAATCACACCTTCCTTGGGAAGGAAAAGTAAATATGTGCTGGGTTTAAAAGATTTCCTATCGAGCTACAGGCTGCCTGGGAGAATAAAAGTAAACAAAAAGTGAGTTTTGTTAACAAATGTCTTTATCATATACTCTGTTTAACTGCATTAAAATAAAAGAAGGAAAGACGAAATTCTGAGAAATATAACCAGGGTACAGCAATTGACCATCAACTAAAACTTCTGGTCAGACAAGTGTGAGTGTTCATTACTGTTAACAATAAGTTTTTCTTCTAAAAATTTTTCTCGGTAAAATAACGAGTTCTAAACCTGATTTTCTTTGTTTTTCAAGATATTGAAGACTTTGAAACCAAAACAAGAAGCACAGTGTCCGTCCGAGAAGGTCAAGGTGTGGTGCTTCTCTGTGGTCCACCGCCACACTTTGGAGGTACGGTGGGGCTATTTTGGGTCACACCATTCAGGCGGTCACTCAGGGAATAAAATAGGCACTTCACTTCTTAGAGCCAATGGTAGCCCTTCATCAAGTCTAAGGGACCAGGAATGTTCAGGCTCATCTTGCTGCATCCAAACCGTCCTAATCCAAATCTTTTCTTTTAAAAATATTTATTCAATCAGCCACTAAACAGATATGCCCTTAAGGAGATGCAGGATGGCTCTGTACACATGTGTGAGAAATGGGGCTTTGCAGTGAAACAACCACAGCTGTAATCTAATGCCTGTCATCCTGCATGACAAAGGGCAATTTGTTTAACCTTTTTAGGCTTAGTTTCCTCACCTGTAAAGTGGAGACACTAACTAATACCTATATTATAGTACTGTTGTGAATGTTAAATGAGTTAATGAATGTAAATCAATTAGTTTAATGGCTAGTGTTTTATTTTAAAAAGAAAGCTAAGATTGTAATTTTATTTCTATTATCCGGCTCTATGGAGAAGCGAATGCCAACACTCATTCTGGCGACCTCACCTTAATTATTGGAAGAGGAGAGTTACCCCTAATTGGAAGCAAATGTTGGATGGCTCTGAATCAGAATATCTCCTAGCAATGGTGAAAATCAAGCAATAAATGCCATTCTTTACTTTGGAAGAATCTGGATTAGCCAGTGAATTAACCTGTTGCCAGGGATCTAAACCACCCACTGATCTGCAAGCCCTTGGGGCTGCATTTTCTCAAATTCTGTATGGTTTGGTACAATTTGGTAGATTCTCAACCAACTGTGATCCTGGAGGATTCAGTGTAAAAATATCCATAAAGTCATTTCATTTAGTACAATCCAATATCATACTGACTATATTGTAGTTAGCTTAATAAAAATAGCGAGTGCTTACATAGTACACACCTAAATAGTTTACATGTATTAACTTTTTAACTCTGTACAACAACTACTACTCGAGGGAGATACTACAATGATTATTATTTTACAGATGAGAACACTAAGGTACAGAGAGGTTAAGTACTTGGTACAATGTCATGCAGCTGGCAGGCAGTGAAGCCAAGCTTCAAATCCAGGCAAACTGGGTCCCAGACCCTGGGCAGCTCTTAACCACCACTGCCTCTGTTATAGTTGATTTCCACTTTGGAATGGGAAGATTTTTGGAAACACATAGACAAGTATTTAAAAATAAAATGAAAGCAACTTTTCTTCTAATATTAAACCAAATCTTTTTTATGATCCTTTAAAAAGTTGAAAATATTTTTGCCATTACTTTCATTTTTATACAACCTTATGAAATGCTGACACAAAAAGAAAGAAAAAAAAATGAATGGAAGTTAACAATACTTTTATTCAATATTATTACAGACTGGTATGCCACTATGCTCACCTGAAATATTAGGGAAGAGTTACAAAACTTTCAAGGCTGAGATAAAATAAGAACACACAAAAATGTGATGATGTTTGTTTTTTAATAATAGGAAAATTATTTTCCAGTACCATAATCTAAGATGACAAGACATGCAAATCATATTCGTTTGTGCTGTCAGTCTGTCATTTTATACTCTGACATTGGTCAAAGAGACTTGACAGAATCAAAGATTATTTTTAAATTTGTTTACTCTAAATAAGAATAACAGGAGCAGGCTTCCCTGGTGGCGCAGTGGTTGAGAGTCCGCCTGCCGATGCAGGGGACACGGGTTCGTGCCCTGGTCTGGGAAGATCCCACATGCCGCGGAGCGGCTGGGCCCGTGAGCCATGGCCGCTGAGCCTGCGCGTCCGGAGCCTGTGCTCCACAATGGGAGAGGCCACAACAGTGAGAGGCCCGCATACCGCAAAAAAAAAAAAAAAAAAAAAAAAGAATAACAGGAGCTTCTCTGGTGGCGCAGTGGTTGGGGGTCCGCCTGCCGATGCAGAGGACGTGGGTTCGTGCCGCGGTCCGGGAGGATCCCGCGTGCGGCGGAGAGGCGGGGCTGGTGAGCCATGGCCGCTGAGCCTGCATGTCCAGAGCCTGTGCTCCGCAGTGGGAGGGGCCACAGCGGTGAGAGGCCCCTGTACCGCAAAAAAAAAAAAAAAAAAAAAAAGAATAATAGACATGTAGAATACTTCTAAGTGAGTGTCATATATTTTAAAAAGGCCATCAACTAGGAGAAGCTTTCCCTTGTCACCTTGCCACCTACCAATAAAGAAGTATATGTTGATCTTTTAAAGTGTATAAGTCCTTCATTATAGCAGTGTCTTTCTGCTTAATGCCATAAGACTAAATAACAGATATACAAAACCTGCCTTAAATTAAGATCGTCATAACTGAATAATGCATCCCTGTTGCATGCAAATTATGACAAACTTGCCTGATAACAAATTCGATTATGTAATATGAAATATTTTAGCAGGACTCCAAAGGTATTTGTCAATATTGACTTCATCCAGGTATTACAAGAATTTTCTTCCTGAGAGTCATGGCTTCCTCATCTCTACAAAGGAAGGAATGCTGGAATACTGTTCTTTTGTCCTTTATTGCTCTCTCAGATCAAAACTGAGGGGAATATTAACAGATACCTTTTGCTCCAATTATACAAATAGTCATTCATTCATTCAAGTATTAATAAAGTAATTAATTCATTAAATTAATGCAATAAAGTATTAATAACAGTAATAAAAGCTACCAGTTGTTGAATTGTTACCATCAGCAAGCGCTATAAGACTTTCTATTTATTTTCCCATTCCCACTATTCTAATAATTTAAAAAATTTTTATTTTATTTATTTATTTAACCTCCTTATTGGAGTATAATTGCTTTACAATGGTGTGTTAGTTTCTGCTTTATAACAAAGTGAATCAGCTATACATATACATTAATAATAATAATAATTTTAAAATGAGGAAATTGAGACTCAGACTAAGTAAATCGGTTTTCAGTTAGTAAATAAAGGCAAGATTCCAACCCAGGACTTTCTGACTTCAAAAAAATGCCTACAGATAGAAAACTCTATAGTTAATTCTTAAACCTCAAGTTGTTTATTAGTTTCAAGAATCTTACACCTTCAGGTCTGCTAAGAGCCCTGAGAGTGTCTTTAACCAGTTCATTAAAACAATTCTTTATTCTTCTTTTTCCTGCCTCACCTTCTTGTGAAGGTGAATTGTGCCAGGAAAGACCTCAAGAAAGAAGAGAAATATATTGGTCAGATAACCTTTAAATTGGATTAATGGACAGCTGGTTTAAAGTGGGTTGCCTCTAGAGACAGACATTGTCTATCTTTGTCTGTCTTTGTAATTTGTCCTTAGATTTTGTGTATATCTATGGTCAATGTCATCACCAGATGACTTTTCTGGAGAGTCTGAGGAAGAATCCACTTCCAAGCTCATTCAGGCAATTGCCTGAATTCAGCTCCGTATGTTGTAGTTCTGAGGTCCCCGTTTCCTTTCCGGCCAGCTGTCGAGAGCACTCTCATCTTCTAGAAGCTGCCCACACTTCTTGCCACATGCCTCTCTGTTTTCAGAACCTCCTTTGCATCAGTTCCCTCTAATACTTCAAATCTCTCTAGCCAAGAAGCATCCCAGCCCAGGAAGGGCTCACCTGAACAGGTCAGCTCCACTAAAGATAAAGTCACTTTTTCCAAGTCAACTGTGCCATCTAATCTAACGTAATCATGAAAGTGACATCTCACCATATTCATTAATCCCATCATACTCAGATGGTGGGCAGGGGTCAATGGCAGCTATTTTAGAATTTTGTTAACCATAATACACTTTCCAAAAATTTTGCCTTCATTTATTTCCAACTCTCTAAAGGCTCCATATTTGCTTGCACACTTGGCAGTCACAAAAACATGCCTTTGAAATATACTAATTTGGGCAGATGAGGTTAGCAGGGCAGGATGGAGCAAATGTTGGCATGGCCAAATTACTTTTATATCCGGTGTGTGAAAAGCAAAGATACACTGTAAATATCAATAAAGCTTCTCATAAAGAAAAGTGCTACAGATTCCATAGTGATAGAAGACCATTAGGGCTGAAATTTTTACATCATTTTTTGGACAATTTGGTTATGTTGCCTTTCTCTGTGTACCTGGTCAGCAGCAGTGAATCCCTCAAGTTGCTCAGTAACAAGGGAGAAATCATATTAAATGTTATATTATCAGAACATCCTGAATTCTTTGTGCTTTCTCTCTAGTGTATTCACAAAAAACTTGCAAATTCTTTTCTTAACAAGGCCTATCAAATACATTTCAGTGTGTTTTATAATATTAAAAAAAAACCTACAGGAGAGGAGGAAAAATTATCAACTAGGCTGAATCCTATAAATTTACCCAGCAAAGAATAGCTCCAGGACTAAAACAAAAGAAAAAATGTGTGTAAACAGATTTCCCACAGAAATGATTAGTCACAACTCAATGAAATAGAGTAACTGGCATAAACCAAACTGAACAGGTGCTGTTACATGGACATCCTTTCTTTCAAATAAACCAAAGGAGATCTGAATCCAGAGTAGGCATTCTTGTGGATGCTTCCTACACAATTTTTAGGGCAACCACAACTGCAGATGTGCTACTCATCTAGGAAGGGATGATTTACAGATAAAGGTTATTCTAGGAGAAACGTACCCACAGTGGAAAAGAAAAGGAACATACGCAATAATGCCAGAACACAAAACTGGCACATTCTGCTGTACCTCTTAGAAATATGAGATTTGGAAACAAAACAGTAACCATTCCCTATATTCTGAGGAGAGAAGTGTATTTTCTTCCTTAATCCTACTTCCTAACTAGAGATAAGCTCCATGAATGTGACTGAATCCATGCTGGCAGAGGCAGACTCATCCCTCCTTTCTACCCTCCTAAAATATATGTAACTCCAAAATATTTCAGAGAAATGTAAGTTGTACTGAAGATTTGGTGGAAAGAACACATGGGATTGAGACATTTCACTTCCCATTAGACCTCACTTTCTTTTCTCCTAAACTCTATTGGTCGTCCATGACTTCCCTTATCTTGACACAATATCTAACAGTTCCTTCCATCATCTGTTATAGTTCTTATCCTTAATTTGGATAACTGTCTCACAAAAATACAATTCTCCTACTTAGCTTCTTGGTGCTTGGCAGAACTAAAATTTGGAGAGTCAGCTAAATAAAACCCTTTTCTTTCCTCCACTGGAGGGTTCTAAGGTCATTCTTCTAAACACAGATTCATGTGGCGGAAAGAACCAATAGAACATTTATTTTATTAATTCATGTGGGGGAGGGATCACAGCCTTGAGGTGGACTTTGAACTGTTATGTAGAGAGGTCGTTGCACCTTCAGTTCTCACTCACCTCAAGAGTGAGCTTTTAAGAGCCTCAGTCACTTGTAACAATGATTTTGCATAAGTCATCTGTAAAAGGACTGAAAGCAGAGTTTCCTCTAAGTTTTTGAAATGAACGTAGAATGCATGAAGCCAAAGCTATTGGATGAATATGAAAATAAGCAGTCAATAGATCTTCATGAGTACAGTGAATGAGCCTGGCCTCACGTGAAATTTTGTTTAAAAATGACAGTGTAGAAATGATACGTGTTGTCTAAAACAATTAAAATCACCTTCACTGTGAAATAATAGTTTCACCATATTGAAAGTAAAGCACATTCTTTCCCTTTATTGTCTGGATATAAAACTCAATCCTGGTCTCATAAAGATCATAGGTTTAAAATTTGTGTTAGAGGAAATGTTCCATTCTCTCCTCAGATACAACTTTTAGGTTTGTAGAACAATTGAATTTATGCCAGTAGTTTGGAGCATCTATGTCTGTAGTAGAAAGATAGTACTATTGTTGGAGCCCAGCATTTGTATTTGAGTCAATAAAAATGTTGACGATTCAACTTAAAATTGACAATCGTTCCCAGCAAGGCTCAAAATTGTGTTAGAGAATAAAGAGGATAACTATTGAGAAAACATGCTAAACTTTCATATCCCCTTCCTCCCAATTAGTTTGTTGTTTTTTTTCCTGTTTCTGGAGTAAATTACACTGGTGTTGTCTTAGTGGGTAGGTCAAATTGGCAGTGACAATATTACTTTTGAATGTTGCTTGAATGTGTAAAATATTTAGGCACATAGGCCCAACAGCTGCTCGTTAGCATAATAACAATAATAGTGATGATATCCATCATTATTGACCTTCTATTATATATTCCTCAGCAAATATTTATTGTGTACCTACTAAGTGCCACTCATTTTACTGAGTTTTAGGGATATGGTGGAGAACAAAGCAACTAAGTTCTTCACTCCATGAATCTTAACCATAAACAAATATAATAAAAAATATAAGTATGGCAGATGGTGATAAAAGCTAGGGAGAAAAATAAAGGGGATAGGGAATGATGGGTGTGGCTGTTGTCTACTCAGAGGTCAAAGAAGCCTTCATTGACATTTGCGAAGAGAACTAAAGGAGTGAGTGGGACACTGAGAAAAGGCAGTTTGGGGAGTAAGAGCAGCATGTGCAAAGGACCTGTGGTAGGACTGTGTCTGGCATGTTGGACGAACAGTAGTGAGGCCCGTGTGGATGAAGAAGGGTGAGCAAACAGGAGAGTAGATGAGGGTGGAAGCACTACTTTCAAGATATTTTACAGCCTTTGGAGTTTCCTGTGAGTGAGATTAGAACGCATTGCATGACAGTGAGCAGAAGAAAGACATGCTTTCTCTGACTTTCAGTTTTAATAGTTTTTTCTGGAGAACAGACCATCAAGGGGCAACAATATAAGCAGTTAAAAGGTGATTACAGTGATTTAGGTTAGAGTTAATGGTGGCTTAAACCAGGATGATAGCAGTGGACAGGTGGATAAGTTGCCATATTCAGGATATATTTAGAGGGTATAGCTGGAATAACTTCCTGAAAGATTAAATGTAGATTGTAAGAAAAAGAGAGGAGTAAAAGATAACTCCAAGGTCTTTAGGGTGAGCAGCTGGAAGAATGTAGTTCCACGTACAGGGATGAGGCCAATAAAGGGGGAGCAGGTTTTGGGATGGGGGAAATCAGGAATTGATTATAAGACACGCTGATTTTCAAATATCTAACTTCAGAGCGAAAACTTCAAGTATGCAACTGAATTGATGTATCTAGGAAGAAAGGTTTGAGGAACCAAATTTGGAAGTTATCATATGTAAATAGTATTTAACACCATATGATTGGAAAGATAATGAGTGCCTACTATACACTGGGTGTTCAGCTCAGCATCTGGCATACCTCGACTCATGTAACACTTTCAAGAAAAATTTCTCCTATTTACATATTGAGTAACTGTGTTAAAGAGGTTACTGTTAACTTGGACAAGATCATGCATCTGGAGTTCAAGGGATCCTATGTAAAAACCACTACATCTATTCTACCGCCTAATTTTGTCAGGTATAACCTGGCCACAGCAGACACTTAATAATTACCGCACAAAGTATACAAAGAGACAGCAAGTGTTCTGAACTCTATTGGAGAATATGTAAACACCATCCAGAGAGGTGTATTGATTTTCCTAAAATTAGTGTACAGCATGAGAACCACAAAGATTATGGCTCTCCCACTGCAAGTAGGACCAAAAACCCAGAGTTTATTCTTCTAGGTCCCATGCTCCACACCCCCTCTCTCCACATTCAGAATCTCATTCATTCCCAGGAAGAATGTTTTCCTTACTTTTCAGCACATTGAACAGAACTCATGTTACAGCCTGTTACCATCTGAATAGCCCAGGGTTTTTCAATATCAGTACTACTGACAATTTAGGATGAGATAATTCTGTGTTATAGGGTTCATCCTGTGCATTGTTAACATGTTTAGCAGCATCTTTGGCCTGTATCCACTTGATGCCAGTACCACCCCCTCTCCCAATTGTGAGCATAAAAAGTGGCTCTAGACATTGACAAATATCCCCAGGTGGGCAAAATCACCCTTGGTTGAGAAGCACTGGTTTAGCCCATCTCTTACATTCACTCTATTAAGCTCCCATGGAGGATGGAAATTGAGCAGGTAAGAGGAAGTCTAATCCTTGTGTATTATCCCCCCATGACTTGCCCGGGCTTCCTTAGAATTGGAGGGTTCCCTGAAGTTTATTCAGAAGCTGGCTAGGTTTTAATTCCTTCTTCAGAAAGGATTTGCCAGTACAAATGCTGTCATAGAATTCATTGGAACCTAGGAATCATAAGAACTCTGAGGGCCTTTATTTAGTGATTGTCTGTAGGCCACAAAGCCAGCGATCTCCATGATTCCAAACAGGACGTGCTGTAAATCAAAAGGTATTGAATAAAATCTAGGTGGTCAAGAAGTAATTATGGAACAAATGGGAGCTCAAATAGGAGTGATTAGAAAGGTGTTGGGGCAGTTTTCTGGCTTGCATCATAAACTTGCTCAGCACCAATATCAGTGACCTCAACCCAGAATAGGAATTATTCTTCTTAGATTAGGTCTTTACCATGGAGCTGGCATAACCATGATTTACCACCTAAGAGCCAGTCACATTTTACCCTGTAGCACTACACAATGTTTGCAGTAAGTTACACTCATACTGGAATATTCCAAAGGGGGGATTTAGCCACTAAATCTGAGAACTCTGCTTCAAATTCTTTTTTCTCCTCATTTATTTTCTGCCTCAAGAAACATGCTACCAATTTTGAGATCCTTTCTACAGGGTCAACAGACGTTCTCAGTGTCAGTGTTTATTTTTACTGGTCTCTTTCACATGAGATGCTTCCCCTCTAATAAAAATTACATCCCATATAATGGGTATACTTGCATATAACTTTTGTGTTTGTATTTTAAATATCACAGTACAAGATATAGGGCTGTAAAAGATGTTATAACATATTCATGCTCTGGGGAAAACAGGATTTCTTGTATGCTTGACAGAGCAGCAGATAGTCTTCAATTGCTTACTGCAGATCTTCCGTTTCTAATAATAATTGTAGATGATGGTGTCAATGTGAAACTACAGAGAGTGGTTCAGGGAGGACCTATTATCATTCAGTTCTAGTGTTCCTGCTGAATCATCATAGGGAGAATACATCACAATCATCAATAACAGATAAATGCCATAGATGGTGGAGAAAATATTTAAAAATTCAATGGTTTCAACTTAAGTGGCTCATGAATTATACATTTAATTAAGAAAAGCCAAATGGGAAGGATTTTAAGCTTCTAATTTGCAAGGTATTTTTCTTCTTTCCCCATTAAAAAAATATACAAATTAAGCATGGCAGTGGCTGCTAATGGAACAAAATAGATAAAAGCCCCCACTGCAGGCTGGCTGCTTGGATGAATTAGAAGAGTCAGCCTATGGGGAGGAGGGAGCAGGGCAGGATGAAAAATAAGTGACAGGAAGGGCTTGCAGCTTTACATCTTCACCAGTTCACAGAGGGGCACAAAAGACACCTGGATTCTAGTCTCAGAGCTACTGCAATCTTCCTTTCTGCTTATTCACCTGTAAAATGAGGAGGTTGGGCTGGAAGAAATCTCAAGTCCCTCCCATCCCAGACATTCCATGAATCTATGAACTGATGTACATCCTTTTCTCCAGGCTCCTACACACCACCCAAAGGCAAATATACAAGGTGACCACCGTTCTATCAAATCCTTCGTAGTGTGATCACACAGAGGACACTGAGATTTACCATTCATAGCAGTTATTTTCAAAGCAGACTTTGCCCAGTGTCAGCACCCCCTGGGAATTTGTTAGCAATGCAAATTCTCTGGCTCCACCCCAGACACACTGAATGAGAAACTCATAGAGTGGAGCCCAGCAGCTGGCATTTTACCAAGTCCTCAGGTGATTCTGATGCTCACGGAAGTTTTAAAAACTCTTCTCTAGAGAGGACTTTTTGCAGAGAAGAATTACTTATTACAGGTTTTGCAAATGTGTTCTATTCCCTGCTAATAGCAGCTATAAGTACACTGGAGTAATTTAGAATAGCGGGTTAATCATTTATTCTACAACATTCTGAGGAAACTGAATCCAGGACAGGCAGTACTGATATGGGAGGGAATGTGTGGTGAGGAACAATTGTCCTAGATGTGAGTAGGTTCAGGTATGCAGGGAGCTGGGGTTTTGGAAGTCTGAAGGCAAGGAAGAATAGACAGGAAGAGCATACTGACATAGAAAAAGAGGATCAGTTGTAGATACACAGAAAAGAACAAAGGTGGTATTAGGGAAAGAACAAAGGGTTTGACATTAGAAGGATGTAGGTTCAAGTTCTACCCCTTTCTACACGTTAACAGTATGATTTTGGGGAATTACTTTTTTTTTTTTAAATTTAAATATTTATTTATTTATTTATTTATTTATTTATTTATTTATTTATTTATTTTTGCGGTACGCGGGCCTCTCACTGTTGTGGCCTCTCCCGTTGCAGAGCACAGGCTCCGGACGTGCAGCCTCAGCGGCCATGGCTCACGGGCCCAGCCGCTCCGCGGCATGTGGGGTCTTCCTGGACCGGGGCACGAACCCGTGTCCCCTGCATCGGCAGGCAGACTCTCAACCACTGCGCCACCAGGGAAGCCCTGGGGAATTACTTTTATACCCCTAGCTCCAGTACCCTCCCGTATATATATGACAGGCATATTAGCAATAGCCAATTAGCCTCACAAAACAAATTGTGGGAATGATGAAACAGGTATGAAATAAAAGCACTTCTTAGCTTTTTTAAAAAAATTATTCCTTAGGTAATCCTCCTAATTTCTGAACCACATTCTTTGAGCAGCTTCTAAATATTCCACAATTGAAGAAGGATACACCACATGTAGGAACAGATCGAAAAGTTTTAGCAGCTAAGGTAAAAATGAATTCAGCAAGGGAGAGATGAAAATTACAGTCTCAGGCCCCAAGATTATAGGGTAAAGAATACAAAGATTTCTTGGGCACTAGCGGCAATCTGTAATTTCTGTAAAGTGAAAGGGGTTACCTTGGATTTCGGAGAGCTAAAGCTCATTTTTCTCCCCACAGAGGTATTGATGAAAGATCCCTAAGCTGAACACAGCCCTGGGAATTTGCTCAAGATTTGTCTTTATTTCATAGAAGGTTCGCAAGATGAGGAGTCACTGACAACAGGGAAATCTGAATTACATTTTTTTCCTCCTCTTTATACCGAAGAAAATTTTGCTATCTAGATGGCTCTCTAGTTTCAAACAAAACCCTTTCATCATCTCTTTGGTAAAGATAAAGCAACAGGCTCAGAAGTGAGACAACAAGGGACATCAGTAAAGAAACTCAGAAGCAAGAGACCACATGAAATGATAGAAGACTCCAGTAGGGACTTGAAAAAGAAAACAAAGATTCAATACCCGGAAACAGGACAAGAATGTCAAAGTATATTTTAAAAAATAAAAAGCGAATTGTATTTATGCATAGTTGATCTAAAAGCATAGAGTATTAAAAAATTGAAGGAATGTTGAGGGTGGAGTAGACCATTCATAGAAACACAGGTTTAACCTCCCATCCACTGCAAAAATAAATCTTTTTTGCAACACCTCAAGCAATGCTCATCCATTCTCTGCTTGGTCACCTCTCATGATAGAAAACTTGTTATCTCATATATCTTCTGCTGGTATAGCTCTAAAGTTTAGACAGGTCTTCACTGTATCTTAATACAGTCAAACAGCATTCTGTAACCTTCAACAGCCACAAGTCCTACTTTTGCCTTCTGGATATCAATGGAGAGGGCTTCATTTCACCCTTTATGAACACGACAGCAATTCGACCTATGAAGACAATTCAATTATTCTTCCCATTTTCCCCCTCTTCCCATTTCTCCCCTTATTGATATAAGGGTCAATATCTAAGTTCTTATCACTTTCTTTGGTGTCCTAACTTCAGGCCTTTGCTATGTTTTGCTTCTTTCTCTCTCGATATACTTGAGATTTTTAATTCCCTCTCAATAACAGGTGCTCTGAACATAATATTACAGTTCAACCACGAGACATTTGTAGGGTGTTGGAAACAGATTCCATGGTATTTTACTCAGATATTAATAAATCAAATTGCTAGGAGTAGGATTAGCTATCTGTATATTAACAAGCTTCCTAATGTGCTCTGAATAAAACATAATACTCCAGTCTTAACGGTTCAGAGTAAGAATAAAAAATATTATCCATCATATTTTTTATAAGTCATAAAAACTTATAAGTTGTAAAAACACTGCTTCATTCTAGTGTTTAGCTTTCCTGATACTATTTTCATCCCGTTGCTTCTTTTTCCCATTTACACAAATATTACATAGTAATTAAAAACTCTAATATGGCAAAACACATTATGCAGAGAGTGAAAACCTATGGTATTCCTTCTCCTTACCCTGAGAAAACCACTATATACATTCTTAGGTTTCTTAATTTAATAATTTATATGAACACACACATACATACATATACACACAAGTTCTCACACACAGATACATAATTCTTAATGGGATCATACTAAACATCTTGATTTACAACATGCTTTTCACATAATGATGCGTCTTGAATTTTTTTCTTCGTGAACACTACTTTTATAGGTTAAATGCCACTTTGCATTTGCACATTTCATGCTTTAGTGGCATTTTTGTTGCTGTTCTTCCCCCTTGTCATATATTTCCCTTATATCTTCTTCACTCCTGAGAATGATATCAGAGTTCTGGCTGTATAGATGAATTTATTTTTGTTGAAATCACTTATGAATTGTTGTCAGAATTTAATATACTATTATATAGAATATATATAATTTAACATATAATAGATGATTTGATTTGATTTAGTTCCTCCTCACTATTAGTCTGTTTTCTTGTTACACCCACTCTTTTCTTCTTTCTCCTTCCTATCCTCCTTTCTTATATTCTTTTAATAATCTGGTTCCCTAAGTGTATTGTTAATGCTTTATGTTTTTTTTTTTCTTGGTGAAAGGGATGATAAAGATGGCAAAATTCCCACACTCCCACTTTCTCAAAAGTTTTTCTATATGGATCACGTTTAAGGTCAGAATAGCTGTCAATCTGTATTGCTTCCTCATCCTTTAGACAATTTTAAATCAGTATGACTAGTGAAGAATGTTTCAGGTGGTCTGCTTCTATCTGGAGAAGACTGCTAGATCACACCACAAATAATTAGCCTTTTTTTTTTGGTATCTACCATGTCTTGCTTCTGCACCAGTTTTAATATAAGTGCAGATGACAGATATGACCTGCAACTTCTGTCTGGACAAGAGGCCCCTAGTTGCTTCATGTGCTCTCCTATGAGCTGTGATTTCTAAGTGTGTGATGTCCAAATTCATCTACAGCTGAAGATATTTTAACCATAACTAGTATATCCTCCTTTTCACCCCCAGCGCCTATACCTTCCACTTATTAGGGGGGAGGGGTCATTTCTGAACCATTTATATTCTTCCACTTTCCTAGACATAAGTTCAGTTCTACCTAGTTTCCACAATACATATAATTTTTAACCTTCATATAGTACCACACTTACAAAACCTTAATCCATGAGAATATTTTCCTTTGCTCAAAGATATCTGGCTAAAATAAAAAATGACAACACATAATTTTTGCAAAGATTTAGAACTCTAACTTTCATATATTGCTGATGGAGATATCAACCGGTACAACTTTGGAAAGTTCTTCTGTAGTTTTTTATAAAGTAAAACATGCATCTATCCTATGGCTCATTCCTAAGAACTTAACGAAGAAAAATGAAAAGTCCACAGATAGTTTTAGAAAAGAATGTTTCAACCTAATGTATAATGGTCCCGAGATGGAAATAATTCATATGTTTTTCAAGAAGAAAGCAGCCAAACACACTTTGGTATATTCATAGAATGGAATCCCACTCAGTAATAAAAAGGAAAGAAGTACTGGTAGTCTCAACTACATAGGGGAACATTAAAATATGTTCAAGAAACCAGACACAAAACAGGACATTGGGAGTTTGGGATTGACATGTACACACTGCTATGTTTAAAACTGATAACCAACAAGGACCTACTGTATAGCACAGGGAGCTCTGCTCAATACTCTGTAATAACCTAAATGAGAAAAGGATTTGAAAAAGAATAGCTACATGTATATGTGTAACTGAATCACTTTGCTGCACACCTGAAACTAACACGACATTGTTAATCAACTATACTCGGATATAAAATAAAAATTGAAAAAAAAATGTACATTCTCTTTGATTACATTTTTATGAAATTCCAATACTGGCAGAAATAATCTATGATGATAGAAATCAGGTAGTTGTTACAATGGTAAAGACTGACCAGAAGGGACATAAGAAAATTTCTGAAGAGATGAAAATGTTCCATATTTTATTTTGGGTTGGTGGTTTCACAGGGTTTAGATTGTTACAACTAATTGGACTGAACACTTAGGATCTGTGCATTTTATAGTATGTTCATTATATCAATTATATATGTCTCTATATATTTATATTCATATTTATATATAAGATTTCCAGAGATTGATTGATGTTCAGCAAAACTGATATGTTCTTTTTCATCTTCATTCTCTGAGCAATGTTTGGCTGCTCATCTGCTGCTTGGATAGCTCCCAATCATCCTTCTGTTTTTTGTTTTGTCTTTTTTTTTTTGCGGTATGCGGGCCTCTCACTGTTGTGGCCTCTCCTGTCGTGGAGCACAGGCTCCGGACGCGCAGGCTCAGCGGCCATGGCTCACGGGGCTAGCCACTCTGTGGCATGTGGGATCTTCCCGGACCGGGGCACGAACCCGTGTCCCCTGCACCGGCAGGCGGACTCCCAACCACTGCGCCACCAGGGAAGCCCCCAATCATCCTTCTGGTTTGAACATGGAAAAAAATTTTTTTAAGATATTTTTAATGTGCACCATTTTTTTTAACATCTTTATTGGAGTATAATTGTTGTACAATGGTGTGTTAGTTTCTGCTGTATAACAAAGTGAATCAGCTATACATATACATTTATCCCCATTTCTCCTCCCTCTTGCGTCTCCCTCCCACCCTCCCTATCCCACTCCTCTAGGTGGACACTGAGCTGATATCCTTGTGCCATTCATCGACAGATGAATGGACCATTTTAAAAGTCTTTATTGAACCTGTTACAACACTGCTTCTGCTTTTATGTTTTGGTCCTTTGACCACAAGGCATGTGGGATCTTAGCTTCCTGACCAGGGATCGAACCCGCACCACCTGCATTGGAAGACAATGTCCTAACCACTGGACCGCCAGGGAAGTCCCTAACATGGAATTCTTTTCAGAAGACTTTTCTGACCACAGATCATTCTAACTTCCTTCTATGGGCTCCCCACAGTGCTTCTGTCAAGCACATATCATCCCACATTGACATTATCCACACTAGTTGTAACTAGTTTAACTGGTTAAGCTTTATACGGCATAGGTTTTGCTTTGCTGTATTCTAAGTCCGAAAATGGTCACAAAATAGGTGTTCAGAAATTATGTAATGATTGAAAGATGGAATGAATGAATTCCAAGATCAGTGGTAGAGTCCTTGAACTTACATCTTGAAGTTAAATTTTTAGCAAGTACACCTAAACATGATTAATGCGGGCATCGTTCTGACTGCAAATTGAGAAACACTGCTTCAACACAAGAATTGCCGGAGAAATTCAGTGTGTATTTTGAGTCCTTAGTATTTTATATCTTATAACTTTTCTTAATAAGTTCATTCACTTATTCCCTTGACATCCTATCATCACATCCTTAATTATACAAAGCTAGTGATGGATAGGGAGACTGTATCATCCAAATTGGGATATATTTAACTATAAGGGAATATGACAATTACAGCAGGACAACACGCATAAACTGGACAAACAGGGGTATAATTGTATTCTACTTATGGAGAAGTAGGGCACAGAACTTTCAGGTAAGAATGAATACAGTAAGAATAATACTTATTTTTTCTGTTTTCTAGGTTTATCTTATGCGTGGACTTTCAATGATAACCCCTTATATGTCCAAGAGGACAACAGGCGGTTTGTCTCACAAGAGACAGGAAACTTGTACATTGCCAAAGTGGAGCCATCAGATGTTGGCAATTACACTTGCTACATAACAAACAAAGAAGCCCAGCGAAGTGTTCAAGGACCACCCACTCCATTAGTGCAGCGTACTGATGGTAAGATGATGAGTTATCTTAGGGATATACTTTATCTGTGGATCTTGAAGCCTGGGGAGATTTGTAGAGCTTTCTGCTTCCCTCTGGTTCAGTGTAGCCATATCATCTATGAGGCGAGGTTTAATTCACAATATGATGAAAATCACAAAAAATAATAGAAAACTATATAATTTATCCACATAGCATAGTATAGATGATTCTGGGTATACTGTGCCATTTCTTCTCTGGCACTGGAACAGATCATCTTTTCTTTGCTTAAGAAGTATTTTGTTTAAAAAAACAATGTTTGGGAGAGTAGGCAGGTGTGTGGACATGTGTGGGTGCTGCCAAACTTATTGATTGAATTAATATATTTTCAATGGACATATGACACAGCTTCTCTTTAATGCCTCCTTCTTTTCCATATTTGTATCTTTTGTTCACCCTTTATTTTCCTGGTTGGCAAGGCAGGTAAATGATTCAGATCCAAGGAAAGTAAATCAAGTCAACATTAATTACAAGCATTCCAAAGAAAAATGAAACACAAGATTCATACTAATTATATTCCTCCAAGGAACATAATTCAGATTGGTCTCTGATGAGTTTTGTAGTTTAGTCAAGCCACAGCTGGTACAAGATTTAGAGAGTTAGAAAACCTAAGGAAGTCATTGAAGTAGAAAAATCCTCTAGTTGATTCTTTAATTACATATTCACAGTGGGAAATGTAAAGATGGAAAATCTGTTGATGCATTTTGTGATCAGATTCTGGACTTGAAATGTAACACTGCGTAGAGTTTTTCTCCTCTCTAAGGAGCTTAAGAAAAGCAGGAATACAATGGTAATGATGGCAAAAGAATCATGGAACTAGCTCCTTACAGGGAGTACTTATGACAGAGCTTTTATAATCACTAACCATTCAAATATATTTTCACAGTCTTAATTCAGAATTCAGCAACCACTAGATTTATTCATAAGTCCAATTTCTCCCCTTCAGTAAGTACTCTCTTCAAGATTGCAAGAACTCATGAGCCAATAATATGCATAGAAACGCTACCATATGTTCCTTTCTTCCCCCATCAACTCTTAGTTTCCTCTTTTCCTCTTCTTAATTCCTTCATTCTCCTCTATTCCTCTCCTCTATTCATCTCCTCTATTCTTTTCAACACATTTATGGTAAAAAATGACCAGAAGCATCTTACATAATATTAAAAAAACAAACAAACAAAAAACTCTTCTAAAAGTAGTCACTCAAGAAATATCAGATGTCAAAGAAATAGAAAACATAAAGTTCACCAGTTTAGTTGAATGAAGCAATACTCTTGACCTCCTCAACCATAGCCTCTTTGAATGTTTGGAATGATTAAGGTCTTAAAAATGAGGTATTTTCATTTTATATGTATTTTGTAAATTTTACTTTTTTGTGTACTTGCACTGGCCACAATAAATCACTTATGTTAGGAATGTATTATTCTGGTGTTTGGTAATATAAGTAAAAATAAAAGAAATTCAACATTTTTAAAGATGTTTTAAAGAAATTTAAACATTTTAAACAACAGTTTGTTGATGATTAAATTAATCAAGTTAATGAGGATAGCCTGGAGATAGAGATACATTTCTACTTTTTCCAACTCTTCTCGTAGATAGCATATTTACAATACCTTAGACTATTGTCTTAGTCTTATCTTAGCCCATATCCACAATTCCTTTTGAAAATTTTTAAATTATTAAAATAAATTTTTATAAGGGTACAGTAAACTCAATTAGCGGTAAAACCTTAATAAACCGACATAAGAATATTTATGTCTTTATTTGTCCCAACTACTTACTTCAAAGGTTTTGCTGCAAAAGTACTGATATTTTGGACTGAGGTGCTGTATCAGATCTATTACACAGTGTTAGCTAAAAACTTCTTTATTCCTAAGCAGATCTGGCCCATGAATTCTGTGAATGGGTGAAAGATCCAAGAAATCTCTAGAGAAGAAACTTGCTCGATAACTCAGAAGCATTTTAAAGTTGGGTATATTCAGTTCTTAACTGGAAATACTAATTCTTTTTAAGATGCTGTTGTGGAATATAGGGAAATTTGGAATGCCTCTATTCTGATACTTTGATATACCTTAAGTATTTCTTTTTTAGGGGAGAGAGGAACAAACTAATTCCTTAAATAGAATCATGAGGTTTCCTTGCCCTCTGTCACTCATTATAGTATAGAAAAATATTGTTAATTGAATGACAGAATAATCAGATTTTGGTAAATAAAGCATTTGCTTCATAGAAAACTTCTATTCTCTAGAAATGCTGCTAGCTCTTTTGGTATTTAACAGGTGTGATGGGGGAATATGAACCAAAGATTGAAGTGCATTTTCCTGAAACTATTCAAGCTGCAAAGGATTCATCTATAAAACTGGAATGCTTTGCCCTTGGAAAGTAAGGTTTTGTTTTTGTTTTTTTTTCCTGGTTGTTTTAATTAAAACAAACGAGTATTTTGGTATTCAAACGCTGCTCTAAGGTAAATTAGCAAATAGACTTTAAATGCTGGGCAGAAGTGGAACTTTCTGATTGGACTTTAAATAAACATGCCTAATACTCTGAAAGTGATTGGGGCAGCAATTTCCTCAAATGAGCTGATATTTACTTGAGTTTGAGCACAATGAAACCCGTTTAGGCAGCACATTGCAAAGGAATAAGTGAGCTTGTAAAAGACGGTGAGCAGGTCACTAAACTTTCGATGTATCCTTCACTCCATCTCATCCTACATCCAGAAATAAATTGCCTGGAGTGTCTCCTTGCTTAATTAATCAGCGACTCTTGTAAATGAAAAACCTGCACTGCTAGTGTCCAAAATAAGACTAATTAAAAGCCATTGTTCATAGTGGATAATTAGAATTGAGCCAAACCTGTCCTGGCAGTGGAGGCATTTTATTTTACTCAGATAGTGTTTATCAGCAGTAGGTTTGGAAAGCTTTGAAGCCAGCCAAATATCTGCATTTTTGCATGGAACATTGAGAACATTTCTTTGCTTTTTGGCAATATTCAAATTTTATTTTTATGCCCATAAACACCAGAATGAAGTAACAAAGTGATAGATAGATCAGATTTGCCATTTTAAAACATTGATGTACATATGAATTATCTGGGGGCACAGTTAAATTGAAATTCTGTAGATCTGGGGTGACATCTGATTGCTCCATATCTAACAGGCTCCGAGGTAATAGTGATTCTTCTTGTCTACAGAACATACTTTGAAGAGTAAAGGACTTGACTCTCACTACCACATTTAAGGGCTTACTTATAAATCCAGAGTCTATTTGTAATGTGGGCCTCACATTCAGAAATAGTGACTTACATTCCAAACTATGGAAAACATCCTTAAAAGTCTCCATCTTGTTATTAAGTAAATATACTGAGAAATCCAAATAATGCTGGTTACTAAATCTTCTAGGTTCCTTTCTATGTATGAAATCTTGTAGCTCTTTAAATTAAATTTCTCAGGTTATCCATTTTTCATATATTTAAGAGACCATATGTAATTTTTATACAATACTGGTCCCACAGTATTTGTCCAATAAATAATTGATTGATTAAATTATTCTTTAAAAAGTGACAAATTGAGGCTTTGTCCATTTTTGTTTGCCTGCCTTTTAAGACATGATGAACTTTCACCATTTTCAAGGTTTCTCAGAAAATAAAGTATACAAAAAACATAAAATGTCAGCAAAATACTTTGACAATTAGTTGATTTATTTTAAAAGAAAACCAATGAAAGATAGTATCTGAAAATAATATTAATAGTTTATTCTATCATGTCTGGCATCAGGAAATATGGATTCCTGTAACTTAAAAAATACTCATACAATAAATAACTGAAAAGGATTGAGGCTGGTTCTCAAGAATCTCATGTAAATAAATTTCATTTGTTAATCATTTATAACTAAGAATTTATATGACATACATAATCCTCATAATTATGCAGGGTACATAATATGTTTATTATGTATGAGTAAAATGAGGCTCAGATTGTATTAGTAACCTGTTCAATTTTATGCTTCTGATAAGAAAGAAAGGGCGATTCAGATTTAGACCCACCTGATTTGAAGTTCTGAACTTAGAAACTTTTGAGTAAATAGTTAAGATAACTGCTTTCCAAGTCAGAGGAGGCAGATTGAATTCCCAATTTTCTCAAGAGTTGTCTGACCATCAGCAAACATGTTGCTTAAGCTTTATGAATTTCCATATTCTCATCTAAAAAATGTTATAATGATACCTGTCTCCTGTGTTTGTTTTGAAGATGAGAGTGGATAATACATGTAAAAACATGGCAAGTCCAATGTGTATGTACAAAAAAAAAAACCCTGAATGATAAAGTATACATTCATTGTTAAGTTTATACCTAAAGGAACTACTGCACATGAAATAAAATTAAGGAAGAATGGGAAAATGATGAGAATTACTTAATTGTACTTCATAGAAAATTGTCAAGGAAATATTTGATTTAATGGAGTATGCTTAAAAACACTTTACCTGCCAAAATTAATGTTGAAATTATATTTATTAAATTATTAATATGGAATTGAAATGCCTAGGGGTTAAGATGGAAAGTCCAAAGCATCCACAGGGTCAAAGAGATAGTGTTAAAATGCCATGTATAAGAAACATATATTCTGTGTAACTGAAGTGCAGATCTAGTTCTCATTTCTTCAAATGAACAGAATGTGTATGAAAATGCTTTGTATACTTTGGAAAATATTATACAAATTTTAGCTACTAACAAAAAGAGTTTTTATATATGTTCGCCAATAGTTTTCAGAAAACAAGTTGCACTGTAGTTGAAACATTGCAAACATACTGAAGAAGCTTTCTAGTCCATTATAAAATTTGACATTTACCAAATACTTTACTGACTTTTTAAAATTTGCAACATTAACAAACATAAAAACAATGCACTCCCTAGACAATTAATTACATGATAGGCATAAATAACAATGTGAAAAGAACAAAATAAAACCACTTTTTAAATTATAAATCTCTATTTGCAGGTTTATTGCCAAGTATTTTACAAACTATTGAATGATAATTATAATCATGTTCTCTGACAGCTCTTTATAAAAATATTGCTGTTCAGCACTTGGTTTTGTTATTTTTTTTTTCCAAACGTTGGGACTGCTTCGTATAAGTCCTTTTAAATCTACTTGTTCACTTTCTGAGGTACTGCACTTCTCTGTAATAAGTTGGATAAACCCCAAACTGAAATAAGCTAATTGGTTCAGTGAGGAATAGAATCAAAGTTCTTTTTCTTATTAACAATGTTCCTAAACACTTTTGCTAACTACTGACTACTATTTATGCTATAAACTACACATTCATGAAACTAAGGTTTATATATTTTAGTTAATAAGAAAAAGGAGGGAAAGTAGGGAGGGAGGGAGTAAGGAAATCAGTAGGTGGATAGGTGAATAGGAAAGAGGAACAAAAAAAGAAAAAATAACACAGGTCAATGCCACATCTTATTTAGTTTTTTATTTTTAGGACCTACGACAGTTTCTGAAATACTGACTAGTTTTCATTAAATATTTGTGGAAGTACTTCCTAAGTAATTAGGAAATAATTCCCTTTATATTCTTTCTCTTGAATGGGTAGATTATTTTGGAATTTATCTTGCATGTTGTTCTCTGAGCTTCCTGGGTCTATGGTTTGGTGGCTGTCATTAATTTTGGAAGATTTCCAGTCATTGTTATTTCAAATATTTATTCTGTTCATTTCTCTCTTTGTTCTCCTTCTGGTATTCCCATTAGACATCTGTTGCACTGTTTGTAATCGCCCCCAGTTCTTGGATATTCCATTCTTTTGTTGTTGTTTGTTTCTTTTTTTTTTTTTCCTCTTCATATTTTAGTTTGGGAAGTTTCTATTGATATTTCTTCTAGTTCGCTTACTCTTTCCTTCATCACATTCAGCCCACTGGTGAGCCTATCAAAGGCATTTTCATTTGTATTATAGTATTTTTATGTCTATAATTTTATTTTTGAATTTTTGAACTTTATTTTTTTTATACAGCAGGTTCTTATTAGTTATCCATTTTATACATATTAGTGTATATATGTCAATCCCAATCTCCCAATTCATCACACCACCATCCCCCAGACCCTTTCTTAGAATCTCCTTTTTTTCTGCTACATTAATCATCTGTTCTTGCATGTTGTCTGCTTTTTCCATTAGAGCCCTTAACATATTAATCTTAGAAATTTTAAATTCCCAGTCTGATACTTTAAAAATATTTGCCATATTTGAGTCTGGTTCCAATGCTTGCTTTGTCTCTGCATTTGTAATTGTCAATGGGCCTTTTATACATTTTTTGTTGTTGCTGAAACCTAGATATGATGTAACAGGTAAAAAGAAGTGATTTTACACTAGATTTTGGTGTATATTTTTATGTTTATTTGGCAGGGAGTTAGGCTGTGTTTACTGTTTGCTGTAGTTGTGGTGTCAGAGGCTAAAATTTCCTCCATTGTTTTTGTTTTTCCTCTTGTCTTTGGGTTTCCCTAGAGACTCTTTCTTAATTAAAGACTGAGGTTTGCAGTTTCTTTACCTGTAACCCCCAGCTATTATTCAGGAGCCCTATTGATGGTATGAATGTCCTTGTTAGCTAATTCTATAATCTCTGTAATTTATGGATCTGTTTCTGTTGACTGCTTTTTCTTCTTATCATGATTCCTATTTTTTATGCTTTTTAGTTTATCTAGTAATTTAGATTGAATTAGAGACATGATAAATGTTATGTTATTGAATGCTGCATTGTGGTATATTTATTTCAAGTATTGGATTTTATTGATAGAAGTTATGATGAATCTCATCTTTCTATAGCTTATTATTAAGCTTCCTTGGGTAGATACAGAGTAGTTGTTAGTCTAAGGCTTGTTTACTACTAAGATGCATCTCCCAATTGAATGCTCTAAGTTTGCTAAGTCTCTCTTCTCAGGCTTGGTGGAACTCTAACATCTTCTAGCCCTGTTTGAGCTCTAAAATTTGTTCTTTGCCCAGCCTCATGTGACACTCTTACGTAGATTTTTGGAGCACTTTCTTTTTCTAGTCTCATCCTCTCTGATACCTTGCTTTGCAATCCCAGCCACTTCAGTCACCTGTGTCTCCTCAACTCAGGGATGCAGCCTTGTCCTATTTATGTTTTCTTCCTGATTCCATGTTCTCGAAAGGTCGAAAATCAGGGATGCCAATGGCTTACTTCATACATTTCCCCTCCTTTAGGGATCACAGTTTTGTGCTACCCATTGTTACATCTCTGGAATCAGGTTTGTTTCCCATTATATTTGTCCAGTTTTCTAATTGTTCCCAGCAGGGTAAATATAGTTCCAGTTAATCCAACATCTCCAAAACCCAGGTATTTTTGGGGTTTTTTTTGTTTTTTTTTGTTTTGTTTTTGCGGTACGCGGGCCTCTCACTGTTGTGGCCTCTCCTGTTGCGGAGCACAGGCTCCGGATGCGCAGGCTCAGCGGCCATGGCTCACGGGCCCAGCCGCTCTGCGGCATGTGGGATCTTCCCAGACCGGGGCACGAACCCGTGTCCCCTGCATCAGCAGGCGGACTCTCAACCACTGCGCCACCAGGGAAGCCCCCCAGGTATTTTTTAAGGCTAATTGTGAAGGTAAATAAGGGGAAGTTTAGAGAAATGAAATGACTTGATAAACGTAAGTTGTAAATCTGGGATTCAAATCTAAATATCACTGATTCTGACTTCAAAACTCATGCTCATAGCAGTTTGACATTTACATCAAATTATCCTTTTAATATACAAATTAATTCCCCATGTGCAGATGTAGTTAGCCCTCAGTTCTGTAAATGTTTTCCTTAAAAAAGGCCTGAAACATTTCAGCAAAATGGTAAAAAGATGTTATTTGGGGAATGAAATTATGGATGTATTTCCCATTTAGATTCTCTGTAATTACTAATAATTCAGCAAAAAAGTAAGTTCAATTTTATACATTAATTTTTTTAAAATAATTCAAAAGATAACCTTTTCAAAATCCAAGTTGCTTTTGAATGAGAAGAAAGAAGTGTTTCTAAAAGTCAATCAGGGCCATTGTGGAGCATACACCCCTCTGGTTTGTATGTGATGATGGTAATATCTACCGTTTATAAAAATCTGGGGTAGATAATTAGGGAGAGCACAGAAAACATGCCAATCAACCTAGGAGTCTGCTGCAATCATGCAGGCAGGGAGTATAGAGAGTGAGGTCTATAGAAGGCTGGCTAGAGTGTTTACTCATAGACCTTAACCATCTCAAACCACCACAGGCTAATGTGAGTATAGAATAATTAAGACAAAACTTCAGATACCTGCTTGAACTTTAATTACTATGACTTTGGGGACATGTAACTCACTTTCTATGTTGGAGTTTCACAGCTGACATGATCACAGCTTTCAACTCTCAGTTTTGTCTCATTTGTTTAACATGGCAGACTTAATTATCTAAGCTGCAAATTAATTGTATTGTGAAATACCTGAGAAACTCCTTGGATAGGTGCTATGCAAATGTAGTATGACTGACTTATAGATCTGTGTGTCTCCTCTCAAGAAGATATAGGCCTTTGCTCTTAGTAAAGAAGTTAAACTGATATCCCTCATAACTCTCCTACCACTCTTGTAAACAACCAAACACATTTACTTTTCTTTTCTTTTTTGTGTGTGAATCTTAATTTAGTAACTTTGCTGTCAGTGCTCTGGAATGTAAATAAAATTAGTCGCTGCACTAAATGTTCCTATGTGTTCTGGAGCCTTCACACAGAGGACTATATTTATGTATACATGTATATCTTATTTATTTTGTTCTAATTTATGAAGAAAAAGATACTCAGCTTGGCTATTAATGTCAAGCAATAAATCTGAAGTCTCACCAAGATGTTTTGATCTATTCCAGAACTTTCAGATGACAGAGCAGCTATTTGATTTTGCTTTTCTTTTTACACATATGGACATCATTGTATGTCATACCACAGAAAGGCTGCTCAAGACACTCAAGATGACAGTAGTATTTTAAAATCAAACGAGGTACATTCAAATTTTTCAGACTTTTAACACTTGGTTTAAAAAAAAAAGCCAGAGAGATATCTTAAAATTGTCCCATTTGAATGTCTAATAAGCAGTTTAGCTTTTTATTTTCCTCACTGAGTTGAATGGATAGAGGGCAGACTATTTTCCTAACAGCTTGTCCCGTTTGCCCCACAATGTATACTGAAGCCTACTCATTAGGTTCTCACTAACTGCTTTGCTTTTTTATCATGATCTTATATTGCTTGGCATAAAATAGTATGGTAAAGTCCATGCAACTCTGAGAACTGACAAATGTTCAAGCCAATCTTTGAAAAATTGAAAGATAGTAACCCCTCAACAAAAACACAGTCACACACACACTCACCCTGGGGCTGAAAGATTTATCAGCAGATTTACTAACATTTCAAGGCAGCATTGTGTTCTGGAAAGAGTACAGACTTTGAATTCAAAGAGGTCAGGGTTTAAATTCTCAGATCCCCTGTCAATAGCTGGGCCGCTATGATCAGTTTTCTTATCTGTAAAACAAAGGTAAAAACTACATAGATGGATGGACAGATAGATAGACGACAGAGAGAATAGGATTGATGTAAGGACTGGAAATACTATTAAACTTCCCTACCAGAGTCCCTGGCTTACAATAGGCAATCCATAAATTATAACAATTTTATTAATTGTGGTCATTGTCAGTGCTGCTTTGGCTGAGGAGGTAAAAAGGAATACACAGGAGGGAGAGAAGGAGTTTCTGCATTCTATTTCTGTGCTAACACAATCCTCAAGGACTTGCTCAGAACAATGGATTTACCATTTCTAAATAACGTGTTTAATCTTTATAGGGATTATTGACATTCCCTCATTTATTTATTTGGCAAATTAAGCTCCAGTATCTATTAACTTAGCAAATATGCATTAAATACCTCATTCAATAATTAATTTCGGGCCTCCCTGGTGGCGCAGTGGTTGAGAGTCCGCCTGCCGATGCAGGGGATACGGGTTCGTGCCCCGGTCTGGGAGGATCCCATATGCCGCGGAGCGGCTGGGCCCGTGAGCCATGGCCGCTGAGCCTGCGCGTCCGGAGCCTGTGCTCCGCAACGGGAGAGGCCACAACAGTGAGAGGCCCGCGTACCGAAAAAAAAAAAAAAAAAAAAAAAAATTAATTCCTTTATTCCTTCACTTAGTCAGAAGGAATTCTCCTGGCAGCAGATGCTAGGCTAGGCCCTGGGGAAATAAAGATGATATAAAGGCCCCAGGGAGTTTGCAGGCTACTGAAAGTAGGATTGGTGTAACAATATGTGATCATACATTTTTCCTGGGATCTGCTCTTTCCTTACAAACTTTCAATGAAGGAAGATTCAAGGATAGTCACTCTGGGAGCTTTCCCGATTATCCTTTCCCCAGGTTACTCCTTGTTAAATTGAGACTGGAGACAGTCAGTCTCAATTCCTTTGGTAGAACTAATGATAGACTTATTGAAGGGGTCCTTCGTATCTCTTAGAAATAGAAGATTCTTGCTTCTTTTTCTCCCATTTCATCAATACTTTTTTTTTTCAAAATTAATACTTTTGAAATAACAGTTTTAGAACAGAAAAATTGAGCAGATGGTATAGTGAGATCCCATATAATGCCACACACAGTTTCCCCTATTATTAACATCTTACACTAAGATGGTGCATTTGTTACAATTAATGAACCAACATGAATACATTTTAATTAACTGAAGTCCCTAATTTACTCAAATTTCCTTGGTTTTTACCTGATGTCCTTTTTTTATTCCAAGATTCCATCCAACATACCACATTGAGTTTTCTTGTCTCCCTAGGCTCTTCTTGGCTGTAACAGTGACTCAGACTTTTGTTTTTGATAACCCTGACAGTTTTGAGGAGTGGTGGTCAGTTTTATTGTGGGATGGCCCTCTATCAGAATTTGTCTACTATTTTTCTTATAATTAGTCTGAGATTATGGGTCTTGGGTAAGAAGACTACAAAGGTAAGGTGCCATTTTCGCACATCATATTAAGGTTACTCTCTATCACAATGATCTATGGCTACTGATGCTGCCCTTCATCACCTGGCAGAAGCAGTTTTGTCAGGATTCTCCACCATAAATGTACTCATTTTTCTCTCTTTACATTTGAGTCTTTGGAAGGAGGTTAATATGTGCTGTCCACACCTAATGAGCAGGGAGTCATGCTACACCTCCTCTAATCTATGTAATTTATTTGGAATTCTTCCTCATGGGAGATTTTTCACTTCTCCCTCCTCATTTATTAATTTATCCAATCCTTTATTTATATCAGTATTGATTAGTAGATATTTATTTCACACTTTGGGTCATAATCCAATATTGCTTTATTTTGCTGCTCAAATTGTTTCAGCATATTCTTCTGTAAAATGCTTTAAAAATTTTTTTAAATGTACACTATGAATGTATCTCTGGGTCATTAAACAGTTTTCTGTACCCTCAATTGTAATGACAGTGGAGTATTCAGATGTATGTTTTCAGCCAGCCTCCTAATGGTGGACATTAGGTTTCCTTTAGTTTTGTTTTCATTTTTTGTTGTCATGAATAATGATGTAATGCATATTTTTGTGGCTATATTTTGCCCATCTCCATGTGAACTTCCTCAGTATATTTTTTTTAAATTAGAATTTTTGGATAACAGGAATATAAAAGCTAAGGTTTCAGATACGTGTTGCCAAATTCTCCTGAAGAACCACTGCAGAGGATCCACTTTCAAAGACCAGGACCCTAGGTTACAAGTTGGGTCTCTTTTGATCTTACACACATGCTGAATTCAATGTCAAACATTCCTTTCATTTTTTTCTATTTCAAAAACCAAAATTGGATTTTTACACTGCTGTTTCCATAACTAAATTAATTTAAAGGTTCTAAAAATCATCCAAGAAGAATATATATACTTCTGCAAGTGACTGTTCATCCTTTCCATTCCAGTCTATCACCACTTTTCTCAGGAGACCTACAGTTCTTACTTTTTAAGTAACTGGCAATTGCAGGAGAGAAAGATTTCAAATCCAAGTTGGAACTGAGCTGAAGGAAAAGAAGTTACTTCCTTTTTTCCAGCTGACCTTGGAACCCATCTCTAGAACCTTTATTGGAATTTGCAGGCATCTCAATATGTTAAAAAAAACTCTATGATTTCATCTTCTGGCCCTTGGACAAAGGAACTCTACCCACTGATTATAAAACATGTTAGCTCATTAGGTGAAGAATATATTTCTAAGTACACATTATACAGACTAAAAAGGTGATTCTCATGTTGTAGCTGGTTAGCTCATGCAGTAGCAGAAAAACATGGTGGTTTAGAGCTCACTATGGAAAGAGAGACTTTAGCTCAAAACTTTTCTTTGAAAACTTACTGTGTGATATTGGGCATGTTACTCAACCTATTCTAGTCCCAATCTCCTCATCTACAAAATGTTAATAGCAATAGTACTGTGTCTCATGGTATTATTATATGGTTTCAATGAAGCACTTAGCACAGTGCCTGGCATATAATGTGCTCAATAAATGTTAAATATATTAATAATAGAATGATTAAATATAACAAACCATATACAATGTCTCCTTTATATGAAAGTTTATGATTATGAGCAGAGCTAAGGTCAAGCCCTATAATTCTTTTTTTTTTTTTTTTTTTTTTTTTGCGGTATGCGGGCCTCTCACTGTTGTGGCCTCTCCCGTTGCGGAGCACAGGCTCCGGATGCGCAGGCCCAGCGGCCATGGCTCACGGGCCCAGCCGCTCCGCGGCATGTGGGATCCTCCCAGACCGGGGCACGAACCCGTATCCCCTGCATCGGCAGGCGGACTCTCAACCACTGCGCCACCAGGGAGGCCCTCCTATAATTCTTAAGGAGTTATAATTCTGAACATAATTCTGAAGGAACATGTGCCTCGAGAACCTACCTCAACCAAATTATCATTTTCTCTGCTGTAGTGCAACATAGCACTCATATGATTGGTGAAGTATTTATTTAGGGTTAATATTATGTATTAATAAAACATTATGGAGAAGCTGTCAATTAACTGCTAAGTGCAGTATCATTTTCGGCTCTACCACACCTTGAATTATAGGCTCCAGTTTTATGTTTCATGTGCGAATTATTACTCACATTGTGGAGTAGAAAATAGCAATAAAGTCTTAGGGACTCTTTGGATGATAGAACCTTCCTGTCCCTATGTGATGATCATGGTAATAAGGCAACTTAGTAAGCTTTATTATTGGTTCAAACTTTATATTTCAGAATGTATTCTCATAGTATATCCTCATTTTATCCTTTCAAGAAGACTTTTACATACCCATTGTTACCTCTAGTTATAAAGAGAAAGCTGAGGCTCAGAGATGTTAGGTAATTTGCACTCATTTACACAAAACTCACCTGTGTCCTTTTACTCTACATGTAAGTACTATTCTGCTACCACTGCTCTTACGTCCAAACCATCTGTGGCTTTTCAATTGGCTTCAGCTACTGTAGTGCCAAGTGTCAAATACCAGATAAATACATGCACATGATAACATTTTTCCCCCAAGGGAAACCTGGTATACACACTGACCAGTAGAACAGGATCATGACTACGTTTAGGTCACTCAGGAAAAAAAAAAAAAAAAAAAAAGATTTTCCTTTTTCCATAACAGTAAGATTGCTTTTCTACAGAACTCATGAATTTATCCATATTGTATCCCCATAGGACAATCTTATATTCCAAGCTCTTTGTATGAATATTTCAAGTTGAGGAAATGAAAGGAGCTAGCTGAACAGTCTGAGAATTTAACAAAGGCACTCCTTGCTGGTTCTGTTATTCTGCTTCCCTCTCTTCGATTAAAAATGGCCACTGACAGGATTTTCTGAAATGAGGTTCAAGTTAAGAATAATCCCAAATATAAGCATCTTAGGAAACAGGTTCTCTGTACCAGTTTCTAGTTAAAAACTTGGTATGGCCTGGATTTAAGCTGTGGATAATGAGATTTAAGAAATCCAGGGAAGAAATATAAGCTTTCTCAAATAGCACTAGTAATGAAAATTCTATTTATGGGCTAAAAGTATAGAACTGAAGCAGAGTTCGTACAAGAGTGTGAATAGCTTTAATTTAACTTCCAGTTCAGGTTGAACTAGGCCAGAGGGTTAACAAATGTATTCTCTGCCTCCAGATAAAATTAATGGGATGCTCACTCTGTAAAAGCATAATGACAAGAGAGTAAGGAATGAAAGTCCTTATTTATGGCAATGCTTATTTAAGAAGCACAATACCAGAGGGAGGGGCAAGAAAGAAAGAAAGAAAGAGAGGGAGAAAGAGAGAAAGAAAGGAAGGAAGGAAGGAAGGAAGGAAGGGAGAAAGGGGGGAGAGAAAGAAAGAGACAAAAAGAGGGAAAGAGTAAGCAGGAGGGAGGGAAGGAGGAAGAAAGAAACTTTGCTTTTATGATCTAGTAGTATTTTAGAACTCTGAGGACTCACATTTCAGGAAAATATAGAAACAAAATAAGAAAAGCCTTTTGCAAAGTTTTTTGAAATACACGGTTCATGAATGCCTCATCTATGGTCTGAGGAAACTTTGGATGAGAGAGTTGCTTCAAATTGATTTTCTTTATTGAGATTTGTATCCAAGCTGGATTTTGACACCATATTTGTGAAGATTAAAAAAAAAAAAAAAAAAGGAGTGGGGAGGAACTGGAACTGAAAGGGAAATGTTGCCAGAAATGGCTGATACCTGTAGTTAGGATGATGATGGCACCATGTATTTTAACTTAACTTTTAAATGACAGAGTTTCAAGACATTTAATAATAATCTCCATTCTGAAGACCCTTCAAAGATCTCCCTTGCTGCATGGCATTCTTCATATATTAATATATTAACTTTGCACTTTAAATAGATCACTTATTTTAAATTAAAATGAACTGCCAGAGAATATTACATCACTAATATCATCATCGTGGACAAACTAGGTAGATCCTAAATAGAATGCTAAAGCCACAGAAGGAGAAGGAGTCTACTAGTGCTAATAACTGAATGGGTGGCAACTCAGAGAATTGGAAGGTGGATCACAGTAAATTAGCCTGTACTGGAACTCTAAGTGGAAGAGAATTGGCAGGTAATAATTTAGCAGAAATTACCTGTCTAAACGTGAGTACCATTCCAAAAAGGTAATTAGGATTGTTAACAACTTCCAGCTGAGTATTTAACTTGACATAAGGACACCATCTGTCACAATCCTGGTATACAGTAAGCACTCAATTAATGGTTATTAATATTCAAAAATAAACGTTCAGCTTTCTTGCAACACATTTTTTTTCTCTTTGGAGAATGTTGTCTAATTCCTTTCCTCTCTACCGTAATGGCCCTAGATGATAAGCCAGGCTGAAAAAAAAAAAGTATTTTACAGCAAAGCATGTTATATCTCATCTGAGAGATCCCTGCGCTCATGAGGAGGAAATGAACATGACTGCTATGATCAGAGGCATTATCTCCTTACCAGCCAGTGTATTAAACAGGAAGAAGCAGGAAATTTACTTCTAGAGACATATGTGCATGCTTGTGTACCCATTTCGTTCACAGTATGGAGATTTGATTTTAGTTTATGTATGATTCATAAATCAATTTATGTCAAATGCCTAGTCATATGGAGTTCTTAAAGGAGAATAGAAAACATATAAATATAAGCTAGGAATCTGGCTTTTGAAATGATAACAGTAACATAATAATCTTAAATTATTTTTTAACTTGTCATTAACACAAAAAATATATTGTTTAAAGTGTTCTAGACAGTGTGTTAAACACATGAAATGTATTATATCATTTAATCTTCACTCTAATCCTGTGACTTACATACTAGTGTTAAGCCCTATCCTATATATGAGAATATTTATGTTATAAACATGCAATAACATATAGCTGGTAAGTGTAGAAACTGCACTCTTCTCTGTACGGTATAAATAGTATTCTATTATAATAGCTTTGTTATTAATATTAGCACTAGTATTACTATTATCATTTATACAGAATGGTATCTCTTGGAAAAATTAACTTGCATCTAAAACTAAAGCTCATTACTAAAATAATTTCACCTTTTGTTGATTTTAGTTCTTTCTACCCACTGTCCATTTGGCATGTCTTCAGAAAAGAGAGATGGTGCGAAATCTAAAGCAATTCATTTAGTGTCTTCATAAAAAGTGCCCAGACTAAATGGGAACTTTTCATTAAAATACACATTTTACATTTATTCTCCCTGATCCTATATCTCACATTACCAGTGGTAATCAAGAGGCTCATGACATTCATATTTTGTACTGACATAATAAATCTGAAAACAAAATCTCAATGTTTAATTAGTAACTGTAAAATCATATAAAACTGCTTGATTTTTCTCCCATTAGAAATTTTGTTAACATGAAATATAGCCACGAAACGTACTTGATAAGACTTTTGATTAAAAAGTTTCAATGTTTGAGTGACTATTTTTTGATAGTTTAGTTGCTCTGAGAATTCTAAAATATCTAGAGTATAAAATATAATATCCTGAAGGAATCTACCATATCATACAATTCGATCACACAGATAGAAAATAACATAGCTAGGATTTGAACCCAGGCATTCAGACACTATTTGTAAAGTCTTTTTTTGGACGAAAGCAGCAGGAAAATTACTCAAAAAGGCATAAGACAAAAAGAGACTGTATTGACTAATGGAAATGTCCAAGGAGATTTTTTTTGGGGGGGGGCATCAAGCGTGACTTAATCTAGACCTGTAAAGAATTCCAAGTATCCTTCTTTTGTGTTAGCTTTGACTTTCAAAGACACTTTCTCCATGTGGTGGAAAAGTGTTGCCTAAAAGCTCCAAGCTATATCCCACTGTCTGAGGAAACCCTAGTGACAAAAGATCCTCTCTTTAATATCTCCTCCAAAAGCAGTCCCAGAACTGAGTCTAGTTGTCTCTGATTGGGTTGTCTTAATTTCCAGAGTTGACCAACCATGGTGGCCACGGTACACCAGCTTCTAATGGCAAGACCTGAATCTTGTACTCAGTCCTGCAGCCAGAGGTATAGTCCTCCCAATTCAAATCAGATGGACTAAAGATAGTAAGCATTGGGTTTTCTAAGGAAAATCAAAACGCACACACAAAAACCAACACATGTCCACTGCAGACTGAGAATACAGAGGTCTAATTCTTATACCCTTCTTCAAAATTGAAAGTTATGTTAGAAGCCAGTTCACTGAATCTTATAAGCTTCTCAATAGTTGAGTGGTTTATGAGAGAAGATATATCACTCCAAACATAATTGAGGTAAGAAAAACAAGATCTAGAGGATGTTCTTTAAGTGAGAAACTTATGTCTCTCTTCAGCCTCATGTCTCTTTCACATTTCTTGCCTTCTAATGTAATTTTGACCCTACAGAGCATTGTTCTGAAAATATAAACCACACTCATGGTTTTTCACAAGGATTCTACTGCTCAGTTTTTGGTCTTATAAGCCATTAATGTTCACTTCCACAGAATATCATTTTTATGTGTCTAGTGGCTATACAGAAGTACCATATTGAGAAGTACATACAGTTGGTATTGTAATCAAAGTGGAACATGATTAGAGCATATTGGGGGTTCTAATAAACTGGTTTTCCAAGAAGTAGATCTTGAAAGGATATTTTTTTTAAAGTGACTTTTTAGAAGAGTTCTTATGAAGAATGCATCAGAGAATGGACAAGCACACCTGGGAAAAAGAGTAGCCAGGCAGAGTATAATATCATGCAAAGTTCCACAGAAGATAAATTTGCCTCAGTCTTGTACAGGAGTTCTAGAAAGAGTACAGGTCACACCTAGAGGTATTCCACCATCAGGGGCAGGGGAGCTGGAGTATTTATGCCTCATTTAGTCAGTTATTGGTTGAGAGTTGCCCCAGGGAGTATGTAAATTCCTAACTGTTTTCAGCTCTTTTTTTGTGAAGGAAAAGTTAGCTACAGCAGCTTAAGGGTAGTTGACAGCAAAATGATGCATGTACTAACTGTTGAGGGTGAAAGCACATCAGGATTTGGGGTGCTAAGGGATAAGAAAGAAAACGGGTGAAGCACTGACATTATCTGCTACACTACTTCTATTGGAAAGGTGTGTCTATATAGGATACGTCATTTTATCCTTCAAGGGAAAAATGCTTGTCCAGAGACTCCAGTGTCCTCACTGAGTTCTTTTGGAGGGAAAGGTCAGAATAATTGGGATTGGTGGGACTTGTTCTTTTTACCCCCACTTAATTGGGCCACTTAAGATGGTGATTCACTTTTACAAAAACACAAAAACTGAAAGCTATCAGAGGATGATTTTACAGTGGCTGTGATGTCTGTTTTGTCTTGTAAGCACATAGATTCTGAGACAAAGAAACCTGGAAATAAATCCCAGCTGTGCCACTTTCACTTATAAAAAGAGAAAATGAAATTATATTTACATATTATACACATAGTGCTTGGCACACAGTTTGTGGTTAATAAACCGTAGCTCTTCATTGTGATATTATTATAGTTATTATTATTAAATGTCAAACCATTCAATTTCTGGTTCAGAGATTTAGAGATTTAGTTAGGTTAAAAATTGACTTCTGTCTTCATAGTTAAAATAAAGAACAATGATATAACAATGGGAAAATAGCCTTCACTGAAATTTTTTTTTTGTCTGAATGTTTTAGGTTAAAATGTTTTTTAGTTGAATATTTTGCATGTATTTGTCATAAACCTCAGAGATACACTATCATAAAAAGACAACAAAGGATCATGAATTCAGATAAATATCAGAACCTCTATTTATAATATTTTTCTCTTTGTAAATAAATTTTCTTAGAATTTTTCTGTTACACGGGTAATATATGCTCATTGTAGGAAAATAATGGAAAAATTGAGATAAGCAGAAAAAAGGAGAATAAAAGGCATTCATATTCTCACCACCTATAGCTACTAACTTTTCATGTTCACATACACATTACATGTATTTTTAAGAATTGGATAATACTGCCCCAGACTTGGTGAAGATCTTTCTCTGTGAGTAAACTTTCTTCTAGAACTTTATTTTTATTCTTAGTTTGGTATTTCATAAAATGAATGAATAAGAAAACCAGTTATCTGGGTTAATTGTTGGCAAGAATATGCCATTTTACTAAAATATCAACCTAAAGTTGTGGCAAGTGGCAAAGCTTTTTAAAAGGACAAAAACAAAACTTATCATAATACATAATGATGTTGTGTTTAACAAAATTCAAGTTGTGTTTGTCACTATATGCTAATTCTGAGAAAAACAGATGAATCAAACATTGATTGGGGAGTATGTTTCCTGTGAAATATGTGTGAGCACATGTATGACTTTCTGCATGATGTATATCTTTGATTTGCACAGCAGGATCATCATTGTTTGCAATAAAAAATTCCTGAGCCTTCATCAGTTTTCCTGCTTTAATTGAAGTCCCTACTCAGTCATCACCACCAATTTTCTGCAGTTGTTACTGCTCAGACTCAGTAGATCTTCATTTGTCAACCACTTTGTATGTGACTGAATGGTTCCCCTACATCAGTTTCATGGACTTGAAAAAAATTTTGCATCTTCTACAAAGTTTATAATTTGGCTTTGCAAAATGATTTACTATTATTATTATTATTATTTGAAATATGTTTAGAACAGAAATATTTAAAGCACCTGAAAATCCATAAGGGAATGAAGAATTACTTGAAAGTAAGAAAGGAAAGATGATAGTGCGAATAGATTGGGGATTGATTTAACAAATGATTGATTTATTAGGTAAGATTTTCTGGTTATAACTTTATTTATAACCCACATTTCTTTATATTCTATCTGTACAAGTGAGGCCTTCCTCACTATGTTATTTTTGCTGTTTTAAAAGATAACCGTATTAGACTAAACATATTAGATTTAAGACCTTTAGCTAAATTCCTATAAATAAAGGAATTCTTTACAAATTCTTTCTGAAAACAGACAGAGTACAATGTAAAGTTATCTCTTATGTCATTTTGTTTTAAGTTTGGGTATAAATAAGTACATTCTTTTGAGGATCATAGATTCTGTGCTCCCAATTCATCTGGGTCTGTTATATAATACTGATCCCCTTTGATAATTTAGCTCACCCATCACATATGTCTTCAGTAACATATTAGTACCAATTTAGCTATAGAGGAATCTGTATTTTTGTCTTAGAATCTGTAAATAGAGAGAGCTTGCCTCCTCTTAAAAGTCACATCCTGACAAAGAATTTCCTGACCACTGTATTTAAACTGATATAATCTTGCTATTATCTTTGCACCTTATTTCCTTTGCTTCAGTTATTGCAATTTACAAATATATTTGTTTTTCATAATTTGTTTATTGCCTGTTTCCCCACTAGTCTGTGAGCAACATGAGGGCAGAAAACATGTTTAGTTCAGTCATCAGTTTATTCCCTGATCCTAGTACTGTGACTTGCACACGACAGGCTCTTAATAAAGTGTTATAAATCGCTGGATGAGTGAATGGCAAATGACTGCATGATCTGAAAGCTAGTCACAATATAATATATCGATTGATTTTTTTTCCTTGAGAGTTATGCTTAAGGAATTCTTATTTTATCCTGCTGTCATAAAGACTGAACCATCTTCTATTCTAATGAGGTATAACTGTTTAGTCCAGTCCCTGATATTAGTTGGAGGAGGTTGGATGGAAGCCCGTTGCCTGGGAAAGTCAAGTACAGCAAATCCCAAGCTATCCTTGAAATCCCAAACTTTCAACAGGAAGATGAAGGCGTCTATGAGTGCATTGCAAGTAACCTTCGAGGAAGAAATCTTGCAAAAGGTCAACTCATTTTCTATGGTGAGCTAATGAATTTCAAAAAGTATATGAAATAATTGGTCATATCCTTTATAGTAAATAGTGAAGGTCTTTAGCATGTTGTGGAAAAGTGTCATAGGAGAAATAGAGAAGACACATTTCCAGGAAAAGATGCTTACTGATACAATGATTAGCAGATGGGAATGACCATTTTTAAAATATGGCTTTAATATCAGCATAGTATGCTAATAAATAATAGCATGCTATTGTTTATTATAATTGCCTTGGAAATATCAGCAATGTCATGTAAAAGCCATAGACGTTTATAACACAAAGTAGAATGGAATGCAATATATTTCCCTTAAAACATTCAGCAACAGCCTATGAAAACCTTAATTATAATCCCAAGTAGAACTTACAAAAGAAGGAGAAAATGACAGGAGAAACATAATACTTAATGGTAGCTTTCAGTATTTGTTTATATTTCCCATAATTGTCTACTCATATGTAGGTAATAGAAAAAAAACCTCATTACTTCATTTAAAAAATATATTTGCCTCAATTATCAGAATCTCTCATGGACTTAAGAGAGATGGGGAAAGCATATATTTTATAAAAGTTGTCTTTATGTCTTCTTTCATCCAGGCCAAAATACACACTTGCATGAAATTCACTTTTTCTTTCTGATGCCAAAAAACCATAAAATATACCTCATAATTATCAAAATGTTTGTTGCTTTTAAAATATTCTTAACTTCTTTGCTAAATTTAATACATCTGTACTAGGGGACTTTTTAAAACTGTATTTATACATGGCCAAAAGTCATTTTCTATGTGACAGGTTTCTATGTGACACATTTATAATCAGTAATAAAGTAATTGGAGGAAAAATATCCATCTATATTGTGTCCTTATAACCTCCAAAATAAGTTTATAAAAGATTATTTTCATTATAAAAAATGGAACACATTTAGAGGAGTTAAGTGAGTTACACAACCATTGATGGGGGAAAAAATAAATCTAAAACCCAAGCCCATGTGATAGACTTGAAATCCTAAGCTTTTTTTTTTTTTAATGTAGTTCCTACTTAGTTGAAGATTTAAAACTTTGTTCTTCAGAATCCTAAGCATCTAAAGAATGTACACATTAAATAAATAAATATGGTTTAAAGTTACAGTTATTGCACTAAGCAACAAACCATATATATCTCAAACTCCTGTAAGCTATGTGGATTTTATATGACCATGCATTTCTTCTTCCAGGTCAAACATATGTTAGGGCAATTTCTGAACAATTACCTACAAATTATACATTTTAAAAATAATAAATAGAAACATGAATCAATTTCACCCATACACTCAGTTCTTCTAAGGGTTGCCTTCATTTATCCCTCAAGGTTGTGAAAAACATGTTCTGTAACTGGAAACTGCCCTGATTTCCACAGGAGGTAATCTAGGCTTACTTTTCACCACAGTGGGACATCATGATTTCTTCCTCTCCTCCCTGAAGGACCTTCTATCTTTGTGGAAGCAGAAGTTACAGTGGAAACACCCTGATAGTCAGATATACTTGTGCATCATTTCAAAGACTCTCAGTTCCACTTTCTCCAACTACTGCTGCAGTGACCAGCTCAGCACCGTGGTTTGCAGGTGTAGCCTGACAGAGTCTTACCGCAGGTGCCACAGAAGGCCATCTTGTTTCGTGCTCCAGTTTTCTTTGGCCCCTTCAAGAACCTACTCAGCACTTAAGCACACAAAACCTGGATGTCCTAATAGTTAACACCTGCACTGCCCTTGAATAACTGAAAAAGAGCCAATGAATAAATGCTTCCTCCTCCTTTCCTGGGTAGGCAGTTATAGACACTCCTTATACATTCACAGAGGATGGAGTAACAGTCCTCCGTGCTGGTGGTCAACTCAATAACTCATCCTTGCATTAACTCTTTCCTTCCCTGTTGACTCTCCCTTTTCCTGACACCTTACACTTGGCCAGCACTCCCAAATCAACAAACTGAACACAAGCCCTTGACTTCGGCTCTGCTCTCGGAGTAAAAAGATAGGTTTCTCTTTTCTAACTATGTCTTCTTGAGCAGACATGGGTGTTGTAACACCCATACAACAAAATTCTCTATAAAAGTTTGGAGGGAGAATTGAGTACAACACATATAAAACACCTAGATTGTAATAGATTGAGATTCCAAAGGAAGGCTCCTCCACTCCAACATATCTAGAATAGATCTAAACAAAGGAGAGGGATTAAATTGCAAATCCAGAAATTTTCCTATCATCATTATAGAAGAAATATTAATTTTAAAGCATTTAACTTATACACCCCTGTTTCCATGAATGTTAGAAAGGATAATACTACCTTACACTTAAATAACATTTCAACATCAATTATACCAGTTGCTTTTTGCTTCAGAACTATGTAGAACTTTCTCAGATTAGAAAATAAGGTTTGGAAAATTCATGCCTAGGATCAAAGTTAGATGCTTAACCTATATACAACTCCAAAAGTTCTCATTCCCTGTCAAGAATTTTATGTAGGAAAAAAAAACGGGATTATAACTGTACTAAAATGTGATGAGGCTGATATTTGATTTATGCTTCAAACTACTGAATTGTAACTATATCGGGTATAGATACAATTATTTTACTTAGTTTAATCCAAATGTAATCAATAGCCTTTTGTCCACAGAGGTTCAGATTTGATGTACATTTTCTAACTTGACCTATATACTAATAGTTAACATGGAATTATTCTCTAGCCTTGTTCCCACAACTCTCAAGTTGTTATATAGGTGCAGCAAAACGACAAAAGGCAAACATCAATCTTACGCAAAAGGTCCACTGATATTTACAACAGGGCTTCTCTTATCCTACTTTGGGGGTCCTGCATTTCTCTTCCCTCAAATCATGTGTGTACAGTACTACCAGACCCAGTTAGCCTTGTCCTTCTCATTTCTACAGTCCTTGGAATGTAAAATAATGTCTTGGATAACTGACTTGCTAAATAGCTGCTGTTGTTTCTATTTGAAACAGCCCCTCCAGAATGGGAACAAAAAATCCAAAATACATACCTGTCCATCTATGACAGCTTGCTTTGGGAATGCAAAGCTAGTGGAAAGCCAAACCCTTGGTACACGTGGTTAAAGAATGGTGAACGCCTCAATCCAGAGGTAAGCAACTGTGCTGATATTAAACATTCACCTACTCTGCTAGGGAAATTTTGTTACTAACAGAAACTATGTTTCTGGAGTGTTTAGTAGGTGCCAGGAAATACAGTATAATCTTTATATACCTTAATTTATTTAATCCTTAAATTTATTTAATCCTCACATAGCTATTAATATCGCTATTTTTCAAATGAGAAAACTAAGGGTAGAGAACACAACTTGTACAAGGTCACACATTACTCAGTGATGGATCCGTATTCAGATGATATCATTATCATCATCATCATCATCATCATCATCAACATCCACTGAACTCTCATATGAGCCAGGCCCTGTGTTAAATATTTTCCATGCATTATCTTATTGTATCCTCATGACAATTTTATGAGAGAGATATGATTATTATTTCTATAAATGAAAAAATATTGGTTTCAGAGGGCTTAAGTCCATTTGTCCAAGGTCACACCGCAGCTAGTAAATGTTAGAATTAATATTCTAAGCATAATCTGATTCCAGAACCCAAGCTCTTAATCATTATCCAGTATCTTGGTTTTATGAAAGCTAATGGCTGTCTCTAAACTTAGGGAAGTAGAGAACTGAGGCAGTTATCCACATTTTTCAGTCTAAAGCACACCTTATTCTACAATATACAGAGAATGAGACAAGGTTATTTTTCCCATCAAATTATCCAAATAATTGTGTTAATTCTCCACTCTACTTTGCACTTATAGGCACAGTTAGAGATAAAAGGAACATCTGTTGTTTAGAATCTGAATGGAACACCGTTCTTTGTTTTGGCTTTACTGAAATTTAATTCCTGAATCCCTTTGCATGTAACATTCCCTGTTTCCTCCAGCCTACTTTTGTTATCTTTAGAGGATGGTAATAGGTACCCTGAAATATTTAAAGTTATATTTGCACTATTAAATTATTTCATTCTATACACTCAAAATTATATTTCTATACTCCAAATGGGACTCTGTAACAGATTTTGGCTATTTAAACATACTTTACAGTCAACTTCAGAAAAGAAGAATTTAGCTACTTCAACTTAGGTACTGAATTAGAAAATTATCAAGTCATCATATTTTAAGTCTTTTTGAGACATTATGATGGAAATCCAAGGAAATTTGCTCATCACTCTATCCATGTCTAACATTATTGTCAACCATGTTTTTTGGAAAATTGGAATGGTAGATAGAGTATTCCAAATTATTTTATATACCGTATAACAGAAAGGTAACACAACATACCTTCTATGCAAAGAATGCCAATATTCAAAGAAATAAGGTAACATAAAATATACTAACCACTAAAATTATACTAAGAATATTTCCATTTTGTTAAACTCCAGAAAGCTTCTCAGGATCTTGAAGTATACTAACCTCATTTTCATAAGCAACAGTTCTCATACACCAAAATATCATAGCTCATCAATATGCATAAATGATAAGAGAATACCTACGTTAACACACTAGCATCTTTATGTGACTTTTCTTTTATTAGGAAAGAATTCAAATAGAAAATGGGACACTTATCATAACTATGCTGAATGTGTCAGATTCTGGTATCTACCAATGTGCTGCAGAAAACAAATATCAGATAATTTATGCAAATGCAGAATTGAGAGTATTAGGTAAGTCATTCATTTATAGCCAAAAAATTCAAACTGACATTTTAGCAAGCTATGATTATATGTAATATGAATCCAATTTTTCCGTAAATTAGAAATTGCTTTTCCTTGAAATAATGAAAAATGTCTAACTTAGCTTCTAAAAAAATACGAAGTGAGGGGCTTCCCTGGTGGCGCAGTGGTTGAGAGTCCGCCTGCCGATGTAGGGGACGCGGGTTCGTGCCCCGGTCCGGGAATATCCCACATGCCGCGGAGCGGCTGGGCCCGTGAGCCATGGCCGCTGATCCTGCACGTCCGGAGCCTGTGCTCCGCAATGGGAGAGGCCACAACAGTGAGAGACCCGCATACCGCAAAAAAAAAAAAAAAAAAAAATGCTAAGTGAGAATTATTATTCTGCTAGGGCAACATATTAGGGCTTGGAGGAGCCCACTATTGGGTTCATCCAAACCAGAAGTGGCTCCTCCAAAGCTGATCCCAGCATGAGGTTTTGAATACAACCCCAAAAGCATCTATTAGGAATGTTTTCAGCTGAAAATAAGAAAATAAGAAATGAAAACCTCAATTTATAGAGACTTAAACAACGATTTATTTTATCTCAATAATAACTTCAGGGGTGGTAGCTGAGCAATGGCACTGTGACTTGATGACATTATTCTTTAAACTCTTTCCTCATGCTTGTAGCCTCCTGGTTCCAGGATGACTGCTGTAGCTACAGAAAGCAAGTCCATACTCAAAGCAGAAGAAGACAGAGTGGACAGTCCTTTTCATTAGAAAAGCAAAAATTTCTGAGCCCTTTCAGCAGACTCCTTTTATGTCATTAGCTAGAACCCTGTCATGTGACCACTGAGACCTCAAGAGAAGCTGGGAAAATCAGCCCCTATAGTGGAAAATGTTGAGATAGAAGTGGTTTGCAGATGATATTCTGGGACAGTCAACCAGTGGTGTCTGTCAGGATAAATGACTCATTGATATCTTTCATCCTAAGGCTTTCTTAATGGTATGAAGACAGGAGATGAAAGAGAGGAGGAATTAAGCAAAAAGACAGTTTCATGAGCATATGGGTGATGGACATTGATTCATTTGTTTATTCATTCAGTCAGTATTTATTGAATATTTACTGTGTACTAAGCACCTAAAACAGAATTATCAAAATTAGAGTGATCTTTACCTTCATAGAACCTGTAGTTTCACAGAGAAAAAAAGGCTAAATTTTAAAATATCATGATTATTACAGTGAAGAATTGAATAGGTGTTATCAGTTGAACATAATCTAAATTGAGAACATTCTCTTTAAGCTGAGATAAGAAGAAAAAGCATGCACAAGTCAGTGGAAGGACAGAGAAGCCATACTCGAAACGCCCAGAAGAGAACATGGCATATCTGAAAGAACTTCAGTTCACGTAGACTTTAGGCTAAGAATGGGGATTGGACACATAGGTTCCCACAAGAATGGAGCTGGGAAGACTTGGATGCACCCAGGCAGTCTAATTATTTATCACTCTCATGAACTGGTATTTGTTGAAACTGACAAAGATTAGTTTTTGTTTTTTTTTTTAAGTTTCTACTCAGCCTGCCTGCTTCAACAGAAGGCAGACTATTTCCATTTTTCTAGTTAAAGGCATGCCTGAAGAAATCTAAAATAATGATGATGTACTTCTGATTTACTTCAAAGGTATTTCATTGTCATATATGTATATTCACATTTAGGATTATTATCTTGGCTAGAACAGATTTAGTGATTTCCCTAATCAGGGTTAAAATTCTGTCTTCTGTTCTTGTGGAACCATCTTCACCCTCTTCATTATAAATATTATTAAGAATGTGACTTTTTGTAACTTGCTTCCTCCCTCACTTTTGTTATCACAATGCTTTTGTTATCACAATGACCAGCACCAAAACAAAAATAAATTACGTTTACTGAGCCCATACTTTGTGCCAGGCACTATTTACCCTTCTTTATTGAATGTTATCTCATTCAAGACCTAGACTAACTTTCTGAGGTAATATCTATTGTCATCTTCATTTTACAAATGGAAACGGACTCCAAAATGCCAAATCCATAACTAGCCCAAAAAAACCTTGAGCAAAGTAGCTTGAAAAAAGTTTTGTTTACAGATATTAGTAATTTAACAATTTTGTAATTTTGTTTTTAGCCTCAGCTCCTGATTTCTCCAAAAATCCCATTAAAAAAAATTCAGTTGTTCAAGTTGGTGGGGATATTGTGATCGAATGCAAACCGAATGCTTTCCCTAGGGCCGCCATCTCCTGGAAAAGAGGAATGGAGATCCTGAGACAAAGCAAAAGGTAAACAAATCTCTTTGGTTTTAATATTTTAAATATTTTGTAATATAATATCTTCCAGATTTTTAGGGTTTACTAGGTCTTCCAAAATTCCCTCCCTTATTACTCCCTCCCAACTTACAACTACATATGCAGAGATACTAAACATTTTCACATGATGGTAAAAACAAAAGGATCTTACAAGGCTATGAGCTGTTTGTATAATTTGACTGCAATATTTTCAGTGCATGCACTTGTAACAGATATATTTTAAAAAATCCTTTAACAGCTTTTTCTATATTCAGTTTGAAGGCTTTTTCCTGACCCAGCCTGCTGAGTAATCATTGAGAAGAGCATTATACAAAGGAGGCACTCATACTCACACACCTGGCACTGCGGTTTTTAAATAGTCACACAGGTGTTCACCCCAGGACAAAAATGAATTCACCACATGAAAAAAATGTAGAGAGGTTCCTGTAGAGAAAGAAGAGAGGTTTCCTTCTACTATGGATGTGGTTGAGAAATCCCTGATCAGCACTGGCATGTTTTCTGGGAGAGTTTTGACAGCCCCAAAACAGATGTTTTTCTCTACTCATAATACATTTCAGTCCATTGTGCTGTAGAACCTTGTATACCCAGAGTTGACTTGACTACAGTTGTAGCTCTAATTTAATGGCCCATGTGTGTTTCTATGTGATCAAATACACAATGGGGTACTACTATGAATTAGCTGTTGTGCTGAAGATATGAAAATGGTTCAATGGGCACTTCTTCAGCATCATACGTGTCACAAACTCAAATACATACCAGGCAGGTAACATAAGTAATGAAACAGGCCAAGTGAAAGAAAAGACAACTGAAGTATGATGAAAAAATGGCTATCTGTTAATCTTGGAAGACTGTGAAGGACTGGAGAGAGAGTTCTACACCTAAAAGAGGCAGTCATAAACTCCGAATTCAGTCAAATGTTGTTTTATGGGAAGAACCTCTAACATTTCAGGAAAAGCTAGAAATCTGATTTTTGGCACTGAAACCTCTGAGCCAGAAAAAAAAAAATGTCCATAGGCGGGTTGCAGGGACACCATTTTGTCATTTCTGATCTCAGACTGCATTTGTGGTCAGGAAGAGAGAAAAGGAAGTTAAAACAAGCAAATAAACAGTGTTAATTGTGTAGAGTGTTCTCACCGTTATATCTGCTGCCTTGCAGACCCTCTCCTGACATGGTGAGATATAAAGAGAAAGCCCCTTCAAAGGCACTCTTTCTTTTCTTACTGTTTTCTGTCTCCAGGGGTCTCTACAGCCCCGGACTGAAGCTTTCCCCAGGAGAGGGATTCTGTCAAATGTATCCTTGTACGTCCTGTGCCTTGGCACAGAACCCAAACTCAATAAATGTCTGCAGAATGAATGAATATGTCCAAAAGGATGAATATGTAAGGCATTACCAGCTTTAGAGAAAGGCTATTCTGGGAGGAAATGCCTCAAGACATAAGAACAGATAATTGAAACTAAGGTGAAGAGAAAGGTGAAAGGAAAACTGGTGCCCTGCCCCAGCTGGGCTCCTTCCTCATGTAGACTACCTGGGAAACTGCTGCAAGCACTCCCAACAGATCTGGATGTGGATCTTCTTTAAATGTTTTCTCTTTCATTCCTAAATCCTAATCAAGGTTTAAATATACTGCTGTAGAACAGGAAAACTCAAGAGATCCCATAGGCTCAAACACAGGCTCTGTACTGAGGGTTCGGAAAGATCGATTAGCTCTGCTTCCTTTACTAAAGTGACTGTAAGTTTTCACCTAAAGAGCCAGAATGACTACTGCTTACCTTCTATAACCTTTAAAGACCCAAATGCAAGGCATGTTGGGAAGAGAAAGAAAAGGAAAAAGATTTAGATGGAGGTAAGAAAATGAGAGAGAGAGAGAGAGAGAGAGAGGGAGAAAAGAAAAGCTTTGTAGGGTACAAGGGAAACTGCTTTTTAAAAGAGCTTTTCAGATTTTTGTTTTATTTGTTTTGCCCCATATAGGATGAATTTGGGATCTTTTTAGCCTCCAAACAGTCACTAATAGTTATATCAGATTCAGCATTGTCTCACTGGGGTTAAAGGAATGGCCCACATGATTTTTATTTACAAATTCTTCTTTCATAATTCCATTCACTCATTGCTTTAGAATTTCATTACAGCTTTCAGCAAAAGAAAACAAATAAAATTATCTCCTGAATATGCATCCTAAAAAGTTGGGAAAAAAAGTCGAGCCCCAGCAGAGTACAGTAATTACAGATGTATATCTCTGCCAGGTATAGCTGACCTTAAGCAGTAATTTGCAAAGGTCACACACAGCCAGCTCTGTGAGACTTTGTGTTTCTGCATGTTTCCTATCCTGCCCCCTCTTCTATTGTTTTCTGAGATGACTGGTTTCATTAAGAGTTGACTCCATGCAGCTTATTGGGAAATGCAGCACCCATGCTTCTATTTGTGTTGACTTGATGGCTTTTTTGTAGTCTTATCATGGTGATTTCCAAACAGGCTGAAGGTAAAAATTAGAGCAGTGATTATAAAAAAGGAAAGAAGGAAGGAAGGAAAGAAGAAAGGAAGTAAGGAATGGAGGAAGGGAGGAAGGGAAGGAGGAGGGAAGGAGGGAAAGGGCATAACGGTTAACTGTGGAGGTTGTATGGTACAATGAAGACATAGCCCAGCCTCTATTCTACCCTAATTACACCGTAACTTAAGAGTAAGTCACGTCTTTGATAGGCTTCTATATCAAAGATGGATTAGAAGCATCTCATCTTCCTAAAAGAGAACAGAGAGCCAAGTAGTCTCTCCAAGCCCATTCAAGCCTAAGGTTGATTATTTCTTCTATAGCTTTGATATGAGCCATTAGAAGGGAACTGACTCTTTTCTCCATGATCTTTTCTCCTTCTCAAGTCAGTGTTGCCAGGACAGATCCCAAATTCTAGCAAAGTAACTGCATTCAGCTTGCAAATAGCTACCACACTGGAAGAACATTTTGGGGAGGAGAATATTAAAAGAGTACCTAATGCCACAGAATAGTTCTTCTAACATTTGCAATACATGAATAAAAGTTATTTGACTTAGAGTCTGTGTATACATTTTTACACTGTGTGTGCACACACTTGTGTGTGTGTGTACCATAGGGGTAGCCATAATTTCTGAAACTAATGAAATTAATTACCCTAGGAGACAGAGACCTAGTCCACTGTCCACATTTTATAGAGCTAGATCCTTAACTCAAACACAGAACACTGAGTCTTAGTACACAGATTTTAATGCCACATCAGCCTGAATATTTTATCTAAATAGCAAAATAAATGTAATTCCTATCCTTTCATACTCTGTTAAAGCACGATACAACTGTATACACAGGAAGATTAAAAGAATCAGGTACAGAAAACAGTTTAAATGATTCCAAGTAGGAACAGTTTTTAGCTCTTGACCTTGGAAATATCTACATGGGGAAATGTCCTTTTTAGTCTGTTATAAAACTTCTATACCATCCTGTCTACTTTGAAATTTCATTGTTGCTACACTTGCTTCCAATAAAGTGTAACTATCTAGAGATGGTTGAAAGGACTCTAAAGAAGCCTATTCAAAGTAATCTTACTGTATGCCCTACTTATAAAAATGGTGGCAATATATATTTTTTGACAATTTCTTCCAGTCTTACAAAAATCAGACAGCATTTATCACATAGCTAATGCAAAGCTTAGAATTGATGCCAAATCTGCCATCTCTGTTTCCAGATCTTTTCCTCTCTGCAAATAATGGAGAACATACTCAAACTCTTTATTTTCTGAAAGCTATTGTCACGTGATTTTACCAAATTTCATGTGTTGATAATTCAGATCAAGCAACATTTCTGAATATGGTGTTTCTTATTGGCCTGTGTGTCACAAAGTTTTGACTATTTTAAGAGTTCCATCTTTACAAGTGTCTATATTCGTGGCTGGCTGTCAGAAGAGAAAAGTTTTACTCCAACTAAAAATAGGCAGATGGCATTACAGAGCCCTAAGGCTGCCTGGTTTCCTGCCAGGAATCTATAGTCATACCCCATCTACCTCTTTCTTTTTGGAGCTACCAGTCATTTAGAAACAGCACCTAGACTGAAGAGAAGCAATGGTATGTTCCTGTGGAAGAAACTGGGATGTATTATCAAGAGTCCCTTGCTGGGAATCAGAAAACCAGGATTCTGGTCTCAGTTCTGTCATTGACGAGTGGCCTGAGCTTGGGTAAAATCACTAGCCTACTGTTTTTTTCATTGAGGTCACTGTTTCCTGGACTTATTTAAGATGAAATCATTTGAAAACAACTTTCAGAAATACTAAGCATGCTACCCATGCAATGACTGCCAGAACAGAGATTATATGTTAGAAATCAATGCAAAATGTTAGCCTGGCAGGTTGAAATTTCAGATTCTATCATACTCCTACTCATAGTTTTATACATGTTTTACCGATTTGTTCAGGTGACCAAGTGATTGAGCCAAACATGGTGATTGCTGTGAATTGTCAAAACAGCTAAAATGATCTGTTTAGATGGATTCAGAGGTTACAGAGGGCACTGTCATCCAGATTTAAGCATCCCGAGAGTACTAGGCACTGCTCACTAACTCACCATTATGGGCCCAGCACCCAGAACAAACCTGGAACATAACAGATGTCCAATGCATATTTTCTACTTTGCTAAATCAATGAAAGTTAAAATTTACTTTGTTTTGTGTCTACCTGAATTAAGAGATTTTGCAGTTAAACCAAAAACGTATTTAGTAATTAATAGACCAATGATGTGTTCATTCATTCATTCTGTAAAGATCTGATGAGCAAAAATTATACCCCCAATACTTTACTAGGTTCTGTAGATAATTTTTAAGTAGCCAACTACATGATACATAATATGCCTTCATAAGAAAGTGTTTTGTTTTTAAGTTATTTGGAGTCAAAGATCTGAGTCCTGGTATGAACTCTACTTCTCATTAAGTTGATAACTTCTAGCAAGTCCTTTAACTTCAATGGTTCTCAGTTGATTTGTTTGAAAAATAGAGAAAATAATACTTGTCTCACCCTTGGAGTTGTATGAGACTCAAATGACATAGCATGTGTGAAAAGGATGGGTATACACTCTTACCATTGGGTGCATTTACTTCTGTTATCCTAACCTTTATGCAAATCCAAGTTACACATTCTTACTTCCACCAGCCAAGGGAAAAACCACAGACTTCACCACAGGAAGTCAAGATGAATACAGATTAAGCTTATCTGTGCAAGGCATTCTGAGGCAACTGAAGGAATCAATTCCACATCTGCTAAGTTTGATTAATCGCTTCTTTTTGCCTTGTGGATCCACTTAGCAAGTGAACTGACAGAAATCAAAGGCCTAGATTTATCTCCTTATACCCAGTGGCTGCTGGCTACCTGTTCAGGGGTCACCTCATGAATTTAATAGAAAACGCAGGAAATGTGAACCTGCTGGGAAGACAGCTCAAAACATCCTCTGAAGGGCAGCATTCAGTAAGATGCCTACATCACCTGAGATCTTGTCCGAGTGGGAACACAAGCTCTGAACAACAAAAACAAAGAGATGGACAGATGTTTCTACCTATTATTGAAAGAATAATAATTGAATTAATAGGTAACCCATCACATTGCTTCTTCACTTTCCTAAAAAAATCCACCACATTTCTCCATCATTTCATAAAATGAAGTAAAATAAAATCCAGCTATATGTTAGACTAATTGTCATTAATAATTAAAATAACCATTTTAAGCACCTCCATATGACAGGCAGTACACCAGGCTTTTCATATATCTCAAAAAACTAAAGCACACTTTTTTCATATTCAGATACATTTCTGAAGGACACAGTTGCCACAGAGCATACGGTTATGTTTGTACCACTTTTACCCTGGTAATCTCAAAGAGCTGAATACAAAAGGCACTTTGAAATTCACAGAGAATCGAACTCATTCAGTCAGAGAGATTCTGCCCCTGCCCCTGAGCAGTTGGTTTCAGGATGTGATCATATTCCACAGACTTGAAATAAGAGGACTGTTGGATTTTTTGGAACCGATTGCATTACCTCTTTCCACCCAGATACATATGTGTGTGTGTATATATATATATATATATATATATATATATATATATATATATATATACACACACACTTCTAAACAGATCTTATCAAATCCTGGATTTTGTGCTTTATCCTACAATAATGACACCATTAAAACCTGCGTGGCCCTGGGCACTTCATAAAATGGTGTACCCTGTGGGAACATAATGAACCCATTAGGTGGCATGGAATCTAGTAGTGATGCTTATTCAATAGTTTCGCCTTCAATCCCCCAATTTAGTGGGCCCACTCCATTTCCATCTGCATGGCACTTCAACTCCCAAGACCTCCCTCTTAGACACAATAGTACCTTGTAGGAAAGGGCCAGGGGAAGAAGAGTAGAGAGGGGAAGCAGAAATGAGAGAGAAGGAGATGAGGAGAAACAAGGATGAGATGTCATTCTCTGTGCCAAGAGATAATTGATCGTTATTGAGCAAGTCACTTGATCTTTCTTTTCTTCATGGGTAAAAAGGTACACTTGGGAGAACCTATTTGAAAGCCCTTAGCACAGTGACACAGAAAAGGAACAGAATTAAAAAAAAAAAAAAAGAGTCTGTCTTCATTCTTCTCCTTGCTAAGCTACCTGGACAAAGTAGTTCCTTTAGTTACAGAGCCTGTTGCCCAACACTTAGCTATCATTCCACTTTCTCCCTGGATCCTTTTCACAGCCATCTTACCCTGTGGGGCATCAGCTAATGGGAGTCTGGCTGCCCGGTTGTAAGGAAGCCGATTGTATGATGCTCCCTCCCTGTTTGACACCTCTCTATGCATTTTTCAATAACTGCTTTCCAAATCACCACTATTCCTTCTTTTTTAAAACCTTTACCCCCCAAGCGCTCAATCTTAATAAAATATCCCCTCCACACATGTTTTTTTAAATGCAACTTTAGCCAGAATGTAGCAACTGGTAAGCAGGATTTCCTAGCCCTTCCTCCTTGCAGAGCTTCCTAATGGAACAAGCAAATAAACCTAATTTTATTTTGTATCACCAACTACTTAATATAATAGTGCTTAGTACATTAGGTAGCATGAGTATCAAATAGGCAAATGAACCATATGTTCCCATGTTTAAGGAAGAATGACAGTCTGCATAATGCCAGGCTTATTACAATCTCCCTTCTGTGCTGCTTCTTTGTAATAAAATTTTAAATCGTTCATACTCAACTCCTGAAAGCCTTGTTAAGGTGAGCCTTTCCAAGGGAATACATGCTGAAGATGTCAAGAGCCATCTGATACTCTTGCCTGTGTCACGCAAAGATGTAACAAGCTAAAATCCTATGTGTGCCCCTGTCAGTCTTGCCCTATTTTTTCCTCTTGCCATCCAATCTTCCTTTCTTTATCCCCACTGGCCTCCACTGGCCTGAAGCACTGACCCTTTAGCACAATGCCTGCAGAGCCACCTACTTGACATGGTCTGAAAAAGCTCCAGTTCATTAAAGATGTAAAGCCTGTCTTTAAACCCAGCCTGCCCAGCTGGGTGTGTGCTGTTTTACACTGCTTCCTTAGTTAGACTATCATTGCTTTAGTTCTCTATTTAAAATGTTTTAATGATGGGTAATAACATCCTGTGGTTATAAGCCAAGGACAAATATGGCAAAGCAAATAAGTTCCACAAATAAATAGCATCTTATAAATTCTTGTACTATAAGCTATCACTGAAAATGAGTAAGATTCATCATAGAGTTGCTATGAATTCACTGGCTAGATTGGTAGATTTCATTATCATGCATAAGATTTTCATGCATAAGATTTCAAGATCATGCATGATTATGCATAAGAACCTTGTGAAAAATGCAGATCCCAGAGCTGCATTCAAGATTTTGAGTTAGTGGGTAAGAAGAAGGGCTGAGAAATCTGCATTTTTACAAATTCACTCTCTCTGCTCCCAAGTAAAGCTGAGACTGTTCAGTACCACCTAGAGAAACACTGATTTGGTGCAAATGTACCATTTAAAAAATAGAAACTTTGTTTCATCTTCTTTCCCCTAAGAACTCTGCTTCCTGTACTAACATGCTCAGCTCTTCATCTTATCTCATTGCTGAGGAGATGTAAGTCCTCAGTTCAGTTACTTTTTGAAATTATGAATACAATTGGCCTTCGAATGGTGTCAACTTACTTAAGTGCTTGCTTCTAATTTCTGAGTGACATTTATATCTTCCACAGTTTACGTAAGTATTCAACAGCAATAATTTTATAGACAGAAAAGGTCAGTTATTAGTGCAATTAATACAAATGACCTTTCATTCTTGGTTTGGCTTTGGCAGAAAAAAGTGATCACTTGATATGCTTAAAGTATAATGTTCCTCACTCGAAAAGAAAATGGTTGCTTGACAAGTGTTTGTTACGCCCACCCTTTTTTAGAGATACTGGTGGGCATACAGAAAGTAAATAAATAGAAATAGATAGAAATAGAATTTTTGTCTTGGTAGAAATTATGATCCAGTTGAAGAAATAAAAGCCAGACCAATTACGTGACAGTGAGTCTTGTTAATATTTTCCAAATGAAGAGTGAGGCTGTCAGAGCATTTTTTTTAAGTCACTGGCTATTATTTCCCTATATCTTTTTTTTTTCTTTTTTTCAATAGTAGAATTAAAAAGCATTTCCAAATGAAATTTATGCAAGAGCTCATTTCATAAAACAAGTAAAATTGAACTAATCTGGCTAATGTCCTGGAGGGAGAATCAGAGCCCCTCTCTAAACCCTCATCACTTTTCAGCCACAAGCAGCCCGTGGAGTGCCCCAAGAATCCCCTGGATCTCCTGAGAGCATAGCTGGAGAAGTACTGAGTTAGAGTGACAAATCTGATACTCAAGTGTAACTTGTCAAACCATTCACTTATTTATAAGCACAACTGCAAACCAATTTGACAGTCCGTGTAGAAGATTCTAGGTTTATAAATTTGAATGAGCCCAGAATCCTGCGGGGAAAGCAGGCAGGTCAACAGCTCCAGTGCAGTGGGGCATGTGTCACCACAGACAGAAGATGGTATAGAGACTCACGAACGCAGCTTACAGGAGGAGAGAAAGGCCTCAGCAGGTTGGAGGTAACTGACCTGGCGCTTGAAGGGTAGGTGGGAAAATTTCCTACATGAGGAATGTAGGAGGAGCAGGTTTACTGTGTGGCAGCTTTAACCCATAGTTAGCTTCATAATTGATGCCACTTTGAAGATTTAGATTTAGACTTCCCTTCCTCAATACAGGATATATTTCATCCATGATTTCTCTAAGTAGAGAATCAAATTATTTTATGAGCGATCCAACCATTGACTCTTTGAGTACTCAAGGGATGTTTAGATATACTTAATTACATACAGTTTTCATTCTATCTCAGATTAAATTAACCAATATAGCCAGAAATCTACCCTTCTCATAGTTGACCCTGACCTTCATCATATATAATAACAATAATAATAATAATATCCACTAATATCCTACCTACAATAGGCAGTATATTAAAATGTTAGATACAATAATTCACTTAATTTTTAAAAGATACCTATGGAGGTTCTCATTTATTTATACTTTTTAGATGGGTTAAAACTAAGACTTAGAGAAGTTAGGCATCATGTCCACAGTCACACAGCTAGTAAATGATAGAAAAGCATTCAATTCCAGGAAGCTCTGATTTCAAAGCCATGTGTAATATTAAACATTAACGTTGTAGGTTTTTAATTAGCTTTTTGAAGTAGTATAGTGTCCATCTGTGGATCTAAATGCGACTGTCATACTGTACACATTATTTGTTCCTCATTTTTTCCAGTTAGACAAAAATTCTTCTGAAAACTGTGATATATACACTCAAATTCTATTTTTATATTAATAAAAGATATAGGATAAGTCTGTAAGTTGTCAGTGTACTGAAAGATGGAGTCAATTCACATCAATAAAATAAAATAATTCAGTCCTCTTAGTGGCTTAGCATCCTGCATCCAGAACATTCAAATGACTGACTGGATTTTCAATGTAACATACAATATAATTTTTGGTGACATATAAGACACAGATATGCAAATTCAACAAACAGGGATAAACTCCCTAAGCTCCATAAAGGACTTGATCTGATATGAAATTATGTGTTATAATTAAGAAGAAAGAATTAGCAGACTAGGAGGCACATCCAAGTTGTCCTCCCATTCTCAGCCAGTTTGTTAGTTTTGTAAAGATTCTGAGGAGTACAATAATTCAGTAGCCAAAGGGGATCTAGAATGGGAAATCCCACTAGCATCCATCACTTTCAAAACTACCCACGTTCAAGATAGCAAGGGGAGGCATTTCTGAGATACACATATTCTGAAATCACTGAATTACAAAGCTGGAGTGAAAGGGGTAATAATCATGAATGTTCCAGCCCAATTCCCTCACTTTTTATATCTGAGGGAAAACAAAGACCTCAGGGATAAAGTTACTAGTTTAAGTTCACCTGGCTGTGTTTGAATCTCATCCATCTATCTCAAAGTAAGCTGCAGATACAGCTTTACATTTGCAAAATTTCAAAGCCTTGAGGAAAATCACACAATAGGCTCATCATCATAAACATAATGAAAGTGTAGCCAAAATGTCCTTGCAATGTTCAAACTTCTCCATTCTGTTTTGCACAACTCTTTCTCCCATTGTGTTTTCAATCGGTTTGCCTCCAGTTATTTTGGGAGCATACTTTTTAAGATATTTCTTTTAAGTCCTATTTTCACAACTTTTTTGTCATTTGCTAACTTTATAATTTCCTATCTTTTCTTTTGATTTGCTTGGGCTGTAAGGCATGTTAGCATATGAATCTGTTTTAATTCCCTTTTGTGTTTTCTCAGGCATCCTAAAATACTGCAGCAAATGCAGACACTTTTCTTTATCTTTCCCTTCTTCTACTGAACAGCTAAATATTCCTCTTAGGGCTCTTTCACTGGATTAATTTAGCTAAACTCCCCATCTGATGCAGTTTTGTTAATGTTAAATCACACTTCCTTCACATTTTATGGGAATCAGCCTAGCAGCACATTCTTTGGCATGCCATCGAAGTAAAGACACATCATGACACCAAATAATTATGTTATTTAGCAAAGGTTCTTATCTGGCATCTCCTAATTTATGTCACAATTCAGTCACCCTGAAACTGTTTTTGCATTGTATGTCAGCCACTACAAAGCCGTTGCTTAAATTATTTGTGTATATTAAAGAAGGAGTCACATTTTGATGAATTCTAAGGTCTGAATATTTGATGCTTGATTTCTGCTTTGGAGTTTAGAACGGTTGAACCAAAGGCTTAACTCTGAAACATTTGGCTGTTCACACCAGTAATTATGCATTAGGCATAAAATGCAACCATAGAAACCAGGAATTTTTTAAAAATTAGACACTGGCAGCAGTGATGTTTTTATTTCTATGCAAATTAAAATGTGTTTGAGTCCATTTTTAATCTCCAGGTAATACTTCTAAACAATCCTTTGCTAGTTAAATCCTCTCAGTTAACTGTACAATGACCCTCAAATCATCTTTGATTAATCAGTTCATGACAAACATATCTTTAGCTATTTAATCTGATTAATATTCCTTTAGTCCATTACAAGTAGTAAGAAAACAGGGCATGCAGCCATGCATGCCGTGTTTTTCCCCTAGGCACCTGAGAAAAACGTATTTTCTGACAAAACATAGCAAAACTGAATTTATTTTTGCTACCGATTGGTGATGCCACACCATGTAGGTTTTTAGTTTGTTTACTTTTCCTACTCCACTCACATCCCATTATACATATAAATTTAAACACACTGTGCCTGATGTTACTCAATACAAGAGACCAAAGGAACACTGTTACTTCTTTGGAGCTAGGGAAGAGGCTAAGAAAATACAAAGGATATAATAACTGTATTTTCTGTAAATTAACTAAATAATTAGGAACCCCCAAACAGGGTCCATATTACCATAATAATTTAAAAAATTTTTATTAAGTACTTTATTAAAACTTTAGTTTCATGATTGGAACTATATAAAAGAATGATTAAAATTTGCTCTATATCCTCTTAGCAAAGGATAAGCAAGCCTTGTCCTTGCTAAGACTGATTTGAATGTATTTCTTTACCTCAACTCTTGTCCTACTTTATATGGCATCAGCAAACGAACTGAAAGTCACTTAGCTAAATAAGCATCATGTTTATATTTTTAACTAGCTTTTACTTTTTTTAAAAATAAATTTATTTATTTTATTTATTATATTTTTGGCTGCATTGGGTCTTCGTTGCTGTGCTCGGGCTTTCTCTAGTTGCGGCGAGCAGGGGCTACTCTGCGGTGCGCGGGCTTCTCATTGCGGTGGCTTCTCTTGTTGAGGAGCACGGGCTCTAGGCACGCAGGCTTCAGTAGGTGTGGCACACAGGCTCAGTAGTTGTAGCTCATGGGCTCTAGAGCGCAGGCTCAGTAGTTGTGGCGCACGGGCTTAGTTGCTCCATGGCATGTGGGATCTTCCCGGACCAGGGCTACAACCCGTGTCCCCTGAACTGGCAGGCGGATTCGTAACCACTGCACCACCAGGGAAGCCCTAGCTTTTACTTTTAAACAAAGAAATTATTTGCCTGAGTGATTTTCGGTAAGTTTACTGAATTTATTGGTAATGGTAATAAATATACATCTGCACCTAGAAAGAAAAGACTAAAGGTTTTGTGGTATACACAAACAGAGAACATGTATTTCTTTAGTACCTATGAATTATAGGTATTGTTGAAAAATACAAAACACATAAAGAAGAACAGCTATCATTTGGGATTACTCATTATCCTCTAGGCTTATCTCAGCATTTTTTTTTTTTTTTTTTTTGCGGTACGTGGGCCTCTTACTGTTGTGGCCTCTCCCATTGCGGAGCACAGGCTCAGCGGCCATGGCTCACGGGCCCAGCCGCTCTGCAGCATGTGGGATCTTCCGGACCGGGGCACGAACCCACATCCCCTGCATCGGCAGGTGGACTCTCAACCACTGCGCCACCAGGGAAGCCCCTTAGAATTTTTAATACATTAAAAAAAACTGATTCTCAAAACAAACTGATGTTATTACTACTGTTATCTCCATTTACATGGAAATTTTTATAGAAAGCAAGCAAGTGCCTCCAAAGGAACAGAGCCAACAAGAGAGAGCCAGAACACAAAGCAAAAGCAAGCTGACTTTAGAGTTCATGGTCTTAAAACCCCTATATCACTTGACCCCTATATCACTTAAGCAAAAAAAACTTAGCTTTTACAGTCTATTTAGAGAGTGAAAACTTGTCTAAAAAGAAAATTATGACAAAGGAGCAAAGGCAATACAATGAAGCAAAGATAGTCTTTTCAACAAATGGTGCTGAAGCAACTGGACAGCCACATGCAAAAAAAAAAAGAAAAAAAAGAATTTAGACACAGACCTTACACCCTTCACACACACAAAAAAGAAAAATAACTCAGAATGGATCACAGACCTAAATGTAGAACAAAAAACTGTAAAACTCCTAGAAGATAACATAGGAGAAAATCTAGATGAACTTGGGTAAGGCCATGACTTTATAGATACAATATCAAAGGCAGATCTCTGAAGGAAAGACATAATAACCTGGACTTCCTTAAAATAAAAAAAACAAAAAAACTTCTGCTCTGCGAAACACAATGTCAACAGAACGAGAAGTCAAGCCACAGACTGGGAAAAAATATTTGCAAAATACACATCTGATAAAAGATTGTGATAGGGCCTCCCTGGTGGCGCAGTGGTTGAGAGTCCGCCTGCCGATGCAGGGGATACGGGTTCGTGCCCCGGTCTGGGAGGATCCCATATGCCGCGGAGCGGCTGGGCCCGTGAGCCGCGGCCGCTGGGCCTGCGCGTCCGGAGCCTGTGCTCCGCAACGGGAGAGGCCACAACAGTGAGAGGCCCGCATACCGCAAAAAGAAAAAAAAAAAAAAAAAAAAAAAAAAAAGATTGTGATAAAAAATAAATGCCAAGAACTCTTTAAACTCAAGAATAAGAAAACCAACAACTCCATTAAAAAATGGGCAAAAGACCTTAACATACACCTCACCAAATAAGATATACAGATGGCAAATACACATTTGAAAAGATGTTCCACAGCATATGTCATCAGGAAAATGTAAATTAAAATGAGATACCACTACACACCTATTAGAATGGCCAAAATCTGGAAGACTAACACCAAATGCTGGCAAGGATATGGAGCAACGAGAACTCTCATTCATTGCTGATGGGAATGCAAAATGGTACAGCCACTTTGGAAGACAGTTTGGCAGTTTCTTACAAAACTAAACATACTCTTATCATACAATACAGATATTGTACTCTTTAATGTTCACCCAAAGGACTTGAAAACTTATGTCCACACAAAAACCTGCACACTGTATAGTTTATAGCACCTTTATTCATAATTGCCCCAAATTGGAAGCAACCAAGTGATTCCTCAGTAGGCAAATGGATAAATAAACTGGTATATCCAGGCAATGGAATATTATTCAGTGCTAAAAAGAAATGAGATAACAGACCATGAAAAGACATGGAAGAATCTTAAATACATATTACTAATTAAAAGAAGCCAATCTGAAAGGTTACATACTGTGTGATTGCAACTATATGACATTCTGGAAAAGGCAAAACTTTGGAGACAATAAAAAGATCAGTAGTTGCCAAGGGCTGGAGGAGATAAAAATGAACAGGTGGAACATAGAGAATTTTTAGTTCAGTGGAAATATTCTGTATGATATTATAATAATAGATACATGTTATTATATATGTTCCCAAACCCAAAGAATGCACAACACCAAGGGTGAACTCTAAAGTAAACTATGGTCTTTGACTATGACTCGTCAGTGTATGTTCATCAGTTGTAACAAATGTACCATTCAGGTGGGGAATGTTGACAACAAGGGAGGCTATGCATATGTGCGGGTACATAGGAAATCTACCTTTCTCTCAATTTTTCTGTGAACCTAACACTGCTGTAAAAAAAAAAAATCTTAAAATAAAGGAAAATTCAAAATACAAGGAAACATAATGATTCAGATAATGATTCAGTAGAAATCAGGATCAGAAGACCTGCATCATTGCTGTAGCTAAGTAAGTTATTAAACCTCCCTGATATGAGTTAATTTATTTTTTATTTTTTTTAAATAAAATATCTTATTTCCCTGACCAGGGATCGAACCTATGGCCCCCTTCAGTGGAAGTGCAGAATCCTAACCACTGGATCACCAAGGAATTCCCCATATAAGTTTATTGATGTGGGACAAAACTGCTAATTTTTAATATTTGGGGAGACAGAGAGAGTACTGTGAACTGTAGTGTTTGAGAGGACAGGTGTGATAGAGAAAGCTACATATCTTACTCCAGTTTCCCTAGGACACAAAACTAAGAGTGAAGCAGGTAAATACAGGCAGCAATGTAGGATCATATCTTATTACACTGGCCACTGACTCACTTTAAGCCAAGGGACACACAACAGGTAGGCTGGCATCAGTTAGTCATATAGACTGTCTCCAGACAGAAACTACTTGGGAATAAAAAGACTTTGGAAGGAAAGAAATAGGATTTATCTGCTGGTTGCCCCTTTGCCAGTGGGGTTGTATTATCTGGACCTTTGGCAGCCAATGGAACTAAGAGAAGCTGAGGAGACACATAAGGTGTGTCTGAAATGGTAAAAATCAAAGTAGGCTTGGGAGGATGGATGGAATTCAGACAAGTGGATTGGAGTGCAAATCTTCTGCTAGATACTTGGGGAAGAGACTCTAGGCTTTCATCTGGCAAGTCTCTGAAGGATGTACTCTAACAAATATTTGCAAATTATGAACATTTGTTTTCTCTTTGGGAGTTACACAACTCTTTACTGAAAAGAATATTTGTGCTCTTTCCTAACAGGCAGACAAAATAAAAGAGAGAACATATTTAAGAATTCCTTCCATAAATTTTGTTGAATTTTCTGTTATGTGTTTCCCCTTGTTTAGAACTGATTAAAGATAAAAAGTGTATTGTTCTTTGCAGAAGATGATCTACACCATTTAGTAGAGAGACTAGATTTTATTTTCTGTGCCCATTCAGTCATCTCTGTCTTGAGATAGCACTTCATTTTTATTCTGTCTCTATGTTTTTATCTTTTTTGTTATATCTTTTTTTGGGTTATCTGTTGAGTTTTTTACTATGCTGATGATCTTATAAGGAATAATAAAATACATTTTAATAATCCAGTGATTAAACCTTTAAATTTTCCCTGTACAGAGGTGTGAGATATTTTCTGTATATAACTGCCATTAGAGCTGTTTAAAATTATTGACATAAAAAGACAGAATAGGAACCTTTACTTTGATTTAAATGAGGAAGCTTATGTATCTACTTGTTTGTAGATCACTTTTTGTAGCTTGTTAAAATAAGGAATTTTTAAAAGATAGCTTATTAAATGACAGTGAGATAAGCATAGATATTACACCTTAACTATGCTAATCAGGTGCTAAAATTATTAAAATGTAATGTCAATATTTGATCTAAAATGGATTCCAGGAATGTAAATTGATACAACCACTATGGAGAACAGTATGGAGGTTCCTTAAAAAACTAAAAATAGAAGTACCATACAACCCAGCAATCCCACTACTGGGCATATACCCTGAGAAAACCGTAATTCAAAAAGAGTCATGTACCAAAATGTTCATTGCAGCTCTATTTACAATAGCCAGCACATGGAAGCAACCTAAGTGTCCATCAAAAGATGAATGGATAAACAAGATGTGGCACATATATACAATGGAATATTACTCAGCCATAAAAAGAAATGAAATTGAGTTATTTGTAGTGAGGTGGATGGACCTAGAGTCTGTCATACAGAGTGAAGTAAGTCAGAAAGAGAAAAACAAATACTGTATACTAACACATACATATGGAATCTAAGAAAAAAAAAACGGTCATGAAGAACCTAGGGGCAAGATGGGAATAAAGACACAGACCTACTAGAGAATGGACTTGAGGATATGGGGAGGGGGAAGGGTAAGCTGGGATAAAGTGAGAGAGTGGCATGGACATATATACACTACCAAACGTAAAATAGATAGGTGGTGGGAAATAGCCACATAGCACAGGGAGATCAGCTTGGTGCTTTGTGACCACCTAGAGAGGGGGGATAGGGAAAGTAGGAGGGAGGGAGATGCAAGAGGGAAGAGATATGGGAACATACGTATATGTATAACTGATTCACTTTGTTATAAAGCAGAAACTAACACACCATTGTAAGGCAATTATACTCCAATAAAGATGTTAAAATTTTGTAAAAAATAATAAAATAAAAAATGAATTCCAGTGGGACATTTTACTTAAAACCTAAATTGTGCAGAGCCAAAATTTATACATACTTTCCTCCTTCTTATCTAACTCATTTTAATCCAATCTATTTTACATTTTCTAGATATCAGTAAAATTAAACTATCAATTAAAATTTCATGGTCTACAGTATTATCTTTAGACAGAAGTGGAAGCAACACTCCAGTTAATAATCTAACTATAAAAATAGAAATATTGCTCTAGTTTCAGCAATATGAAATTGTAGTTGTCCAATGTCCTAATTTCTCTGAGTTTAAGAAATTTAGCTATTGCTAATCTACTATGTCCTCAAATTTTGTGATAGGCTATGGTCAATAACTAAACAAAAAAAAATCAGAGCCTTCCTCATTTGCTATTCATATGGGGTCCACATAATATAGATCTGTTTTTTCTATATATATGTAGGTAAATCAAAATTTGGACATACATTAGATTAGTTGTAGTGATAAACTAGATGTGAATGCTAATACCTATTGTATTTATGAAGCTTGTAATGAATTGGTATCATGTACAACTTAGGAAAGCAAGGGTAAAAATATTCGACATTAGTCTTTAGACTAATTCCTTAGAATGACACAAAATTTGACACACATGTTCCAGGTAAAAGACTCCTATGAGTTCACTTGATGTCGTAGTCTATCTTCCTGATGTTTTATTCACAATAGCTCATCAAGTAGAAGGCAAAGGGTATGAAAGTAGAAGGCAACTAGTTAAGGCATCCATTACTTTTGTTTTCGCTTTATGCTACTAACGTTCCCTGACAGTGGGAAGATTGAAACGTTGGATGTTCAATCACACCACATAGTCTGCCTTCAACTTATCAGTTAACCTTGAAATGTTTACATATGTTGGTGGCTCAGTTTTCTACATTTTCTGTTTTCTAATGTGACTATAAAATCTCCCAATGTCACTTGACTGTCAGACACAGCTTGTAGTTCTGAATTTCTACCTTTTTAATGCCCAAATGCAATTAGAAGAATAGCATGATAAATTACAAATGCTAACTATTAGTTTTTCTATTGTTGAATGGTCATAATATATCTATACATGTAAATGTCTTTAAATTCTAATTATTGTGTAACATTTTAAATGCAATCCCTTAGTTTGTGATTTAATCATCTGAATAGAATACTAAGCTTTGGTAATTTGGGGGAAATTTTTCTATTTGATTGTGTCAACAGGTGAAATATTCTAATTAAGTGGATATTTGAGAATAGACACCAGAGAGGAACACTGTTATCACTGAACTATGAAATGATTATAGAGGAAGAGTTAAAGAGCAAACATACATACACCGTAAGTCAAGTATTAGAACTTGGTGACACCAAGGACTGATAACCATATTGTAGTTAAAGCCACAAAACATACTGCTGAGTCCAGTCAGATGAAAGTGTTTTTTAAGACATCAGGCAGGAGTAAGAATCACAGCGAGAATTGAAAATGCTGGTCCGAGTCACGCAGAAGAGCAAAGACCAAAAACTAGTATCAGCAAAGAATACAAATAAGATTAATAGCTAGCATTTAATTAATTCAATTCTTATGACAACCTATTTCCATTTCTAAAATAAAAATGAGAGCAATGCGGATCGGAAAGATTGACTCCACAAGTACAGACACGAAGTGGCATGAATTCAACGAAGGGTCTTAGGCAGTGAAACGAAACACTGGGAAAAATCTTCTGGCATTAGGCTCCTTTCAAAAAGCCTGGCATATACCTCTCAGGTCCCTTTGTTCAAACTGAATTGTGACAAAACACTTCCTTCTTTCCTTGTTGTGACTGCTCATGGAGTTACAGAAGTGCTTACATTTTTTGGCAGGATGAGAAAATGTTTCATTAAAAACCTACTTATTGATGGCTAACCAGGAGTAGGGCATAGACAGGGCTGAGCATTTTAAACAGTTTATATCATTTACTCCTCATGACTCAGTGACACAGGTAATATTAATATCCGCATGTTACAGATGAGAAAGCTGAAGACTCTTGCACAGTTGAGTAACTTGGACCCAGTAATACAGATATTAAATATTAAGGCTCAGATTCAGTCACAAGCAATTGACCCCAAACTCCACGTTTGCTAATAACTGTACTACATTATTGCATAGGACAGTGTAACAGAAGAAGAAAAATAATCCTTAGTATTAATATTGCCATCATTATTACCTCATGTTTATGGTTAAAACTCTCCTATAGTAGGGTAGATCAAACTCGCCTTTAAGATTTCACAAACGCTTAGAACTCTGAGGAATGTGCATATATGCACACACACAAATGTTCCATCACATTTTGGGGAGTTATTGGATTCCGTGAAGGTCAGATTATAAACCTCCATATTAAAGATCATTCTATGCAAATACAATTATATATATATGTTTATATGTGCTCAAATTTGTGCTCTAAGTAACTATATTATTAGTAAATTATACTTTGTAAACTTGAAGTGAAAGAGCCCTTCTTAAAATAAGTGCTTCCTGGTGTAAAGAGAAAGGCATGGTTGGAATCTTGGTGCTACACTACCGAGTGTGTACCTTAAGGTACCCACTTCTTTCCATGCCTCACTTTCCTGACTTGTAAAATGGGAATGATAACAATAGTAAGCCCAGAGGTTTACTTAATAAGTCAATGAATTGACATTTATTATACACTTAGTAGAGGACTTGTGCAGAGTCAGCTTACAATAACAGTTCACAACCTGCTTGTGTTTTGACCAATGAGTTTAGTTGTGAAAAAGAATATCCTCGATACTAACATTCTCTATTTCTTACATACCTATTATAATATCTAACATAGTGCCTGGAACACAATAGGTATTTAATAAATATTTGCTGAATAAATTTAGAAGGAAAAAAAGTTTAGCATTGTTCTATTTCCAATCAGGAATTAAAATTGCTATTAAATTTTTAGAAGCCTTACCATATTCCATAGTACCAGATATTTTCCTATATGCTTTTATGATCTATTGTCTATTAGCAGTGTAATCTCAGCATTAAGTGCTAATTTAAATAAATATCTGTATTATATGTAATCAATCACTTCACTGTCTTTTGCTTTCTTCTCTGTAACTTATATTCTGTTTGCTAATTATTTATGCAAATTTCCATTTTTATCACCAGAGTGTTTTCTCAGTTTTTCAGTTAGCCGAGCATATCTATACTTGTGGTTGTGATTTGTTTTTAAATACCAGAGAGTCTTGTATGAATAAAGACAATATTTTAATGTACTTTATTAATATATCCTTTCAAACCCTCCAGGTGCTATTTTAAATATCTTTTAGAATATTTCAAAAGAAGGATAGAAAAAGTCAGTCTTTATCTTTCTCTATGAATGTTACCAAAACTATCAATTAAAATGTTCCAGTAAATTTTTACACGTGCATCCTTCCCTATCTGAAACTGTCAATTGCTCAGTTTTCTTAATACAATTGGATGTTAATTGGGTGTTATTTCTTTTTTTTTTAAATAATTTCTACTAAGCCGTGTTTTGATATGTGAGAGAACTGGAAATTCTCACTTTTCTTTAATAGTTTTTGTTTAATTATTCTGCATAAATTTAGGGTTATGATTAGATAGTTTGAGACCATCTATACTGTTAAAGATTAAGTTTTCTTACTATATTTTAACATCTCTTATTAATGAAAAAATAGTAAGTTGAAATATTCATACCATTTACTATGTGATAAAATCTCTAATTATAGTTAAATGTCTAGCTTTCTATATCCTAGGGCACTAGGGATAATTACTTTTTTAATCATCTAGTTTTAATAAATGATACATTGGTTTGGTTACTAGTTTGGTTATATTCATAAAACATTTAAATCTAAGATTTTTTATTCTTTTGCACATTTTTGCATATTTATCTATGAAAACAAAATGGATTCTTGCTTAGACATAAAGATAATCTCTACAGACTAAAGTTTGATTTATAATGAACTGAGCAATGTTCTCAAACTTTATTGTGCATACTAATTACTGAAAATCATGTTAAAATGCAAAGTTTGATTCAGTAGGTCTGGGATGAGACCATATTTTGAGGAGCAAACACCTAAGACCATCTTAAGGGCCTCTAATGATGACTCAGCAGATATTTCTTGAACATCATAGTCAACATGCAGAATTATTTACTACAAGTGACACAAAGTGATGGTTCTGGAAAGAGCACGAGCACTAGAGATACTCAGTTATAATTTTCAATTCATTCTTTGATGCTTATTAGCTGCTTAATCTTGAGCAGATTTTAACTTTTCCTAGTCTTAGTCTGTCTTCTTATTATCTGAAGCTTGAGAAATGTCAATTGATTGACTAAGATTTCAAAAGAAATAATCAGTTTCAATGATGACAATTTCAGTTCAATTTAACAAACATTACTGAACATACACAATGAGCCTGAAAAGGGTGGTGGACTTAGGGTAATATTAAACCACAGTTTGTATGAATTGTCCTTTTCGGAAAGCTAAGTGAAAAATTATGACATATAAACATTGGCATTACTAGCTGGGAAGTTTGTCTGATGGTCTTTAGCTATCAGCAGATATGTATTTCTTTAACATTTAAAATGTTTTTTTGCCAAAATTTAATGTTTCTGTGTTGCTTAAAATTCTTAGTTATTCCTAAATTCTAGAGGTAAGTGATGTACCCAAATGTCTCTCACATCGACCTCTTCTAATTGAATCAGGTGAAGAATTGTTTCTGGCCATAAGTTTGCTGCATACTGGAATAGCTTTGTTACTGTGTCAATAGCGGTATGATTCGATTGTTAGTATAAACTGGGATCAAGAAATCTAGACGTTTCAGAAATTAAATGTCAAACGTTCACTGTTGGGGAATACTCCAAGAAAATGACTTAAAAGAAATCTGATTATGTGCCATAGAACATTCTAAACCCAGATGTGGCCCCTTCCGCTCACTTGACAACAGAATATGGAACTTGTCACTGATAATAAACCCAACATCATAAGCTGGTTTCATACAAACTGTAGTTGGCTGATGTTCTGTGTTTCAAATTGGGTTATTAATTATATTAGCTACATTTCTTGTAATACACATATTAGAAACAATGATATGTTTGCAGTGAGAGAAATACTGTTTTGTTACTGTTAATGGATGTGACATGCATGCCAACTCTCTTTCCTTTCATTCCTTTAAAGCCATTATCATTACAAATGAGTTTTCACTGCTTATTTTTCTGCAACTCTGACTACCCACTAGTGTTTTTAGAGCTGTGTTTTTAAAAGGTCGTTAATTAAATTTATAAGACATAAAATCGGGCACATGGTTTTGTTTTGTTTTTCATTTTTTGTCTCCTTACTAAAACATTTGATGATGATTTTGCCAAGAAACCAATCTTAGGGGTTCCCTTGATTACGACAGTGTTCTGACATTTGCTTTTGACTATTTCTGAGTTTCAGAGAAAATTTCATACGAATCATTTTTTGAAAGATTGGAACTTCTTAAATAGCTCTCTCTCCATTGCGTACTATATGAATACATGTATTTTAGGAATATTTAATTCAGTCTGATTCTTGAAGCCTTCATTCTTTTTACTTCTCTCTTCCTCTTTTTAATGGGACAGGCCATATAACAAGATGGCCTGAGCCCTCTGGCTATGGAACCCCATGGATGGTTCCTTCAACTCACTAGCACAAGCAAATATTGTCATGGTTGAAAACCCTGTTGTTTGGTAGCTGAAAGTCCTAAGTAAAAACTGGTCTATAAAGCCACAGAGTAAACAATGTGAAAATTGGCTTGCGTTTCTCTAACGCCAAGTTCGGTTTTCACCAGAGTTGATTTTTCAAAATGCATAGTAACTAGTTGTGTTTGTTATTAATCAAGCAAATGGGCATTGTAGCACCAAGTACTCATTTGATTTTTAATGTGCATTGAAATCAGCAATGATAATTCAAGTTATAGCAAAATAAGTATCAGTACTGTGTCAGAATAAAAGCAAATGTCATTTATTCTAATATGTGGATTCACAGATTGCTCACAATTAAAAGCAGGATAATAGGAAAGGAATACATTCATATTAATAAATGCACCCATGGTTTCAGTAATGCTTTAAAATGAAAATAGGTCGTTAAGACTTACCAGTTTTAAAGAGCCTTACTTATGCTAATTACACATTTTCTTTTTAGAGTGTTTATCCTGAAGGATGGCAGCCTCAAGATACATAACGTTACCAGGTCGGATGCCGGATCATACACTTGCATAGCTACAAATCAGTTTGGTGTTGCCAAGAACACTGGCAGCCTAGCTGTAAAAGGTATTTTACTATCTTCATTTGTGCTTGATGAACATTGGAGATATGTATGCATATCATGACCTCTATCACAGTGTCAACCCTGTATCATATTGTATATGTGAAATGTTTGATTTCACATTTTATTTAAGAGTTGTGTTCCCATATTCATTAATAGCATGCTCACTTTGCCAGTGGAATAACAAGGTAGATGTGAATACCTTGGCAGTTGAAAAGCTGTCCAGCGGGTAATTAGACAAAACTAAAACTTGAACTAAAAATTTTGGATTTCCACACATGCCTCAGTGTGGGGAAGCCATGGACATTCTGTTGACGTCAGTGGGTAATATTTTTTTTGTGAGGTTTCCTTCAGAAACTCATTTTGTGTAAAATTTTTACCTGGATGTAAGGCTGCCAAGTGCATAATCAGTTCGTTTATTTCTATAACCCTAAGTACATAATTAGTGAAATGCAGACTCTCTTACATTCACCTTAATAAGCAGTTCTTTGCAAAGAAAAAAAAATTAAAACATTAGTGTCCATTTGAGTTATTATTGGATTCCCATCACAGTAAACGCATATGCTCACACAACTTCAGATGGCAAAAGTGAATACCTTAGTCTTGAGACTTTTAAACTAGTATCAATCCAAATGTAACTACTATCACCAAGGGATATAATTAGCATTAGATGCATCTATTCCCCATCTTTGCTACTTTACTTTATTGAACCTCAGCTCATAAAACTAGTCTGTTTAGGGGGAGCCAGGTCACTTTTATCACTTTATTGCCTCCTGGATGACAAAAATGACTGTCTTGAAAGACGAGTTTGAGCAGCTACTTAAGCCCAAATGATTAAATTCAGCAATTGATACTTTATCATAATTTCTATTAAAAATGAATAAATACAATAAAAAGTAGTTAGCTGCTATACTTCAACTATCCTTTAAAATGTCTCAAGGAAAATAAACACTCATCTTTATCCTTGGAAGATATTTCTTCCAACTTTATCTCAAGCCTATTACATTATGCCAACAATTGTCTGAAACACTCAGGGGAAATGTAATGACAGAACTTGTATCAAAATTCAACCAGTGTTGCACATTTTGAAAAACTTCACTTCTTTAAGATTGTATTGTCATCAGGTTTTTAAGACAGGTATGGACTTAATGTTTCAAGGAATGTGCTGTAGCTATATTTAATAATAGGGAATTTCTCCAGCAAAGTTTTGGCAATACTCATGTACTGAAGAGTGGGAATGCTTTATGTGTGAAGAACTAACATGTCCATTAAGGAAAAAAAAACAGAGGAGATTACCTTATTTCAAATTAAGAAACTACAGGTGGTATGCACTCATTTTTATTACAGCAGAAGATTAAAATATGGTAGAGGATAAAAAGGCATTGCAGTTAATTCTTACAGGTATGGAGAAATCCAGGAGGAGTTAAAATATGAAATTTTAAGGATGAAGACATCAGTAGTGGAAACGTAGTTTCTCAAAGAAAGTTTTGGTAGAATACTGGTGATGGGTGAGTAGGACCAATAATTTCCCTGCTAAAATACAATGATGGGGATGCTTTCACCCCAGAGACTAAGAAAAAAAGTTAATAGATTGAGCTAAATGGATAGTTTCTTTTCCTCAAATGTTTCTTTAGGCTAAATGCTGTCTTAATGCTGTCAATTACTAATTAATGGAAGAAAAGTAAAAGGAGAAGACTCACATAAATGTGAGAAACTCAGGAGCAGCTACTAACTTAGTTCTAATTATGGAATTTGGATATTGTAGAGGTGAAACATAGCCATGTTTCTTACTAAATAGGTTCCTAATTCTTAAGGTACAATCAAGTTGATATGTATTTTGGGATATTCCACAAAACACACCATAATCCTAAGGCACTCCCCTCTGTCTATGAGTAAGAAAATAACTAAGATTGCTCAGTTAAAAAACTGATATATTTTTGTTTATTTCTAGTGTTTTTTTGCTGGAGCTATTGAAACAAAATTATCTCAATCTACATTCCTGGTCAACTTTATCTTTTCTACTCTTTCTTCTTCTGTGGCACATTTCATCTTCTTACAAAGGATATAATTCACTTATTTACATGTATTTTTTTCCCCTATATTTCCCTTCCTCTAGAAAAGAAGCATAAAGAAGGCAGGGACATTACAAATTCTAGTACAGTCCTGGGAACTGTATGTGTTCAATAAATTTATTGACTGAGTGAAAGGATCTCACCTCATTCCCCTTAGTTCTCAGAGATAATTTCCATCCTGACTTCCTTACTCTAAAATCTGAAAGTTTTCAATTTTTCAGGGTTTATGCTTGTTAGAATGCTTCACAATAAAGAACATCAAAGGCAAATAACAAACTTGTAAATGTTTTCACTTTCCCAATTTTACGGTTTGTAGTTACATAATTCTAATACATAGAGAACCCCACACTCTGAAAGGGGGGACAGATATGAAAATACATGAAAATCTGAAAGACTTCATGCAGAGAACTCACTGTTCTGGTATTTTCAGCATAATACCAGAGGATGATTTACATATGCAAAAAGGGCTTATGTCAATATGCATGAATATCAAGTTATTTTCACTCATTTATATCTAATAATGGGAAGGAAATTGTGTTTGTTATTTTTAACCTTCATGAAATATCCACGTCCCATTTTAAAGGGATTTGGGGATTTCTTGCTTCTTTGCAATTGACAGTAACCACCATATGCAATATAAATAAACACATACATACATAGTAACACATACATTAAAAAAAACTACATAAACACAAAATGTGTACAGTATGGATAAAAGCATCTTTAGAAACTTTGCTTTATTACTGATCTGTAATGTATAATCTTTATTAAACTGTGGGATTTTTACACAAATACAGTTCTAAGATAAGTCTATCATTAGCATAGCTTCTTAACTAGACTGCTATCTCTAATTCCCTTTCATGTGGGAATGTTGAAGGTATCACTGCCAAAATTATTATTTTACAACCTACAAATTTGAAGCTTTAATGTGAGAAGGAATCATAATCCTATGCATTGATTCAAACATTTTCTTGACTATTAAGAGTGTAGCCATTTGGCTGTTTGTTAAGACAATTTAATACTTCTCTGTGTATGTATGTATATGTGTGTGTGCACCTGTGTGTGTGTGTATGTTTGCATTTTCTTGTCTATAATGTTCATCTGATTGTCATTATACAGTCAAATATAATTTTATTTCTCAAATCAAAATCTTACAGTGACCTTTCTGGTAATAGGGTGGTAAGGAGCAAATAAGAAATTTCAGTAAAGCTGATAAAACAATCATCTTTCTTTGAATTTACTTATCTGCCTCAGTCATGCAAAAAATGTTATTGTTAGATAACACGCAAAAAGATAATAGTTACAGGACTAAGATATTCTCCAGCTTAGTTTTTAGCTGATATGGCTTATCTGTGTCAAGAGGATTCAGAAGTTATCTGCACTGTATGTTGGAAATTTCTATTCCACTATGCAACAGGATAAAGCAATTTGTTATTCAACATAGGGAGTGCAATTAGCATCAGCCTTACCAGAGCCCCGGCAGATGCCCAGTGTAATTTGAGGACATGTTCCACAGGCACAGACAGAGAATGGAAAGGAAAGAGAGTTTAAATGTTTTCATTTTGGGGGACTTAGTACAATTACAATGTGTACATACACTAAGAGGTGTATGAAAATCACATAAAAGGGGAAATTATTTGATCTGGCATTTGGAAAATTATTAAAAAGCAGAGTAACAGCAGGCTATAAAATTGATCTTGTTTGCAGGCAACATTTGTTTTCGTTTCCCCACTGGAGAAGTTTCGGATGTCCAATTATAGGCCTCATTGCTTCAGCATTATTTTCAACTGAAATGTCGGAATTTGGAAAAGCATATCTAATGTGCAAATTAAGTTTATTGCTGCTCATTTAGTTGTTTATTCTTTGTGATAGAAGTCTTTATTTTATCAGCATGGAGAGTGGCCTATCCATTTTCTCCAGTGGATGAGGGTGTTCACTAATATGGTTCTACATTTACTAAGAGAAATATCGAGATAGGTAGATAATTGGAGGCTTTGTGGCTTTACACTACAGTTTAAAAGATTTGAGGTGTTGAGCCCAGCTGTATCCAGAAGCCTAGCTTCACTGAGTAAACCAAAAATACAATTTCACATAAATGACAAGACACAATGGAATACATCCATCTTTTTGTAGTGATTGAAGTCTCCCAGTACTGCTAATATCTTTCCCCAAATATTTAATTCTACATTCCAATTTTCTACAAGAATGAATTAAAACATTTAATAGAAAGAAGACATTGATTTAAAAATTATTAATGGAAGTATTCTTAAGGTGAAAAAATATATAGTGAATTTTTATACTGTCTAGAAATGAAATTTTCTTCCCCCCTCCAGTACTGAAAATAACGCTGAGTTCTTGAGACCTGAATTCCATAATCTCTTCAAGTATAAAGGAGAAAACAAACAAAAAGCTTTCATGTAAGCAAACACAATAATATCAATATTATTTTAGTCTTCATAACAATTTAGTTCATAGTCTTTTAAAAATATAGCACATATCACTCAGATGAAATTTCCAGGCATGTTAATAAGCAGCCTTTTTTCTTTTAAATATATATTATACAATATATAACGTAAAGGATGTTATATATTAATTATAATTAATGAATTATAAGTCTGCACTTTTTTATTCTGCAGGAAAATTTTCACTGAACCTATTATTGGTTAAAATTTTGCTTTGTTTTATCTATTCTTAATAAAAATAGGGGGTGTATAGCTTGTGCTTTATACCAAATAAAGAGGCCAGACAGATGAGTACATACCACTTCTTAAAGAGACGAAAAGCAGAAACTTTGAAATTAGATTAACTAGTTCAATTACTAACTAGCATGAAATCCTAAAGAGTTTGTTTTTGCTGTTTGCTGTTGTATTCTTTATTATTATCATTAATTACACTCTATTAAATATACATACTCTGCTCCAGGCACTGTTATAGCTGCTTTATGTATATCATCTCACTGGACCCTCCGAACAACACTTTTAAGCAGATGATCATTAGAGATTAAGGCATAGACGTCTGAAAGTACTTGCCGAGGTCCCTTGTTATTAAGTGGCAGACCTCTTTTTTTCCCTTCTTTTTTACCTTCTAGTAAATTTATGTAATAATACTTACATGAGACACTTTTACATGACATTGTTTGAAGTTCAAAGAAAATAAAACTATAGTAACTTGCAGATATTAGTACTTCCCCCTAAATATTTCAGTTTTCCTTTGTTAAATAGAGTTCAATATTTGTTTATATCTTTATCACTTGAGGTAAACTTTACATATATAATGAAATACATGTCTTAAGTGTACATTTGCTGAATTTTGGCAATGCGTACACCTGCGTAACCCCTAACTCTACCAAGATACATTACCACCATCCTATAGAATTTCCCTCATGCCCCTTCTTAATCAATCCCTACCCCCACCCCAGTCCTAGAAGCAAGTACTGTTACGATTTTTTTCTGCCGTAGATTTCATATGAACGTAATCATACAGAATATACTCTTTGGCATCTGGCTTCTCTCACTCAGCTTTAATCACTAGCTGTCAACCTTCTGTTTTTATTAAAAATGAACAAAACTAAACAAAACTTTACCAACAGTAGGTTTAATCTGTGTAGTAAAAAAAAAAAAAAAATCTTGAATTATAAATATCTTTGTCTCCAGTTTCCTTCCCAAACTTGTACACACTTGTGCCCTGAGTATTGGGTTAGGAATTGGAAGTTCAGTAATTTTTTTCTTGATTCCAGTCTGAAGCTAAAAGAAGTAATTAGACTCCTCTGTTACTTGGGCATTCTATTTCTAAACCAGCACAGTGGTCACTCAAGCTCTAGTGACATTTTTTTAGGAAAAATGTGTGTCATTACAACATTAAGAAAATAAACCCCTCAGATGCAAGCTCTATTTTAGGTCTGTGGATCCTGAACACTCAAGGAAACAGTTATTAGCAAATTCTTTCAAGCCAAAAAAAGGAATGGGGTAGGAGTGGGGCAAGGAGGTGTAGAGGGGAAAAATAATCAAATGAATTGATTGACTCTGATTCTCCTCTTCTGGATTTTATTTTCTCATTTCATCTACCTTTATCCCAACATAAATGTTCAGAAGAAAACATTTTCTATTAGGTCCTGTAGCCAGGTAAAGTAAAATTTCCTCATTCCATCCCTTTTAAAACTACAGAACACTTCAACCTGATGTTTTACTACAACCCAGCATAAAGTTACAGTTGGAGGACTGAGTGAATGCTATCTATTTATAGGAAATGTAAATATGATCCCATAAATAGTCATTGCCTATTATGTATTACTGCTTTGAAAGTGAGTAGTTGGCATATTTAATTCATTAAGCAGAATCTACAGTGCATGCTCTTTTAAAATAGATGTCAGGCTCTGTTTTGATTACTTGTTAATATAGAAGATCTGTGTTTACATTTTACATTATTACTTGCTAGGGAAGTTTTCGGTGTTACCTTGCATGATACTTAGACTTGTTTTCTCATTTAGACAACTTAAATTTTAGACAATTACTTTCTCCAGACAATTCTTCATTTGTTTCTTTTACTCTGGGGTTCAGGGTAGTCTTTTAATATTTGTTCTAAATCGTTTAAATATTGAAGTGGAAGATAAATGGGTAATGGTAACTGCAGAGAAACTGTAATATACTGACCATGGTTACTTTGTACATTGGAATTAAATCATACTCTGCATATGGTGGAATGTAATATAAATACCAAGTACTGCATGCAGATTTTAGTGGATATAAAACAAAACAACCTAGCCTACTGCAAGTATATGTATAAAGAGGAAAAATGTATTAATAAAGATTAAAAACTCCTCCATTTCTTGCTTGCTAGAGGTGGGGAATTAAAGACTCTATCACACTGATTTCCTTCTTTGTTTGTTTTCTCTACAGGGTTTATTTCAGAGTACTAGCTTTGATTTTCCTGTGCTTTCTTTTCCTAGAGTTAGTAATTTTCTTGTTTGTTTGCTTAGTTTTCTATGGACTTGGCAACAATTTATCCCTCAGTTCTATCTCAACTTTCTTCCTTTAATATCAATCTACCTTTGTGTTGGGGAGCCTGGTTTCCTAAGCACCCTACCTTTCTCTTGACATACTTCCTCATTTGGGTAGACTGCATCTTCCTATGGATTTCTGAGAAACAATTTAAGAAAAATGCAATGTTTTTGAGATCTTTCATGTTTGAAAATGTCTTTACACTATGATTACATTTGATTGATGGTTTAGTTGGAAACAGAATTCTGGATTGGAAATCAGGATTCTTCATAAATTTGGAGATGTTACTCTGCTCTAAAAGCTGAAGCCATTTTGATTTCTGACCTGTTGTTTGTTGACATCTTTTTTCTCTCTCTCTCTAGAAGTCTGTTTTTCCCAGTGTCCCACAATTACATGATGATGTGTCATAGTGTAAATTTATTTTCAACCTTTTTACAGGGCATTTGGTGTACTTTGTCATCCTGGAAACTCGTAGTTCTTGGTCCTGGAATATCTTCCCAAATAATTTAATAATTTACTCCATTTCTTTTTCTGAAATCCCTATTATTTAATAGATTTCCTAAACTGGTATTCGAGTTTATGCGTGTGTGTATGTATGTATGTATGTAACTATTTACCTATCTATGTATATAATATTGTATTTTATATAATTATATATATATATATTTAGATACATATAATTTATATACATGCTCATGTTATATATATATATATATATATATATATATACACACACATACACACTTTTGTTTGTTTCTCTCTCCTCATATCCATTTTATAGCTTTGTTGCTCTATCTTCTAGGAGATTTTCTCAACGTTATCTTCCAGACTTTCTATTGTATTTTTGTTTTTGGTATTTTGAAAAAATTTCTAAGTGTCCTTTTATTTTCTGGCCTTGCTCTTTTTCTCCCCCTTCCTCTGAAAATACTGCTTGTAGTTTTTCTCTTTTCTAGTTTATTTTTTATGCATGGTCTCTGTTGTCCCAAACTACTTTCTTCTCTTTCTTTGTTTTAATCCCTATCCTTTATTAAGAGGTGTACAAAGATACTTTGTACATTTGTTGTCTGCTCATATTTAAGAGTGGGTCACTAAAAGTCTTACAGAAAGCTCTGATCAAGCGTGGGGATTTTTGAATGACTGGACTTCACATTTAGATGATCTGGCCAAAATATTTCCTTGGAAAACTCTAAGGTCATTATATTTGGATCTTTTCTTGTAGGCTCATCAGATCCCTAGGAAAATGTCCCTCACCTCCCACCCAGGTTTCCTGCCTGGAGAGCAAAGGCCCAGCAGACAGCACCCTCAGAACTGCATAAGGTTACAGCACATGGATCTCAGCCCTCACCCTGTACATGTTTCCTTAATTCTGCTATTTTCAGTACAAGCCCCCCACCCTTAACTGCTTGGTGACCAGAAGTTCAGAGACCCTCTGTTGCATATCCTCTCAGGAAAGTAATTTGCTGGTCTTCTTCTGAGATGGGAAAACATTCTTGAGACCAAATAGCATCCTATTCATAAATTCCAAAATGAATTAATTTATAAAGACATGTTAAATAAGTTTTCTCCTCAGCCTTCCCACTGCCAGCCTATGACTGACCTTTACAGTAAGTCAGTTAGAAGTCATTCAACTTCATTCCACTTCCTCAAATTTTGTCTCCCCTTTTCATCTCTGTTTTGGTGGATTAATGTCTTAGAAAAAAAATTTCTTTTGGCATCATTTTTTATATGTTTATAAAGAACTTGAAGTTAATACTATGTAATCAATTATCATCGCCAGGATGTTGTACATCCTATTTTTTATTGTGATACTATTTTTCTCTGCTAATATTTAGAAGAAGTCAAGCTTTAGCTATTTTTTGCTTAAACAAAATTTGTCAAGTAATCTAGAAAGCACAGTTTGGGAGATTATGGGTCATGGACTCAAATCTTCCACTTGTACACTAGATATGATTCCCTCTCACATTCAGGGACATTCTCTCTCTCTCTCTCTCTCTGTCTCTCTCTCTCCCCTTACCCCCTCCCTCTCCCTCACTTGTCTTTTTCATCTCTATTATCCCCTCTAATGCATCACTCCCACAACCGTACTTGCATATTGTTACTCCCATCATTAAAAAGCTGTCATTTTCTGACCTTACTTCCCCTCCGGCTACTGCCATATTTGAATTTTCTCCTTTATATCAAAACTCTTTTAAAACGTTGTCTATACGTGCTTGCTTTTTTCAGTCCTTCTGGTCAATTCTGTTTTGAATCCATGCAACCAGGCTTTTTTCCTACCATTTCATCAATACTGTTCTTAACAAGGTGACTAGTAGTCTCCACACTGTTTTATCCAGCGGTCAGTTCTCAGTCATCTTACTTAACATATCAGACTACTGATCACACACTTCTTGATACACATTTCTCACTTGGCTACCAGGACATAGTATTTTTCAGGTTTTCCTTTAACATCTTGAGTCACTCCTTTTCAATTTCCTTTTCTAGTTCCTCTGAATCTTACCAATTTCCTAAATTTGGAATATCACAGGGAACTGTCCTCGAATTAAAATCTACAAGCTAATTCCCAAAATGATAACCCAGCTTAATTATCTATCTTAATCCCAAATCCAACTGCCAATTTATCTTCACTTACCAATTTACTATATCATAACACTAACCTCTTAATTCTCACTCCCAGAACTTGCTCCTGCCACAGTAAATCCCCACTATATTAATGACAGCTTACACCGACACTTGCTCAAGCCAAATCCTTGTAGTCATTTTCATTCTTTTCCTTCTTTCAAACCCCATATCCCATTGTCCAACAAATGGCCTCAGCATCAAGATATGTAAAGAATCTAACCAGGTCCCATAACTTCAATGACCAAACATTAGTTTAAACCATACTGTCACTTTCCCAAAGTGTGTCTCTAGCACAGAGATACCCAACTAAGTTTATTTTGCCTCCTAGGGGACACAGGGCAATGTGTAGGGATATTTCTCGTTGTCACAACTGAAGGATCTACTAACATCTAGTAGGTAGAGGCCAAAGATGCTGCTAAATATCCTATAATGCACAAAACAGCCTCCCCACCTCACTCTGAATCCACTTACACATACATGCGACAAAATATAATCTGGCCCAAAATGATAACAATATTGAAATTAAGAGACTCACCCACAGCCTCAAAAGTATGGGTCTCAATTCCATCTTTGTCTCCCTTCTAGAAGCTTGAATGTTCCTATTAAACTGTAGATGAGTTTTTTGCCTCTGTTATGGAAATCCTCTAAAGGCTCCTCAGTTTGGTGTTGTTTCATTTGCTCAGTATTCACACTGATGTACACCTGGAAGAAAGTAAGGGTTCAATACTAATTAAATGGTTTTGAATAAAATACTGAATAAACAATTAGTATATTTTTATGTTAAGGGTTTCTACATCTGTCCAAAGTAGTGCTCACTTCTTTTTCCAAATGACATTAAGCATCATACTTTCAAGCTATTATCTAAAAAGCTACTGATAAATGGCCTAAATATTTCCAATCCTACATGTAATCTGTTACAAAAAGTTAATAACATTGGTGAAACTTCTGTCCTGACTAGTTGAAGTAGATTTATCACACAAACATCATACCAATATCAATCACAAATAATGTAAAAATATTTAAAAAATAAAAATCTCAAGCAGAAATTTTGGTGGTCTCACAGTGCCAGAAAGAAAAAAAGTGGGGCTTGTAATCAACCAAATAGAATGAGGCCAGCTAAACAATTCTATCTTGAATCAAGACATCTCAGGGACTATGCCCTAGTAATAAAAGCAGAGCAAAATTGACCAGGACTTAAAATCACTGACTTCAGACTCAGTTTGTATCAATTCCTGACTAGATTCTGCTCTTTTTCAATTGCCTGCTTAAAAAGTAAGTCTTCTTGGGAAAAATACAACAAAATGAAAATACTTACACTTTGAGCCACAGTGCCTGACATTTAATAAAATGTTACCAAAAATAGCTGGAGCCAGGACCAAATGACCAAAACCCAGGGAAATATCAGATAACAGCAACAAGTCACAGGTGATAGAAATACAGAAGCTATCACACAAGGTTTTTAAAATAATTGTGATTAGTATGTTTTTTTAAAAGATGACAAGATGGAGAATTTCAGAAGAGAAATGGCATGTATTAAACATCAGTTGAAAGTTCTAGAAGTGAAAAATACAAAGGCTAAAATTAAGAACAAAACAGACTTAACAGCAGATTAGATATGGTAGAGAAGAAGATTAGTAAAGAGGAAGATATGTGAATATAAGATATCCAATATGGAGAGGAAATGCAATAGGAAAGACAAAAAAGAACACAAAGAATATATTGTTGATGGTGAATAGCTCTAACATACATGAAATTGTGGTTGCCAAAGGGGCAGAGAAGGGATGAGGGATGACCAGTTTGAAGAAAGATTTTACAGAGAGTTAAAAAAAAACTGAAAATGACATCAGCCATCTATTCAGGAAATCATATAAGCCTTAATTAGGATAAACACAAAGGAAAGTTTAAATAAGCACATAGTAGTGAAAACAAAGGAAAGAAAAATCATCCCAATTAAAAAAAGAAAAAACATTATCTTCAAAAGAATAACAATGACAATGACAGTTGACATAACAACAGAATTAAGGGAATCAAGAAGACAGTGGAATGACATTTTTAATGGTCTGAAAGACAATACCAATAAAATTCTATTCCCAGCAAAATATCTTCTCAAATGAGGACAAAATAGAGATGCTTTCAGCAAATAAAACCTCGGAGAACCTATCACTCAAATCTGCACTAAAAGAAATGCTAATGAAACTCCTATAAACAGAAGGAATGTGGTCACAGATTAAAGAAGAAATTAAGAGCAATGGGAAGAGTTAATATGTCGATACGAGACTAATTTGAGATTCTGAGGAATTAGGAAGAGGACCAAATTTTAGAAGTTTTTATTTCTAGTCTTCACAAGTTAACTAATGAGAGAAAATATCAGAGACGTTCATCACCTGTTTTAAGTGCTATTTATACACTAGTTTCCTTTATATCAGTATCTTAATAACATTTCCAATAATGTCATAGACAAATGAAGGCAGAATCACATGATGTACAGAGGGAGAAAGATTTGATGATTTTTCTTAACATTCATCAATCTTTTGAGAGGAGTTGATAATTCAGAACCACCTGAGCAGTTATTATTCTGAACAATGACCTTGGAAGATTATCACTCACAGATGGAGATTTCAACTGAGTTAAAAGTACAAAAGAAACAAACAAAAAGTGACCAAAAGTAATATTTTCTGGATGCTCAGGAAAGACTAATTACATGATGGATTGCCATCCCTGGCTTGTAAAAATGTAGCTGGGGATCATGATATGTAATAGAGTGTTTGGCCATTGATACAGGGAACAAGCCACACTTACGTTTAAAGAACTCATGCTTAACAGTTCTGAGAGAAATTTTGTTACTAGTTTTCATGTCTCCTGAGGGGCTCTTAACTAAAGATGGGTTCTGGAAATATCACTGTCTATTTCGACAATGTGAATTTGAGTAAGGCTATTCATCAAAAGCATTATATATTTTATTAAGCCTTTCCTTGTACTTCTTAAGGATAGGATTGTTAGATCAAGCTGTTTTCGTATGATCTGAATCTCACTGAAACAGATTGAAAAGATTAAATATTAAAATTCTGTAACTTTATGAACTCTCCATTAACGCATGTCATTCATACTTAGAATAACCTTCAAAAAGCGGTCGCGGGCTTCCCTGGTGGCGCAGTGGTTGAGAGTCCGCCTGACGATGCAGGGGACACGGGTTCGTGCCCCGGTCCACGAGGATCCCACGTGCCGCGGAGCGGCCGGGCCCATGAGCCATGGCCGCTGAGCCTGCGCGTCCGGAGCCTGTGCTCCGCAACGGGAGAGGCCACAACAGTGAGAGGCCCGCGTACCGCAAAAAAAAAAAAAAAAAAAAAAAAAATTAACGATTACTCCTAAGTTTTTCGGAGTTCAAATGTATGTGATTATCTCTTAAATATATAGTTATATATGTATTATGCATGTTAAATACACACATGTGTGTATATATTTGTGTATGCTAACCCTCTTCAACCATGAAAGTCATATTTCCAAACACTGTTTCTTAGAATTCTTTATATCCCAAAACGTATTAAGATGTGTTACATGAATTAAAAATGTTCCGTATCTAGTAAGTGCAGAAAACTAGAATTAAGGAAACTTCTTTAATACAGGAATTTTCAAAGCTTTTAATATGCTAAAAGGTACTATGAAACTCTAAAAGCAAACATAGTAAGTATACAGAATTAATTAAAGTTGAATAACCTGGGAAATCCACCTTTATTTATTTTTGGAGCATCACTAATCAATAACATTTTACTGGATATGACTTTTTCCTGGATCCAAAGCATTGGTGGCTTTCTGGCAACATATTTCACATAGCTTGGATTTTCCTTAAATAGAAATTTCAGGTTCAAATTTCAAAACCTAAAGCAATTATTTCTCAAAGCATGGGCCTGGACTGACCATATTAAAATCAACTGAAGAAGCAACCTGTTAAAAAAATCCATTTCTAGGTTCTCTCTGCAGACCTGCCGAATCAGTATTTCTGGTGGAAGCAGAGAAATGCACATTTTGAACACATTCTCCAGGAAATTCATGCTAAATTTTTAAACTACTAGAGTAGAATTTCTACAAATATCAATACTTAAGGAATAGTCAACAAAAATATAATTATAGGAAATGAAAAGGAATAACTATCGCTCTATTTTGTTTCAGAGAAAGAGCCTTAAAGAATTTCAAAGTTTTACAAATGATAGAGTCTAGCAGAGTCAACGTCCCTCCTTTTTAATTTGTTATAATTCAGGCCCTAATTATCTCACTTATCCATAAATACCAAGAAGCGTTTCAGTGTTAACAATGAGCCTCATGCTACTGCACCTACTCCACTGGTATGTATGCGCTCCTAGGAAAGTAGTACACTAGATGTGTGTATATACATCCCTCCACTCCTTGAGAGTGATTCGAATGGCTTTTTAAAAAATTTCTCTGGTGTTAGTTTCTTAAGAAGTTAAAGTGTATGCAAAGGAGGAATCAGAACTTGTTAATGAACTAAAGCTACTCCTTGTTCTTTCCCTAAAATAGCATCCAAAATTGTGTATGTTTCTCCTGCTCAAGAACCACTCTCCCATTCTCTGCAACTGTGATTTTGTCTCTGTGGGGTATTCACTTCCAGTTCTGAGTTAGAGCTCTGTGCAGTTGCAGAAGGGAACTCTTCAGGGCAGCAATCAGTGGCCTTGTGGGTGTTGCAGAGCCACCTACACAGGATTAGGACAGGTCTGCATGTGGTGTGAGGAGAGGATACAGTAGTTATAAGCGTTCTTGTCCATGTACCCCCTCACCCTCACAGTAGGGTATTCACATGGGGACTATGTTCAGATAACCATGCATTCCCTGTTTTTGAATAACAAGTCTACCCACATAGAAGACTCTTCTTTTAAATATAATCTTTTTTTTTTTTTTTTATCCTACAAATACTGCTATGTCTTTATGCCTTTCCCCCCTCTGCTTCATACTTCCAAGGCTTCCCTTTTTTTTTGGCAATTTTTTTAACATGGCATCCAAGGCTGGTTTCATCAGTTTGTAACCCCGTCACACACGATCCCGTGCTGAGATATGCCTCACGTTTGGTCTAACGCTCCACTGTCGCTATCTCAAAATTCTTGGTCACTTTGTCTCTGAACTTGTGCTTTGTAAGTGAAAGCTAGTGGGACAATGGAGCATGACCATGAGCAGAGGAGATATCCTAGGTGGAAGCACACACAAGTGTTTATGGTTTAGCTGCCGCAGCTTGTGCACAAATGGGCTCAGGTCCATGCACCAAGCAGGCAGGTGGTACTGTGCATACCCACATGCCTGATGGCAGTCAGGAGTGCTGAGGCCCAGAGGAAGGGGAGCAAATCAGGACCCGGGACCAAACTGATGGAGGTGATGATGGTAGCAGCTGTAGAAACTTCAGGGGATGACAGCAAGGGCTTCAGGGGAACAAGGAACTCAGAAAGCAGTCAGTGTCAGGATCCACTGTGAGAAGTCAGCTTGCTCATCTGTTCCCAGACAATGTCCGGGTGACATCTGTACAAATATTAACTCTTCAGCCTGAGCACCAGGACAGGAACTGTCAGTGCCCAGGCAGTAAATTTTGTCTGTAAAGTATTACGAAATAAAAGCCTACATATATTGCAATAAGGCATATCATAGAGTTATGTGAATTCTTAGAAGAGTTTGGCATACATGATTTTGAAAATGTGTGCAACACTAGAAAGCTAATTTCCAGAGGCTTAGAAATAGAAATTTAAATTTAAAGATTATTCTACTCAATGGGAAAAATACTATTTCTATACAAATCTCCAGGTAAACCAATTATTAATGAGTGTTTCCTTAGAATTAAAGATATAGCAGTAGGGCTTCCCTGGTGGCGCAGTGGTTGAGAGTCCACCTGCCGATGCAGGGGACACGGGTTCGTGCTCTGGTCCGGGAAGATCCCACATGCCGCGGAGCTGCTGGGCCCATGAGCCATGGCCGCTGAGCCTGCGCGTCCGGAGCCTGTGCTCCGCAACGGGAGAGGCCACAACAGTGAGAGGCCTGCGTACCGCAAAAAAAAAAAAAAGGTACAGCAGTAGAATTCATAAAGATGCATTTTGCATTATACACAAACCATTAAGCCACTTTCAGTTTCTCGTGAAACCTCCACAAGTTACAGGATATGTCCAAAGAATGTAACAGTTCCATTGTTTAAATTTACATCTAAAATTCAATTCAGACTTAAACAGAATGGATTTGTATGAAGAGATAAATCTTTCTAGAAAAGATTGCTCCTTGAGAATCATCAGCTCTAGATGATCTAAGATTCACATTTCAAAATAATTTATCAGAAATTTATTCCAATGTTGTCACAACCTATAAAATACTCTCAATGGTTCCATAACAATTGCATCAACAGAGAGATCTTTGCAAAAATAAAAAATTATCGAAAAGCATCTGCGATTTTACATTTGCCATGCACAACCGATGTCACTTAAAAATAAAATTGCTAAAACATAAATTCTGATGACCTAATAAATAAATTTATAGAAAAGTGAGAAAACTCTTATGATCAATCAAGATATAACTTTAATAAAGTATTATTATTTAATGTATATATAAAATTGAATCAAAAATATATTTTTGCAATTTGTATGTTTATGTTGTTACTCATGTATCATTATTACCCTGTTACAGTTTGTAGGTAATATATTATTTTTAAAGCAAAGTAATTTCAAAGGAAAACACCCCACATTTTAATTTCATACTGCGACCCAAAAATTATGTAGCTGGCCCTAAAAACATCTAAAGCTTACATTCTGACTACGACCATCACCAAGCTTCATTTTCTCCACTTTCACTCCTGTTTTACTCTTCAACACTTCTCTCCAGCAAAATGGCTGCCTTGCCTCAGCAAACCATTCTTCTTCTTTGCACAGATTCTTTGTAAATGCTCTTGCCTGCATAGTGAATAAAGTTACTTCTCCCTGCCTATTATGTTTACTTAGTTAACTCCTATTTGCCTTTTACTGTCAGCTAAAGCAACCCTTTCCCAATAAACTGATCCCTCAGGATTCACTATTTTAATAGAATCATTTACTTCTAATACCTGGCACTTACCACAGTTGTAACTATGTATTTCTGAGTATGATTTGATTAACATCAGCCTCTCGTTTTATTCTTAAATCTGTGTGAAGGCAAGCACTACATCATTTTTTTTGGTGCTTTTTTTTTTTCTTCTCCTTCCATTGTATTTCCAATACTTAGCAGACAGCTGGAATTTGGTAGGCGCTCAATAAATATTAGTTAATAAATGAATTAACTAGTGAGAACATGTAAACATCATAATGAATTATAATATAAATGCTTCTTTTTTTTTTTTTTTTTGCGGTACGTGGGCCTCTCACTGTTGTGGCCTCTTCCGTTGTGGAGCACAGGCCCCGGACGCGCAGGCTCAGCGGCCATGGCTCATGGGCCCAGCCGCTCCGCGGCATGTGGGATCCTCCCGGACCGGGGCACGAACCCGCGTCCCCTGCATAGGCAGGCGGACTCTCAACCACTGCGCCACCAGGGAAGCCCTAAATGCTTCTTATTCATGAAGTTTTAGTCATTATTACTATACTACTGACAAACTATGTATATAGGGAATGATTTGTCTAATTTTGCCACTTTGTGGTGCCATAAATGGAAGGAGAGCTTTCATTTTTAATGTTTGAAAATTACTTTAACTGCATGATCCAAAACTTTAAATCAGAGTAATTTTGCTCTACCAGCACAACCAGTTAGCCAACTCATCCTCCCATAAGTGTAAATAAGATATTAGCAATATATTTTTTTCAAAGATACTACAAGAAGGAAAATATTCTCTAGTCTTAAAATGTGTTATTGAAACCCTGGTTAGTATTTATCCTTTCTTTGTGGGAGACGTCTGAAGAAGGCTTGGAATTAAGAATGGACTTAGTCCACAAAATCATTCTTTAAACTTTTCCCCAGAAATAATTAGAATAAAAAGTACACGTGTTTAATATAATAAGGTAAAGAGTATCTTTAAAATATGAAAATATGAAGATACAGATACAACCTGATGTAGATTGGGTTAGATTTTCTTCATTATATTCAGAAATAAAATATGTGCTTTTATTTTTCCATGACTCTTTTATCAATATGTACCTTAAAGCCCAAGATTATTACTTCCTACTTTTTGTTTATTAAGGAAACAATCACAATTTTTTAAAATGTTGGAATAATACTTAAACATTCTATTGATAAAATACAGTGGCACACTCATCCATATGAACATATAAATTCAACCTCAATGCTACTTTGATTTCTTGAGCAGCACAAAGAAGCCAGAAGGAAAGTAAAGCTTTTAGCCTATCTCCTAGAGGGTAAAACTTTATGAGTGATCTTTAGAGAAAGAGATTTTCCAGGGTCCTCATTTCATTTTGTTCTGAAACTTCTTTATGTATGATACTTGCTTTCACTATAATTTGCCAAAATCCCTAATTCTTAAATGTAAATCCCTTAAAACATACTTTAATTTGGTAAGATAGTGCATATCTAAATCCAAATGTATGTCCAGGGTTTTTTTGTGTGTCTGTGCTTACTGAGTTGCCATCTTAGTCAATTCCTGGTCCTCTAAAATCAAAACTATGTATTTTGTTGTAAAAAATGTAGTCAAAAATGATATCACTATGAGTCTCTTTTAACCACAGAAATATAGGACTCACAAGTCCAGCTGGAACATTGTTTGGAATTATCCTTTGAAACGGGTCAATGACATGATATGACTTGTAGAGCAAGGGCTGATATTGTGACTCATATTTCTAGAGAGAAATTGTTTTATGATAGATGTGTAATTCTAAAATTGTGAAATCTCGATGAAAAAGAAAAAAGTTACCTCTTTCCTATTCGTGTTGCATCTTTATCTAAAATAGAAATTTTTTATCACAGCTATGTCAGAAATAGACTAAATATGTTGTATTCACATTTGCAAATATAAGCTTATGATTATAAATCTTGATATAATATAATGTAGTTATGATCTTAGGGATGCAATTTGTCTCATAGTATATGAAATTAACATAGAATATTTAGAGCTGTAACCATTGTATGGATTGTAATATTGTGGCTGGAATTTCAGAATAAAATAATAATAAAAATGGTGTGGTGCATTCTCTACATAAGGATTGCTGTCTTTTGAGGTCCACAGTTTTCTATGAACTACTTATTTTTATATTAAGTATAAATGAAAGTATGTCTTGAATTTTCTTACAAGTAATATGCTATGTTGATTAATGCCAAAATATTTGAAGTGGGAATATAATTTTCCATACTGAGTATAGTAGAGCTTCATGTTGTATTTATATAATTTCAAACAATGGCAAAACCATTCAAAAAATATATTTTATAGCCATATGCTAGCATTTGATAAGCTTTTATAATAATAATATTTTTTCTCAACAGAGAGGACTGTTATTACCGTGCCACCTTCCAAAATGGATGTTACAGTTGGCGAGAGTATAGTCCTACCCTGCCAGGTGTCCCATGACTCCTCCATTGAAGTTGTATTTGTATGGTCTTTCAATGGAGATGTCATAGACTTAAAAAAAGGAGTGGCTCATTTTGAGAGGATTGGAGGAGTAAGTTGCTGAAATTTTTAAGTGCTTAATAAAATGAATCAAGTCTTTTACATGAATCAACATCTTTCATAATTATTCTCCCCATATTGATTTGCATGGATAGTCACTGTCTATGAAGTTGCATCTGTTTTTGTTTTGTGTTATTTTGTTTTATGTCTTTCATAGAAATGCTTGTGTTCTGGATGCAATTACAATAAAGGGGATAATAAAAGGGATCAAATATGAGAAACTATAATGATACTAGTATATCTCCTAATTTCAGAGCTGCCTCATATTTAGTATTTATCCAGCTGTAAAAAAAAAAAAAAAAAAAAAAAGGGACCTGCTGGGTATGATTATGTTTTTATCCCTTTTTCCCTATCTATCTGCAGGAATCTGTTGGGGATTTGATGATAAGGAATATTCAGTTAAATCATTCAGGAAAATATCTATGCACAGTAAAAACAACTCTCGAAAGTTTATCTGCTGAAGCTGATATCATTGTGAGGGGTAAGCATAAATGGTGAAAATGAATGCCCACACAGTTTATTCACAATCAAAAATGTTAATATGTATTGATACATGGTAGATCTTTGAGTAAACACATTATGATAAAAAAGTGAGATAAATAGTACAGATTTTTTATTTTTTAAACTCTAAGACTCCAGGGTACGGGCATAGATATGGATATTGAAATGAGTGGGTTTTGTCTCTTTATAAGGAATGGTCAGACTTAGCAAGCAGTGTCAGTCCCTAAAATTTAGACATGCTTTCTATTCATAATAAACCACTCTTGTCAGAACAGGGTCAAAGTCACATGTTCATGAAGGTCTCCATATCAGATGCATTTATTTGAGTTAGCTTTCAAGAGAGAATGGACAAGAATGGTTCTCAATTTTTGAAGTTAACTCCCTATCGGATGATATTCAACCATCCCATGACTGGCATTTTCTAATCTTCAAGGGAAGCATTTCTAAATTAATCTCTCACCATGTAAGTTGAATTAATAGGGCTTTATCTCAAATAATGTGCTAAAATACATTATGTTCAATATTTTATTTTCTAAGCATAACAGATAGACTATCCCTGTCCCAAATCCATGAATTTAATAATTTCCAATATAGTCATCATAAAACATATTTTTCAAGGTCCCCCAGGTCCCCCAGAAGATGTAAGAGTGGAACACATTTCCAGTACTACTTCTCAACTAAGCTGGAGACCAGGCTCAGAAAATAACTGTCCCATTCAAATATTTAGTATTCAGGCTCGGACACCATTTTCTGTGGGTTGGCAGGCTGTTTCTACAGGTAAGTGACACAAGTAGTTTTGAATAATTTTCAAAAACAGATGGTGTGTTTGTTTAATTGAATAACTGATTGTTTTTACCTAGTGCCAATTTAGGGGCCTGAAGCATCCCCTTCTTTTCAGTTCCAGAAATTCTCAATGGTAAGACATACAATGCAACAGTGGTTGGTTTGAGTCCTTGGGTGGAATATGAGTTTCGTGTTGTTGCCGGGAATAGCATTGGGATTGGAGAACCAAGTAAACCATCAGAAGTGTTAAGAACCAAAGCATCAGGTAAGAAATCAATGTCTTCTAAAGATGTGGAAGACCTTTTAAAGTATAGTTCCTAAAGGAAATAAGTGAGAAGTGTAGTATTTTTGGTCCAAAATCAGAGGCAGTAAACCAGTGGCTCTTATTTTCCATTTGTATGTGCACAGAGCAAGGTGTATTTTCTCCCAAAAAGTGAATTCAAAAAGAGATGATTATAGTTAAGCAGGCATGTCAAAAATTAGAATTTTTCAAAAGCTGTCCTCTCATCTCATCTATTTTCTAGCCAAAATCCAATCGAGAATCTGTAGATTTGTAAATGCAAATGAGTTACTGCTTGTTTCATTAAATGTTGTAGCCAAGAATTAACTGAGACTCTGATGGTGCAGCCAGCCACACATTTCCATCTATTTCTCAACTCTGACCTAGCTGCAGCTTCATTGAGCGATAGTATAAATTTTTCCACAGGCAAATGAGGTAAATTTTAAACTCATTTAACAGAAGTGCTAATTGAGCATCAATTGGTTCACTGAACAGCAGAATACAAGTGGAACCTGCCTCAGAAATCACACCTTCTTAAGCTCTTTTCAATGGATCCTTTGTTCCACTCTTAAACTTTCACATCCAAGGTGACATTTGATCTGCGCAATGCATGTAGCCAACAAAGTTCACATTCTTATCCAGTCACCTATGAAGGATCACTGATGCTGCTGGCTTAGTTTAACAAGCACAAACTATTTCAACAAAGTGTGTGCAACTGTCAGATGTCAATAAATCATTTTTTTTTAAAACTAAAGGTAATGCTAATCATTTTATTATAGGATTAGGGCTGGAAAACAGCATATTTGGTAGTGATATCTTAAATCATTCTAAGAGTTTAGAGCTAAGAGGAGGGTCCTTACTTTGATAGAGGAAGAAAAGGAAGACCAGGATATTAGCTGATTGTTTTGGGCAAAGTCAGGATTTGAACCCAAACATCCAGACTTAGGCACCAGCATTCACCATAACAGTGGGCCTTAACCTAAATGAGATAAAGATTTACATAAGGAAATGTCTAAATATAGAAATTCCCAGGCCCTACCACAGACCAACTGGATAAGAATCTACAAGTGTGGTCCATGGCTCTGGATATTAGCTTCAATTTCAGATTGTTTGTTTACAGCTGATTTATATTATGATAGTTTTGGGCAGGGTTGATGCTAATTCTAAAGTTTTTACAGTAAAGTTTTTATGTCACCTTCTGTTAACCACTGATGCTCTCATTTCAGTAGCATAATGAGACTTGGTATTCATAATGATTTCCCTGAGGCTCCAAATCATACTGAAGTGAGAGGTTGTGAGATTTTGTTTGTTTGTTTGTTTGCTGGTATCATCAAAGACAGTTCTTCTCAATATGGCTTTAGGATGAGTATGGTTCATTTGAAAACTGAAGAAAACAGGGAGCTTTATTACCCAGAATATTGGAAACTTTTGCAAAGAGTTAATTAAAGTATAATTTAAAATAATTTCCTTATGTATCTAAACTATTCAATTGTCCTGAAATATGTTACTGTAAGCTGTCAAGTACTAGAAACCCTGCAACTGTAGAAGCTATTCCAATTCACGCTGCTTTTGGCCAAAGGCATTGGAAGGCTTAGAAGACAGGGTATAGGTTCAAGGCAACCTTTTAAATAAATTATGAAGATCAAAGCAGACAACGTTAGGGTCAATCTGAATATGAAAGTGGGTAACATCTGGTGTTATTACTTAAAAGAACAATGAGATTATTATATCACTGTATCATTTATAGAGTTAAATATGTATGAAATGGGAATAAAATAAGTAGACTAGATTTATCTGAATGGTATAAATGGTGGGAGAAAATTTTGGAATGAGTAATTAAACATTACATATTTTAATTCAAAAATGATTGATATAGATAATTTTATCTATATATAAAGTATACCCTGCAGATTTACCCATAATCACAGATTTAGCATACTTCTGCTATTATTTCAGGGAAAAGAATACTTTTTAACACTTCAACATGTATAAAGTTTCATTCTGATTATACACTATGATACTCAACTCATGCTCACAATTGGCATCGATTTTACAATTTGCCTTGAACTATTTATGTTTCATTATACTAGTCCTCACAAGGGTATAGTTGAAGGACATATTTTTTTCCTAATTTGTAAAAATTATCAGTATCTGGAATGTTCTACCACTGAACCTTAGGGTCCTAGAGTTAAACCCAGGGAATCCGCTCAATCACATCCTTGATCAGAGAACATCTTACTTTGATTGTGAAAAATTAGAGGAAAAGTCCTGTTCTGTACTGAGAGATTTGAGATTCAAACAAAGAGTTATAAAAGAATATTTTTTTAAATTTATATATCTTTAAGGATTCATTTTTAAATGCTAAAATATCCTGATGGCTAACAAAAAGAAAAATTATTTTAATTTATTGAAAAAAATTAATTAATAGACTGCCTAAGTAACTTGTTTACAGCACAACTGTATAATTAGGCACTAAATCAGCAAAATCGCAGTTACCATCTGAATGGAACATCATTTTGCCAATTAGTAGATGATGCATAATAATGTCAAATACACTATGTTAGTCGATTTTTAATTAATTTAGGAGCCAGGGTGCTCTTGTATCAAACACAACTGTGTCCTCTCTCTTAGAAATTTGGATATGTGTAAACATAATTTATGTTCATTAAAAATGCAAGACTCTCTCATAATGTGTCTGCGTGAGATTTTGAAAGGTGAAATCCAAAAACAAAATTCTTCCCAATGAAGAGGTACTTTAGTAATTGCCATCCTATGTTTCTCCTGTTTGCTTTAGTCCCTGCTGTGGCACCAACAAACATCAATGGAGGTGGAGGAAGTCGGTCTGAACTCGTCATTACGTGGGAGGTAATTTTCTATCCAACTGAGTTACTTTGAAGGAGAAAGACTTAGCTGGCTAAGAGGAATATTGAAAAACAAAAAAGAAGATTTATTTGATCACTATTGAGTATATAAAAATACGTGGTATGAGAGACTCCTGATGATGCATTATTTAAAAGAGGTATTGGAAACTTTTTGTATTTCTACTAAAGTAAGAGAGTATGACTAACTCAACACAATTTGCTTCCAAATATAAGAAACAGAAGTTCAAGGTCTATTGAAGGTGGGTCAGTAGCATTTTTGTTATTAGTTGATGAACTAGAAATTATTTTATTTATTACCTCTACAACTATTCATGAGTTAGACTCAGCAGAGCACAGGTAGAAAATAATTTCCCTATCATTGTTCTTTACATCCTTCCTTTGTTCTTCCCTGCATCTAGATGAAAGCTTAGGCATATGGGATAGCTTTTGTAGTCATTATTATTAAGTATCAACAGGTAGGTTCATTTTTATACTTAAAAATTTTTTCAACCTGGTTTATTATCATAAACTTTAGACTTTCAACCAATCTAAAGTTTCTCATTTCTAGACGCTCAGGCCTGCCTCAGCAGAGAAATGCTAGTGTGAAAGGGACTGCATAGTCAGTTCTCCACCTTTTCTCCACTCTGTTATTCAATTTCTCCCTTCCCAAACTAGTTCCTCCAGAGTTGTAGTAAACTGGGATTGGGAGGAGAGGAAAGGGACAGAAAAAGTCCTGACTGCTGGTACATTTGTAATTTGATTTTAGTATACTCTAGGAATGGTAAATGACCAGACATTGACATTTCATAGAGCTGTTTTTTGTTTTGCTTTGTTTTTTTGGTGGTTTTTGGTGGTGGGGGAAAGGGGGAAGTGTCCAAAGAAGTGCCCAAACTTTTGGTTGTCATTCCTTGGTGCAAGCTGCCAGAAGGTCTCCTCAGTTCCTGGAATCTGGTGGTCCATGGCCAGACTGTTCTGGTAGAGGTTATGTCTCTCCTCTAGATGCTCTTTGTGGATACAGCATCATAAGGTTGCAACCCTATGATGATAGAGCAACCATAACGTTGCTCATGGATAGCTCCCTACATGGTTTTCACATTTGCCTTCAGCAAACATGCACCTTTGCTCTATGCTCCATGGAAGTGCAGTGTGTCCCCACTTAGTCTCTCTTCACTCTGCCACAATACACTGTCCAGGTCTCTCTCCCCTTTGGAAGTTTCTCAGGCATTTGTCAGTTAAAAGAACCTGCATCCCCTAAATTACAGAGAACACATATCATGTGTTTCTTTCTGAAGCCTCTTCACTTGGTTAGGCAAGGGATAAGAAGTAGCCCCTTTGCATTCCCCTGCGTGGAGGGGTAGGAATGCACAGCTTTTTCTACAATTGTCTCAAAAGAAATATCTTCCTACTAATCTCTCCCTAAACAAACCAACACTCCCTTTCTGTACATTTCTCTTGGGTTGTAGGCTAAGTTTTGCCAGGTAGACTTATATATAAATGGTTTGACGTCTCTCTTTAGAATGCATGGCACTTCATACCTTTGTTATCAGCTTTGAGCCCCAGCTATAACTGATAAAAGAGCCTTCCCCTATTTCACTGCCCTGTGTACATGTTTTTGACACTGTGGTGATAATTTTCATAGCCAAAATATCCACTTCCTTGGACATTTTAATATCACACCTAAGAACATGATGGCTATGATGTTTTAGTTAAAAATCATGATGTCTGATATGTTAGAGGGGCTCTCACTGGGAGGCAGGGGTGGTTTCATCCCTCAGGAGATATTTACAATGTCTGAGGGCATGTCTGGTTGGTTACAACTAAGGGGAGAGGTTCATCTGGATAGAGACTAGGATGCAGCTAAACATCCTACAATGCCCAGGACAGCTCCCCCATGAGAAGAAACTATCTGCCCCCAGATGTCAAGAGTGCTAAGGTTGAGAAACCCTGTTGCAGAATAATAGGAATTCATTGCATCTGTAAATGATTTTACAGTAGTATAAGACCTTCTATATATATGGTCCAATCCTCACAAAATCTACAAACAATAAATGTTGGAGAGGGTGTGGAAAAAAGGGAACCCTCTTGCACTGTTGGTGGGAATGTAAATTGATACAGCCACTATGGAGAACAGTATGGAGGTTCCTTAAAAAAACTAAAAATAGAACTACCATGTGACCCAGCAATCCCACTACTGGGCATATACCCAAAGAAAACCATAATTCAAAAGACACATGCACCCCAATGTTCACTGCAGCACTATTTACAATAGCCAGGACATGGACACAACCTAAATGTCCATCAACAGAGGAATGGATAAAGAAGATGTGGTACATATATACAATGGAATATTACTCAGCCATAAAAAGGAACGAAATTGGGTCATTTGTAGAGACATGGATGGACCTGGAGACTATCATACAGAGTGAAGTAAGTCATAAAGAGAAAAATGAATACCGTATGTTAATGCACGTATGTGGAATCTGAGAAAATTGCTATAGACAATCTTATTTACAAAGCAGCAATAGAGACACAGATGTAGACAACAAACGTATGGATACCAAGAGGGAAGCAGGGGCGGGATGAATTGGGAGATTGGGATTGTTAATAGTTAACTTGTTAACTATTTCAAGGCTAGCCATGTTTTCCTTTCACATTTTCAACTGAGCATGTTGGACTCAGATCTTTCTTGAGGGAACACCATGTGAAACATTCATTGCACTTCACTACCAAAAACAAAAGTCCTCCACTTGCTCCGATGAACTAAACATCTTGATTAAATCTAAGATCAGAGAAGCATCCAAAAAGAAATCAAATTCTCTAGCAAGTAGCTTAAATTCTCATAAATCTCTTCCATACTACTCAAAGTTAACCATTTTAATTCTGAACTACCTGTGAAAGGGAAGTGTCAACACAAGGAAGCATTTTCTTTCCTAAGATTTCAGGACATGTAATTTTTCTTCTGCTTTTCACAGTCCGTATTCCTTAGACTGTTCCACATGGCAAGAAGCAGAGAGCAGCCAGGTCTTCTTGGTTAATGGGGATTTATTTTAAAGCTACGTGGGAAGCAATGAGGATGGGAAAAAGTCTCAGTAACCAAGCAGACAGGGCAAAAGAAGAACCGGAGTATCATTCATCAGTGTTCTGAGAACCGTAGCCCTACCCTGCTGTCATCTGTTCTGGTAACCCAGCCCCAGTTCTAATAGTCCCTCCTGCTCGTCCTTCAGTTCTTCATATTTACTTTACTGACAGTTTTCTACTTGGCTAACGGCTAAATTTTATCTCTTCTCTGTAAAATTTACAGCTTAGATTTTCTCCTAGCTTCCACTGCCTCAGTGTCCCTGCTACTGTATGTTTTCTACTTATTGCTTGCTCTAAGTTTATCTATTATTACCCCAACACACCTATGTTTCATATTCAAATTCCATAAGGGAGAGGAATTAATTGGGTTTGCTAGTCACTATAGAATTCAGAGATTCTGATGGATAAATAAGTTGTGATACAAATATACAATGGAATACTACCCAACCATAAAAAAGAATAAAATAATGCCATTTGCAGCAACATGGATGAGATTATCATACTAAGTGAAGTAAGTCAGAAAGAGAGAGACAAATACCACATGATATCACTTCTATGTGGAATCTAAAATATGGCACAAATGAACCTATCTACAAAACAGAAACAGACTCACAGACACACAGAGATCAGGCTTGTGGTTACCTGGGGGAAGGGGGTAGGGAGGGGAATGGATTGGGAATTGGGGGTTGGCAGATGCAAACTATTACATTTAAAATGGATAAACAATAAGGTCCTAGTGTATGGGGAACTGTATCCAATCTCCTGGGATAAACCACAATGGAAAAGAATATTTAAAAAAGAATGTATATATGTGTAAAAAAAAATAATAATTCAGAGATTCCGTACCAGAACACCTCAAAGATTCTGACCAAGAGGGTGCCTTTTGTTCTGGTGCCCACTGCTGGATAACCAGATGTGGTCCAAGTCACAGGATAATGTGATACAATAAATGGATACCTTTGGTAAGGAAAACCTCAGGAATAAAGCTGTGTGCATGGGAGACTCAAGCATTATGCCCTATCAGGTATGCCTTTATTAGTCTACATGAAAATGTTCAGAAATAAAAAGCATCTTCCTTTAGAAAAACTAAATAAATTCTATCATTTTTAAATATGACTTTCTTATAAATAGCTGGAATATTTGTCTAAATTCAAGGACTAATTCATTTTCACTTCTTGATGTGATTATTTATAATGTTTTAATTATTTATAATGGGGAACTTGTATCTATTTTTGTTTTGTAATTTTAATAAATTTAAGTTTTAAATGACTCAAAGAATTTTGTCTCTTTGAGACTTAGCAAACTTTTTGTTGTTTGTTTATTAATGTTAAGAAAAGTGCACACTGATACTACGACTAATGAAGATGTATGTTCCAAAAAATACTGGATGGTCTCATATGTTTGTGTTTGAGTAACAGTCTATATGTTTTAAAGCAAATATTATTACACATTGATTATATTACCTGTATTTTACAAAAATTTGTTGAAAATGTGAAAGGAAAACATGGCTAGCCTTGAAATAGTTAACAAGTTAATTTTGTGCTGAGTTTAAAGTTTTATATCAAAATTATGTTTTAGCTTATAAAATCTTGTAATCTTATAAACCATTTTATTATTACAATTTAGGAATAATCAGGAAGGATATATAAATATGTAAAACCTGTTTTACATTTCCATTTAAATTTTCCATTTATTTATCTGAGTATCTTAACTTGGGATCATTTTTCTAATTGGCATTCCAAATAGAAGTATTTTTTTTCAATACTTAATTAAACAGGGTAAATAACCATGCTATCTCTACAAAAGATATGCCAAACAATCAATAAACATTATAATAGCTGTACAATACATTTTTCTAAATACTCAGTGATTGATCACTTCTGCCCAAGTCAATTCCAGAAGAACTACAGAATGGAGAGGAATTTGGATACATCATCATGCTGCGGCCAGTTGGCTCAACAACATGGACCAAGGAAAGAGTACCATTTGTAGAATCGTCAAGGTTTGTTTACAGAAATGAAAGCATCACCCCCCTCTCTCCCTTTGAAGTCAAAGTGGGTGTATATAATAAGAAAGGAGAAGGAGCCCTGAGTACCACGTCCATTGTCTACTCTGGGGAAGATGGTAAGTTGTGGTCAGCACTGGAATGCTCCTCCTTGAGACTGTATGTATATTTTGCATTTGTTTTCATGAACAACTCTGCTGAAGATGGTTGTGTCTTTCTCTGGATGGTAGAACCTCAACTGGCCCCAAGGGGAACTTCTGTTCAAAGTTTTTCTGCTTCGGAAATGGAGGTTTCATGGAATGGTATTGCCTGGAATAGAAACACTGGAAGAGTTCTGGGCTATGAGGTAATCCACATTAATTTCACTTTCTACTATGAATATGCCAGCTAGCAATAGCTCTGTTCAACAGTCCCGTACTACTAACCTAGTTCTTAGTATATGATAGTATATGTCTAAAGCTATAGAGAGGAATTAATGGAGGGGATCTTTCCAGGTTATCTTAAGCAAGCAAAGTAACACATGGTAGCATTTAAACAGTAATCAGGTGATTATCTTATTTAATTATCCAAATTGCAGTCTTTTTTTTTTTTTTTTTTTTTTTTTTTTGCGGTACGCGGGCCTCTCACTGTTGTGGCCTCTACCGGTGCAGAGCACAGGCTCTGGACGCGCAGACTCAGTGGCCATGGCTCACAGGCCCAGCCGCTCTGCGGCATGTGGGATCCTCCTGGACCGGGGCACGAACCTGTGTCCCCTGCATCGGCAGGCGGACTCTCAACCACTGCGCCACCAGGGAAGCCCAGTCATGTTTGTTTTTTGGGGAGAAATAAACATTTAATCTTCAGTGATCTTAAACCATAGAAGAGTCTCACTGGGAAACCTGCTCTAAGAACTGGAGCATAACTTGAAAAAAGTTAGTCATCTCGGAAAAAGCAGTTAAGCGATAAGAAAAAGCCTACGTTCTCCTAATCTGTCATTTATAGTCTGTCTAGAATGAAGCAAATCACTTTGAATTTATCGGCCTTCATTTTCACAAAGTTAAGGGATGAGACTTATTAATCACTTATTGTTCCTTTGACTTGTAAATCTAATGATTCACAAAATGAGTTACAAGGTTTACTTTATTTTGGAGTTAGAATAAAATTATGATTTTGCCTTGTACTGTTCTTTTTTTCTTTTCTCTTTATCTGAACCCTCTTGTCCAAACAGAAAGTTCTACTCATATGGTAACAGATAGACGCCTCTGCCACTCCAATTCTAGAATGCCTTACTTCTTATCTGAACCCTATTTATTTCTCAAAGCTCATCTCTAGTCTCCCCTGCTCTTTGAACCCTTCTCTGATCACTCCCTGATACTATCTTTCTTCAAATTCTTTTAGCATTTATTTCCATATCACTTTTTTGGGATGCATTCTCTGCCTTCTTTTTACATATGTACTCTAATATCTTTTTTTTTTTTTTTTTTTTTTTTTTTTTTTTTTTTCTTTTTGCGGTATGCGGGCCTCTCACTGTTGTGGCCTCTCCCGTTGCGGAGCACAGGCTCCGGATGCGCAGGCCCAGCTGCCATGGCTCACGGGCCCAGCCGCTCCGCGGCATATGGGATCCTCCCAGACCGGGGCACGAACCCGTATCCCCTGCATCGGCAGGCGGACTCTCAACCACTGCGCCACCAGGGAGGCCCGTACTCTAATATCTTAACTAGATTATAAGAAGTTCAAAGGCAGGCACTACGCTTTACTCTCTCTTGCCTTTTCCAATGTGCCTAAAACAGTGCTAATGCACAGGAAGGCCTCAGTAGTTGAATTATTAATTCATCTGTGATTTAAAAAACTCTCCAGGAAATGTCAATAGTAAAACATAATGTAAGTCTTTGATTGATAGTATGAATCTTGTTTTTTTCTGACATATTGTATACCCTTTGTTAAAGCTGTCAACCTTTAGATATTTCATGAAATATTTTATTGTGGTAATCTAAAAAAACCTAGGTTCTCTAATTTCCATTGTGAATTTGTATTCTTTTTTTTATTTCTTCCCTATAAATTTTGGACTTTGATTATTTTGTTATTATTGTATAACCATTTTAATTGGAAAATATTCTCTCATTTATGTTTCTGACTTCTTCCCATATGCCACTGTGGTTGACAGTTGTTAGGAAACAATAAATTTTTTTGTTGTTTGTTTTTAATGATCAGGTCTTATACTGGACAGATGACTCCAAAGAATCCGTGATTGGTAAAATTAGGGTCAGTGGAAATGTCACAACCAAAAACATCACAGGGCTGAAAGCTAATACCGTCTACTTTGCTTCCGTCAGAGCTTACAACACTGCTGGGACAGGGCCCTCAAGCCCCCCAGTCAATGGGACCACCAAGAAGTCTCGTAAGTATATATCACATTGCAGGGACCAAGATTCACCTACAGTTGGAAACATTCCTTTGCTCAATGTCCATTTCATTCTTACCACCTCATCATTTTACTGATCACTTTATTTAGTCAAGTGGGTTTGTCCCTTAAATCTGGATAATTGTTGAAACTTTCTGGTAACAATCAAAATGAACTGTTCTGATCTTTTTGGAATTGCAAAAGAGAAAATATTTTCAGTATAAATGAAAGACAGAGAATATAATGGCTCCAATGCCCTCTTCCAACTTGAGTTCATAACCTGACCTCCCATCCTTGGAATGTTAAGTGGTTACTTAATCTTTCAGTCTCAAGGTCCTCATCTGTAAAATGAAGGAAAAATAGTACCTATTTTCTCACTGGGTTTTGTTCAAGATTAAAAGTGATAATTAATAGGAAGTGTCCAGTACATACTTTAGTAAATGCTTAGTCAATGATTTTTTGTTTGTTTTTGTTGGTTTGGTTTACCATTTGAGTCTTGATGTGATCCTTGCACTGTCAGATACCTAGATCTTTCCTTCTATGATATTTTATCACTGCAAATTACTTGGTAGCCCCTGAAATCCAAGAATTAACTCTTGTGCTTCTTTTTATCTCCCTTAACAATAAGCTAAATATCTTTCACACAGACAGGACCTACTAAATAAAGGATGAAGAGTTGATTGTTGCTGCATTTGTCCTGTGAGTGAGTCTGGTATTGCACAAATATTCCATAATATGTAAATAGCAAACTGATCAGATGTGACTTAGTAAGAGCTGCAATTTGTAATTTTTTATAATTGTATAATATTTACATATTTCTTGTATATTGTAGATGAACATAAATTGTGTTAACAGGCTTTTTAAAACACATTCTTTGGTCTCTAAATCCCAATGAAAAAGAGTAACAAATATAGTTGCTGAATTCTGAGAATGACTAAGACATGAATTCACTGCTACTAACCGACAGGAAAAAATAGAGCTTGTCTTTAAATACTGCATTCGTTTTTTCCTGTGTATTGGGAAAGAATAGGTGGTTTAAAAAAGTTTGAAAATCAAGTGATACAAAGCTTTTTTTCTATATACATACTTTTCATGTCCAAAAAGAACTTAGGGATCGTCTCAGTTAATAGGTCTTTGATTACAGAGTGCATTATCCACTTGTATTCATATCACCAGCCAGTAGCCAGAGATTTGTGTTCTAATTCTGGGTATGTCAGCGACTCATGACCTGATACAGGACAAGACATTCCATTTTTCTGCCTTAATTTTCTTAACTGTCAAATGGAAATTTTCTCTGCCCTCACTATTTTCTCAAATTATTAATGAGACACAAACGAGGTTCTGATTATAGGAGCACATTGGAAAATACAAAGTACTGTGGAACTGCTAAGCAGGAAACAGATGAACAAAAACTCTCTAGTGCCAGTCCATTTTAAGGGAAGAGTACATGTGGATCAAAAACTCTTAAACCAGCTCTCCTTCAATCCCCTAGTTTGATAAAGATGACGTCATGAGTGATCTTCTAGAACTGACTAGCTAGAGGCATGGTTCTATTCCTCTTCCTGTTTTACTCCATTTTGACTAAGTTGATGAAGTCATTGCCATATTATACCTGTATGAACGATTTGCTTCCATGGTCCTTCTGGAGTCTAGCCTCTCTCAGTTAATCTGAAAATCTGACTGAAATCTCCAATCAATCAGTGGTTTTAAATTTGCCCAGACATTTCCTTCTAGCTGATTGAGAGATGCCAAACTCACAGAAACTCTTGTATGTAATTTAGTTTCTATCTCAGGCAAAATCAAGGGTGATTAGAAATGCGTAAAGATAGTATCAAAAAAACCTCACAGATCTGACAGATCTGTGACAAACTGACAGACATTTTAGTGTAGTTGTTGATGTAACACTCAAGCTGACTCATATTACATGCGATTCCATTAACCAGTTTAAGGTGGGCTGAGACCTGAACAATAAACTTAATTATCAAAAAGATATAGAGATATAGATATATGCATGATATACATAGGAGACCATGTATATACATCTATATATACACACACACATATACAATTGTCCTTCAGTAGCCTAGAGGGATTGGTTCCAGGAACATCCACAGATGCCCAAGTCCCTTATGTAAAATGGCACAGGGTTTGCATACACCCTACATACATCCTCCATATAATTTAAATCATCTCTAGATTACTTATCATACCTAAAACAATAAATGTTATGTAACTAGTTGCAAATACAATGTAAATGCTATGTAAATAGTTGTTAGCAAATTCAAGTTTTTGGAACTTTCTGGAATTTTTTTCAAATATTTTCAGTCCTATCTTGGTTGAATCTGCCAGTGTGGAACCCAGAGATACGCAGATACAGAGGGACACCTGTAAAAACATACATACATACATATATACATATAACCTTACAAATAATTTTTTTCCATTAACTTGAATTTGCTAGTTTGATTTTCCATGCAACCTAAATTAACCATGTGATAGTTTGTGCTAACCTACTCTATGTGTTTAAGCAGAAAACTTGTTTTAGACAGAGTAGCATCAGGTTTGCTCAGTTGACCCACTTGGTCCTACAAATGGGCTTGACTGAAATTTGGATTAAATGCCAAGAACATTGTTGGTGGTTTGTCTGAGTGTTCACATGAGATCAGCCTTATCAAAGAGTAGGAGACATATCCTTTGAAAACACTTCAATTAACAGGGAGTAATTTTATCAAGATACAGTGCTAGAATGTATCTGCTGAGAGAAGAGTGAGATGAGAGTCAAGTATAAAGTGAAGTTTAGTGTTTCTTTAGCATCCGCCTTCTTTTTTGATTCAATCAAACACACAAAAACCCTTGTAATTCCTAATCTCTTTCATGAAAACCTTGTTTCAATATTTCTTAAATTTGGCTTTCACCAGCCTGTGTGCATCAGCATTTTTTAAAAAATATCCAACAAGGACTTGAGAATAAGGTTCTACAAGACTCTATCTCGTATTTGGATACCAAGAAAACCTCTAATTTTATTCTTTCAACATTTTTTATCACTAACATTATGAAAATAGAATAGAAACTACTTTAGTCTCCTATTGTTGCTATTCAAATTACCACAACTTAGTGGTTTAAAACAATATAAATTTGTTCTCATACACTTCTAGAGGTCAAAAGTCAGAAATGAGTTTCACTGGCTGGAAAACAAGATATGGGCAAGGGCTGTGTTCCTTTTGGAACCTCTAGAAGAGCATTTGTTTCCGTGCATTTTCTGTCTTTTAGAGAGCCTTCTCCCCTTGGCTTGTGGCCCCTGCCTCTATCTTCAATACCAGCCTCATGGTATCCTCAAGTCTTCCTCTGACTCTGACTTCCTCTTCTATCTTCACATATCCTCTGACTCTGGCTCTCTTGCCTCCTTTTTTCCTTCATCAGCATCCTTGTAAGTACACTGAACCCACCCAGAGAATCCAGGATTATTTATCCACGCCAAGATCCTTAACATAATCACATGTGCAACAAGTAACATATCCACAGGTTTTGGGGATTAGAATCTGGACATGTTTGGGAGGCCCTTATTCTGCCTATGACAGTTACAAAGTACTGAGCACTCATGTCCCAAGCCCAGCGTTAATGTTCTACATACTTATCTCAATTATTACAACATATCAAGGAGTATGTTATTTTAATTCCTAGATACAAGAAAACAGGGCTTCCCTGGTGGCGGAGTGGTTGGGAGTCCGCCTGCCGATGCAGGGGACGCGGGTTCGTGCCCTGGTCTGGGAGGATCCCACATGCCGCGGAGCGGCTGGGCCCGTGAGCCGTGGCCTCTGGGCCTGCGCGTCCGGAGCCTGTGTCCGCAACGGGAGAGGCCACGACGGTGAGAGGCCCGCGTACCGCCAAAAAAAAAAAAAAAAAAAGGTTCTGCTGTGGCATCTGTTGGACTGGCATACTATGAACATGGACTCTCTGAATCTCTGGATCCCATGGACATTGTACTAGTTTGCAATCTTCATCTCTAACCATCTAAATAGTCTCTCTCCCTCCAGACTCTCAAATCTTCAGTCCAGACCTCAAACTGGCTTGAGATTTTTATCCCTAAAATGGAATCATACTCTCTTCTAATTCCAAAATTTCACTGCCTCCTCTATTCCAGAGAACAAAGAGTAGAGAAAGGTGTACAAGATCTTTCACAGTCTGTCCCCAAATTTCTTTTCATCCCATTCCTCATCTAGCCCTCGCAGCACCAGACTTACTGATCTTCTAAAGTTTAACATTCACTTATCTAATTTCACGCATTCTCCCAGTTTGTAGTGGTCCCACCATGCCTATAAACAGACAAATATCTTTTCTACTGATCTATAAATTTCCCTTTTAATATATTTGCATTTTAATGGGTGATTCTATAACTTTGGCCCATTGTGTAATATTATTGGAAATAGCTAGAAAAGAACTTCAGAGTGAAATAAAGTTGGGTATGAATCCCAGCCCAGCCATGAACTGTGTGGTAAGTCTAATTACTTAATAACTCAGAACCCATTTTCTCAACTGAAAAACAGAGATGACTGTACTTTCTTCTAGAGTTTGCTCTGAGAACTAAAGGATATAATATACACCAAGGTGACCCAGAGGCAGCCATATAGTGAGAGCTCAGTGTGTAGTAACATATATTATTATATTTCTTCTTTAGAGGTGATTTTACTTTCTTTGCATTTCTTAAAGTAGGAAAGCCCATCTACTTTCTACTTTCTTTCTTTTCATAAATTTGTTGCAGAAATTTTCTTCAAGGGTGAAGGAAGGACAGGCAAAGCAAAGATGAGAAATGGCTTTAATGAAACATTGAAGATAGCTCTGATTCTAAGTGCTATCCCTGGATCTAACTTTGATTTTCCATGTCCTTGAGATGACACCAACATTACCTCTGAATAGTGGTGACAGCAAAAAATTCTGCACCCATCACACATTCATACTGTCACTGTCTAGATTTTCCATTTGATATTTGATCATCCATTGTAAATTCTGAGAAAGCAAAGCTCACATTTACCAAAATCTCTGCCTATTCTGATTGGGTACGCTAAACAGAAGACAGAGCCTTTTTTTTTTGAAACATGATGAATTAGTTAATCACTCAAGAAAATAGTGCCTGCCATGAGCCATGCACAGGGTTCAGTGCCTAATGGAGATTAAAACAGGAATGATACCTGCCTTTGGGCAATTGCTATTTTAGTGGGGAGGCAACTTAAAACAAGAAAAAAAATGAAATGAAATAATCAAAAATTATGGAAAGTCATATGAAGAAAATAAGAGGCTGAGATATACATAAGGAACACCTATATGGGGAGGGCTACATATTTTGATATGACGTAAAAGATAAAAAGGAGCTAGTGGACAAAGAGACCTCCAAACAGAAGGAACAGCATATGCAAAGCTTCTGAAGTCTTTGTTATTATTGTTGCTGGTGATGTTGATAGCCTTACAGGTTTTTTTGAAGAAAATATCAGTGGTTTAACATTAAGTATTGTAGCTTACTAAAAATTATATCTTTCCAAAAGACAACTGAGGAGCACTGCAAGTACAAATATATTGTGATCCACACAGACTTCGCTTAAATGGAATTTAGATTTACAACCAAAGGGAGAAAAATATTTACATCAATTCCAAGAGGAAAAAGCACTGCTTATGTAGACAGAAGTATTCAGAGCCAGTAACATTTGGTTCAATTTGGCCCCGGACGTCGACTGACTAGCACTCTGTACTGGATTTTTCTTGCTGTAAATAATGCAATCAATCCATATTTAGACATAAAGGAAGCATTAAGCTTTTATTTCATCTTGCACTTATGTTCTTTCTCTCTTTCCCAAATGTCAACCCATGCTGTTACTTAGAAGTGTAACATAAGAAGTTGTTTTTGAAGTGAATTCACAGTGTGAATTACAGTGGAATATAAATGCCATCTACAGAAAAATTGATCACAGGGAAGCCATTAGAGCTGCAGAGGGCTAGTTTAATGTTGCTCTGTCATTTGATTAATAGAAAATTATTTAGTCTTTGGAAATTGCCTGCAAAATTCTTCCAGTAAACTAGAAAAGTACTTGTTTGTTGAGTAGGTACTTGGTACTTGTACCAAGTAGGTACAAACATCCATGGCATGTGTTTTACATTGTCCACATGACAGTGTTTTGTTTTTCCTAGGTAATACAAATTTCAATTTCATCATAGATATTTGCAATCCAGTTTAAGCAAATACATCAAATTCATGAAACCAGAGCTGTTAAAGGCGTTCATAATAAGATGAAGGCCTTTTGAAGCACATTTTAGAAACTTAAAAAAAAAAAATACTAGACACAAGGCATTGGCATTGGAGTCACGCTCATGGACAAAGATATGAAAAGCTACAGACTATGAGAACTTCCCAGAAAATTAGCTGAGACTTCACCACTTTATCTGCCTTTCAAAAAGCACATAAAGAACCCAAGTAAGAGCAAAATTATTAAGGGAAAATCTTGAGTATACCTTAATTATATTTAAGAAGTGAATCTTTTGCAAACTTTGGAATTCTGTTATTAGTAGCAAACCACATTGAACACAACGGAAAAACTGATTATGTCATAATGCCACAGTGAAGAACTGCTACTCCCACGAAGAGAATTAACAGTTACTGAGCTATTTAGTTTGCACCACTAACCAAGATAGCAATATTTCCTATTTTATTTCATGGAAGCTAAAACTCTTATAACTAGAATATTTTCGTCTCATTCCAAAGATTGGAAAACCAGGCCTCTTGGAAGAGACTGGATACAGATTCAGGTCTCTCTGACTTCAAAGCCCAACTCTTCACACATCCCAGATAGCATGAGAGGTAAAGCATTCCAAATAATCCACACGATTGGCCATTCATACCGTGAGTTCATTCCTGACAGAATGTTTCTCATTCTATGTCCATGGAAAGCCTTACTTCTGCTTTGGTAGATGCGGAAATAAATGCAAATGTTCCAGTATCAGAGACACAATCACTACCATATAGTTAGGAGAAGTCAGTTCTTCTGTCTCTCAGTCTGGCACTTCATCAATGGATTCATAGTGTTAAAAGTAGTACTTTTTATCTAAACATGCAAACAAACAGAAAGGGCACAGCAACAGATGAAACCTTCAGAATTCATCACTGCCAGTGACATCAAAGGACTGAATTTATATTTTTGTTGAATTGATTGTATGATGTTGTTAATGTTAGCACTTTGTTTTAAAGAACAAAGTAAAAGAAATGAGTCACAAGAGTATATTAGATATTAAAACTGTGGTATCTTATGAGAATTTTTATATTATCTCTTTTATAGCTGAGAAAGAAAAGGCACTTTGGGATAAGTTGAGGGAAAATAGTTACAAAACTATAATCATTGCCATCAGTCCTTCATAAATAAACATACTGACAATCATTCACTGAGTTCTTACCAAGCGCAAAACTCTGTCTTTTTATTATGATTGGGTTTATATTGCCAAGAAATGTACTAGGGCATGGTTGATCCAATTGGCATGTTCGTCTTATAAATTCAGGTGGATTGTTATAGGTTTGGCCATGTCAATTGGCCTTGATTATAGGACAGCATAATGAATGGACTGGCCACACTGTGTCACCTATGGATCTTCCCACAGCCCAGTACATAATTAATATGACCCAAGAAAATCACACAGGACGCCAAGTAGTTTTTCTTTAGCCATCTATTACACAGTCATTTATTCAACATATATGAAATATATGCCTCCTCCTACGTGCCAAGCACCATGCTAGATGATGGAATACAGAGTTGAACAAGGCATATGCCCTCAGTAAATTTAAATAAACACAGAGCACGAACAGCTATAATTCAATGTGATAAATTCATAATAAAATATGAACTGAGTCCCATGAGAGCATAGGGGAGACATTTGTCTCTCCACTACATCCCAAATGAGGTGTAAGTGACTGGGTGAATGATATCCCAGGGCTTGGCGAAGGCAAGTAGATGTATCATAATGCAATGTTGGACACCCTGTGATTCTTCCAGTGGCACATAAGACATTAAATAGCAGGTGAGTCAAAACTCCAAAAGAAATCATTTCTATTTCCATCAGTGTTATAGTGAGTTAAATATTATGCTCATTCAGCCTCACAAATTCAAATAAGGTGCCAAAAACATCTTGATGGGTAGTTTAATCTTTGCCTCTGCCATCCAGCTGAATTATTTTTAATGTCTCCAGTTTCTTAAATCTCAAAAATAATCATGTGGACTCAAATCTTTGAGAAGCAGTATGCTGCCATGGAGAAAAACTAGATTAAAAATCAAGAGACCAGGATTCTGACTGGGATCAGCCACTCATTAGCTGCATGCTTTTGAAGATGTAGATTTCCAACCTGGACTCTAGTTTGCTTGCATGTAAAATTTTTCAGTTGGACAAGATCCATTAATTTAGAAGGCTGATTCTAAATACGTCTTCCCTTACTTCTCACTACCTTTCTCCCAGAAAACATTAATTTCAGGGAACTAAAAGCACAGTTTGGATTTAGAGTGACACCTTTTGGGACGATCATCCAGTTTGCAATTTTCCCTCTTCAGGGTTCCTACCAGCTCTATCTATATTAAGTGACATGTATCTTTCTCACTGTCTAGCCACAATTGATTGGGCTAAGATAGAATATGGCCAAATTAAGCCAATCATCAGCTTTTACTTGGAAATTCTAGCTTGGACTATCTCTGAACAGAGGAAATTTCAAACCTCAGGTGTAGGTGAGCAGTCATGATTTCTGCCACACACACTGAGAAGAACAAAGAGATGGTCTATGGCAAGATGAGCATGCAGCAAAAACTACCGTGAGAGGTACAGAGAGGAACTTCTTGGCTTTTGGACATTTTTTGTACCTTCTGAGGCTCTGCTGCATTCTACCATGAATTCTAAGACAGTCCCCTATATCCTTCACAGTATATTCCTAATATTTTGTTTTAAAACACCTTGAGTTGGTTGTATTACTTACAGTGAAAGTCCTAACTAGTACACGATTATTAAGTAAAGGACTACTAGGAATGAATACCTTTGTGTTGATATATGTAAAAAGTTTGCCGCCTGAGTTTGTCTGAGATGCTTATTGATTGATGGACAAATTAAACACTAGATAAAGGAGCCCTCCCTCTATTCATATATAGTAAAGTAAACAAATTCAACAGCAGTGATTAATAGATTAATACTGGACATCCAGCACGCCATTATTAATTCATAAGTTTGTCACAGAGATATTTCCAAATGACCGGAATTTGAATGAATTTGCTTACTCTGATTAGAATTAATATGATATTTCAAAAGACACTGAAAACATTTTAGCTCCTTCTATGCTAATTATCCACGATTTATTTTCCCTTTTCATGTCGAAGGGTCATACAGTAACCATGAGCTAAGTTACATTCATTTGGATCTTTGATTATCTTTTTAAAGCTCCAAGCCAACCACCAGCTAACATCGCCTGGAAGCTGACAAACTCTAAATTATGCCTAAATTGGGAGCATGTAAAAACCATGGAAAATGAGTCTGAAGTATTGGGCTACAAGGTGAGTATTCTGTTTTTCTTTTAACCATATCAATTAACTTACTAAGGAACCAGAAATGTCAGAACCAAATAAGAAACAAATTTTATGCACATGGAAATATAGGAATCTTTTTTTTCCAATGTTCTGAAAATACTTGGCATTGCTGCTTTTAAATTCTTCATGGAAAATTTTATATTGTGAGGTCAGAATGTGTCATGGAGCATTAAGAAATAAAACTTTATAGTATGCAACATTCTTTTTTCAAGTGACTCCCCTTGCCATCAAAAAATGATGGTGTATGTAGATAGTAACTGTGAGATGAATATGAGGTCAAAAAGTATATTCAAATAGAATTTCTAGAACTTAGGCTACAGTAGGATATCATCTTTTAACAACATAAAAGGACTCCGCCAAGAGTATAGTCAAATACCCAGAGCAAACCATTTCCATCAGTGGTAATGAACATCCTCTCCTGGCAAATGCATATAGTATTCAGACAACTGAAATGGGTCCAAACTAACCAGTAACTTTTCACGGCAAGCTCCAAAGGTAATGGCCTCAAGCTATTTAATTAATAGAGATAAATCTATTCTCATTTCAGAAGCACTGGCCAAAAAGGAAATCTTTCTCTTAACAACTAAATTTAAAGAAAAGGCACAGACCAGATATTTCCATCCAAGGATTACAGCATGTATAATGCTCGCAGTGTTATAGTGTTCCATAAGAGTTTCTGAACCTTAGATAAGCAACATGTCCATTTAACTTGATTCACCATTTTACTCAGATTCTGTACCGGCAAAACAAACAGAGTAAAACTCATATTTTGGAAACAAACAACACATCTGCTGAGCTTCTGGTTCCATTTGAAGAGGACTACTTGATTGAAATAAGAACAGTTAGTGATGGTGGGGATGGAAGCAGCAGTGAGGAAATTAGGATTCCAAAAATGTCAAGTAAGTTGAATCACCATTCCTATTGTAGATTTTGAATCCAGACAGATGCCAGCATGAAATCTGGGCTCTATGAATCTTTCCAATTCTTGTTTAAATGTTGGGTGAAAAAATAAAAGGTCTATGGTTCCATTTTTCAATTGTGAGCAAGAGGTGATAAGTCAACTTTCTTTAATTCCTCAGATTTACAACGTGCTTATATATCACAAACAGTTTTATATTTCCTCATTTGAATCTAAAAAAAAAAACAAACCCTCACAACTGTGTGTCATTGGTATATGCTTCATTCTATTGGCACAAAAATGGGAAAGTTTTTCCATGGGTACTTACTTGGAGGCTTCTGAGAGCAAGGATAGCAAAAATGAAGCACATGTACATAACAACTGTCTTCCCATTTTCATGGCGGACATCACTAATCGATTATGACATTCATACTGAGCTGAGTCAGCACTTTCAAATCCTCTCAATATGATGTCCTAAGCAGGTAACACCAATCAGTCATATTTAGCATGTAATAATAATTTATTATTTCTGCTTTAGAAGAATCGCTCACGCATCTACCTGAAGCTGTGACTGAGTATAAGTCATCAGCCGCCACGTTAGCCAATCCTACTCTGCCCTGTAGTCAGACTTGGCCAATTTTAGGCATTTTTCTTTTTTACTTTTATATTTAAAACAGATATCCTAAGACAGAGAGTTAAATACACTTCCTAAAATTAAATTCAATATAAGTGAAACAAGGGTACTAAAATGTGTTATTAAAAGAGAAATAACAGTATGCATTTTAGTTCATGAAGAATTCATCTAACAAGTAATTTTACTTTTTCTCAAGACATTTTGTTTCATTTTTATATTTTGCAGGTTTGAGTTCCAGAGGAGTTTCAGTCATAGAACCTAGCATCCATTTCCTGTCAATTGTCATCATGATTTTTTACTGTTTTGCTATTCAGCCTCTTATATGATGAAGAAAACAATAAATCTTTGAGTTTTTTTGAAAGCAAATCATTCTGTAAATAAGCTCTCCAGCCCCTGTTACAAGATACATTCTTAAAACTGACTTGTTTGGAAAGAAAAAATGTATATTATGAAAATCTTGTAAATATCTATGGTACATTAATAAAACAATTTTAAACACTTTGGAATTTTAAAGTCCACACATGATTACACACATTCAGAAGGTGCCAAATTAATGCATGGAGTTGTCACTACTGTGGCTTTTAAGTGACTTAAATGGAGAGTATAAATAATTCTCTTGATGATGATGGTCAATATGAAAGAAATTGTAGTTTCCATAGCTAAGATGTCCATTTTTTATATGCTCCAGGCAATTTAATTCAGTAAATTAAGATTTCACCCTAGTTGGAAATAAAATAAAATCATTTGTTTATCCTCAGGGTTCTTTAAAAATGTAAGCTATTGTAAAGCATGCTGCGTTTTATCTCTGAATCAAGTTGGGACAAGAAATATTTGTACCCAGTAATATATCCATGTACTTGATGTTCTTCTCAACTCACTTTTCTATCAGTTCGGTAATAAAAATGGCAAAAAAAAGTGCTTTCTGGCAAAGAAAAAGAAAAGAAGGGAAAAAGGAACCAGCGAAAACATCTAATGAATCTTGTATACAGTAAGCCATTTCTTAGAGCAAAGTTTAACTTTAAAATCAATTCTGAATTCTCCCAAGGAAGAGGTTTCATGAACAATTCTCAGGTAATTATTACAGTGTTAGCAATGTGTGTGGCCTTTATTTTTGTACGACAAATAAATCTGGGAACGGAATTACTTCACAAAGTTTTATTTGACATTTTGGTCAAAAAAAAAATCTTTTTGCCAATCTTCTCTGCAACTATTAAAAATAATTCTATACCATCCAAGGCTTAGAAAGATTTTTGTGGGTTGACTCTTCTCTACGATGTACCTGATAAAGTCAGCAGTCTCACTTCTTGGGACTGCACAGTCTGGACAAAGCAGCCTGGGAAGAGGAAAGGTTAATGAGGGAGCCCATGCCCTTCTAAGTAATCATCTATCCTTCACAAACAGGCTTGAGGGGGTTGTCCTGCTGTCAGCCTGCTCTAGCTCCCAGCCAATCAGGTTTGATGTCCTGCGAAGCTGGGAGTGAGGAATGGTCACACTAGTATTGCCTTCTTTTTTTTTTTTTTTTGCGGTACGCGGGCCTCTCACTGCTGTGGCCTCTCCCGTTGCGGAGCACAGGCTTCAGACACGCAGGCTCAGCGGCCACAGCTCACGGGCCCAGCCGCTCCGCGGCATGTGGGATCTTCCCGGACCGGGGCACGAACCCACGTCCCCTGCATCAGCAGGCGGACTCTCAACCACTGCGCCACCAGGGAAGCCCTAGTATTGCCTTCTTAACATGGCGCAACCTCTTAATTAAATTATGCTGAAAATATTTGAACTCTCCTCCCAACTCTCAAATCACACAATCCTCCAACCTGGATTTTGTCATTTTCACTTCTAAAATATTTTAGAGCTGTTTAAAATACTCGACATATGGGGATTCCCTGGTGGCGCAGTGGTTGAGAGTCCGCCTGCCGATGCAGGGGACACGGGTTCGTGTCCCGGTCCGGGAAGATCCCACATGCCACGGAGCGGCTGGGCCCGTGGCCATGGCCTCTGAGCCCACACGTCCGGAGCCTGTGCTCCCCAACGGGAGAGGCCACAACAGTGAGAGGCCCGCGTACCGCAAAAAAAAAAATAAATAAAATAAAATAAAATACTCGACATAGTCAACAGCAGATGGACAATGACTTTCCATAGTTCAGAACTTGCTCCTTGCTGAAGAGTGTGTCAAGCACGCAGTACAAATCAATGACCCTTATTTATCCGTGCACATTAAGATCTGACTGTGCTTTGATGGAGCAAAATAAACAAACAACAGAAAATACTGTTTGGCACACTCACATTAAGAGCTGCCTGAACAACACATATTTGTATTGATCAGATATACCTGTGTTGGCACATGGTCTTAATGGTTTTCTCAAATTGGTAAGAGACAAGATTTGTGTCCTGGTTCCCAAAGTGGAGATTGAGCATGAAATATACTATGAGATTTTTGTTTCTTCCATTAAGAGAATTAGATAGATAGTCATTTGAGTAAGAATCCAAAAGCTAAGTCAATTCTTATCAGCAACACATTTATTTGCAGGTGTGTTTTAATTGATAATCACTGGAGTATTAAATGTCTGTATTATTCAATATCTAATATATTATTTATATTTTCACCCATCCATGCTAAATTTTTCAGAATATAATTTGGCATTAATATTAAAAAGTGTGAGATTTAACTCACAATTGATTTGAATCTCTACTCTTAGTGAGGCCTTGGGCACATCTTTTAACGTCCCCATGTCACTTTTATGAGCATTAAAGGACATAATGTACACAAGTATTGAGCATGTTGCAAGCAACACTGTAAGCTGTCAACAGAGCTGCTGTCATCTGCTGCTATGAACTAAACCCCTAATGAAATAAGTTACTTAAGTGTTCAATAGACTATGAAAACCTATTCAACCTGTATTTATATCAAATTCCAAAACAGCTTCAAGAAAAATGAGTAGTCCACCTACTCAACACTAAATGGCACTAAAGAATGGAACCAATCGTGGTTCCACCAATGCATTTCAGGAAAATATTCTTTGTGATGTATACACTCCTTTGACATTTAGGAAGGATTGCCAGTGAATCCCTTTATTGATTGAGTATACTGCTGTTATATACTGTTATGAACATGATAACTCATTTCCATACTTCTTACAGGAAAAGGAAAAAAAAAGTGACTGTACCTGGAAATTGCCAGAAAATGAAAGTGAATAAGAGTTAGGACACTTGACACAGCGGAAATATAACACCGTAAAGCTATGGGCTGCCCAGATAATGTTAACTTCAAATTCAACTCCATTTTCTTTCTTCTCTTACTATTCACATTATAATCCTTCCAGGTCAGTGTCCCTTTTCTGACTATACACCAGAAGACGGCTTATAGAAGGGCACACCTGCTCTCTAGAACACCAAATGCAAACAGTGAGATATGACCTGGAATCAATTTAGATTCCAAATGCAATAACATAATCATGACTTCCCTTAAGCAAATCTACTATTTTTAAGCCTCTATATGTTATCAGTTTGTACTCCATCTTGAGATGTCACATTTTGTACACCCGCTGTATGCCATAATTATTACCTTATTGTCTACAGAACTACATATTTAATTCAACAACATATTTAATTTGTTTCTGTTCCAGAATTCAAGAATTTATTTCAACATCTCTATTGAACACAGTACTTGAATTAGTCAAGTTCTCCCGGGAAATAGAACCAATAGAATGTGTGTGTGTGTACGTGTGTGCATGTATGTGTATACAGAGAGACAGAGAGACAGAGAAAGACAGAGACAGAGATAAAGAGACAGAGACACAGAGAAAAACAGAGAGAGACAGAGGGAGAGAGACAGAGAGTGATATATCATAAGGAATTAGGATGTAATTTTGGAGCCTAAGAATTCCACACCCAAGACAGCCAATGGTATAGTTCCAGTTTGAGTCTGGAAACCAGGAGATCCAATGGTGTAATTTTCATTCTGAGTCTGAATACAAAGGCAGGAGAAAACCAATATCGCAGTTGGAAGATTTTCAAGCAAAGAGAAAGAATTCTTTCCTACTGAGCCTTTTATTTATTCAGGCTTTTAAAGAATTGGATGAGACTCATCCAAATTGAAAAGGCTAACCTGATTCACTCAGTCTACTGATTCAAATGCAGAAACACCCTCACAGACACACCCAGAACATTTGGGCACCTTCTGGCCCAGTCAAGTTGACTCATAAAATTAACCATCACAGCACTCTTTTTAATTATTTTAAATAATTCAGTTCTAATCCCCAAAACTTTTGAAATGAAGTTATGGAGACACTCTCCTCAGTTTATTCATCCGTAAAATGAGATGTTGGGATTACATGATCTCCAAGTTCCTTTAAAATCCTGTAATTCTATATCAAGCTGCACAGTGGCATTATTTTTAGTGCAAAACAGGTTTTAATAACCTTTCGCCACACACACAACACTCTGCAAGGCTTTTCTAGCTTTTTTTCCTATATTTTCATTAGCCTAAATAATTGTGTTGAGCTTTCTTAATTGGACTTTACTAAAACAATAGATAAAATTGAGTATGTTTTCCAAACGGCAAAGAACCCTTAGAAGTTCTAGCCCATCTTGACCTAATCAAACTTACAAGCTTTTGCACAGCAAAGGACACCATAAACAAAATGAAAAGACAACCTAGAGGATGGGAAAAAAATATTTGCAAACTATGCGACTGACAAGGGCTTAATTTCCAAAATATACAAACAGCTCATACAACTCAATAACAAAAAAAACAAACAACCCAATCGAAAAATGGGCAGAAGACCTCAATAGATATTTCTCCAAAGAAGAAATACAGATGGCCAAGAGGCACATGAAAAGATCCTCAACATTGCTAATTATTAGAGAAATGCAAATCAAAACTACAATGAGGTACCACCTCACACTGGTCAGAATGGCCATCATTAAAAAGTCTACAAAAACAAATGCTGGAGAGGGTGTGGAGAAAAGGGAACCCTCCTACACTGTCGGTGGGAATGTAAGTTGGTGCACCCACTGTGAAAAACAGTATGAAGGTTCCTCAGAAAACTAAAAATAGAATTACCATATGATCCAGCAATCCTACTCCTGGGCATATATCCAACAAAACTATAATTCAAAACGATACATGCACTCCTATGCTCATAGCAGCACTATTCACAATGCCAAGACATGGAAACAGCCTAAATGTCCATCGACAGATGAATGGATAAAGAAGATGTGGTACATATATACAATGGAATATTACTCAGCCATAAAAAAGAATGAAATAATGCCATTTGCAGCAGCATGGATGCCACTAGAGATTATCACATTGTCTAAAGTAAGACAGAAAGACCATATGATATCACTTATATGTGAAATCTAAAACATGACACAAATGAACCATCTATGAAACAGAAACAGAATCATAAACATAGAGAACAGGTGGTTGCCAAGGAGGTGGGGGGTGGGGGAGGGATGGAGTAGAAGATTCAGGTTAGCAGATGTAAACTTTTATATATAGAATGGATACACAAGGTCCTACAGTATAGCACAGAAAACTATATTCAATACCCTATGATAAACCATAATGGAAAAGAATATTTTAAAAATGAATGTATATATATATGTATAACTGAATCACTTTGCTGTACAGCTGAAACTAACACAACATTGTAAGGCAACTATACATCAATTAAAAAAAATAAATGACAGGGCTTCCTTGGTGGCGCAGTGGTTGAGAATCCGCCTGCTAATGCAGGGGACACCGGTTCAAGCCCTGGTCCAGGAAGATCCCACATGCTGCAAAGCAAGTAATCCCATGCGCCACAACTACTGAGCCTGCACTCTAGAGCCCGTGAGCCACAACTACTGAAGCCCATGCGCCTAGAGACTGTGCTCTGCAACAAAAGAAACCACTGCAATGAGAAGCCCTCGCACCGTAATGAAGAGTAGCCTCAGAGTAGCCCCGCTCGCTGCAACTAGAGAAAAGCCCGCGCATAGCAACCAAAAATAAATAAATGTATTAAAAAAATAATAAACATTAAAAAAAAGTTCTGGCCCATCTTCATACTCTACTGAGAACTGCTGGGAGTATTTCAGTGGTTCCCAAGGGCAAGGCTGTGATAAAGTTTCATTGTTCAGTGAAAAAATGAGAAAAACTCACACAATGTAGTGAGATTTTAATAATGAATAATTTATGAATTATTTGGGAGATGATGACTTTTTTTGTCTTTTTGTGGTGAAATGTTCACTCTTTGATGAAATGAAGTTGTATACGAATACTAGCTTGCTTTATGTGTTCGGTTTAAAAATATCTTACTTGGTAAAAGAGTAGGTTACTTTCTATAAATCAAATCAATTTTTATTATTATTTAAGACTTACCTTCTGAGAAAATCAGAAGTCTGAAAATCACTGGTGTTCATGATATCTTTTTAAAATACTTTTATTTCTTTTATCTCATTACCATCAAACTAGTAAGTTTGACTTGGTCCATCGACTAAAGTTTGTGTGCCAAGATCTTTATCTGTATCCCTTGAACACCAATGTTCTGAGTTCTATGTAATTAATTATTGTTTATGTACATAAACGCACTTACAGGTCTAGGAAATCTGGTCTACCTTTTAAAACAAGCTATTAAAATAATTAACAACAAAAAGAATATAAAAATCCTGTATTGTTTTACTATCTTAAAATGTGAAGAATATTTGCTTTCTACTTTTCCATACTAAAATTTCTTTTCTTTTATGAAATTACAAATAGTAGTTATCAAGCCTTCTTTCATGTCTTGACAAAGTAAAATAATTTTTACAAAAAGGCAAATTTGTCTCCCTCATTATTTTTAAAAGTTCTGTACTTCATAGTTCTTGGTACTGTCCTGGACAGAGAGAATGATGCTTGAAACACATATTTTGCTTTCTGGACTGACTTATACAGCCAACTATTGGGGCAATTTGTTTTTCCTTAGTTTCCTCAGGAAAATAAGTATTTTTCTTTTATAAGCCTCGCTAAAATAATAAGCTAAACTGAATTCCAGATTTTGATGGGTAAATAATATATTCTTGAAAGGAATAAAATGAAGTAAAATTATTGGAATACAGTAGTTTTTGAGAACATATCAGAAATGCCAAATTATTTTCCTCTTTTTGAAAACATATACTTTATAGTCTGTTAAGGCATACGTGAGGAGATGCTTTTCTTGTCCAAGGTAAACTCAGGAGAGAAACAAACATGGCGACTCTTTAAATAAAGGTAGTAAGTTGCAGCTCAATGAGAGAGAAAATAAATCCTGATGTAATAAAATATTTTGCTCCCATCCCCATCAAAGACTAGGAAGTATGCTAGGCTGAAATCTTTGCAGGTTTCTCATGTTACTCCTGGAACTGAACGCTGTATTGGGTAGGTACCTGTTCTTGGACAGTGACCAACTAATGTTCATAAATCACTTTGAAGATGGAACAGCACTTCATAAGTTCTAATGATTTTTTTAGCATTTTTTCTCCAGAAGTATATTGACTTTTTGCAATGGCACTTTGAAAAAGCATGCATTAGTGATCGAGGCCAGGTCCACGCCTGGGGGAAAGCAGTAACTGGGAAGTATGAAAGGTAAACATTTTGAGACACCAACATTTTAGGTGAATTCATAATATCCTGCATCAACTAAATAATTTTAATTCAAACATGAGGTAATCTACATCAATTCATGACTGAGTTACCAGCTTGTGAAGTAAATGTCATAACATGAAAATTTGTTCCTGATATTTACTCATAACAAACCTCAAGTTTTCTCAAGGGCTTCAGATAGTAACAATAATGGGATGTAGGCAACTTTTATTACCTTTAAGTGCAGTAGTTATAAAATCTCCCAAACCAACTTTGAGCAGATACATTTCAGCCTATCTTTTTTTTTTTTTTGTGGTACGCGGGCCTCTCACTGTTGTGGACTCTCCCGTTGTGGAGCACAGGCTCCGGATGCGCAGGCCCAGCGGCCATGGCTCACGGGCCCAGCTGCTCCGCGGCATATGGGATCCTCCCAGACCGGGGCACGAACCCGTATCCCCTGCATCGGCAGGCGGACTCTCAACCACTGCGCCACCAGGGAGGCCCTCAGCCTATTTTTGTTGACAGCAAAAAGTAACTGAATATATTACTGTCTTTCTAAATCAGATCATTTTCCTTATCTATTTAAAAGTGAAAGTGTTGTCATCCTAAATTATTGTTATCTTTAGATTTGCAAACTCATACAGAGCTATATTCATCCCTTTACATTCTTAGGGAGCAGAGCCTTTAGAAGTTTCTAAAAAAAGTCTCTTAAATAAAAGGACATGGCTCAAGTTATTTTCAGCAATATTTGGAATCATTTAATATTTCAAGCTAGACGTTTGCATAAGTATGAGTTTTAACTGAAGACAATTTGAAGAACCTACAAGCAGTTGTCAATAGACAGACAGGAGAGAAATTAATATTCACTTCATAAGTTGATAAGAATTAAGATACTGAATTTGTGTATCTGAAATTGATATGCTTCATCAGAAAACTTCTAATTCTTTATATCACATTACCTTATGTTGGGTTATGTTGGGTTATGTTGTTATGTTATGTTATGTTTTATGTTACATTACAGTACAGTCATCTTTCAGTATTAACGGGGGATTGATCGGTTCTAGGATGTCCTTCAGATGCCAAAATCCACGAATACTCAAGTTCCTTATAATAGGCCTTCCATATCTGAGGATGCAGAACCTGGAGATAGGGAGGGCCGACTGTGACATCATAATTATATAATATCATAATTATATAATATAATTATATATTATATCACATCATATCATATAATATTATTTCTTGCCTCATTCTTCTAGAAAATGAGTCGCGGAAGAGCTGGACGTTATCTTGTTATTCCTCCTTGCATCCATCACACCAAGAGAAATGTATAAAATCCAGTAGTTACTAAAAAAATATATTCTGAATGAATAAACAACCAAAAAGAAGCATACATTTCTGTGCATAAATTGTGTACATAAATTGTTCAGTAGACTCTCATTACCACTTTTCCAAAGTAGCGAAGTTTACCTTTCAGTAAGCCTTCCGTGTTAAAGTACTATGATTTGGCAAGATGTATAACTAATGTAGCTCTGTCTGCATATAAAATATTTTAATTTTTTAACAAATATTCTAAAATAAAATTTTAAGGGCAAAACTTTCATAGAAAATACCATGGCATTGTACAAAAGCTTCTCCTTCCACTGTAAGATTTTTAATAGACAAAAGAATCAAACGTTTGTATAAACACGACTCTCAGAACTGTAGAATCAAGCTCAGGAGTAACACCCATGTGAGAAAAAGCCTATGGACCATTCCAAGGTCTAAGTTGTAACTATATTCCCTTCAGTCAAATTAACTAAAGTCCATACACTTGATCAGACACTATAATGAAACGTAATCATCTTGTCATGCTGCAATATTAAATCCATATATTCAGCCAGGAGAGTATTTTTAGTTGGCAGATAACAACAAAGTTATGACATCCTCTTCTGAGGTGCTACTTCCTTAGTCCACATTGTAAGATTCAGACAGTTTTGTTTCCAAAATCTCTGAATACCTGATGATTTGCTGAAGTTTTCAGAAAAAAAAAATTCCCTTGACATTAAAGAGGTTGCAAACATTCAGCCCAAGGTCAAACCCAGCCATAAACAGTTTAGATGTCACGAGTGTCTGTTTGTTCAAAGATTGAAATAGTTATCAGTGTTTAGAAGTCAGAAGACGTCATGTTAATTCAGCTTTCCATAGGTAATCCTGGACCTAACTTCCTGCATGATGCCAACTTAGTGAGCCACTGAATAGGGCCGTCCCTTTGAGAAACACTGCTCTTCCCTTCACCATACTCTCCTCCCAGCTTCCATAATACATATACTCACTGCTCCATCTTTAGGCATTTGAGTTTGACTCCTGTTATATGTGACAAAATGTACTTAGAAAATAATATTTTTTGATGAAAGACCTTTGGACTAGCTATCCCTAGTTGGATACCCTTAAGCAAGATTCTTATTTGTTCTGAACTTCAGTTTCTACATCTGTTAAATGAAAATATCTTCTCCATATACATAATGGGGTTGTTCAAAGGAATACACAAAATAAAGGCTGGAAAGGGGTCTATACATTTTGAAGAGTTAAACAATTTTAAGGGGCACTGATTGGCTAAGACTCTTTGAACTTACTGTTTTCGATGAAGTACAGGTGGTACCAGAAAACGCCCATCATGGCTTTCAAATTAGGTTGCAAAAATAGCCTTTCTGTTTTATTTATGTTTATGTTATCTTAATTACATTAATTCCTAATTTTTACTCTATGTTTTTGAAAGCTTAGTAATAAATATCAATTTTATAGCATATTATCTTATTTAAATGAGCACTTCATTTTAGCTCTCATGTTAACTATGAGCATTTAATGTAAGAAAAATGAACATTTATATAAAATGAAAAGAAAAAGTTATAATTATGTCATCAATTTTTAAAAATATATATCTTCCTGTTCACACTGATGTCAGAAACACTGTTGCTACTCATTGAGTAGATCTACATTTATAATCCATCAAATCATTTGAAAGACATTCGTTGTTTATCATGTTCTATACATTGTGCTTGGCTCTGAAAAAAAATAGTGAAGAGGAGAAATGTGCTACCAAGGTCGGGAGCAGGTATAAACCAACCAATTTCCCCGTACCTCACCCCACCCCAGCAAATCATAATAATAATGATAATAATAATAATTACAAGTTAAGGTGAATGCTAAGAGGAAATAAGGAAGGGGCTGTGATAGAGAATAAAACAAGGTCCAACAACTTATAAAAAGTTCCATTTACACTGAAACCTGAAAAAGAAATTTGCAAATGCCTTAAGGAGGGAAAGAGCTCAGTGTGTTATAGTGGCTCAAGGAAGGCCACTGAGGATGGAGCCGGACGGGTGCAGTGCATGAATTTGCAGAGGTAAGATGGAATACCATTATCCTGGACTTTTCACATCATGAGAAAGAATTTGGTTTTAAGTTTTAAATAGTATGCATGTTTTAAGAAGATTACTCTGGCTACTGTGTGGTAAATGGATCGTCAAGGGTAGAACCAGAGGTTCTAACAGTAGCCTCGGTGATGGATAATAGTGGTGCAGACTGAGTTGGTAGCTGGGGATGGACTTGCCAAGAACTATCAGTTGGCAGGCTATAACCAGGTAAGAGATTTGGGTTTTGCTGCTGGTATTTTATCAGATGGAGAAGACTAGGGAAGGAACACACCTAGGAATACAGAGGTTAGGGAGAAATCAAGATCTCGTTTTTGGGCTTGGTAAGTTAGAGATACCTGTGACACATCTGGGTGGAAATGTCAATGGAACACATCACTGAAATTAGGGTCAAGGAGATCTGGGTTTTCCCAGGGTTCCAGCTCTTCCATTAACAGGCAGTAGTGAGCCTTGACCTCTGAGGTTACTTTTGTAGTGGGTTACTTCGCTTTTTGAGTCTCACATTTTCCTTCTTTATAATGTACTGCTGTGTCTAGGGAAATTCTTAAATCATTTAGTATCTTAAATCAAGTAGTATAAATGATACATAATTGCTGTTTTGTAACAAGAACCCTAAACCTTGAAAAGTGCTGAGTCAACCATTCAAACAGGTATATTCAGATTACCACCTTGACTTTACTAAGCTTAAATTTCTTTTTTACCCCTAAAATGCTGAGAAGAAATGTTAACTGTAATTCAAAATTAACCAGAGAACTACATTTGCAGAATACTTTGAGATTGATTACTGACTGAAACCTAAAAGATTCTTTGGGTTTAACCAAATTCCAAAATGAGAAATCAACAGATCTTCTAGTGTTTTTTCTTTTTTTTCCCTATGACTTCATTCCATAAAAGAGTTATCAAACTCTGAATTACTAAGTTTAGGGTAACAAAATGATTTGCTATTCTGTGACACTTTTCTTTTTTTCCTTTAGATCTTTAGTTATGCTCCATTCTCTGAATGGAATACCTTCCTCCCTTTGACTGCCTGGGGAAGAGTAACTAACCCCATTGCCAGAAACTGCCACCTTGGAGAGTTCCCAGCCTATTCCACCCTCCTCCTCAGACTGTGCATGCCCTTCTTCAGTCCCTTGAGCTCCTTGCATACATCTCTATCACAACATTTGGCACTTGATTTTTCAACTGTTGGTTTACTTGAGGACTATGAATTCTCCTGTACTTAACTATTATGCTGAGCACAAGGAAGACAAGAGGTAGGGAAGAAATGAAGGAAGTATTGCTTTTTTTAAAAAAAGAAAGTCTGAATGTATTTTGCCAGCTATATATTTTAGAACAAAAAGAATCTAAATGCAAGAATATGGAATGATAATATTAAACACTCTAGTTTGCCAGCAAAAGTTTTTTTTCTAATATTTATAAAAGGAGTATCTTGAAATAGGAAGGAAAAAAAGCCTATTATCAACATGAATCTTTTATTAGTTCATCTCAGACATGCTGAAGAACAAACATTTTAAAGATATCATGACAAGTAACTCTACATGAATTATTTTCTGGAATTTGAATTTAAGACCATTATGTTAGATTTATGACAATTAAACAAGCAGGCCTCTTCTGTAAACTTACATTTTAAGGAAAACAAAATCCCAGCACTATTGCCTCTTTTGTCCAGAAGACAGGTTAACATCCAAAGGTAAAATGATTTGGACATGTTCATTGCCAAGATCAATGTTTAATTTATTCTTTAAATTGATTCCTCTTTACTCTTTAAACCCACCTACAGTCTTGGCAGCCAGCATCCCCAGAATCATAGAGTTAGGTGAGTTCCTAGTGGAAGAAAATTCTCGCCATTCCCAAACTGTAGTCTCCCGACAGGATGAAGTATGACGCTTTCAAGGTACAGACATTCACTAGTTGATGAATAAATTGTATTGTTCTAGGAAATCTGTCATTTGGTTGTTTAGACATGCGTTCACTTTTCTTCATAGAAATATTGCTGAAGATGGTCCCCTCTACAGCCCACAAAAGCCTATTACTGGGCTTCCCTAGTGGCGCAGTGGTTGGGAGTCCGCCTGCCGATGAAGGGGACATGGGTTCGTGCCCCGGTCCGGTAGGATCCCACATGCCACGCAGAGGCTGGGCCCGTGAGCCATGGCTGCTAAGCCTGTGCGTCCAGAGCCTGTGCTCCGCAACAGAGGCCACAACAGTGAGAGGCCCACGTACCACAAAAAAAAAAAAAAAAGCCTATTACTTCATGATGGGTTGACAGTCTAACATTTGGTGGTACTCAAAAACCCAATCTTAAAATGAAACCATGATTTTCTGAGAAAGCACGTTTAGAATTCTGATGTGGCTTATGGGAAACATGTCTTCCTCCTCCCATATTTGCAACTTCATGGTGGGAAGAGGGGCTTCAGGACCACCACATGACATGGTATCTCTCACAGTGTAAGCAGAAGCCCCAGTAAAACAAGAGGGGAAGAGTAGAAACAGAAGATCCTATTTCAGGAATTTAAATGACTGTAGGTAAACAGCTTTCTCTCAGTGAAATCCCCTTCATCACATAAACACTTTTCTACCATATACTGTTTTTCCACTCTGTCAGACATTTTCTTTCCTTATTTCCTTCTGCTATTTATCTCCACTTTTAATAAACTCTTTAAACTCATCTGTTACTATTTTAGCCTTTCATTTTTAGTGTTCTAGCAGAATAGACCTTCATTTCCCCTTCACCCATGAGCGTACCTCCATCTCACCACAGGACCTTTGCATATGCTATTATCTCTTCCTGGAGTTTCCTTTTGCCCTTGCTCATCTACCCTTGCTCCTTTCATCTGGTTAATTTCTATTAACTCTGAGTAGGCAAACCCACCCTCTTATATTCTTCCATTGTAGCAATGTCATTCATTCCTAACACTCATCATAGCTACAGTTTTGTGGGTTTTTTTTACATTTATTTGTGTTATTTTCAATAAATTCCTATACTTTCCAATAAACTGCAAGATCCATGAGGATAGGGACCTTGTTTTTGGTTGATCAACACATCGCCAGTACCTGACACAGTGCTGGCACTTGGGAAGCTCTCAATAAATGGGATTTATTTAGAAACAAATAAGCAACAAATAATAAATTTGAATAAATAGCTAATAAAATAAGCACACATTATTTAATCACAAAAGATGGAATTAATCATTGAGTTAATGACCATTACTTATATCTTTCCTGAAAGACTGTTCTGTTCTTAGAACCCAACTTAGACCTTCTGCTAGGCTACTTATTCCTCAAAACAAGTAGACAGTTCTCAGATTTCATCATCTTTTTTATGGAACAGAAAATAATGTGAAATTACAGAAGCTTTTATTAAATTATTTGTAATGCCTATTTTATCTCACATCTACCTACAATAAAAAAAATCAACCTAGTGGAAAAAAGGTGACAATATGTGACATGCATAACTCTACCATCCCATAACCAAGAAAATCCTTCCTGCTGACCTTCAGAATTCTTTTAAATACAATGCCACTATGACTAGGCATTGTCATAGTTGCCACTAAGGTTAACTATGAATAATTTTTTTTTTGGCATCATGAGGTGAAATTGACTTGCAATTTCTCAAAACAATAAAGAAAAAAGTCTCTTTCTTTCCATGACCAGCAAGATAAACTTTTTTGGGAAACTACAATAAGAAGAACACACTTCCTAATTACCCACATTGCTTTGGCTCCAACCATATATTAAGAACAGCTTTACATTTTTTCTATAAATTTGTCATAAAGGGTTTTTACAAAATATATATTCAGTTTAATCTCTTTCTTCTCACAATGTATACCAGACATTTTCTCAGTTATCTCAGATCTCTTAAACATGAACCCTGAAATGTGGGCTCCATCATTTAGATGATAGGATATCTCAGAATGGTCAGTATGGTAGGGAGAATAATGCTTCCTCCCTCCAAGGATGTCTGAGTCCTAATCCCCAGAACCTGTGAAATGTACCAAACGTGGCAAAAGGGGCTTTAAAGATGTGATTAAATTAAGGACCTTACGGCATGGGGAGATTAACTTGGATTATCTAGATGGGCTCAATATAATCAAAAGGATCCTTACAGGTGGAAGCTAGAGGCAGAAGGAGAATCAGATTCGAAGTGAGTTGATGTAAGAAAAACTAGACGGCCATGTCTGGCTTTGACGATGGAAACGGCCACAATCTAACAGATGCAGGCAGCCTCTAGAAGCTGGTAAGGCAAGAAAACAGATTTTCCTCCAGGGCCTCCAGAAGGAATGCAGCTCTACCAAAACCTTGATTTTAGTCCAGTGAGATCTATTTTGTGTTTTTGTAAGTCACTAAGTTTGTGGTACAGCAGTAATAGGAAGCAAATACAGTGAGTTTAAGAAACTTGCCAAGTTCATACAGTGAATGGAGAGACAGAAATAAAACCCACACAGCCTGACAAGAAAACCCATTTTAGGACTTCCCTGGTGGCGCAGTAGTTAAGACTCCGCCTGCCAATGTAGGGAACATGGGTTTGATCCCTGGTCCGGGAAGATCTCACATGCTTTGGAGTAGCTAAGTCCATGCACCACAACTACTGAGCCTGCGTGCCATAACTACTGAAACCCGCGTGCCTAAAGCCCATGCTCCTCAACAAGAGAAGCCACTGCACAGTGCAACGAAGAGTAGCCCCCACTCGCTGCAACTAGGGAAAGCCCGCGCGCGCAGCAACGAAGACCCAACGTAGCCAAAACTTAATTAATTTATTAATTAATTTTTTTAAAAAGAAAGAAAACCCATTTTGTGTACCTGCTAATTTAAAAACAACTCAAAACTGCACACACAGATGAATATACAGACATGGCACGAATATAAATGATTATATAACTATATATGTTTTAGACACAAACACACCAATGCAGTACTGCCTCATTCATTTTGATTACCTGAAAATAGCATATCTTTATGATAATGAAAGTGCAGAGAAAAACTTGGTTTCAACATGCTACTAAATACTATTTATACAGCTTGTTTCATGGGATGCTGAAGATACACAGCACACAGTAATACTCTAAAGAAATTACAGTTCTATCAGCATTATCCTCAGCTTATGAACTGATTGTGGATTATGGACTTTACTGTGTGTGTGTGTGTGTGTGTGTGTGTGCGTGCGTGTGAGCGCGCATGCGCATGCGCGCACATGTATGTATCTACTTTCTTTTAAAGCTTTGGGAATGTTTATAACTGTAATTGTTACTAATGATTGCTTATCAATTCTTCATGATTTAGACATGAGGAATCCTGAAAGCAAAACTAACCACAATGGACAAGAAGTTATAACCAGGTACTTAGGAATGTGTAGAGAAATAAGAGAAGGGTGCATCAGTACAAGAATGAGCTTCAATAGCAAGCATAATTGGAGAGATGCGTAAGCTCTCCTGAAAATCAGGCTTTGAAATAATTTGCAAGAAACTTTAAAAATGTTTGGAGAGGATCAGAGTGGCTCTCCACTTCCTAGAGCCAGGAAGAAGAGAGATCAATTTGCAACTCCATAATTTTCCAGCTGGCTGATATTGAACCATACACTTAACCTCTCTGAACCTGATTCTCATCTCATAGAAAGACACACTAATATCTGCTACACAAGCCTGTCATAATGATTAAATGAGCCAACGCATGTAAATCACTTAGGAGAGGGTAGTTGTTCAGCAGATATTATTTCCTTTCTTTCTCTCTGCAGTCACACTGATACTTTCCTGTTGCTTTCAAATGATACACAACTTAGGGTTCTATGTCCATTTTAAAATACGCAGTGTTGGGACTTCCCTGGTGATGCAGTGGTTAAGAATCCGCCTGCCAATGCAGGGGACGCGAGTTCGAGTCCTGGTCCAGGGAGATCCCACATGCTGTGGAGCAACTAATCCCATGCACCACAACTACTGAGCATGCGCTCTAGAGCCTGCGAGCCACTACTGAGTTCCCATGCCACAACTACTGAAGCTCGCGCACCTTGAGCCCGTGCTCCACAAAAGAAGCCACTGCAATGAGAAGCCCGCGCACCACAACGAAGAGAAGCCCCGGCTCACCGCAAGTAGAGAAAGCCCACACGCAGCAACGAAGACCCAACGCAGCCATAAATAAACAAATAAATAAATAAAATTTTTTAAAAATGAATTAAAAAAAATAAAAGCTAACCAGCAATAGACCTCATGTGCAGACTCTGTCAACTTGGTAATCTCTGGATTTCCACTCTATGAAAGGTTTTTTGAAGATATAATTTCTTCTCCCAGAGAATAAAAGATGAAGGTTACAATAGTGGAAGCATACTTCGACATCATCAAGTGAATGTAACTTATTTGGCCTTCAAGAGTCATTGTTATAGCTGGATAATGAGCCACAGCCTAGAGTTTATACAGCTTCCCAGCAAATCTGCTTTAGAAATCCATCTTGTTGGACCCCCAGGGATAAAAACAGATGCATACAAATAGAAAGGGAAGTAATCTGTGGTCCTTGCTTGCTTTACTTTATATACTTAACACTAGGTTCCTTTTAAGGGTCTCCTGAGATAGGAAATTTATGTTCACATAGGTCCCAGAGGGAATACACCATCTAAAATGACTTTAGCAGGCTCCGGAAGTACAACAGCAACAATACCAACTAAAGGATTTGTGCTAAGTAGGCGGGAGCCCACAGGAGATGAAATTATATTTTTGTGTCGGAGAATGGACCACATTGTTAAAGGCCAGTTGATAGAGGCTAGAATAATAATAGCAGCTCAGTTTTTGGAAAAGCAGCATGAATACAGCACAGCACAAGAACATGTGGGCCCCGGGGTGACATCGGTTTAGGTTTAGGCATTAGCCATGTTGTCTTCTCATTGTGTGGAACTGGGAAAATTACTTAGAATCTCTAAATCTCACTTTAATTCACTATGAATAAAAAGGATAACAATGACACCTACCTCATACATGGTACATACTAATGGTTAAATAATACTGATTTTTGAAAGTCACTGGTGTGCCTATTCCAGTGCTATATGTGTATTATACCTTCAGTACTCCCTCATCTCTCCAAGGTAAATATACTGTCCTTTTTTTTTTTTTTTTTTTGAAAATTTAAAACTGAGGCTATTTACCTATCCAAGGCCTTGCTGCCAGTATATGTGAAAACTGGGACTTAATCTAACTCCTTCTGACTGTACAAAGTCGAAATGTTTTTGTCCATGTTATTGTTCCTCTGAATCATCATGCCTCTCCCAGAGGGAGGTGTGTGTATATGTGTGTGTGTGTGTGTTGTATGTATATGTGTAAGAGAGAGAGCATTTATGTGTGTGCTCAACCTCTTCCAAAGGAACAACACAGCCAACATGCCACGCACTTGGGGGTGCTCTTTCAACAGTGGGCATGCATATGTCGTAACCTAGGAATGCTCTCTTAGCTTTAGTGACCCCCTGCACATTATAGTAAAGCAGCTGCTGAAGGAATCTGGTTACATTCATAGTTGCAGAACAGAAGGCAGATAATTAGGCTATGGAGGGAGCAAGCCCATGACCTTGGCCTCATTAGCAACATGCTTTAATCATCAGAGCCAAGCAACCGCAAGTGGCTGTGCCCTGTGCAAATGTTCTGCATCTCATTTCCTGAAAATGTCAGTGTTTGAGATTATAAATATTACTTATAATCCTGGGATGATTGTACAGGTACTAATGGAACAGTTTTATGGTATTGATTTTCAATAGCTCATTTGCTGTAATCAGCTTAACTTCATCTGCTAGAAAACAGACTTCTAATTCCAGTCTGAAACATTACAAGAAAATGATTTTAGCCTAGCCTGCCGCCACCTTGAATCCTTTATGGAAGTAGACTGGGTATAAATCTTAAATAAATAAATCAACTTTAGACTCTCCCAGATTTTCATGATCTCACAAGATTGATTTCCTTTCCTTTAATATGTTTCTAATAAAAGGGATATTTTCCTTTGAGACATGGTCCATAATCTTTTCCATATTTGTTATCATTCTCACAGACTTTCTCTTTTCAATTTCAAGAGAAGCAAGGTTTCTGAGAGGAAGGCAGCTTTAATGAACCATTAAATCTGCACAGAATTGGAGGAATTCTAGGGAGAAGGAATGGTCTTTTGAGAGGTCTGGGAAGAACAATACATGAAAGTATCAATAACACACCCCCTCCTCCTTGAGAAGTATGATACCACAGTTGTCTCTCTTACTCCAAGTTTTCTCTTATTTATATATCTAAAGAATTGAGAAGCCATTTGTCTATGAGAAGGAAAATGAACAAGAAATGAGGAAGGTGAACTGGGGTAGCAATAGATAGAACTAATAATAAAAGGCATCATTCAGAACGCAGTATGCACTTTACTAAAAGTTTTACCTATATTATGGTGTTGAATCACTCTAAGACCCCAAGATTAAGACTATTATGATAGTCCTATCTTACAGATGTTTAGAGAAGCAGATAAACTTTCTGAAAGTCATTCAGCTAATATAATAGTGTCAGGACTCAAACCAAGGTAGTCCCACCCCAGAGCTCACATGTCTAACCATTGGACTTCACTGCTTGTGAGGAAGCAGGATGAAGCACAGGTTTGGGGGTTAGTTTTCGTTTCCAATTTTGTCTCTGGATCTTTGGGCAAAGCACATCACAACTGTGAGCCTCAGATCCTCTAGCTTTAAACTGTAGATAATGCCTGTCTCCTACCGTTGAGATAATACATGTAAAACACTAAGGCTGCTGCCCAGCTCATGGTAAAAACTCAATGAGTGGTAACTAAATTTGCTATTATTCTGTTATTAGCTCTGTGACTCTAGACAACTTATTAAACCACTTGAGCCTGGGGACTTTATTATTTAAATAAACATAAGCTTATTGCCTTTTTCTCTTCATCTTGCTGGTGGTTGTGAGGCTCCAAAGAAATAAGCAAAACACCTTACAGAGTTGGAAGGTATTTAAAACTAAAAATAAATATTTTACAGAGTTGGAAGGCATTTAAGAGTAAAAATAAAGTGCATCTCTATTTGCAATAAATGAAACAACTGATTCCTGTTAATCAAACATCTCTACTCAGTAGGCCTAGACTCAATGGGTTGAGAATGGATTACTTTCAGTGGGGGACAGACATTGAGGGGGGTGTACCAGGCTGCCTTTGGAGGTACACTATACACTAGAAGATAAATTCCTTAAGTGTAGTGATGTTATTCTTCTTTATATCATAGCACAGAAAGGGTGTGTGTGTGTGCATGTGTGTGTATATGCGTGCCTTTAAGAGAGAGACACACACACAAAGAAAAGTTGAAATTGATCCAGTCAGCTGATTATTGGATGAGTCAGAATGAGGATTCAATTTCCTATTTGTCAAATTCCAAAGCCCATAATAATCATTTCTGAAATGATTATTATGTGCTGAGCCCTCTGCAAAGGGTTCATTCACACACACGCAACACATACACACACACACGTGTGCACACACACAGACTTTTTTTGTTCAACATACTGTTGTTCCTATCCTCATTTTCTAGATGTGGAAACAGACACCCAAAGTGGTTCACTTGCTCAAGGATTAACAAAAGCATATGGCAGAGTCAAGATTCAAATCTAAGTCTATCTGACCACCAAAGCTGTGCCCTTCCTTACCTCTGGAGCCCACGTGAGCCTTGTTGGTGCCTAATCACTAAAAGCACTGGGTGAAGGATCTCTGAGAGGGGGTGGGGAAATGCTGGGAGATCACTAAGCAGGCCACAGGGCTTGGAGGTAAGGTGGGTGGGGCAGTGGATGAATTGCCGGCTTCTTAATTTTGATTGTGATAACACGGTTGTGGACTCATTTCAGGAGAGTATCAATTCCCTCTCCCAAAATTTCTACTGGAAGAGTGAGAGCGAGGTAAATAATTCAAATGCGTGTTCCTGAAGATCAGTACAGTAATTAGAGCTTATAATGACTCCTCAGAAGCTCTCGTAATATTAGTACTCCGTGGTTAATGTGTACTTGAAGGGAATGTGCTTTGATCCGTGTGATGAACTCAGTCCAGTAAAGGAAACAGATATTTAAACACATGACTTGGACTCCAGCAGGGTAACTGTTACGCCAGAGATGAGATCACAGATAGAGGAAGTGACCACCTCAGTCTCGGAAATTTAAGGATTCTCAGAGGAGGAAACATTTGATTCAGGACTTGAAAATTGTGTAAGAGTTTTACAGAAAAAGAAGGTGTTGAACAAAGGAAAGTGAAGAAGGAAAGAGGTATACTGCTGATCAATCACTTAAATATGCATGTTTAAAAACTATAGAGAACCTTGTAAATAAAAGGCACAGTAAGAAAGTGCTTTATATTTATTAAAACTATATACGGTGGGTATAATACCCTAATTTTCAAAGTTATTTCATTTATAATATACCATCTGATTCACACAACCCTATGAATAGAAGGAAATGGTGCTCTGTAAGTGTTCTAGTCCATTTGGGCTGCTATAAAAAATATCTTAGTTTGGGTAGCTTATAAACAACAGAAATTTATTTCTCACAGTTTTGGAGGCTGGGAAGTTCAAAGTCCAGGCACCAGTAGATCTGATGTCTGTTGAGGACCCTCTTCCTCATAGTCTTCTCACTGTGTCCTCACGTTGGGGGGGGGCCAGGGAAGGGAGCTCTCTGGGTTTTCTTTTATAAAGACATGAATCTCATTCATAAGGCCCCATCCTCATGATCTAAGCACCTCCCAAAGGCCCCACCTCCTAAAACTGTCACACTGGGTGTTAGGTTTCAACATACGAATTTGGGGGACACAAACACTCATTCCATAGCACCAAGGGAATTGAAAAACTATTTAAATGACTGCATCATAAAACCACCAAGTAGTAAAGCTGAACTAGAATCCAGAACCCTTAAACTTTGATCCACTGCTCTGAGTAGATTTAATATAAACAACCTAGTTATATTTTAATACTAGGAAAGAAAGCATTATCATCCTTCTGGAAAAAAAGTGAGAAACAAATAATGCATTTTCATTTCTTTAACGACAAAGGAAAGAATTTCTTATGGCATTAAATTGAGTACTTTTTTTTTTTTTTTTTTTTTTTTTTTTTGCTGTACGCGGGCCTCTCACTGTTGTGGCCTCTCCCGTTGCGGAGCACAGGCTCCGGACGCACAGGCCCAGCGGCCATGGCTCACGGGCCCAGCCGCTCCGCGGCATATGGGATCCTCCCAGACCGGGGCACGAACCCGTATCCCCTGCATCGGCAGGCGGACTCTCAACCACTGCGCCACCAGGGAGGCCCTAAATTGAGTACTTTTAAAAGCAAGGGGATTAAAAGTGAGAACTCTATTTCAGAAGCATCATATAATGATGTTCATAGTCAAGAGATGAATAAATTATTCACTCTTCTCTTTGAGAGAAAATCAAAGAACTGATTTTGAAATATTAGACATTTCATAGCAGTAGACTTTTGTATCTAGTGTCCACTATAATAATTTATCTAATTTGTCTGCAGCTCTACACTCAGACTCTTGATTACTCGTAACATCAAGATTTCTTTAGTTACTGCAAAGTCCTGTGTTGCATTGTTGACTTTTAGATTTGTAAATTAGTCTGAAGTTTTTTCTAACATGAATTGCATTGTATGTTTTTTTGTAAAAAGTTTTTGTGAAGTTATTGAACTTACATTAGATGTAATCACTTTCTATTGCTTTTAATGATCTTAACCCAACTGTTTTACTCCTCTGTTGTGTATTTGTCACTGATAATAATGAGCTAGCATTAATTGAGCACTTACTATGTAACATGTCCCGTGTTAAGAATTGATTGTAACATTATCTAATAAAATCATCATAACACTTGGTTACTTTGTTGTATTTTACATCTTGCTATCAAAAAAGAATGCCAAGAAAGAGGTAGCTGTTTAGAAGCAGGAAAATTTCTGCCCTTAATTCTGGAGATATGAATTCGAATACCAACTCTGCTGCTTACCAGCTATACAGCATTAGGAAGAACATATACTATAAACACAATAAAATCAATTTTTCTAACTATAAAATTCATATAATAGTCTCTGATGAGTATGTGAAATAGTGTGTGAAAACACCTAAAATAATAGGGCAAAGCAGATAGCTCTGTGTCTAGTATTCATCTGGGGCCCAATATTTTCAGTTGGGTTTATTTACCAGTACTTTAATCCACATGAATACTTAGTGTACATAATCCTGAATATATAAATGAGGATTTCACTCTCTGCCTAATTAACAGAGTTGACGTTGTACATCTAATGAAATAATGCATATGAAATGGTTTGTATATTGCAAAGTACTGTGCAGTACTATACAAAATGTAGCTGTTATTACTTTCCCTTGAGCCTAACAGAAGACAGGTAGAAGCTACTTCCTACTTCAAAAATGCATTGTGAGGGAAAAAGTAATGCCAAAGGACCCAGGAATGTGTCCTATGCATTCAAAACAGGAGAGGACAGTTGTAAGTTAGCCCAGAGAAGATACTGTTAAGATGCAACAACTTGGGTATGTGAGCAATGTTCCCGAGAAGGGCACAGAACATTTTCTGGTTTTTGTTCACTGAAAACCCACCTAGAGAAAAACAGGCTACAAAAGAGATTTCTGTGGGATATAAAAACGAACTTCTAGACACTGTCAAGGTGATAAAACCCTGGCAAGGATTATTAAATTAAGTTGTTGAGGCTCTGTCCCTGGAGAACTCCGAGAAGAGAACAGACATCTATCTGTTCTAGAAGGCTGAGACATTTAACTGCTAGGGGGCAAATTAAAGACTTCCAGCTGGACCAGACAATTTTTCAAGGTCCCTTCCAGCTCAGTCATTTTCTTACTTATCAATTATATTGCCTCTGACATCTTTTCACTTTTTAAAAGGGACTCACTATATTTCTTAAAGTATAGCTCATTTCTAAACTTTAAAATTATTGCCCCGATTATATTTTTCATTTACTTTAAACACAAAATAGATATAATGCTCTATAGCCAAATTTAACCTAGAGCTCACATTTAGCATTCACTGCTATTTAATGAGTAGAGATAGTCAAACAGGGGACTCCACCTGATAATTCAGTATATGTAAGAATTCCACAATATAACACCTGAAATGATAGAATTATTGCAATCCTATGATAATAGTTTATTTGGGATACATCTAGCGGTTCAACTTCCAAGTCATATATGATTACGCTTTAGCAAGGATTTATGTTTCCTTGGGATATTTTGTTTGTTGGCTTTTCTTACTTGAAGAACTTGAGTGTGACTTGCTCTGAATTTTACTCTACAATGAATCTTGGGAGATCCATCTGTGTCTCCGACAGCATTTCCTCTAAAAGACACTTCAATGTACGAATCAATGAACCAAAATGCCACAACCCTAAGAAATTAACTCAAAGTTGTTCATCTTTATAATCCATGTCTTTGGTGGTTTCCATGGTGATTCCCTGGCCAGCAGCATCTTTGCTTACCGATGACTCATTGTTCAAATGCTCAACTGTCTTAGGAGTTTAAAGTTTGAAAACTAAAGTCCAAGTATAACATTTTTTTCTAAATATCACACAGAAAGAAAAAAAGACAGTAAAATTCATATACTACTATAAAATGTGAGTGAGATGGAACAGAGAAACTGTCCTGTCACAGTCCAAATCACTGCATGAGAAATGATTCAGATTTGCATTGTGGTCTGAGATCATTGTGTTCTGATATGTTATAGTAATGAAAGGAGATTTAATTATACTGGAAACAGAACTCTTACCTACTTGACAAACTTTATCTCCCTGTTGGCTCTATGATGTATAATATGATAAGTTCACATGGTAAGCCACTTATTCTTACCAAGTGCTGATTGTCACAAGTTCACCTGAAAGCTGATATTTGAAAGAAGCTTCAATTCAGAGGAGTCTTTTTGATGAGAGTACATGACTGCCAAAGAGATACTACTACTTAAATATTGGCTTCCATGTGTAAAGTTCAGACGATATCCTGCAACATAATCACTTACCCTGTAAAATTTCAACTCAGTACCAGTTACCACTGACCTTGCCTCAACTTTGTGCTGCAGAATGAGAAAACAAAGAGCAGCGATGCTAGCCAGTGAGGTTGGAAGCAGTGTAGGATCAGGTGTGAAGATGTGGAGAAAGGTTTAAAAACATAGCATGATACCTGGACTCCCATTCAGTGCAGTGCCTAGTGGTTTGTGAAGGCAGGGAGTACAGGAGGAGCTATGCTAGGCTGGACTCACTTGTTCACATTTCTCATCTAACAGCAGAGGAAACTTAGTGACGTAAGTAAATTCTTCAAGGTGAGAAAAAAGTAGTGGTAGGACTAAAACTAGACTTAAGAATCTATTCTTTTCCAGCCCATGTAGGAGGAAATCGGTAATAGGGATTAAGAGTTTTGTACAACATAACCCAGATCTCTAGCATTTGTTTTTTAAAATCATGTCGTTACACTCTACTTTTATTTTGGTAATTATCACTGATTATCACTAGGAAGCCTCTCCTCACGACATCCCACCTCAAGTTCCTAAGTTGTCTGTTCCTTGTCCTCGGACTGAATGCTGGGGAATAAGGGAAAGCTGACTTGGAAAATCCACTGCTCTCACGCTACACCAAATATGAAATATGTGAAAGGTATTAACTTCATTGACTTTCTGATCAATGCTAACTTCTAAATCAACTGTACAAGAGCTATTTGCCAATCATACACAGGGAGAGCACTGCACCAGAGTGTCAGGAAGCTGACACTCTGGGTGGTGGAAAAAGGAATCCTCCCATAAAAGGACAGAATAACATACTATTCTCATACGACAGCCACAGACAGACAACACAATTTGTTAGGAGTCAGCCATAGGAGGTCAGGAAAAAGAGAGATACATTTCAGCTGGACTGAGAAGAGACTGTGGGGGATATGAGGCCTGAGAGAGGAATTGCATTTGGGAGGGAGTGGAGCATGCAGAATATTCATATATGTAAACTTGGGATTCCCACCTCCCAGAGTTATCAGGAAGATAAATTTAGGGATTCATATAAACCATTTAGCACATTGCCTGTCATGTTAAAAACATTCAGTAGGGACTTCCCTGGTGGTCCAGTGGTTAAGACTCCTTGCTCCCAATGCAGGAGGCCCGGGTTCGATCCCTGGTCCAGGAACTAGATCCCACATGCGGCAACGGAGTTCCCGTGTGCCACAACTATGACTCGGCACAGCCAAATAAATAAATAAATATTTTAAAAAGTTATAAAAACGTTCAAACGTTCAAAATAAATGTTATTTTCATTAATTAATGACCCATACAGAGGTGGAGTAGAAAGAATATTATAGAGAGAATCTAAAGCTCTTGGTTCTCAACCCAGTAGCTAACTGGGTAAAATGGAAAAATCATTTAATATTTTAGTAACTGTTTTCTCACTGATGATATGAGAGGTTTAACCTAGAATGATCACTAGGATCCACTTTCACTCATAAATTCTATGATTCTGGGAAACTGAACCATTGCTTTATTCATCAGTGTTTGCCCACAGCAAGCATTTTATCTCAGCTAGAGAGAATTTCCTCTGAATCCTGGACTGAGGACTAGTTCAGTCTATGACTTCTGTAACATCTGAACTTTAAACAATTACATTCAAACATCAGAACACTATTTGCTGACATCACAAGCTGCCTTTCTCATTACCATTAAAGTTTTTTTATTCATCATACAAGGGCCATTAATTTGTATTTCATATAAAGCTGAACAACCCAAATTGTTTAAGAAAATAAATATCTCTATTCTATTTCTTGGCAGAAAAGTTAAGTTACAATTCTAGAGAGAAAGAATTAAGAAAGAGAGTTAAAAATTCCATTTAGTGTGTAAGATTTTTTTAAAGATTAGCATCAATGCATGTTGTGAAAATTAAGTATCTTAAATAATGTGGGAGGTTCTCCTTAACCTCCCACAGGAGAGGTTGTCAGGAGATTTTTTTTTTCCTTTTTTTTTTTTTGTTTGTTTCTACTGAGTAACTATCTTTATGCTTTCCTTGTACCTCATACTGTGAAACAGAAGATTAGTGTTCGGTGTCATTGCATTAATGAAGATTATTATTTACAACAATGGCCAGAAAGTGATTGGAGGATTAACTCCAGTAACTTGAGCAATTAAAATGCTTGTAGGTTCCTTTGAGATTAAAAAATAATAATAATACAGGTTGTTAAGAGGAATTTATCTATTCAAGATGTATAGGTATTGCCAGTGTGCCTTCCTCAGAGACCCAAAACTGACTCTCATCAAAAACTGCTTTTGCGGGCTTCCCTGGTGGCACAGGGGTTGAGAGTCCGCCTGCCGATGCAGGGGACACGGGTTCGTGCCCCGGTCTGGGAGGATCCCATATGCCGCGGAGCGGCTGGGCCCGTGAGCCATGGCCGCTGAGCCTGCGTGTCCGGAGCCTGTGCTCTGCAACGGGAAAGGCCACAACAGTGAGAGGCCCACGTACCGCAAAAAAAAAAAAAAAAAAAAAAACTGCTTTTGGAAAAGACCATGGTATTATTATAATTAACACCTTAGATTTAAGAAAATGAATCCCCTCTCCAAACAACAACTGGACTTCCACCCTCTTTTCAGATTCTATAATCATAAAATCTAAACATCTTAATAAGAGAATTCCAGGGCAAAGTGACATAGAATTTTTAAAAATGAATGGAAATTTATTTTGAGATTTGAGATCGCCCATGACTTTCTGCAACGAAGACATTAATTTTGACCTCCTAAACTTCTTTGGTTACCATCTCTCCTGGAGCTTTGGTTGCTTATTTTTCTCTTCTTTTTTTCTGTGAGTCCAGATGACTCCATGGGTGAATTCATCAAATACTTACAGAAGACATACAAATTGTAACTACATTCAGACAACAGAGAAAAAGTGAAAATCTCGCACTCATTTTATAAGGGCATTATACCTAATAATAAAGGATTAAAGGAGATATATATAAAATAATCAATTTATATTTATTATATAATTGATGTAATAATATATATAATATCTAATGTTTATAAATATATGTAAATATTTTGCATACTATAATAAGATATAATATAGATATTAAAAGAAAAATCTATAAACCAATACAACGCATGAACATAGGCACAAAAATCCTTTAAAATATAAGCATATCAAGTCTAGTGTTATATACATTGGATAATACACTATAACCAACTGAGGAATGCAAAATTGAATTAATATTGAAAAAAAATCATTCAACAGAAATCACCCCATTAACAGAGTAAAGGAGAAAAAAACATCATTACAGTGGATGCAGAAAGGCAATTGACAAAATTCAACACCTATTCATACTGAATAAAAGCGTTCAGCAAACAAAAAATAGAACATCTTTGAGATGTAGTGCATTGCAACTATTCTAAAGCTAACATCATATGCAATTGATAAATCAAATTCTGTTCTCAAAAAGATGAGGAAAAAACAAAGATGTTTTCCCAGACTACTTCTATTCAACATTGTGCTGGAGGGCCTGGTTAATATAATAAAAAGGATAAAGAAATAAAAAACATAAAATAATGGAAAGAAGATAACATGATTGTGTACATTAAAAAATCCAGGGGCCTCCCTGGTGGCGCAGTGGTTGAGAGTCCGCCTGCCGATGCAGGGGATACGGGTTCGTGCCCCGGTCTGGGAGGATCCCATATGCCGCGGAGCGGCTGGGCCTGTGAACCATGGCCGCTGAGCCTGCACGTCCGGAGCCTGTGCTCCGCAACGGGAGGGGCCACAGCAGTGAGAGGCCCGCGTACCGCAAAAAAAAAAAAAAAAAAAAAAATCCAAAGGAGGGCTTCCCTGGTGGCGCAGTGGTTGAGAGTCCGCCTGCCGATGCAGGGGACATGGGTTCGTGCCCCGGTCCGGGAAGATCCCACATGCCGCAAAGCGGCTAGGCCTGTGAGCCATGGCCACTGAGCCTGCGTGTCCGGAGCCTGTGCTCCACAACGGGAGAGGCCACAACAGTGAGAGGCCCACATACCACAAAAAAAAAAAAAAAAATCCAAAGGAATTTACAGAAAAGCTAACTGAGCTAATAAGTGACTTTGGCCTAGGCACAGAATACAAAGTCAATGAAATACACACACACACACACACACACACAGAGTCAACAATTGGAAAGTAAAATTTTTGAAATACCATTTACAGCAGCATCAAAAAAGAAACGAAAATACTGGGACTAAATGTAATGAAATGTGTGCAAGAAGACAATTATACTGAAAATGTTATATGAAAATATATAAAATATCACTGATAAACAAAACAAATACAAATTTTAGAACTGTCCGAGACATGATTTAGAAGATTCAATATTAAGATACTGATTCTTCTCAAGTTGATTTACAGTATCAATATAGCCCAATAAAAATCCCAAAAGGCTTTAGAAATGAATGAGCTTATTATAACAATTATATGAAAATCCAAAGAACCTAGAATGTTTGAGGCAATCTTGAAGAAATATTACAAGCTTAAAGGACTTATAACTGATTTCATGACTCACTTTGAATCTACAATAATTAGAGAGTGTGGTGTTCATATCAGGGTACACAAATAAATCAAGGATACATCATTTAGAGTACTGAAACAGACAAATATGAATGGTAAATTGATTGTAACATGTCACTCCAATTCTGTGGATAAATAAAAAGTTTTTCAACAGTTGATGCCAAAGCTGAATCTTGCTTTACACCATGCAGAAAAATTAATTTTAGATTTATCAGAGACCTAAACATAAAAGCTAAATCTATAAATCTTCTAGAAGAAAATATGGAAGAATATCTTTATAACTGTAGTGCAGGCAAAGATTATTTAGAGAATTCTTTAAACAGTAACTATGCAAAGAGTTGATAAATCAGACTATCTTAAAATGAAAATCTTTGCTCATGTCACAGATAAGAAAACAAGAGAGTAAACTCTAAACTGTGGGAAATGTTTGTAATAGATATCTGACAAAGGACTATTATCCACGATACAAACCAATTATAATAAGAAAATAATCCAATTTAAAAAGTGGGCAAAACACTTGTGAATAAATATTTTACAGAACATTATGAGCAGTCAATGAGATTTTATATGGTGCTTGGCATTACTAGTTATAATGCAGAAACAAATTAAAACCAAGAGGAAATGCTGCTTCACATCCACTACAATGATTAATAGTAAAAAGTTTGACAAATACAAGAGCCGGCGTGGATGTGGAAAATCAAACCTCTTCTATAAGGAAGGAAGGTGGAATGTAAAATGATACAACCAAATTAGAAAACCATTTGACAGTTTCTAATACAGTTAAAAACACAATACCTTATGATCCAATAATACTCAAGAAAATTGAAAGCATTGGGTTGGCCAAAAAGTTCATTCGGGTTTTCTGTAACCTCTTACAAAAAACCCAAATGAACTTTTTGGCCAACCCAATACATGTATAAGAATGTTGATAGGAGATTATTTATAATAGCCCATACTTGAAATATCCCAAATATCCATGAACATAATAGATTAGTGTTATTCTATATTCGTATAATCGAATGCCACTCAGGAATAAAAGGAACAAATTCCTTAGTCACAGTCTTGCAATATGGATTAATTTTTAAAATATTATATTAAGAAAAAGTAGCCAGACACAAATTTGTACATACACTATGATTCCACATATATGAACTTTAAGAACAAGCTAGGGCTTCCCTTGTGGCACAGTGGTTAAGAATCCGCCTGCCAATGCAGGGGACACAGGTTCAAGCCTTGGTCTGGGAGGATCCCACATGCCATGGAGCAACTAAGCCCATGTGCCACAACTACTGAGCCTGTGCTCTAGAGCCTGTGAGCCACAACTACTGAGCCTGCCACAACTGTGGCGCAACTAAGCCCGTGCACCATAGTTACTGAAGCCCGCGCACCTAAAGCCTGTGTTCCACTACAAGAGAAGCCACTGCAATGAGAAGCCTGCGCACCTCAACGAAGAGTAGCCCCCACTCGCCACAACTAGAGAAAGCCCGCGTGCAGCAAGAAAGACCCAATGCAACCAAAAATAAAATAATAAATAAATTAATTAAAAATTTTTTAAAAAGAACAAGCTAAATTAATCTACAGTAATAGAATTAAGGTTATAGGTTGACTCAGAAGGTGGCTGGACTGACCAATAAGGATCACGAGAAAACTTTGTAGCATAATGAAAATGTTCTATATCTTGATTTCAGTAATGGTAAAGCCACATATATCCATTTATCAAAACTCAGTGAAATATACTCTTAACATCTGTGTGTCTTTCTGTATGGCAAATAACCATGCTAGACAAAAAACAGCAGATATACAAAGAGAGAGACATAAAAGTATATTTGTAGGTCATGAAATCATTTTCGTTAAAGCCATAAACAATGAAAACACTCTCTTGATAAATGCCTTTGTTAAAGAGATGAAGTAAAACAGAGGGTACAAAGTTTTAGTTAGAAGAACCTTATTAGTAATAATAAACAGCTGGTATTTCTGTACATCGCTTTTGAAGAACCGACTTCTCTGGATTATGCCATGTTTATAAATGTTCTCAGAATAGATTTTCAAAAAAATAATATTTCTATTTTACAGAAACTAAGATTTAGTCCTCTGGGTAACTAAGATGCTATATTAGAATTAAAATGATTAGTTAATTTATAGAAGTGGATATCAGTTATTATTAGTATCATTGTGTTATTATTAAAAGAATCATTCCTTGAAAATAATGATGCATATGCTGTATAGAAAAAATGCAATTTAATAAGTGGAAAACTTAAACACTTTATGAATGCAATATTAAGTGCACTCCCTAGAAAATCAATATAGACCGAAGGTAAGGTTCTGACGAAAATGTTTTTCCCCCAATATCTGGAATGCTAATAAATAGCAGTAAGATCCAAGTTAATTTTTTCCCCATCTCAATATCCTGGTAACTCAAGCAAAGCAAATTGTGGATAATTTGTTTTTGAAATCCAAGTTTATACACTCTGGGTATAAAGATAGTAATCTCTCTTTTTTTATAAGATGAAATATATTTCTCCTTCAATTTGTCAGATAATTTCCCCCACTGTCCCCACTGCTTAGAATGAAAAGGCTGAGTACTTCACAATATGAAAAATAGTTGTACTCAGAACACAGACAATCACATACACACAAATGCAACTGCTTATATACATATCCAGACTGCTTTGGGGGAGCACCAAAATCATAATAAAAATAGCATTTTGGAACTTAGAATCTTGAAACTCTTTTGTATTTATGATTCAGTTACTATTCTATTTACATATTCATGTAATGATTTTTTTCTCTCTTTTAAAAGTCTGAAAAGGTTTCCTTGAAATCCAGGGCTCTGATATTACTTCATGTATCATTATACTATGTATGCCTAGAATTATTTTCTCAACTTTAAATAAGGAGAGCTCTCAAAGTTGGTGTATTTCTATGAATATTATAACAAAAGTGGAAATTCATACAAGTGTAGAACTGTTGGTTTGCTATGTATCTGGTGGTTCTGTTCATCTGGTGACCCCAGGAGAAGAACCTTCTGAGAAAATTCAGAAAGTAGCATGGATCCTTGTACTAAAGTTGAGCTCCAAAGTCAGACCAAAGGAAATAAGAGACAGAACACTTCAGGAAATAGATAATAGCCCCTATTGGGTGAAATGTAAAGATTTCATTTAGCGCTGAAAATGTGCTATGTCATCTGCACCCATAGTGAATGTTTTGTTAGTTCACTGTTGAAGCTGCCTGTTTCTCTCTGACTTGATTTCACAGCTTTGGTCACTGCTGTCCACAATCAGACAAACACGAGAGGAAGCATTTAGCTGTTCTTCAGCATTGGAAATTTTTCTCCAGACTGAAAAAGGCAGCAGGTAATGCCATTTGTCCTTCACTTTATTCTGAGCTATGGTAACTATGGTGGAGGGTTCCCTGGTTTCCACTGATCTGTGCAATACAGAATAGCAAAATTGGCTACTGACAGCCAGCTGGGGCAATCAGCACCAAGACGTTGAGAGGGCTTCATTTTTCTTGCATTTTTACTTGGTCTGAAAGCTTCCTGTGTTGCAACAGCACAAGGGCAGAAGGCAGAACTGTTGTTCACCATTGTAATCCCCAACAAAAGAATCATATTAAGGCACACAATACAACTTTGCAAATGATTGAGGAAATTAGTCCACTATATTATTTTATAGTTGTTAATCTTTACAATTAGGACTCTGAGTTCAGAGCTGGTCACTAAAGAGTTGAGAATATTTTCAACCCCTGGCTTAAAATGAAATGTGTTTGGTATTCTTCCCATTGCCCTTACATAAAGCCACGCCTCCTTAGAATGACATACAAAACCCCATCCCAATTTATTTTCTAACCTAGTCAGCCAATATCCAAGGTCCAGACATAACGAACAATGTGTTTCATGAAGGTGCTATGTTCTCTCTGGAGTCTGAATCTTGTGCTGTCTTTTCCCTCTCCTGTAACAGTCCCACTCAATTCCACTGGGAAACTTAGACTCAGCCTCTGAATCTCAGATTCAACATCTCTTTTTCTGGTGAGACAAATACCCCCAGCCTGGGTTGGCTTTCCCTTCTAAGTGCTCCCACTGAGCTGTGTGTGCCCCTTATCATCTTTCTTAACACAGTGCCCTGTTCTTGCATGTCTCAACCACTAGGTCCTGTGTGTGAAGATGCCAGCACCTTTGCTGGACCTTGTTACTGCTGCTAACACTGTGCTCTCAGAACATCTCTGTTGAAAGGAAGAATGAACAAGTGAGTAGATAGATAGAAGATGGCACTTTTGAGGGTTAATTGGAGGCAATTAAGCTCTGGAATTTGCTGGTGGAGGTGGAGAATGGCCAAAAAAATTATGTGCTTTGAGACTCCAAGTAGATGTTTATGAATGAAGAAATGACAAAATTGAGTCACAAAAAATAAACTGTATTTTAAAGGTCTGCCTTTGACATATTAACATACACTTAATTGACAAAATGTTGGGAGGAAATCTCAAAATCTAAAAAAAAGATACTTGAAAATTTTCTGACCCAAGCCGCTTCTGGCCCCAGCCCCTTAATGGAAGTGATTTTCCATTATGCAGATGCAGAAAAACACACCCCCTCCAGGCGACATTGAGCCCAAAGAGCCTCTGAGAGCACACAAGTACTCAGCAGCAGCTTAACCTTTCCCTTTCCATAGCCCAGGCCCAAACAGGCAATAAGGAATAGTTACCCTTTCTTCTAACTGCCCTCCTCTCCACACAGAGTCTTCTGGAGGCAGCAGGAGGCCTCCAGCAGTAATTCCACTTGGTAACAAGCTAGAGAATTTTGCTGCCCTACCTATGGCACCTCACCTGGGGTGAATCTACCCAGGGCTTGTCCAGGAAGAGAGTGCCTTGGGGCGGGAGATGCTGGGGGACTAGAGGGAGCCTGGGAGCCCAAAGACTGAGGGAATTTTTCAGGTCTTCAGGGATCTTGGCATAACCTGTGGGGAGCTGAGGGCCTATGAGGGAGGCTATAGGGGCCTGGAGGGTTTTGAATGTGTCTTAGGGAACTCGAGGGAATCTGTGGGGAAGATACTGGGGTCTGGAAGTCCTGAAAGTACTGCAGGAGTGTTGGGTCATTGGAGGGAGAGTCCTGGGAGAGTATGAAGGAAACTGATGGGGTCTGAGCATACTGAAACAATTAGGGGCGCATGAAGGGGCATGACTCCACTCAGCAGACAATACACTGTTCAACATTATTCATTTTCAAAATCTCTACTGATGTAACTTCAAGGCTGACATATTTGTGGTGCTGCACCCAGTGATAGCACAATCCAACTTGTAGAAGTCCAATGTAAGCAGAGCATCACATAGATTAGTTCTGGCAAGGAAATACTTGTTTCTGTTTTTACTGTCTTTCCACCTCCAGGTGCCATCTGTTCCACCACTGTGTAAGGCCTAGCAGTGTGGAAACCTGAGTGAACTGGCATTTTTAAATTATTCTGGAGATAATTTAGTGCTCTTTGTATTCAGCTGTATAATTTGTGGAGCCCAGTGCAAACTGAAAATGTGAGGCCCCCTGTTCAAAAATAATAATAATTTCAAGATGGCTACAGCAGGACATTAAACTAAGGGCAGGGCCCTTCTAAGTGCGGGTCCCGTACAACTGTACATGTCACACATTCATGAAGCTGGCCTTGTAGATGTTCCTGGCAGGTCTCTGGCTAACTTGTGGTCTGGGACTGTGGGAAATGCAGCCGAGGTGGACCTACAGGTTCACTTGCATACTCCCAGAAACCCTGTTCCTCTTTTATCCTTAGGGAATTAGTCAGGCTTTCAGTTACTCATCCATCACTCGATTGTGGGATTCACCCATTACCTTTCTCTCCTCTCAACAGCCACTAGTCATTCCCAGAAAAAAGTTTGGGACACTCAGCAGAACTCTATGGCAGAAGGTGTATAATGTAGTGGTGGAGAATCCCTATTCTCAAGGTCAGAATATTTCAACAGGTAGCATAATTGAGGTTTTGTTTTAAGTAGCTGAAAAACAACTTTGATCCATGTCTCGGCCATGATTTCCCAGAACTGAGCCCCCCGGCCAAGGCTGAATGAAGCAAAGGACCAGATGTTAAGTGAATGCCTGCTAAGTAGGACGGCCTGAAATCCATGTCGAAGATGAAAGTAGCTAATGGCAGGAAAGAAAAGCAGTAGACTAAGCCAAATGTGAAAATTTGCTGGCACATTCCTAGTTACCATACCTTTCTTCCTCTCTACATTGCCATGGAGCTGGTGAATAAACAGGTGCATAAATTAAAATCAGGCAATTAGGTGCCATGCTGACTACCACTGCTGCCTTAGAGCTGAGGTAATGTTAATGCTAGTTAAACAGCAGGAGAAACTATCACTGGCTAAATGTGTTCACTTCTGGAATCTCTCTCTCTTTTTTAAGTGTTTTAATAGATGGATGGCAGAGATTTGCTGTGGGTTTTATAACAGAAGTCAGTTAATCACATTGAAGACCAAATTGACTGGAAAAGGTGTACTTTAAAATGTACAAAGAACACTGAAGGACACTAGGGTGGACAGCCAAAAGCTAAAATTGCTCAGGGTTTTGGAAAAGGCCATTTACATTGTAACACCCTAGCAAAACAGTATGGTTTTTCTTTAATCACAGAAATTGCACAGAAACTGGAACTTTCAAAGTATTTCAAAACCGCTAACATTTCAGGATAAAGAATGAGATTCTTCTCTAGTGCTCTTTTAGGGTGAAAAATTAGCATTGGAGGTGCACTTTTGTTGGTTCACATCAGTCCTCTAGAATTCCTCTCAATTTGTCATTAGGCTAAAAAAATTACTTTGAGATGGAAACTCTAATTCAAAAAGATACATGCACCCCATGGTGCTGTGATGACCTAGATGGGTGGGAGGGAGGTCCAAGATGGAGGGGATATATGTATACATATAGCTGATTCACTTCGTTGTACAGCAGAAACTAACACAACATTGTAAAGCAATTATACTACAGCAAAATTAATTTAATTTTAAATAAAAAAGAAAAAAATACATGCACCCCAATATTCATAGCAGCACTATTTACAATAGCCAAGACATGGAAATCCCCAAGTGCTCATCAACAGATGAGAGGTTTAAGAAGATACACACACACACACACAATGAATATTACTCAGCCATAAAAATAATGAAATTTTGCCATTTGCAGCAACATGGATGGACCTAGAGAATATCATACTAAGTGAAGTCAGACAGAGAAAGACAAATATTATATGATATCACTTATATGTGGAATCTAAATAATAACACAAATGAATCTATGTACAAAACAGAAACAGACTCACAGGCATAGAAAACAAACTATGGTTACCAAAAGGGAAAGGAAGGGGTAGGGGTAAATTAGGAGAGTGCGATTAACAAACTACTGTACATAAAATAGATAAGCAATGAGGATTTACTGTATAGCACATGGAGAAATGTTCAATATCTTGTAATAAGCTAAATAAGCTATAATGGAAAATAATCTGAAAAATATACATATATGTAACTGAATTATTTTGCTGTACTCCTGAAACTAACACAACATTGGAAATCAGCTATACTTCAATAAAAATTCCTTTGACATTGTGCAATGTTTATATTTTAAACCCTGTTTTTCAGCAAAGTCTAAAGAAAGTATTTAATGTATAGGGTTGGGGAGAAGGAAGACAATAAAATCATTAGTGATGTGAACTAACTGTAAAATGACACAAACTCAGTACCATTACGTTATTGAAATGTCACTTGAGCAGACTTCATTTTTCATCCAGAATCTCTGGGTACTGACCAATTTTACAGTGATATATGAAGGCTTTTCATAAGACACACTGAATTTCAGGAAAAATTGAGATCTCAGAAGTATTCATGATCTAAATGCATGACTATAATAGTTACAATGTGAAGACAGAGGTATCATGCTCATTTAGAGAAGCACCAAGGGAGATCAAGATGATTATCATAGTCAACCTCCAGTTTGTTGTTTGAAATCAATGGCCCCCATGAACTATGGAGAGATGGTATGTAGTATTGAGAGACAAAACCAGGGTTCTTACCCCAGGTCATACTAAATGTGTAGACTTAGATGGATTCTTTAACTTTTTCCAGTCTCTGTTTTGTAATCTCTTAAAATGGAGATAATAAGAAATATTTATCTTACAGTCTTCTTTTGAAGGATTAAACAATTCATGTAAAGTGCTTAGCACAGTGTCTAACACTGTCATTATGTACGTGACCTAATAGTTGATACAATGTTACCTCCTTTTACCAATGCCTCTCCTCTACTGCATATTGAAATGCTCTGGAGAGGTTTTAAAAGCACTGATGCCTGGGGTCCACACTCAGAGATTCTGATTTCCTAAGTCTTGGGTGAGGCCTGAGCATCATGTACTTTAAAATCTCCCCATGTGATTCAGCTCTTCAGGCAAGATTGAGAACCAATGCTTTAGACAATAAATTTTTCATGAATAATCACATTTATTTGTATTATGCAAGAAACTGAGCAGCCAGGCATATTCGAAGAATACTGAGTTGATCACTTCTCTCTAATGCTCATTTTTCTCTTTTTTGCCCTTTTGGAGTTAAAAGAGCAAATGAAAAGTCAACAAGACCTAGTGATTTCAGCTTAGAACCTAAGGCTCCTTTTAGTGTTCTACTTAATAGTAAATAGCAGAAGAATTCTTTGAAAACTATCTTTAGTGTAGATGCTAAAACCATAAAATGCAGAACTGAGTACCCATCCTTTAATGAGATCAAATATATAATTCTTCCCCACCTCACTCCTTTTAATCACATCTGAGTCTTTCTGAAAGAGTTTGGGCTAATCCTTGGATCTTTTGGTAATCCTGGGCAATCAGGAAGCAATACACATTCCTCAAGGAAAAGGACAAGCATATTTCCTCTCTCTCTCTCTCTCTTTTTCTCTCTCCTCTCCTCTTTCTCTCTTTTATAAAAATTTTCTTTTCCTTTAAAATTGTTTTCTCTTTTTTAAGATGACTTCCCTTCCAGGTGAGAAAAAAAGAATTTCCAAGTGCCAATTAAAGTTGCCCAGATGACTCAAAGTCCCCATGGATCAATCAGAATGTCTACATAGATGAGAAAGTAGGAGCATGTCCTTTCTTTCTCCTTGTTAGAGTTTAGTTTCTGCCCTAAGGAATATTAGTTATTTATTTTCCATCATAGAAAATAATAAGCACTCCACAGAGCTTAACTCTTTCCTAGTTGATAAAGATAAAAATACCCATTTTAAAAATGAAAATATAAAATTCTCACTTTAACCTTGTGCACTTTCTCTACTTAATTATACAGAACCCCTCATTCATTCAGATTCTGCTTACAATTGCACTGTAAATGATGTGAAAGAGATTTACTAGCTGCCTGTTTAAACCAGGAGATTAGATTTATGGATATTCCCAGATTGTGTACTAGGGAACATTAGTGTTCACCAAGATATTAATAAAAAGTTTTGTGGTAAAATTAATTTGGGAAATGATGATTAATAGATAACCATTTCCTTCACACCCCTCTGAACCTTGCTGCTCAGAATGTACCTCCCACACATTGGAGGGGCATAACCTGGTTACCTGTTAGAAATGCAGGAAATGAAGAAATATCAGGCCCCGCCCCATACTAGTGAATTAAAACGTTCCCTTTAACAGAATCCTGACGTGATTCCTATGTACATTACAGTTTCATAAGCAGTGCCTTAGAGGATCCCAAATCATATTAGCATGTTAGCAAAAAACAAATTAATAATTTAAATATCATTTTTAATTGTGTTTATCTCATAGTTTAATGAAATTATTTGACCACAGAAACGTAGCTATTTTGTTTTTGAAACAGTTGGTAATATCTCATAGCCCAAAACTTTTTCTCATAAGATAGTCAGGAAAAATCTAAGTCAAATTTCCAAAGTTTCTTTTAATTCTCATATCTTTTTACCTTAAGAAGATAGTAAAGGATATGCTTACTTCTTAGACTAGAAATAGTATTTAAGAGCATTGAACATCCTTTGTTGATGAATTGTCAACATGGAAACTCTAGTCAGTGATAAAGAGGCTTTTTTTCTAGTTTGGTCTGCTTTCATCTAAAATAGTAGATTCTGCAGATACTGTATGTATGTATGTATGTATGTGTGTGTGTGTGTGTGTGTTTTGGAAGGCAGTGTTCAGCTTCTCCCGGCTCCATCCACCATAGAGGATGTCCTGAAAGGAGGAGCTATATCTCTCTTCAGCCTCAACAATATTACTTTATCCCTGCCCTTCTGAGTTGGGGTGGAACTTGGCCCAAGTTCCACCAGGGTGGTACCTGGATCTTGCCCCTCATCTAACTTTGATGGAATCACTGGAGTCACTGAGGTATTACTTCCATACCTTCCAAAGACCACCAAGATTTGGGATTTGGTGGGTCTTATTCCCTTTCCATTCCCAGGCACATAGAGGCTTTTCATATTATGCTGACAAGAACTACTCCAGAATTCTTCTTGCTTTCATGAATCTCTTAACCAAGAGCAGACACCAGTCTCTGTTCTCAGGTGTTGTCTCCTGAATTCAGGGACCTATTTCGAGCAGCACTAGAACTCTTTCTCAACAATTTGCTCCAACAAATCAAGAGTGGGCCTATGGGTTCTCATCTAATGGGGGAACAAAATATCTTTGTCCCCTCTTGAAAGATAGGGAACAAAATGTCCTTGTTCTTTTTTGAAAGAATGATTTCTATGTCTATCTATTATCATAAAAAAACAAAGCCAAGTGTGCTTCTCAACAAGCCATAATTTGATAAGTCAATAGAAAACAACTTTATATTTTGTATGAATACATCCAACATATTTTGACTCTCATCTTATTCTTCTGCCTTACCAAGGAACAAAAAAACATATATTTCTGAAAAAAAAAGTGGATTTGAGAATTTAGAGTGTTTTCTTCAATTTTCTTCCATGAAAATAATCTATTTTGGATTTCTTTTGAAGGCAAGTAGACATTTGGCATTTACAACTATGTAGGATTTTAAAGTTATGTCTCTAGCAACAAAGCACAGTACTGTATTTCTGAATACATGAATGTATTCTTCCTTGAAATAAAATCACTTACAAAGAATCTGTAATAAGTTGATCTTAGTCTTTAGGTTCACTAAATCATACTATCTCAATCATGGTTTTAAATACAGAGATCATTTCAAGGCAGCATTTTATAATATGTCTGATTCCTATCTGTACTCATCAGTTTTGAGAAAAATTACATCAATCAGAGAAGACAAAATAACTACTTTCTGGCTCCTTATCAAAATTTTCCAGTGTTCAGATCAAAAATATAATGTTTTTCTCTGAAATTCTAATTTTTAAGAGGTGAAGGTTAGACATGTTTATTTATGGCACATTCATTCCAAAGAGTATTCTTAAGAATGCCGTTGCTGGAAAGATGTTAGGTCTGAGAAATGAAGAAGAAATTGAAATCTCACAAGAAAGCATTTTTTGAGCTAGCAGTGAAAGAGCTTTCTATGTTTCAAGGTCATTTCACTGTGGAAGGAAATTGATAGAGTCTAATTAGAGTAGAAATGCTATAAAGTCTGCTCAGTAGAGACTCACTTGGCTAGCACAGATAGCAGGGAGGAGTCGGAGGAAGTACGTAAAAATTTCTCTTATTGATTTGCATTTTGTATGGCCCAATGTGTTAAATGCATGTTCATATCACTTACAATGTTTTACCCTTGTCAGTGATTAATCTATGAACTTAGGGAATTTTCTTCTGCTTACTCATTATGAGTATTCAAACAAACATGGAATTGTAGATTTAACTCCATATGAACGGGCTCCACTTAACAAAATCCCAAAACATTTACTCAGAAGTTGTTATACAAAAGCGCAATTGGCCCCAACGATGTATAGGACCTGCACCTCTGGCTTGAAGGGTCTACAATTATAATTATATATCCATATTACTTCTTTTCTTGGAAAGAAAAATTTTAATTTAGTGTGTTTGTACCTGTGTTCTAAGTGGGATCGTGTATAATTCATGTCAGTGTTTATATGTATAATATAAATAACTGATGGGAATAGGGGAAAATAATTATAATTTTAATGCCTCTGCAAATTTTATTTATGTCACTAAATAGTGAGAACCTGAGAAGATACCTGTTGTTTAATTGTTGTTAAGGCATCTTAATATCTGTTTCTGAATGTCCAAAAGTATAGCATGCATAATGGATGACATATTTCCAAACCTATTCTTGTTAAGTAATTAATATTTTGATCTTGTGGATTTTGCTAATAAGTAATACTTTGTTCTTAGAAGAAGAGTATAGAGTTGAATTCCCTGCTCTAAACCTGTGATGTCTGGTACATATCTCTCATTCCATTTAATGATGCAGCTATCTTTAACTGAGGGAGAACAGAAGAAAATTTACACAGGTCTTTAAGATACTCTGTCTCTACCCCTAAAAGAACACCAATGAAACTACTTCTTTGTAAAACCAGAGGATCACCATAGCCATAGACAATTTGGGGTCATTCATGGAGCAAGCAATTCTTTCTATTCTTGTCACATACTGTTTGCTTTCTCTTCCCCCTAAGAAAAAAGCAACAAAAATTTTCCTATAAAGTGTTCTGATTGTCCCTTTTACAGAGAGGAGGAGAATCAACTTCATTTAACATCAGTATAATTTATCAGAGGGACTCTGGTACTATGCAGGCAAATTCTAAATTACATTAAATCCAAATTCTCCTCACTCAAGATCTGTCAGATTTACTGCCCATCCATTAATCCCACTAGACTTCATAGTGCTGTTTTATCTTCTAATAATGTTTTTATGAGATTGCCATTGCACACTAGCTTTTTCTGAGATAAGTGTGCATGGAAGGCAGATTTACTGTTCTTTACCCATTCCTGTTAATATTGGTTTAGACTCTGATTCCATGACCCTTTAAAGTGAGAGGCAGCCTTCCAGGAAGAGGAAATAGGTTACTTTGTAAAATGATCTGAAATCTTGTCATGTCAGGAGCCTGCATGTGTTGGGACACTTCATGAGGCACTTGTTGCCTGCAGTAACATTTCACTTCAAAAGCATGTTCTCTTAATACCATTTCCCAGTTCAAATGGACTTCAGCTGATGCAGCATGTAAGTGGCAGCAAAAGATTTAAAAATATAGTGTGGTGGTTAAAAGTGAGCACTCTTGAGACAGATCGCCTGGCTTCAAAACGTTCACTTACAGGCTGTGTGATCTTGGGTAAGTTAATACTTGACCTATTTCCTATGTTTAAAACGGAGACAATAATAACTCCAAGCTTATAAGTTGTTGGAGACTTATGCAAGTTTATACATGCTTCACACTTTCAATAATATTGTATACACCGAGCAGTCGATACTTGCTTACTTCTGTTGTAAATATGGAAGAGGTCATGTAAAAAAGCTTCACCACTGTACAAATGAGCAAACAGGCTCAAACGTAAAATAACTGACCTAAGTGTTCTGGCCATTAGAATCCAGCTTTAGGGGATGTAAACTGGTGCAGTCACTATGGAAAACAGCATGGAGGTTTCTTAAATAACTAAAAATAGAGTTGCCATATAATCTAGCGATCCTACTCCTGGGCATATATCTGGAGAAAACTCTAATTTGAAAAGATACATGCACCCCAATATTCATAACAGCACTGTTTACAATAGCCAAGAAATGGAAGCAGCCTAAATGTCCATCGACAGATGAAAGGATAAAGAAGATGTTTATATATATATATATATATATATATATGTATATATATATATAATACATACAATTATATATTATATATAATTATTATATTATAATCTATATTATATATATATAAACATTACTTAGCCATGAAAAAGTATGAAATAATGCCATTTTCAGCAACATGGATGGATCCAGAGATTATCATACTTAGTGAAGTAAGTCAGACAAAGACAAATATCATATGATATCACTTATATGTGGAATCTAAAATATGATGCAAATGAACTTATTTACAAAACAGAAACAGACTCACAGACGTAGAAAACAAACTTATGGTTACCAAAGGGGAAGAGGGTGGGGGGAGGGATAAATTAGGAATTTGGTGTTAGCAGATACACACTACTATATATAAAATAGATAAACAACAGGGTCTTACTGTATAGCACAGGAAACTATATTCAATCCTGTAATAAACCATGATGGGAAAGAATTTTTAAAAATAATCCAGCTTTACTTTCTCCTTCTCTGAAGAAAGTGTGAGTATAGAGGCATTTTTGGCAGACCTGAGCTCAAGCTGCACCTCCACCTTGCATTTGTTGTATGACCTTGGGCAAGTCCCTATATCTTTCTGTGAGACACAAAAAGGTTGAGTAATCTATCCAAGCCCATAGAACTAGTAAGCAGAGGAATTTGAATTCAACTTCAGTAGGTTTTATTCCAAAATCTGTGTTTTGTTCTCCAACACCATCAAGAAGTCACTGTATGTGGCATGTCTGTACATATGACTTTTGGACAATGAAGAAACATGTTAAAAGTCTCATGCATGGTTATAGCAAATCTAGACGGAGCCCAGACTAGAAATGAAGTCACTGAGTGATCAGTTAAATGTTCTTCCCATCAGATCAGTCATTCTCAACCCTAGCTGCACATTAAGTTTACCAGGGGAGCCCACCTTAAGAATACACTTACCTGGGACCCCACCTCAGATTGTTTCTTCAAAAGCTCACCTGAGACTATTTTTTCTTCATTCTAACATGCCAATGATAAGAACCACTGATCTTGACCCAAACAGTACAAACAGGATCATTTCCCCAAAACAGCCACACAACCAAGTTGCTCTGAAATTAAACTCAGATCTATCTTAACACACAGGTGGCAGTGGTTCTAGCCCCACCTCTTCACTCTACACTCCTTAATATTTTTGGCATACTCTGTCTCACATACATGAGTAGCTGTGAAAAAAGTACTAAGAACAATCCTCTCAGGCCCTCAGGAACACTTTCCTGATTTCTTACTTCTTTTCTAATTTGTCTCCTTCTCTAACCTATTATACTCCACCTTTAGATGTCTTACTGACAGCTCTAATCATCCTCAGTGACTGGAGAGCCTCAGTGATTGGAGAGCCTCAGTGATTGGAGGAGCTTCAGTGATTCCTCCCTGCCTACAGACTAAGTTTAAGTTCCCCTTATCCAAAGCTACTAAGATCTATATAATTTAGTCTTAAGTGACCTTTCCAAGCTTACCTCTAAGCCACCTTCATTTTACATGCTTTAGTGAGAGTTGTGATTTCATGGTTTTCTGAAAGTTCACTGTCCTGTCACCTTTTGTGCTTTTTTTCCTGCTGTTCCCTCTGCCTGGAATGCCTTGCCTTACACTTCTGTATATGGTATTGCACTTATTCCATGATTAAGCCCAAGCTGTTTTCTGCTTTTCCCATCTTCGCTATTTATTCTTGAATGTAAAAATCCACCCAAGGCTATTAAAAGGCTATACTCTTGAATTTTGATCCCATTGATCCATTTTCCTATAAACACCCCCTTTCCGAGTCTCCGTAGCATATTTTCTTAATCTATTTGATGAAATTCACCTCTTTGTAATTTATGTAATATTTAAAGGTAGAGATTCTTTTTTTTTTTTTTTTTTTTTTTTTGCGGTACGCAGGCCTCTCACTGTTGTGGCCTCTCCCGTTGCGGAGCACAGGCTCCGGACGCGCAGGCTCAGCGGCCATGTATCACGGGCCCAGCCGCACCGCAGCATGTGGGATCCTCCCGTACCGGGGCACGAACCTGTGTCCCCTGCATCGGCAGGCGGACTCTCAACCACTGCGCCACCAGGGAAGCCCCAAAAGGTAGAGATTCTTTTGAATTCATCTTTACAACCCACACTTATCAAAACTTAGTAAATAATGAAGGTTTATGAAGGTTTCTAGTTTATATTCTCCCATCTTTACCCAATTTCAATGCACATCAGTTTACCAGGGCTTAAACCCTAAGGATGGAGCATATGACTCTGGCGTAAGTCCCATCCTCTAAGCCATGTTGATTACTTCCATGCTAGTGTATGACCTAAGCTGGACATAGAATAAGTATCAGGCATTTTCTTGGGATTTAAATCTGTAAGTGTATAGGTGTAGCAAGCTTCTGGTAATTACCTAGCAACAAAGAGGGAATAAACTATTTCAAGCAAGATTAAGAGATAATCTTAATTAAGAATGTTGTACACTAAGGACATATCTGGGACCTCACTGTCCAGATGGACCTAAAGCTAACCTACCTCTAGAACCTCCAGTTATATAACACAAGCCAATTCAAGTTAGGTCTTTTGTACCTGGAAACCAATGAAATAACTAATATGAGACATTTATTCAGTAACTGTTAAATAACCCATCATCAGAATGTATTTTCCATTCAACACCATTTCAACAGGGTTGAAGGAGTATACTCAACCATCTCCTCCGGTCTAATGTGACTCAATATTTATTTTTTCAATTTTTGCTTCTTATCTCAGCCTAAAAGCTATAGTCCACTAAAATTTCCCTGACATAATGCTACAGAACACACAAAAGGGTAGAAAAGACACTTATGTCCCTCTGTTCTTCTATCAACCCCGTGCAGAAGGGGTCTGTGTTCATCATTTAGTTTGACTTTGCGATGTAGTATTTTCTACAATCTCCTCCAATCCACTTAATTGTAAATCAGGATATTCAGTAAGGCTCAAAAAAAGATCAAAGATAAAAGAAGGAAAAAGAGAAAGCTTCATGTCCAGATCATGTTCCTTATCTTGAAAACAACTTGAATTCCTTTCAGGTATTTGAAAAAGCAAGAGAAAAATCGATGAGACTGAAGGTCAGAGGAAAGGACTAATCGGACTATTACAGGTTTATCATGTTTTGGGTACAAAGTGACTGTTGCTTACCCTGAGTCCATTATCTGTCTGGGGATGACAGCAAGTACTGTTTTTTTACTTTCAAATTCAGGACTAAGGTGGAGATAATGCTGTTAACATCGTGAGGCAATGTGAAGGGCTTAACGGCACAAGGAACACAGTATTGCTTATGGAATTGTGGAGGGCAGGAAAAATACATGGGTGGAAAGATGCTATAGGATCACAAGAGGGAGATGGAGGGGTTCTACAGAACCATCAGGGAGGTACCAAGCTCTAGATATATTTAACACAAAGCAAAAAAAAAAAAAAAAAAAAAAAAGTTAGGGAAAAAAAAGAAGATGAAGCTTGTAAGAGTAAGGAGGATGAAGAAATGTAGACTGCCTTAAACAGCATATTTTCTGATTTGAATAGATAGCCTCATTTCAATCAGTGATAGAATAAGCCTCAATGAACTGTATGAAATTTCTCTTTATGAATTAACAATGGTCATGCTGAAGCTATTGTAACACTCACACATTTATCCACTCAACAAGCACCTTCTGATCCCATACTATCCATGTATTTGTGGTGGAGACAGAAATTTTTGGAACATGTTAAAAAGAAAGCTACTATCGCGGGCTTCCCTGGTGGCGCAGTGGTTGAGAGTCTGCCTGCCGATGCAGACGACACGGGTTTGTACCCCGGTCCAGGAAGATCCCACATGCCGCGGAGCGGCTGGGCCTGTGGGCCAAGGCTGCTGGGCCTGCGTGTCCGGAGCCTGTGCTCCGCAACGGGAGAGGCCACAACAGTGAGAGGCCCGCGTACCGCAAAAAAAAAAAAAAAAAAAAGAAAGCTACTATCGCATAGAACTTGAAATGCCACTTCAATGACTGTGCGAATTCTAATGATGCCAAGAAACCCACTCTCAGCTAAAGGGTCCTATGTATGATCGATCTAAAATGTGGTCATATATACACTACCAAACGTAAAAGAGATAGCTAGTGGGAAGCAGCCTCATAGCACAGGGAGATCAGCTCAGTGCTTTGTGACCACCTAGAGGGGTGGGATAGGGAGGGTGGGAAGGAGATGCAAGAGGGAGGAGATATGGGGATATATGTATATGCATAGCCGACTGACTACGTTATAAAGCAGAAACTAACACACCATTGTAAAGCAATCATACTCCAATAAAGATGTTAAAAAAATGTGGTCTTTTGAAGTTGCCAGTGAAGCAACAAATAGGTTGTGAATGCCTAGGGTCTGGTGTACCACTCATCGGCAACTTCTAAGACAAAACATTTGCAGGCCCAGAGAAATGTCATAGAATTGCCAAAAGGACATGAAATCCACTACATAAATGGTGAAATATAACTCATCATTGTACTTGTTTCTCGCCAGGCTTAGAAATTGTTAAATTTTCATCCATATAGAAAAGTGAAGAAAATCTGTGAGTGACGTCTTCTACAATGATAGTCCTCTAACATGTCCAAAAAAATGTGTTTCCTTTAAACAATTTAGATCATCATCCGTAGGAAAAAGAAAAAGTGTATACCTCTTATGGCAAACAAGAAAGAAATGAAGAAGGAGGTAAACCCGAAAACATACTAGGGTTTTGACCTGGGAGAGTAATTATTTCAGGAAATTTAGTGTGGAATTGCCTGAGATTTATCTGGGTGTTTGATAACTATTATAGAAGCAGCACTCACACTAATGCAACTGCTTTGTTACATACAAGCTCTTTGCTTCTTTCATTTTCTTCCTTAGTATTTAATTAAAAAAAAAACCCAACTCTGTGTGTTTGTCTAGACAGCCAGATAAAACAGAAAAATAGATAGATACATAAATACATGTGCATAGATATAGGTATAGATACAAATATAGACAGATTAAAATGTCAGCCTATCTCAGAAAATAGGAAGAAGCAGGGGTTGCTTAGGACTAGACCAGAATTTAAAAGGGTAAGTAGCATGTCTACTTGGAGTAAGTAGTGGCAGTAACCAGGAACTGAGTAACCAGGAGCTGAGAACCCTTAGGAGGAGATGCCTCCAAAAAGAAGTAGACTGATAGCTGTCTCTCACTCTTCAAAGTGATTGTGATTTGCCCTCTAGTGTTCAGTTACAAGTTATTTTCCCCAGAGATAAATAACTGCTGCATTATTCTAACATGTCTACAGGTAACCCTTATTCCTCTCTGCACCCACACGCCTGGAAGTCCCCCTTCCAGGGGTGGTCTCAAGGATCTGGGCTTGGTTTAACACAAAAGCCCCCCACATTTAATAACATGGATGTCCACGGTGCTGCCACAGTACTCTTCAGCCTGGACTAGGCCAGGCAATTTTGCCATTGACTTACCTAAGTTGCAAGGCTTAGCTTCTTCTTGAACTAGAATGAAACTTCCAATTCCAAATACATGTTGAAACACTTAAAAACTACAAGACACATGGGTTATGTCTATACGATGTTCACTGTGAAATTCAACTTAACTAAAATTTGAAATTTATCATAATAAAATATTGGGAAAAAATAACAAGATGTTTTTTTTAAAATTAATTCTTATGTCACTCTTTGCCTGGAATGGGGCAAGGAAAATGGCAAATTCTGAGCCACGTCATTAAGAAATGGATATTATAAAACCCCTGCCAAAATGAAATATTTAACATTTTTTATAAAAACTGTGTGCATGATTTATTATGATAATAATTATTATTATTAACTTCCATCTATTAAGCTGTACTATGTGCCAGTCATCTGCATGCATTATCTAATTTAAGTCTGCAATCACTCTACGAAGTAGGTATTGTAACTCTAACCCACTTACAAATGAGCTAGGGGAGGCTTAGGGAGGTTAAAAAAACTTGCCCAGTGTGATCAGACTAACCAGAGGAGCCAGGTTTCAAGCCCATGTCCTATGCCCAATTAGGTACAGCATTATTAAAAAAAATTACTTTCGTATGATGCAGCAAATAGACATTTTTCGTATATAATTGTGAATAAGAGACATTGCGGTAATACCACTGGGACTTGCCAAGTAATGACAGAGAGGTGACTCTACCAAGTATTAGAAACTATGATTGTATTTGAAACCTGCCAACCACTAAATAAACATCAAAGGCAGCTGCAGCAACCAGATGTGTTCTTTGTTTCTTCACCTGCGAGCCTGTTCCCTGCCCAGGAAGAATGGAACAATGTCTGGACTAAAAGGCTATCTTTGTGGCCCATTCACTCATCGGCCTTTGTACAAACACTGCCAGCAGTACATCACTTAGAAAGGAGTGTTGCCGAGATTTCTATAACGGAAACATCAATCAATCAAATGCGGGAGTAAGCCAGCAAACACATTTCACTGAGATCACCAGCCAGCAATCATCACATAGATCATCAGATAATAATGGTTCTTGACAAAAAGAAAAAGAAAACTAGACCAGCTGTGAGCTGCTGACTGAAGGGGCAAGGTCTTTATTTTTGTCCACCTGTTACCTACTGGTATACTAGAATCTTCTCTTGCTTTCGATTCCATTAGTCATATTATAACTGCAACACACAGAATGAATCTTTAAATTCATTACTGAATCAATGGTGTGACTTTTATCCTTTTAGCTTCTTTTGCTAAGGCAGGAATTTTCTTCCTTATTTTTAACTCAATAGACACCTTATTTCATCATTTGAACTGGAATTATTAGCCCTATACCTGTTATCTCCCGAAGTAGTCAAATAAAACTATCCATATGTTTCTAACTTGCATAGTGATAAAAACCCATATGTAGTTGGCAAGCCCCTATAATATACCTAGTACTGTAAGAACTAGCATTTCTTGAGAATTTTCTATCTGTCAGGCACTATTCAAAACAACTTATTTAACATATATTCACAGAGTGGTTAAGTAATCTGCCCATGATCACACAGAAAGTGGTGGACCTAAAATGTGAATCTAGGCAACAGTGCTCCTGATCCTACCCTCTGAACACATTAATGAGTGATAACATAGTGACAGTTGTAATTTTTAAATATCACCATATGTCAAACATGTATTCAGCCATTTAATAACTGTTAAAATTTGTTAACAATTTTGAAAGCATGAGTAGAACCCTTTTAATACTAAGACAATACCAATACTGATGTTTGAAAGAAATTATTTATTCAGGTCTAAGCTTCGTACTTGAAAAAGTCACCCTATGACCAAATGAGCCTTTTGAGAAATAGAAGAGAGGAAGGAATAAGAGATTTCACATTAGTCATTGTCCTCTTCAGAATGACAGAAAAACTTGAATTTCATTACAATGGAGAATTACCTGCTGCCAATTGCAAATGCCTCAATTACTGAGCAATTCTTGGTGAGATAGACATACTCAAAAATTTCTCCATGGGCATCTAATCCTGATCAACAGTAATGACATCTCTAATTGCTCCCCAAATGTCCTACACCAAGTAGAAACAGGGAAAATATCAGGAAGCACCTTTTTGTGCCCAAAGCATAATTTCTTGCATTGATGGCAGCAGGGGCAGCAAAACAGTCACTGCCAGTTGCTTCTGGTCCAGAACTCAGGATTATTTCATTTACAAGGGTCACAAACCCAACTCAGACTATCTAACCAAAAAACAAAACTATTGAGTCATATAACTAAAGATTCTAGAACCATCTGAGTTTAGGCAACACTAGATCCAGATACAAAAAAAACCCATGTCATTAGAAATCTCCCTCAGCCCTACTTCTTATCTGCGTTAGCTTTATTTTCAGAACATTCTTGATGGAATCAAGAAAAAACATCACTTCCGGTAAAATAATATTTTGACCAAAAGAAGGCAGAGATGCAGGTCAGGATGTAAGAGCAGATGAGAGTGTGCCACGATTTCTTGATCAGTAACAGTCTTATTTTGAGGGATCAGTGGTTATCAGACTTGGAGACTCTTCCCAACAAGCTGGGTGTTATAAATGACTTTTTCTCATCTTACAACTCTCACCTTGGTGTTCTTTATACCATTAGCACTAGTACACATGTGGTCACACAATAAAGAACCTTCATGCCATTCCTGATTCTCACCAAGCCCTTTATTTCTTAAATATTATTCAAATCAATCCATTTATCCCTATTACTGGTCTCTCAGTTGGATAACAACAGTGGTGTTTAATTAGTCTCTGTGACTCATGACTTAACACATTAAACCCATTCTCTATGCGGCTGACAATGAAATCTGTTTAAAACATAAATTCTGCCATGCCACTTCCCTGTTTTAAAATCATCAAGGAAATAAAATAAAATAAAATAAAACAATCAAGGGCTTTCAAATGTTGTCAGAATAATATCCAAGGGCCTTAGCCTACTGTACATGGATAGCATGCACTTCTATAATTTTGCTACACTAAATGATAGCCACTAGCTGCACGTAACAATTTAAATGTAAATTAATTAAAATCAAATAAAATTAAAAATTAATTACTTCAGCTCACTAAACATGTTTCAAGTGCTCAAAAGCCACATGTGGCTAGTGGTTATGTATCTATGTATCAGACAATACAAATATAGAACATTTCCATCATTAGAGAAAGTTCTAATAAAAGATAAAACATTGTTGTTTTGTGGCCTCATATCTGTTCACCACCCAACTGTTTTCTAAAAATAGTGCTGAACCACTGGTAGGATCTGACCAATTCATACACATTCATGTCTCTGTAGCTTTGCTCATTCTACGTCTTCTTGGAATGCTTTTCATGTATCCCTACATAGTAATCAATATATATTCTTGAAGACCCAGCTAAGATGTCACCTTCTTTAGGAAGGAAAACCTGAACTCTGGGGTTCAGCGCTAAGTGCTTCCAAGACACCCTGTGCCTATTTGTACCTTACCCATGCAGTGGTGAAATTAACAGTTTGTACCTGACTTCCCATGTGACAGTAAACCTTGAAGTCAAGAGGTTTGGTTCTTTGTTGTTCTTTCAGCACCAAGCACAATGAGAGGCATGTAGGAAGAAATCTAATACAGTACACATTTGTTAAAATGTAATAAATGGAAATAGTAAAGGCAATCATTTCGATTTGTTAAACAAAATATCCACTTCAATTTTTCAAATTAATGAAATTAATAGATAATCCCTGACCTTTTCTGGCTTGTCTTCTCTGGTCCTGACATAACCTCAGCTCACCTCTAACATCATACTTTGTCCTCAGTTCACTTCCACTTTAGAATTGATTCCCGAATCTACCTACTCAAAATAGGGCACATCTACAGAAGGGGTTGAGGTTCAAGGATGATCTAAAATGAACATCTTTTCCAGGAATAACAAGAAAGAAAGTTTAAGAATTGCTGAAGGCTTCCTTAGAGCGTCATAAATTCTACAGAATAATTTTACCTATGTTAGAGATAATGTCTCCGTTGTGTGAATCTCTGATGGATACAGTATTAACAAAAAGAAAAAAGCAAAAAAAAAGACCCCACACTTCCAGAGATGTAGCCATTTTTCATTTAAAACATGATGAGAAAATAGAAAACCCAGAATTTAAACTTGGAATTTTTTTGTCCCTTTGGTGCTGAGATTTTGCACCTGCCTTAATGCAGATAGGTGCCCTTCCAGGTGGCTGTTTCTCCTTGCTCTTCCCTTCTAGGAGAACCTGGGAAGGAGGTAGTATTCCAAATTGACTTTGCAGAGCTGTTGGATAAGCTTAGGTCAGTTTTACATGATTTGGAACCTAATAACCCAGCAATACAGTTAAACATTTTGCATGTCAGCCTTTAAATTGCATCTAAATCTTTTGTTCTTTGACATTTAGCAACATTCTGTTTCAGTAAAGGTTGTTGCCTTTTTTTTGCAATGACTTTCTGACTTGTCTTTAAAGTTAGCAGTCCAATCAGTCTCCACTGACAGAGAAGAGTGACATATTGACTTTTACAAGAGATGAATCAAAAGGTGACAGAACATGAATAGATGGAACCTTAGCACTGAATTTTCCATATAAATGCAAGTGTCAACTAAAGAAAGAAAAAGGCTCCTCTTTACATAGTCAATGCAGGTGCTCTATCCACATAATATCTGAGTTATTACTGCATAGGCCTGGTGATCCCATGGAATTGTGGGTATTCATTTTTTTAATATAAAATTAATTTTACTCTCAACACTGGCTTATCTTAACTAACAACATAGTTGGAAAAGTTGATTTTTAAAATCTGTCTCCCCATTTCTAATTTTAGCTGTGAAATGAAAAATTATTGAGACCTCAGAAATTTCTAATAAATTGCAAAATATAGACAATTTAAGTTACTTTGTCTTTGGAACTTTCTTTCTTCCTGCTTTTTCTTTGGTGTTCTAACATTCTCACTATATCTCTACTAATTCTTCAGTGCACATACCTCTAGAAAGCATGAGACACTCATCTGGTGTCAAATTCTATTCCATGTTTTACTCTCAGAACACTTTGACTGCTTTAGGCTTTCTCTCAGTCTGCTTTCCATAATCCAGGAGACTTGCATTAATCAATAACTCATTAATATTACTCATAACTTTAATATTAGCAAAATTTATTGGGCATTTATGTATGTCAGTCACTGAGCTCTAGGGTATACCTAAATTATCTCAGATAATTCACAATATAGTTCTATGAAGAAAATATGTTACTGTATTTATCCCCATTATAGAGATAAGAAAACTGGGACAAACAAAGGATATTTAAGCATCATGTCCAAGATCATGCATCTTGCAAAGCCTTCAAGTCCAGGATTGTCTAACACCAAAATTCATGCTTCTGACCAGATTATTCCCATTTATTTTTTGAAACATGAATATATGTTTTCATGTTTTAATATTTAAGAACATAACAACAATGTATATGATGTCAAGCTTATCTTTAGAAAATTGTGTGGTAAAATACCACACAAATATTGGCTAATATAAAACATATTTACTTTTCATTTCATGCCTTTAGTATAGTCATAAATTCTTATACCTATAAAAATATTCATATAACTAATAAATATAAGTATATTACAAGCCAAACATTATATCACAGTAGATAACTTATTTTTATGTTTTCTATTTTTATTTTATTTATTTTTTTATACAGCAGGTTCCTATTAGTCAACCATTTTATACATATCAGTGTATACATGTCAATCCCAATCTCCCAATTCATCACGCCGCCCCTCTACCCCCCATTGCTTTCCCCGCTTGGTGTCCATACGTTTGTTCTCTACATCTGTGTCTCTATTTCTGCCCTGCAAACCGGTTCATCTGTACCATTTTTCTAGGTTCCACATATATGCGTTAATATATGATATTTGTTTTTCTCTTTCGGACTTACTTCACTCTGTAGAGCAGTCTCTAGATTCATCCATGTATCTACAAATGACCCAATTTTGCTCCTTTTTATGGCTGAGTAATATTCCATTGGATATATGTACCACGTCTTCTTTATCCATTCGTCCGTCAATGGGCACTTAGGTTGCTTCCGTGACCTGGCTATTGTAAAAAGCGCAGCAATGACCATTGGGGTATATGTATCTTTTTCAATTATGGTTTTCTATGGGTATCTGCCCAGTAGTGGGATTGCTGGGTCATATGGTAATTCTATTTTTAGTTTTTTAACGAAACTCCATACTGTTCTCCATAGTGGCTATATCAATTTACATTCCTACCAACAGTGCAAGAGGGTTCCCTTTTCTCCACACCCTCTCCAGCATTTGTTGTTTGTAGATTTTCTGATGATGCCCGTTCTAACTCAGGTGAGGTAATACCTCATTGTACTTTTGATTTGCATTTCTGTAATAATTAGTGATGTTGAGCAGCTTTTCATGTGCTTCTTGGTCATCTGTATGTCCTCTTTGGAGAAATATCTATTTAGGTCTTCTGCCCATTTTTGGATTGGGTTATTTTTTTAATATTGAGCTGCATGAGCTGTTTATATATTTTGGAGATTAATCCTTTGTCTGTGGATTTATTTGCAAATATTTTCTCCCACTCTGAGGGTTGTCTTTTCATCTTGTTTGTAGTTTCCTTTGCTTTGAAAAAGATTTTAAGTTTCATTAGGTCCCATTTGTTTATTTTTGTTCTTGTTTCCATTACTCTAGGAGGTGGATCAAAAAAAGATCTTGCTGTGATTTATGTCAAAGAGTGTTCTTCCTATGTTTTCCTCTAAGAGTTTTAGAGTGTCCGGCCTTACATTTAGATATCTAATCCATTTTGAGTTTATTTTTGTGTATGGTGTTAGGAAGTGTTCTAATTTCATTCATTTACATGTAGCTGTCCAGTTTTCCCAGCACCACTTATTGAAGAGACTCTCTTTTCTCCATTGTATATCCTTGCCTCCTTTGTCAAAGATTAGTTGACCATAGGTGTGTGGGTTTATCTCTGGGCTTTCTATCCTGTTCCATTGATCTATATTTCTGTGTTTGCGCCAGTACCATATTGTCTTGATTACTGTAGCTTTGTAGTATAGTCTGAATTCAGGGAGTCTGATTCCTCTAGCTCCGTTTTTTTCCCTCAAGACGGCTTTGGCTATTCAGGGTCTTTTGTGTCTCCGTATAAATTTTAAGAATTTTTGTTCTAGTTCTGTAAAAAATGCCATTGGCAATTTGATAGGGATTGCATTGAATCTGTAGATTGCTTTGGGTAGTAGAGTCATTTTCACAATATTGATTCTTCCAATCCAAGAACATGGAATATCTCTCCATCTGTTGTATCATCTTTAATTACTTTCAACAGTGGTTTATAGTTTTCTGCATACAGGTCTTTTGTCTCCCTAGGCAGGTTTATTCCTGGTTTATTCTTTTTTTTGCAATGGTAAATGGGAGCGTTTCCTTAATTTCTCTTTCAGATTTTTCATCATTAGTGTGTAGGAATGCAAGAGATTTCTGTGCATTAATTTTGTACTCTGCAACTTTACCAAATTCATTGATTAGCTCTAGTAGTTTTCTGGTAGCATCTTTAGGATTCTCTATGTATAGTATCAAGTCATCTGCAAAGAGTGACAGTTTTACTTTTTCTTTTCCAATTTCTATTCACTTTATTTCTTTTTCTTCTCTGATTGCTGTGGCTAGGACTTCCAAAGTTATGTTGAATAACAGTGGCAAGAGTGGACATCCTTGTCTTGTTCCTGATCTTAGAGGAAATGGTTCCAGTTTTTCACCATTGAGAATGATGTTTGCTGTGGGTTTGTCATATATGGCCTTTATTATGTTGAGGTAGGTTCCCTCTATGCCCACTTTCTGGAGAGTTTTTATCATAAATTGGTGTTGAATTTTGTCAAAAGCTTGTTCTGCATCTATTCATATTTTCTATTTCTTCCTGTTTCAGTCTTGAAAGGTTACACCTTTCTAAGAATTTCTCCATTTCTTCCAGGCTGTCCATTTTATTGGCATAGAGTTGTTTGTTGTAATCTCTTATAATCCTTTGTATTTCTGCACTATCTGTTGTAACCTCTCCTTTTTCATTTCTAATTTTATTGATTTGAGTCCTCTCCCTCTTTTTCTTCATCAGTCTTACTAATGGTTTATCAATTTTGTTTATCTTCTCAAAGAGGCATCTTTTAGTTTTATTGATCTTTGCTGTTGTTTTGTTTCTATTTCATTTATTTCTGCTCTGATTTTTATGATTTCTTTCCTTCTGCTAACTTTGGGTTTTGTTTGTTCTTCTTTCTCTAGTTCCTTTAGGTGTAACATTAGATTGTTTATTTGAGATTTTTCTTGTTTCTTGAGGTAGGCTTGTATAGCTATAAACTTCCCTCTTAGAACTACTTTTGCTGCATCCCATAGGTCTTGGATCATCGTGTTTTCATTGCCATTTGTCTCTAGGTATTTTTTAATTTCCTCTTTGATTTCTTTGGTGATCTCCTGGTTATTTAGTAATGTATTGTTCACCCTCCATGTGTTTGTGTTTTTTACATTTTTTTTCCTGTAACTGATTTCTAATCTCACAGCGTTGTCATCAGAAAAGATGTCTGATATGATTTCAATTTTCTTAAATTTACTGAGGCTTGATTTGTGACCCAATATGTGATCTATTCTGGAGAATGTTCTGTGCGCACTTGAGAAGAAAGTGTATCTGCTGTTTTTGGATGGAATGTGCTATAAATATCAATTAAATCTCTCTGGTCTATGTGTCATTTTAAGCTTGTGTTTCCTTATTAATTTTCTGTTTGGATGATCCGTGCATTGGTGTAAGTGAGGTGTTAAAGTCCCTCACTATTATTGTGTTACTGTCAATTTCCTCTTTTACAGCTGTTAACAGTTGTCTTATGTATTGAGGTGCTCCTATGTTGGGTACATATATATTTATAATTGTTATATCTTCTTCTTGGATTGATCCCTTGATCATTATGTAGTGTCCTTCCCTGTCTCTTGTAACATTCTTTATTTTAAAGTCTATTTCATCTGATATTAGTATTGCTACTCCAGCTTTCTTTTGATTTCCATTTGCATGGAATATCTTTTTCCATTCCCTCACTTTCAGTCTGAATGTGTCCCTAGGTCTGAAGTGGGTCTCTTGTAGACAGCATATACATGGGTCTTGTTTTTGTATCCATTCAGCAAGCCTGTGTCTTTTGGTTGGAGCATTTAATCCATTCACGTTTAAGGTAATTATCTATATGTATTTCCTATGACCATTTTCTTAATTGTTTTGGGTTTGCTTTTGTAGGTCCTTTTCTTCTTTCATGTTTCCCACTTAGAGAATTTCCTTTAACATTTGTTGTAGAGCTAGTTTGGTGGTGCTGAATTCTCTTAGCTTTTGCTTGTCTGTAAAGCTTTTGGTTTCTCCGTAGAATCTCAATGAGATCCTTGCCAGGTAGAGTAATCTTGGTTGTAGGTTCTTCCCTTTCATCACTTTAAGTATATCATGCCACTCCCTTCTGGCTTGTAGAGCTTCTGTTGAGAAATCAGCTGTTAACCTTATGGGAGTTCCCTTGCATGTTATTTGTCGTTTTTCCCTTGCTGCTTTCAATAATTTTTCTTTGTCTTTAATTTTTGCCCATTTGATTACTATGTGTCATGGCGTGCTTCTCCTTGGGTTTATCCTGTATGGGTCTCTCTGCACTTCCTGGACTTGGGTGTTTCCCATGTTAGGGAAGTTTTCGACTATAATCTCTTCAAATATTTTCTCAGGTGCTTTCTCTCTCTCTTCTCCTTCTGGGACCCCTATGTTGCGCATGTTGTTGTGTTTAATGTTGTCCCAGAGGTCTCTTAGGCTGTCTTCATTTCTTTTCATTCTTTTTCTTTATTCTGTTCTGCAGTAGTGAATTCCACCATTCTGTCTTCCAGGTTACTTATCCATTCTTCTGCCTCAGTTATTCTGTTATTGATTCCTTCTAGTGTATTTTTCATTTCAGTTACTGTGCTGTTCATCTCTGTTTGTTTGCTCCTTAATTCTTCTAGATCTTTGTTAAACATTTCTTGCATCTTCTCGATCTTTGCCTCCATTCTTTTTCCGACGTCCTGGATCATCTTCAATGTCATTATTCTGAATTCTTTTTCTGCAAGGTTGCCTATCTCCACGTCATTTAGTTGTTCTTCTGGGGTTTTATCTTGTTCCTTCATCTGGTACATAACCCTCTGCCTTTTCATTTTGTCTACCTTTCTGTGAATGTGGTTTTTGTTCCATAGGCTGCAGGATTGTAGTTCTTCTTGCTTCTGCTATCTGTCCTGTGTGGATGAGGCTATCTAAGAGGCTTGTGCATGTTTCCTGATGGGAGGGACTGGTGGTGGGTAGAGCTGGCTGTTGCTTTGGTGGGCAGAGCTCAGTTGATAACTTTTTCTTAAGATTGTCAATGGCTCAGTGAAAAGGAAGGAGCAAGTGTGATACCAAGGAGTTTAAATTAATGAGTTATCAATATACTGAGAAGTTATATTGCTGCCACAGATAGAGGACTGCTGTATGATAGGTTCTTTATAAACCACTGAATTATTGATTGATTGATTGACTGATTGGCTGCATCGGGTCTTTGTTGCTGTGCACGAGCTTTCTCTAACTTTGGCAAGCAGGTCTACTCTTCGTTGAGGTGTGCAGCCTTCTCACTGTGGTGGCTTCTCTTGTTGCAGAGCGTGGGCTCTAGGCATGAGGGCTTCAGTAGTTGTGTCAGGTGGTCTCAGTAGTTGTGGCGTATGGGCTTAGTTGCTCCGCGGCATGTGGGATCTTCCCGGACCAAGGATAGAACCTGTGTCCCCTGCAGTGACAAGAGGATTCTTAACCACTGCACCACCAGGAAGTCCAAAATCATTATTTCTAACAGTACATTTTCAGATATTACACACAATGAAAATGTCTTCATTTATGGTCACTAAAGAAAACTCATTCAAAAGGACTGCAATCTATATATGTACTTTGTGACAAGCAAAAGTACAAAAAGGATGGGAAAAGGAGAAAACAATGGATAAGAAATGTAAATACATTTGTGAAAGAAAGAAAATAAATGGAAGAGTGGCAACAGAATTAGCAAGGTGGAATACTTAAGAACGCAAAGCCTACAGGATATTGAGGTAAGACTTGGTGCTAAAAAAGGGGAGAATTAGTTTTAGGAGTGTTCACAAGGAAGGGACCATGTGATCCTCACCTCACACTGTGCAGCAAGGTGACGATGACCCATCCTATCTCCATGAAGCAGGAGACAGGAGGTATAATTTCCAGAGATACTAAAAGAGATTTCTGGTCTGGGGACACCATGTACAGTAGAAGTCCAGAGTGAAGGATGGTTCAAAAAAGGGAGGAAGGCAGATTACAGAAGAATCTCAATGCCAAGCCATAGAACCTTGTTCCTAGGACACCAGAGAAAGGTTTTCAGAACCACTTCCATCAGCCCTCCTATAGATACAATCATCCAAGTGACTGAAAATTAGAAAATATTTCTCTGGAAGAACTGCATAGCCTTAGAGAAACAACCTTTCTGTGTTGTCATTGGGGATGCAGCTGATCATGCAATAATTCAATTGTGAAGGCTAACAAACAAGAAACCCACCTATGCATATTAACTTCCAACCTTTTAAACATGTTTTCATTTTTAAATTACACACAGGCATACAATAATGACCAGGTGATGGAAGCCTCTAATTATAAAAAATAGAGATAAGGACAAACTACCAACAAAGGGAAGGCAAAAAAGAAACATAATTACGTGAAATTAAAAGTTTACAGAAACTAAAATTAACATCCTTAACTACAAGAGAGTGAGACAGAGAAAGATAGATTGAGAGAAAGGGAACAAAAGATAACTCATAAATACTGGATAATCAAGTAAAAATTAAGGAGAAACGTTGAATACTAGTATAATATTGTGGTTGAGGAATGTCCTAGTAAGTAGAGTAAAAAGATCAATAAATGAAAGATAGTGGAACAATATGAGGAAGTTGAAAGATGAGTTCAAGAACTGCAACATTTGAGGGATAGTAATCATAGTAAAGGAAATTATATGTTTTTTTTTTTTTTTTTTTTTAAATTTATTTTTCTTTTTTTCTTTTTGCGGTATGCGGGCCTCTCACTGTTGTGGCCTCCCCCGTTGCGGAGCACAGGCTCCGGATGCGCAGGCCCAGCGGCCATGGCTCACGGGCCCAGCCGCTCCGCGGCATATGGGATCCTCCCAGACCGGGGCACGAACCCGTATCCCCTGCATCGGCAGGCGGACTCTCAACCACTGCGCCACCAGGGAGGCCCTATATGTATTTTAAAAGTGGAAATGTTCCAGACATGAAGGAATGATTGGATTAACCAAAGATTAGCCCATTCCATGAAATTTCAGAAATCCAGGGATAAAGGAAAGATTCTAAATATTTTATGCTATGGTCTGAATTGTGTCTCCTCAAAGTTTATCTGCTAAATTCCTAACCCCCATTGTAACATCTTTGGAGTAAGGCAATGATTAAGATTAAATGAGGTCTTAAAAGTGGGATTCTGGGGCCTCCCTGGTGGCGCAGTGGTTGAGAGTCCGCCTGCTGATGCAGGGGATGCGGGTTCGTGCCCCGGTCTGGGAGGATCCCATATGCCGCGGAGCGGCTGGGCCCGTGAGCCATGGCCGCTGGGCCTGCGCGTCTGGAGCCTGTGCTCCGCAACGGGAGAGGCCACAACAGTGAGAGGCCCGCATACCGCAAAAAAAGAAAAAAAAAAAAAAGTGGGATTCTGATCTAATGAGATTAGAATCCTCATGGGAAGAGTCTTCAGAAAGCGATATCTCTCTCTCTCTCTCTTTCTCTCCCTCCCTCCCTGTTATGTTATGTGACGGCACAGCAAGAAGGGCTGTCTGTAAGCCAGAAAGAGCATTCTCACCAAAAACTGAATTGGCTGAAACCCTGATCTTAGACTTTCCAGTTTCCAGAACTGTAAGAAATACATTTCTGTTGTTTAAGCCACTCATTCAGTCTACAGTATTTTGTTTTGGCAGCCCAGCTAGTTTAATACACTTTCGTGGGGGAAAAGTCATATACATCAGCTTAGGACCAGACTAGCATATGACTTTCCAACAGTAACAGTGGATACTACAATACAGTAGATCAACATCCTCAAATTTTTAGAGATAAACGACTTTGAATCTAGAATCACAACCAGCTAAATTATTAATTGTTAAAATACATTATATACATTTTGCAGAAATGCAAGGAGAAGAAACCAGGAAAATCTCATACTCCAAGTTCCCCTTTTAGAAAACAAGTGCAAAGTGAGTGTTAGGGAAAAAAAATAAATAAATAAACCAACAGAGGGAAGGACATGCAAGAATGCAGGAAACTTGTAATCCATTATCAGAGAACAACAAAGAGAATTCCCAAAGTAACAGTGCAAAATTTGCCCCAGTGTGAAAACTGTTCAAACTGGAGCATCTCTCAGTGGATTTTCAAGAAAAAAATCTCCAAAAAAGAAATAAAAATAATGAAAACATTATTAGATTAGTTTGAATATCTGGAAATAATTATTTATAATCATGTAACATATCTGTTAGAGAATCTGAGGAGAAATCAACACAATACATATTACACTAAGCAAGTTAAAAAAATCACCTAAAAAAGAGGTGATTATTTACTCCAGGCTAAAAAAAAAGATATCAAATAGAAAATAAACATAATAATAGGTCACTTCTTCATCCAACAGTGAATGGTAATTTTATAGATACAAAAATGCACTAACTGTTCTGTAGACAATTGTAATAACTGGGAAGAATGAGGAGAAAAAGTGAACAGGTTGGTTTAAAAGTGATAAACCTCTGCCTAGGAAGTAGAAGGTAAATGCATGGTATTTAAGATGGATAAATCAATAAATAACAGAATGAACATTTTATTAAGATGTTCATTATTTTAAAATGTGGAGATAGGGACTTCCCTGGCGGCACACTGGTTAAGAATCCTCCTGCCAATGCAGGGGACACGGGTTCGAGCCCTGGTCCGGGAAGATCCCACATGCTGCGGAGCAACTAAGCCTGTGTGCCACAAGTACTGGGCCTGCGCTCTAGAGCCCGTGTGCCACAACTACTGAAGCCCGCACGCCTACAGCCCGTGCTCTGCAACAAGAGAAGCCACCGCAAGGAGAAGCCTGCGTACTGCAAGGAAGAGTAGCCCCTGCGCGCCACAACTTGACAAGGGCTACGCACAGCAACAAAGACCCAATGCAGCCAAAAATAAAGTTAAAAATAATTTAAAAAATAAATGTTTAAAAAGAAAATGTGGAGATAAACATATACATAGACATTTATTAAAATAAGCGAATGAAAAGTATAAGCTATTCACGTCTGAGGAAAGACTCACGTGAAGGAAAGATTGGGCAGGGAACACTTGTTTTTTGTTTTTGTTTTATTTTTACCATTAAAAATCTTTCAGAACATTGCTTTTTAAAAAAGTACATGTATGCCTTAGTTTCATGACAAAAATTTTAATTAGAAAAATGACTCTGTAAGAGGAAACTAGTGGAAGGCTGTGTTAGAAACTATTAGTATTTACAAATATTTGCTTCTACTCCCTGTCCTATTGGCTACAAATTTGAGCATGTGACTTGCTTTGACCAATGAATATTTCAGAACCAACAAATGGATCCATTCTGTCTTTCCCCTCTATCACGACATGTAACATTGTGTCCAGACTGAGCTTATTTCATTAGCTTGGGTCCCAGAGTGAGCAGATGTGTAGCAAGTAATTGACTTCTGTCATTTTAGGTTTAGTGTTTTGTTGCCATAGGAAAAACTACTCTATGCTGACCAGTGTAGAGATGAAATAGAAATTCATCATGTATCAACCAAAGCACTGACTGGGGTATTTTGTGAAGGTAAGCAAGTCATTAATTAATAGTTGAGAATTTATATCATATAATGTTATATTCTTTCTAGACATTATAATATTTCCATTTCTGGTATAAGGTATACCACTTGTCTCCCTATTTGTAACAAATTCACACCACTGTCACATAAAGACATTATCTGAAGAAGCAAGTTTTAAATTGAATTAGGTACTTTCTTTTCAGGCCCTATGAGAGATTTATGATCCTAATACCTGAACATCTCCAATCATTTCTCAAGTTTCCTCAGATTTTCAGTTAATTGCTTAACTTTTCACTGTATCACACAGTATTCCCTTTTGGATAGTGACAGAATGATTCCTATCTCCTTTTTTATACTTTATTTTACACCTTCATTAAGAAACTTAAACTTACTGTCCAGCTTATCAATTCAATTATTACTTAATTAACTATAGTTTCCAGTTTGAAAGAGATGATATTTTGACATTTGAAGTGCTCCCAACTAACTTTTAAGTTTGCTTAAGGTAGAGAATATAAATTTTAATTCCTGTTTTGGGTCTTGCAGTTTCAAACACAATTGGTGGGCACAAAATAAGCACTTAATAAATATTTGCTTAATAGATTATGCCTAAGTCCCCACTAAGCACATGGGAATTTGTATTTATTTACCCATAAAATGCCATTTCTAACTTGTGTATTACCTATCTTGTGAATTATTCCTAGGCTATTTCACCCTTCTTCCCAGCATGAATCTGAGTCATTTGACTTCACCATCATGTGATGTGACCTGGGAATGAAACTAGTTTTAACACCAGCCCATAAAAAACATAAATATGAAAGTAAAAAAATCCCAAGGCTAAATGTCAATGACTTCTTCTTTTCTAGGTTCATGCATTATCTCAGCCCCATTTCCCTTTATTAATTTACAGATTGTAAAATTATAGCATGAAAAGGAGAAAGGGAGAGTATTTAATCCAGCACCTCATTTTGTGGATGAGGTGACATGACTTGTCTGGAGTCACATAACCTAATAATGGTAGCAGAAGTACCAGTACCAGTATCATTAGACTCCATTACATGAATATTCCACCTTGAGAGTACAGTCTCTTGAGAGTTGGATGTCATTTTTCTTATTGACATTTCTTGCATGTCATGGCCCAGCCTAATGTTTATCATGAAACATATGATCTCATGTTTGTTGGGTTTACCTAATATAATGTTTAATTTTAGGAAAATTTATCTGTAGTAATTTAGCAAGATAGCTGAATGTTCATGTATATATGAAATGCTGGATACTGGGCAGCAAATCAAATTTTATTTCTAAATCTAGTTCTACCAAATTTTCCTTATATTTCTCCTTCTTATTTTCTATAAGAACAGACTAAAACAAGAAGGTATAATATCCTGATCAATATCACTTGTTCAGGAGGATGGGGGACCCCTAGAATCATTCAAACCAGCAATTGGGATGAGATAGTCTGTATTATTAAATTAATTTTAAGACATTAATTAAGGTATTTGAATATTTAAATTTCATGGTAACATGTCCAAAGGTGATAAACTATTGAACTTTATTAGCTAATTGTTTGATGTAGTATTTATGGAATGCTGTTACTTATCCAGAAATTCAGTATTCACTGCATTTATTTTTCCTTACCTACTGTTGGTTTTTAATGAATCTTACATCCTATTGTTAGACTTGCTCATGTTTGAAAAAGGGTAGGAGTAGGAGCTACCTTTTTATTCCTTTAATTAGTCTCTTTCCTGAGGTTCATTAGCTGGCAATTCTTTCCTGTTAGATCAATGGCAAAACAATAATCTGTAGCTATTTTGCCTTGAGCAATAATCTGAACATCCCTCTTGGAAATGATCTATTGTGCCCACTGGAACATTTGAGCAGTAGTTTTAATTGCGTTTTCATCAGATTCTGGTGTTGCTGAGCCCTGTTTTGATGGCCAAGACAGTACAGAAACAATTTAGCATATGTGACATTGCAGTCTGTGAAACTGGTAAAAGACTGCACGTTAGTTTCAATGCTCTTTCCATACAGGTTTAATAATCAGAAAAAGAATGTTAACTCTTTAATAATTGAACATGTGTTTAATATTTAAACAGCCAGATCCTTCCAGTTGTTAAGCTAATATTAAAGTAGGATGGAAGCAGGCTACTTACTGGCAACTGTCCATCTTACAAATGTCTTTTGAAGTTCAGTGAGGTGATGGTATAGACTGCCAGGCTCAGGTTGGAGGGTGTTACTTCTAATAACGAGAACCAAAGACAATGCAGAAACTTTCTTTTTGTAATTATAGTCATGTAATAAAACCTATATGTGTTAAAACTATAGTATAACTCATGACTTTTTTAATCTCACATTTTATGTTTTTTCATTCTTTATAACTATTGAATGCAGGAATAATTTTCCTGAAAATGAAAAAGAAAATAGGCAATGTTTACAGCAGATTATGTGGTGGGAATTATTTCACTTGTAATTTATGTTCAAAATACAAGGAGGATCAGCGTTTACTTCAATATTTGTTATCCCGAAGTCTCCCTTTATTGTCCATAGTAATTTAACAATTATATTGAAGGGTGAGGGAAAGGAGTTATACACTGGTGGGCATTGGTAATGCTCATATCCTGTGACTTCACTTTAGTGACCCCAGCCTACCTTCCAAATGACCTCTGGTGCACCAGAGACCCTCAGTTTACTCAGTCACAAGGCATTTTGTAATGTAACAGTTAATTTTACATATTTTATAAAGATATTTGACTACCTATGCTAAAGCCTACTCTTAATTGAATATAAATCATAGGGTTAAAAAATCCTGGGCTTCCCTGGTGGCGCAGTGGTTGAGAGTCTGCCTGCTAATGCAGGGGACACGGGTTCGAGCCCTGGTCTGGGAGGATCCCACATGCCGCGGAGCGACTGGGCCCGTGAGCCACAGCTGCTGAGCCTGCGCGTCTGGAGCCTGTGCTCCGCAACAAGAGAGGCCATGATAGTGAGAGGCCCACGCACCGCGATGAAGAGTGGCCCCCGCTTGCCACAACTAGGGAAAGCCCTCGCACAGAAATGAAGACCCAACACAGCAAAAATAAATAAATTGATTAATAAACTCCTACCCCCAACATCTTAAAAAAAAAAAAATCTTATATTTTTTCCTAAAACATCTGTTCTTGACATTTCTGTTCTAAAGTCTTTTTTTTTTTAAAGACCAAGGTGACTTTCAATTTCATTTTGTTGAATTCAGGCTCTATCTCTTCCACTAATGATTTTAGATGACCATCGTGTAGCTTAAAAGTTCCACATGGACTTCAGTTTTCTTGGTGTAGTTTCTGTTTAGTTTTGCATAAGGAAATTTAAATGACTGTTTTATTCTTGATAGGAATTTCAAGTCAATCTTTGAGAAAATATATATCATTTTAAACTAAAGTAAAGATAGATGCTCCACACTCAGGAAATCTGATTCTGTAAGCTCTGGGTAAGGCACCATTATAATACTTTTATTTTCAAGTCATTCTACTATCTACCATTGTTTGAGAACCACTGTTACAGACTAATTGTTGGAGATGAATTTCGTCTTTATTTTTCTGTTCTCCTAATCATGTGAATAGGAAAGTATAAAATCATAAATCAAGTATTTCATGTAAAGAATGGGACAGTAGAATTGTAAGAACCTTAACCTATCATTTAAGTTAGATAAGACAGATAAGATTTATTATGTGCTAGGGCCATGTGACCCATGACCATTCTCTTCTTACTTCTACCTTTATTTAGGACACAGTGCTCTAAAGACGATAGTGTTGAACTTTGTTTCTTGGTAATCCTTTTTATTTATTTATTTTTTAAAGGCGATAATGACTTTTTTAAAATTTTATTTATTTTTGGCTGCATTTTGGGTCTTCGTTGCTGCGTGCAAGCTTTCCCTAGTTACGGCAAGCAGGGGCTACTCTTTGTTGTGATGTGCAGGCTTCTCATTGCAGTGGCTTCTCTTGTTGTGGAGCATGGGCTCTAGGGGTGCAGGCTTCAGTAGATGTGGCACATGGGCTCAGTAGTTGTGACTCACAGGCTCTAGAGCACAGGCTCAGTAGTTGTGGCGCGCAGGCTTAGTTGCTCTGTATCATGTGGGATCTTCCCAGACCAGGGATCGAACCCATGTCCCCTGCATTGACAAGTGGATTCTTAATCACTGTGCCACCAGGGAAGTCCCTTGGTAATCCTTTTCAACACTGCAGTATTTTAGGACTGCCTTATCAGGAAAGGCTTTCTTATAGTTTTTCCAAATCACTTGTCATGATATATGCCCCTTACTACCTTTGCCATCATTGGAGTAGGGGAAAAGCTATTCTTCACTCCTGGATTTTATTTTTATGAAGTTACATCTCAAACTTCCCTCCTAGAGAAGACATACAATTTATTTGAGGACAAAAGAATCCATAACTGGGCCTCCCTGGTGGCGCAGTGGTTGAGAGTCCGCCTGCCGATGCAGGGGATACGGGTTCGTGCCCCGGTCTGGGAGGATCCCATATGCCGTGGAGCAGCTGGGCCCGTGAGCCATGGCCGCTGGGCCTGCGCATCCGGAGCCTGTGCTCCACAACGGGAGAGGCCACAACAGTGAGAGGCCCGCATACCGCAAAAAAAAAAAAAAAAAAAAAAAAAGAATCCATAACTGAGATTTAATTTTTTCTGCAAACCTGAAAATATATTTATGCTTTGGTACTGCTCTTAGGTAATCGGAATGAAAATTCCTAGCAAAAGATCATCATTTAAGTGGCTGTAGGAGAAAAATACTTCATGTCTGTGCAAACAGTAGTAAGTAGCATTTGATAAAATACATTTTCACCTTTCTAAGCTATTTTTCCCCCCTGTTATGTGCTTAAAATAGCAAACCATTGGTGTTCATTTTTTTCAACTTACCAAGTGATCCTGAAGGTCCACAACTTATGAATATTCCTCCTTTCTTCTGGTGCATGAATTTGAATCCTGGGTGCTCCGGCGTGGGTAAGTGCAGAGTGAGTCACTTAGAAGGTGACTAGTCAGCACAAGGAACAAGCCCACGTGAAGACATAATTTCAAACATGTATTTGCTTCTTCTTTGCATTTTTAATATGGGTCTTCTCTGAATTCATTCTGGATTATCCATTGCCTAAGTGGAAAGAGAGGATGGTAAGAGCACAAATGAAAAAGAAAGATTCAGTGTTTAGCTTCTGAGTTCCAAAATAGGCCTTTCAAGCTCATTTTGAGGACAATCTTTGCACAAAAGCTTTTAATTTGCCAAACCCTGGCTCTCTGAAAAGAATGAACGAATATATATCTATATTGATATACACTGGAGTTTCTTCTATAATGAGAGAAAACTCGTGTTCTACAAAATCACATACTAAAATAACTGTATATTTTTAGAAAATAACTGAAGGCAGAGCACTAAAACCTATGTAACTTTGTAGCCAAAGTACTAATAAAAACAATAATAATCTTAATATAAATATTATCAGAGTTAAATCTCAACTGGCCTTGACACCTAAGGTGAGAATCCATCAGTTTTTTTCCAAGGTTCATGCCTCTTTCCCCAAGATAAACTTACTTAGAGGGATGTACTCCCAATTGAGACAGTTTTATCAAAATTAAAAATGTCACAGTGTGGACTTCCACCTCAGTTTTTTCTAAACACACAGGAAATATCTTTGCAGATTCATTTGCATTTGCAGTTTTAGCAGAGACATTTATGGAAAGCTTAGCAGTTCTTAAAGCCACTAAACCAGCTAGTATTTGCACTAATAGAAAGCACTTATGTAGTATTTCCTACTTCCTGAAGGCTTCTCTTTTAATTCTAGGAAAGCATGTCCCAGACGGCTTCAAAATATTGGCATGTTGGGAAAATCAAGCACAGACTAATGCAACTTCCACATTTTATTAGTATTTTTCTGCTACACGCGAATTGTATGTGATCTAGTTTAGTTTACATTATAGAAATACACATTGTAACAGAAAAGGACACACAAACACACATACATATAAATATATACACACAACCCTCCACATACATTATACATATATGTAAGTCACGTATGCATTGCGAGAAGCAGATGCCTCACTGAAGAGATTTAGTGGAAGAAACATCTGTGTTGGAGAAAGGGAGAAAGCATAGGAGGAGGCAAAATCTTCAGACCACAAGGCAGGTATGAATCCTATGAAAGGAGAACGTCGAGGAAGGATTGGGTAGGAAGAGCCTCAGACCAGAGCTCGGGTCTGAAAAATTTTCTGCCAGAACAATGGGGAGTCCTTAAGCAAGTTGCCTGTTAGCAGAATCCTTCACTGAGTAGGAATACAACTGGCACTAGAAGCCCACCCTCCTTTGTCACTGTGGGGAGGCAACCCTTGGTACGCGAGGCTTCCGAGTTCTCTGGATTGGCAGCTTGAGACTCTCAGTCAGCTGCTCCCCACAGCAAGTTCTCTTCAAAGAGATCTGAGTAGCACAACTCCATGGCTTCCTCAACACTTACATACTCTCTGTCCCTCAGCCTCCCACACTTTTTATCCAGATTGGAAAACTCTGATATAGCAGGACACAAAGGTTACCCATAACCACTACACTGAAAAGCAGATAGAAGAAAACATTTCTTGTTGGACAAAGTACAAGAAGGAACATGAAGAGGATGCTTTTAAAACCTCCTTGGATTCAGAAAAACTGAGTTGAAACCACCCAATTTTTGCTCAAGAGAGCAACTGATTTCACAGCTGGTGTCAGGGATGACAGCAGGACCTGAGCCTTGCTACAAAAACCCATCCATCATGATTTTAATGGATTCTACACATTGCCCCCAAGAGAGGAGCTACACTCTCCTGGCTTCTGAGAAGAGAATCCCTGCAACAGCAGCTTGAATTTTGATCTTTTAGTAGAAATGCTGCCCCCATACTGTCTTTACAAAGTCTACCAACAGCTAATTAGGCAGCCTTCTTACTCAAATGGCCCAGGAGACTTGCTATGGTGGGCTTTAGACTCATGGGTCTCGTGGGGTTGGGAGGAGCATTGGTATGGAAGGAAAACACCCCCCACCAAATAAACTCTTTACGTTGGTGCAACTGAACAAGAATACCTTGACATTCTTCTCTGTAACCCTCTGTTTCTTCTCAGAGTTGGCCACGAATTGAAGTGGCAGAGGGGGCTTTCGGCCCCATCGAATGGGACACACACACCTGAGCTGACCCATTACACTCATTTATGTTACCTGTCTTGTCCTTCTAGACATCTGTGTCTATGAAATAATCAAAAAGTATGTAATCCTGGGCCTCCCTGGTGGCGCAAGTGGTTGAGAGTCCGCCTGCCGATGCGGGGGATGCGGGTTCGTGCCCCGGTCTGGGAGGATCCCATGTGCCGCGGAGCGGCTGGGCCCGTGAGCCGTGGCCGCTGGGCCTGCGCGTCCGGAGCCTGTGCTCCGCAACGGGGGAGGCCACAGCAGTGAGAGGCCCGCATACCGCAAAAAAAAAAAAAAAAAAAAAAAAAAAAAAAAAGTATGTAATCCAAATGGAGCTGCATTTTTCTTTCCTTTTTCCATAAGTTTGTCCTTTATAATTATATTTGGATTGAGTTAAATATTAAAGATCACATTCCCAGAGCACACATCCTTGAAAAAACTGATCACAGACATGCTGTTTAGTGGGACTAGACTAATATTTAAATTTTCTGCACAATGAAGATAACTTACACATATCTAATTGAGAATTTGTGGAATTTGACATCCTAAAAAAAGTTCTTAGTTTAGTGGATGAATAAAAACCTAATATGCTATTAAAATTTTTTTCTACCTTATTTTGGTATTATACAAAGAGAAGCAAACCTAAAAACTACCTTGTTTTCAGAAAGAGAAGGTTGATATTTGTTGTATATGTTGTTGTTGTCATCAATAACCAATGAAGGGGCTTCCCTGGTGGCGCAGTGGTTGGAAGTCCGCCTGCCGATGCAGGGGACACGGGTTCGTGCCCCGGTCCGGGAGGATCCCACATGCCGCGGAGCGGCTGGGCCCGTGAGCCATGGCTGCTTAGCCTGTGCGTCCGGAGCCTGTGCTCCGCAATGGGAGAGGCCACAACAGTGAGAGGCCCACATATCGCCAAAAAAAACAAAAACAATAACCAATGAAAAAACTATGCTGGAAGTTTTAAGACACTGAGATAGCCAAAAGTTAGTTAATACACAACTGCCTTTCCAATCCTCAATTTAATTTTACCTTCATCCCCATTTTAGCATCAAATCCTGGGAATCTTCAGTTCAGACACCTTTGCAGGTGCTACACATAACTAACCTTTCAATAAGATTAACTGCCAGACTGTGACATTTGATGCGTGATAATGCAAGGCTTTGTGAATTTTAAATGAGTCTGCAGATGAAGTGGGATACAAGAAAGCCTTCTTAAAATATAATTTGAGGACCAGCCACTAGCAAACATTAATTGTAGGAACTTTTAAAGATATAAGCATAAAAGAGTTAATTTGTGGAGAAGAGTCAAATATTTGGACATATTTCATGTAAAAGGATTTCTACAGATGGGGTAACTTTAACTGCTGTCATTATTATGCCACACTTCATACTGAACACTTACTGGGGGAGAGAAAATGGTGCAATAATCTTTCTTTACACACTGAAAAAGTAATAGTAACAACAACAGAAGTAGCAAGGACTGATTGAAAAGAGTTTTTCCAGGTACTGTCTTAAGGACTTCATGTATATTAATTCCATCCCCATAATTACCCAATCATCCAGCTTCTTTTGAGTTTTCATTTCAGAGATGAAGAAACTAAAACCCAGAAAGATTAAAAAACTGGATCAAAGGGGTGCAACAGAAAGTCTCATTCAGTCTGTTCCTCTGGTTCCAGGGCTGATCTTTTTAATCCCTGAACAAGGTGTTCCCCAAATTTTCCTGATGTAAGGAAAGAATCTTCCCTACAGATTCTGATTTAGTAATTGCTTGGGAATGCGAATTAGTTCAGGCAACCTGGAAGGCAGTGGCCAACTTTATAGGGCCACATAGCTAAGAAGTTTACCTCCAGAAAGATAATCCTAACACTCACTTCAAATCAGGGCAAAAGATAACCATTTCAATATATAAATACAGAAATCATTTCTGACTGAGGTTTGAGGGATGTTTACTTCATTAGGGACTAGCCAAGTTTATAACAGAAAAAATTTAAGAATATCTTTTCAGATTTACATAATTTTTATTTTCTATTTCTATTCTATATGCCAAGAAATTATAGATGTGTCTCTCAAATATATATTATCTGATAAAATCCTCACATAAGTCCTGGGTTGATGTCTTTTAATTCCCGTTTTATAGGTGAGGAGGAAGGTATATTTGATTAATTTCAAGTAGGAATAAGAAATAATTCACCTGAGTGCTCCCTTGTTTTAATTTATTCAATGTTAAGGAAAAGTCAAACAGTGCACCTCTAGGTGGCAATTTTGAAAATGCATTGTCACAGTCCACTATAATCCATGCTTGGACCTTCCCATATCCAGCTACTCCTACACTATCGACCTCCACTCACCATGCTTAGCAGAGCCTCAACCAACCAGCCAATTAAGAGTCCACTAATAAAATGGACAGGTACTGCCCAATTGTTCCATGCAAAGCAAAAGAAATCTGTGTTTAAAATAAAAAAACAATAACCATAGTTGAGAACTCTGACTCTAAACTAGCACTCTACAGAGAAGGATTAGCAGTCATGTAAAGAATAAAAATTTTTTGGATGTCCCTGGTGGTGCAGTGGATAAGAATCCGCCTGCCAATGCAGGGGACACGGGTTCAAGTCCTGGTCCGGGAAGATCCCACATGCCTCAGAGCAACTAAGCCCATTCACCACAATTACCGAGCCTGCGCTCTAGAGCCCATGAGCCACAACTACTGAGCCCATGTGCCACAACTACTAAAGCAAGTGTGCCTAGAGCCCGTACTTCGCAACAAGGAAAGCCACCTCATTGAGAAGCCTGCACACCGCAACAAACAGTCCTCACTCACCACAACTAGAGAAAGCCTGCACGTAGCAACAAAGACCCAACACAGCCAAAAATAAATAATTTTTTTTAAAAAAGAATAAAAAATTTTGAATTATATTTTATATTTAATAATCAGGACAATGCTCAACATGGAAAAATTGGAAGGTTTGTTTAAGTAGAATATAAAAATGAAAATAATTTATGGGTGAAGATACAAACAGGTAGCCATTGTTTAATACTTAGTATACTTCATTACTTCATGGATAAGATATGTTCTGTGCACAAAAATACATGGGAAATTGTGTTGATATTGTTTAATTTAAATTTTACAAGTGAAGAGAAGGATATATTTGTCATGCAGGTATGGAAAAGAAATCCTTTCACCAATTGGCCCCTTGTTTTAATTTGTGCCAAAGAAGAATGAATATTTTTAATAAAAAATTGATTCACATACCATAAAAGGCACCCTTTGGAAGTGTAAAATTCAGTGAAAATATTTTTAAACACCAAAAGTAACTTGTTTATCAACACCTTTTCATGTTGCTCACTGTGTTCTACTTGTCAGTGCTTTTAAAAAATGCTTTCATACTATTCCATTGATGGTATTCCAATATTTTATTTAGTTAATTCCACTTTTCAAGACATATAGTATGTATCATGTTTTTGCTTTTAGATACAATATTTAAATGAATATCTGTGTAGCATAATCTTTTTTTAAAATAACCATCCTTATTACTTTATTATGCATTCTTATGTATGAATCACTGTCCCAAAGGTTTACACATTTTTAACCTAAGGGGAAAAATGTTATATTCTTAGATTCCATTTTCAGAATTGTCAGAAACTTCTGGCAAAAATGAGAAAATACACATTTATAAAATAGATGAAGTGATGTTAGAAATATGAATTTATGTTGATTATTTTATAATATGTAGAGAATAGGTACCTTGTAATATCCAATAATACTTTAGAGCCCAGAATTTAATAGTAAAGGTTATGTATGGTGTTAGGAAAGTTAGGATGATTCTAAATTTTGGCTCTGCCACTAACTAATTGGCTGATCTTGAGCAAGATCCTTGTTTGACTAAGTTCTACTTTTCTCATGTATAATATGAATAGAAAACAAAGCCATTTCTGGAACATAACAAGCACTCTAAAACTTGTAGGTTTTTTTGGTTAAATCTTAGTAATAATAATCATTAGCATATAGTTAATATTGAAATACATGCTTTCCAAAGATAAAGTTATATTCTGTAAGCCTTCTTTTTATATTATGTTTAACACTAAGGATCTCTTGGAACAAATCCAACCACTATTTTACATTCTTTTTTCATGAGCCAGTTCTCCAAGTGATGAATGCAACTTTTGTGAGTGAACTATTAGGAGTTAATATAGCAAAAAGGAAAGAAAAATTTTAAATATGGCCTGATAACTTTAAGATGCGTGAAAAGACATGCTTTCTAATACAGAAGCAGAAAACCAAACGAAGATAACAGATTGATATGAAAATATTACTGCATGAGATGAAAGGATGATGAATGTAAAAAGAAACACTTGCAAGGAAACCAAAAACATACTAGATGACTTAGAACACCATCGGAGGCAGGACTGAAAAGAAATATCAGTGCTGTAAACTCAGTCAATGACATAGGGACATATGTTGGCCACTCCTGTATTTAATTTTTTTAAACCCATGTTTATAATGCAATTGGCTTTTTTTTTTTTTTTTTTTTTTTTTGTGGTACGCAGGCCTCTCACTGTTGTGGCCTCTCCCGTTGTGGAGCACAGGCTCCGGGCGTACAGGCTCAGCGGCCATGGCTCACGGGCCCAGCTGCTCCGCGGCATGTGGGATCTTCCTGGACCGGGGCACGAACCTGTATCCCCTGCATCGGCAGGCGGACTCTCAACCACTGCGCCACCAGGGAAGCCCTGCAATTGGCTTTTAATTCAGTTATTTTAGATTATCCTTATCTCAGTTTGACATTAGAACTATGTGACTTCATAAAATGAATTTATAAATGTCCCATTTTCCTGTAAATTCTGGAACAACTCATATAAGATAGACTCTGAAATTTTGGTAGAACTCACTTCTGAAGCCACCTGAGGGTGATGATTTTTCAAGAGGGAAATTTTAGAACATCACTTCAGTGTCTTTTTTTTTTAATTTATTTATTTTTATTTTTGGCTGTTTTGGGTCTCCATTGCTGTGCACAGGCTTTCTCTAGCTGCGGTGAGCAGGGCTACTCTTCATTGCACTGTGTAGGCTTCTCACTGCGGTGGCTTCTCTTGTTGTGGAGCATGGGCTCTAGGCGCGCAGGCTCAATAGTTGTGGCACGCAGGCTGTAGAACGCAGGCTTGGTAGTTGTGGTGAATGGGCTTAGCTGCTTCATGGAATGTGGGATCTTCCAGGACCAGGACTCGAACCTGTGCCCCCTGCATTGGCAGATGGATTCTTAACCACTGCACCACCAGGGAAGCCCACTTCAGTGTCTCTTATAGGTTTTTATTTGTTCAACATTCTATTTATTTGGAGGTTAAATGTGGTAATTCACAATTTTCTAGAAGGTTATCAATGTATTCTATGTGTTAAAATTTATTGGTGTAACTAACTAATCAAATATTTAAATTTTTAATATATACTGATTTTCTTTCCTTTCTGCACTCTGCAAAATATTCACATCTGCTTTTTCTTTTCACTTGCTGAGTCATGTCCAAGGTTTGTCTATAATACAATATTCATAATCATCTCTTTTGCTTTGTGTCATTGCAAGCTATGATATTAATTTTTGCATTTGTTGATTTTTAATATTTTACATAACATTAATATTAGCTTTTTTGATATTTGTTTTGTTTGTTTCCTTCCCTGTTCTTTTCTCTCTCAGTTTTAGTTTAAAAGTTTAATGCAAGGGGCGCCTTCAAGATGGCGGAGGAGTAAGACATGGAGATAACCTTCCTCCCAACAAATACATCAAAACTATACCTACATGTGGAACAACTCCTACAGAACACCTACGGAACGCCAGCAGAAGAAATCAGACTTCCCAAAAGGCAAGAAAATCCCCACATACCTGGGTAGGGCAGAAGAAAAAACGAAAAACAGAGACAAAAGAATAGGGACGGGACCTGCACCAGTGGGAGGGAGCTGTGAAGGAGGAAAACTTTCCACACACTAGGAAGCCCCTTCACTGGTGGAGACAGGAGTGGGCAGGGGGTAAGATCCGGAGCCATGGAGGAAAGCACAGCAACAGGGGTACAGAGGGCAAAGCAGAGAGATTCCCTCACAGAGGATTGGTGCCAACCAGCACTCAACAGCCTGAGAGGCTTGTCTGCTTACGTGCCGCAGTGGGTGGGGCCTGGGAGCTGAGGCTCAGGCTTCAGAGGTCAGATCCCAGGGAGAGGACTGGGGTTGGCTGCATGAACACAGCCTGAAGGGGGCTACTGCACCACAGTTAGCCAGGAAGGGGTCCGGAAAAAAGCCCTGAACTGCCTAAGAGTCAAGAGACCATTGTTTCGGGATGCACGAGGAGAGGGGATTCAGAGCACTGCCTAAATGAGCTCCAGACATGGGCGTGAGCCACAGCTATCAGCGCAGACCACAGAGACGGGCATGAAATGCTAAGGCTGCTGCTACAGCCACCAAGAAGCCTCTGTGCAAACACAGGTCACTACCTACACCTCCCCTCCCGGGAGCCTGTGCAGCCCACCACTGCCAGGGTCCTGTGATCCAGGAACAACTTCCCCGGGAGAACACACGGCGCACCTCAGGCTTCTGCAATGTCACATTGGCCTCTGCCGCCGCAGGCTTGCTCCGCATTCTGTACCCCTCCCTCCCCCCGGCCTGAGTGAGCCAGAGCTCCCTAATCCGCCCCCAACCTCTCTGGGTAGGGAACAAACACCCTCAGGTGACCTACACACAGAGGTGGGGCCAAATCCAAAGCTGAACCCTGGGAGCTGTGCGAACAAAAAGGAGAAGGAAATTTCTCTATGCAGCCTCAGGAGCAGTGGATTAAATCTCCACAATGAACTTGATGCACTCTGCATCTGTGGAACACCTGAAGAGACAACGAATCATCCCCAAACTGAAGCAGTGGACTTCGGGAGCAACTGCAGACTTCTGGTTTGCTTCTGCATCTAATTTCTTTCTAGTTTTATGTTTCTATTAGTTTATTATTTAGAACTTATTAACACTGGTAGATTTGTTTATTGATTTGGTTGCTGTCTTTCGTTTTTTATTTATATATATATGTTTTTTTTTCCTTTTTCTCTTTATGTGAGTGTGTATGTGTATGTTTCTTTGTGTGGTTTTGTCTGTATAGCTTTTTTTCTTGCTATTTGTCCTAGGGTTCTGTCTGTCTGGTTTTTGTTTGTTTGTTTGTTTGTTTGCTTAGTATAGTTTTTAGCTATTGTAATCATTCGTGGATTTGTTTTTTGGTTTCGTTGCTTTCTTCTTTCCATCTCTCTTTTTTTTAATTACTTTTTATTTTTTCATTTTTAATAATTCTTTCCATTTTAAGAATTTTTTGATTTTATTTATTTATTTGTTTATTTATTTACTTACTTACTTATTTTTCTCTCTTTTCTTCTGAGCCATGTGGCTGACAGGGTCTTGGTGCTCTGGCTGGGTGTCCGGCCTGAGTCTCTGAGGTGGGAGAGCCTAGTTGAGGACATCAGTCCACCAGGGACCTCCAGCCCCACGTAATATCAAACGGCAAAACATCTCCCAGAAAACACCATCTTAATGCTAAGACCCAGCTCCACTCAACAACCAACAAGCTACAGTGCTGGAAACCCTAGGCCAAACAACTAGCAAGACAGGAACACAAACCCACACATTACCAGAGAGATTGCCTAAAATCATAATAAGTTCACTGACACCACAAAACACACCACTGGACGTAGTCCTGCCCACCAGAAAGACAAGATCCAGACTCAGCCACCAGAACACAGGCACCAGTCCCCTCCACCAGGAAGCCTACAGAATCCACTGAATGAACCTTACCCACTGGGAGCAGACACCAAAACAATGGGAACTACAAACCTGCATCCTATGAAATGGAGACCCCAAACACAGTAAGTTAAGCAAAATGAGAAGACAGAAATACACAGCAGATGAAGAAGCAAGGTATAAACCCACCAGACCAAACAAATGAAGAGGAAACAGGCAGTCTACCTGAAACAGAATTCAAAGTAATGATAGTAAAGATGATCCAAAATCTTGGAAATACAACAGAGAAAATACAAGAAACATTTAACAAGGACCTGGAAGAACTAAAGAGCAAACAAACAATGATGAACAACACAATAAATGAAATTAAAAATTCTCTAGAAGGAATCAATAGAGTAACTGAGGCAGAAGAACGGATAAGTGATCTGGAAGATAAAAAGTGGAAATAACTACCACAGAGCAGAATAAAGAAAAACAATGAAAAGAATTGAGGACAATCTCAGAGACCTCTGGGACAACATTTAATGCACCAACATTCGAATTACAGGGGTCCAAGAAGAATAAGAGAAGAAAAAAGGGACTGAGAAAATATTTGAAGAGATTATAATTGAAAACTTCCCTAATATGGGAAAGGAAATAGTCAATCAAGACCAGGAAGCACAGAGAGTCCCATACAGAATAAATCCAAGGACAAACATGCCAAGACACATATTAATCAAACTATCAAAAATTAAATACAAAGAAAAATATTAAAAGCAGCAAGGGAAAAGCAACAATTAACATACAAGGGAATCCCCATGAGGTTAACAGCTGATCTTTCAGCAGAAACTCTGCAAGCCAGAAGGGAGTGGAAGGACATATTTAAAGTCATGAAATGGAAAAAAAAACTACAACCAAGATTACTCTACCCAGCAAGGATATCATTCAGATTTGACGGAGAAATTAAAAGCTTTACAGACAAGTGAAAGCAAGAGAATTCAGCACCACTAAACCAGCTCTACAACAAATGCTAAAGGAGCTTCCCTAGGCAGGAAACACAAGAGAAGGAAAAGACTTACAATAACAAACCCTAAAACAATTTATAAAATGGTAATAGGAACATAAATGTCGATAACTACCTTAAATGTAAATGGATTAAATGCTCCAACCAAGATATAGACTGCCTGAATGGATACAGAAACAAGACCTGTACATATGCTGTCTACAACAGACCCACTTCAGACTTAGGGACACATACAGACTGAAAGTGAAGGGATGGAAAAAGATATTCCATGCAAATGGAAATCAAAAGAAAGCTGGAGTAGCAAGTCGCATATTAGACAAAAATAGACTTTAAAATAAAGACTATTACAAGAGACAAAGAAGGACACTACATAATGACCAAGGGATGAATCCAATAAGAACATATAACAATTGTAAATATTTATGCACCCAACATAGGAGCACCTCAATACATAAGGCAAATGCTAACAGCCATAAAAGAGGAAATCGACAGTAACACAATCATAGTAGGGGAATTTAACACCCAACTTTCACCAATGGACAGATCATCCAAAATTAAAATAAATAAGGAAACACAAGTTTTAAATGATACATTAAACAAGATGGACTTAACTGACATTTATAGGACATTGTATCCATAAACAACAGAATACACTTTCTTCCCAAGTGCTCATGGAACATTCTCCAGGAGAGATCATACCTTGGGTCACAAATCAAGCCTTGGAAAATTTAAGAAAATTGAAATCGCATCAAGTATCTTTTCTGACCACAATGCTATGAAACTAGATATCAATTACAGGAAGAAAGCTGTAAAGAATACAAACACTTGGAGGCTAAACAATACACTACTAAATAACCAAGAGATCACTGCAGAAATCAAAGAGGAAATCAAAAAATACCTAGAAACAAAGGACAATGAAAACACGACAACCCAAAACCTATGTGATGCAGCAAAAGCAGTTCTAAGATGGAAGTTTATAGCAATACAATCTTACCTCAATAAAAAAGAAACATCTCAAATAAAAAGCCTAACCTTACACCTAAAGCAATTAGAGAAAGAAGAATAAAAAAACCGCAAACTTAGCAGAAGGAAAGGAATCATAAATATCAGATCAGAAATAAGTGAAAAAGAAATGAAGGAAATGATAGCAAAGATCAATTAAACTAAAAGCTGGTTCATTGAGAAGATAAACAAAATTGATAAACCATTAGCCAGACTCATCAAGAATAAAAGGGAGAATACTCAAATCAATAGACTTAGAAACGAAAAAGAAGTAACAACTGACACTGCAAAACTACAATGGATCGTGAGAGATTACTATAAGCAACTATATGCCAGTAAAATGGACAACCTGGAAGAAATGAAGGAATTCTTAGAAAAGCACAAGCTTCTGAGACTGAACCAGGAAGAAATAGAAAATATAAACAGACCAATCACAAGTGCTGAAATTGAAACTGTGATTAAAAATCTTCCAACAAACAAAAGCCCAGGACCAGATGGCTTCACGGGTGAATTCTAACAAACATTTAGAGAAGAGATAACACCTATCCTTCTCAAACTCTTCCAAAATATAGCAGAGGGAGGAACACTTCCAAACTCATTCTACGAGGCCACCATCACCCTGATACCAAAACCAAGCAAAGATGCCCCCCAAAAAGAAAATTACTGGCCAATATCACTGATGAACATACATGCAAAAATCCTCAACAAAATACTAGCAAAGAGAATCCAGCAGCACATTAAGAGGCTCATACACCATGAACAAGTGGGGTTTGCCCCAGGAATGCAAGGATTCTTCAATATATGCAAATCAATCAATGTGATACACCATATTAACAAATTGAAGGAGAAAAACCATATGATCATCTCAATAGATGCAGAAAAAGCTTTTGACAAAAATTCAACACCCATTTATGATAAAAACCCTCCAGAAAGTAGGCATAGAGGGAACTTACCTCAACATAAGGCCATTTATGACAAACCCACAGCCAACATCGTTCTCAATGGTAAAAAACAGAAACCATTTCCACTAAGATCAGGAACAAGACAAGGTTGCCCACTCTCACCACTATTATTCAACATAGTTTGGGAAGTTTTAGCCACAGCAATCAGAGAAGAAAAAGAAATAAAAGGAATCTAAATCGGAAAAGGACAAGTAAAACTGTCACTGTGTGCAGATGACATAATAGTATACATAGAGAATCCTAGAGATGCTACCAGAAAACTACTAGAGCTAATTAACGAATTTGGTAAAGAAGCAGGGTACAAAATTAATGCACAGAAATCTTTTGCATTACTATACACTAATGATAAAAAGTCTGAAAGAGAAATTAAGGAAACACTCCCATTTACCACTTCAACAAAAAGAATAAAATACCTAGGATAAATCTACCTAAGGAGACAAAAGACCTGTATGCAGAAAACTATAAGATGCTGATGAAAGAAGTTATGGTTGATACAAACAGATGGAGAGATATACCATGTTCTTGTAATGGAAGAATCAACATTGTGAAAATGACTATAACACCCAAAGCAACTTACAAATTAAATTCAATCCCTATCAAACTACCAATGGCATTTTTCACAGAACTAGAACAAAAAAATTCACAATTTTTATGGAAACACCAAAGACCCCGAAGAGCCAAAGCAATCTTGAGAACGAAAAACGGAGCTGGATGAACCAGGCTCCCTGACTTCAGACTACACTACAAAGTTACAGTAATCAAGACAGTATGGTACTGGCACAAAAACAGAAATATTGATCAATGGAACAGGAGAGAAAGCCTATTGTCACCTTAACTTTGATAAAGGAGGCAAGAGTATACAATGGAGAAAAGACAGCCTCTTCAATAAGTGGTGCTGGGAAAACTGGACAGCTACATGTAAAGGAATGAAATTAGAACACTCCCTAACACCATACACAAAAATAAACTCAGAATGGATTAAAGACCTAAATGTAAGGCCAGACATTATAAAACTCTTAAGAGCAAAACATAGGCAGAATACTCTATATCATAAATCACAACAAGATCCTTTTTGACCTACCTCCTAGAGAAATGGAAATAACAACAAAAATAAACAAATGGGACCTAATGAAACCTCAAAGCTTTTGCACAGCAAAGGAAACCTTAAAAAAGATGGAAGGGCAATCCTCAGAATGGGAGAAAATATTTGCAAATAAAGCAACTGACAAAGGATTAATCTCCAAAATTTACAAGCAGCTCAATATCAAAAAAACAAACAACCCAATTCAAAAAAGGGGAGAAGACCTAAATAGACATTTCTCCAAAGAAGATATAGAGATCGCCAACAAACACATGAAAGGATGCTCAACATCACTGATCATTAGAGAAATGCAAATAAAAACTACAATGAGGTATCACCTCACACCAGTCAGAATGGCCATCATCAAACAACCTACAACCAGTAAATGCTGGAGAGGGTGTGGAGAAATGGGAACCCTCTTGCACTGTTGGTGGGAATGTAAATTGATACAGCCACTATGGAAAACAGTATGGACATTCCTTAAAAAACTAAAAATAGCAGTACCATACGACCCAGCAATCCCACTACTGGGCATATACCCTGAGAAAACCATAATTCGAAAAGAGTCATGTACCACAGTGTTCACTGCAGCTCTATTAACAATGGCCAGGACATGGAAGCAATGTAAGTGTCCATTGACAGATGAATGGATAAAGAAAACATGGCACATATATACAATGGAATATTACTCAGCCATAAAAAGAAATGATATTGAATTATTTGTAGTGAGGTGGATAGACCTAGAGTCTGTCATATGGAGTGACGTAAGTCAGAAAGTGAAAAACAAATACCGTACGCTAATGCATATATATGGAATTTTAAAAAGCTGTACTGATGAATCTAGTCGCAGAGCAAGAATAAAGACGCAGAAGTATAGAACGGACTTGAGGGCACGGGGTGGGGAAGGAGAAGCTGGGATGAAGTGAGAGAGTAGCAATGACATATATACAGTACCAAATGTAAAACAGATAGCTAGTAGGAAGCAGCCGCATAGCACAGGGGGATTAGCGTGGTGCTTTGCATCCACCTAGAAGGGTGGGATAGGGAGGGTAGGAGGGAGATGTAAGGGGGAGGAGATATTGGGATGCATGTATATGTATAGCTGATTCACTTTGCTATAAAGCAGAAACTAACACACCATTGTAAAGCAATTATACTCCAATAAAGATGTTAAAAAGGTAAAAAAATAAAAATAAAAAGGGTACATTAAAAAAAGAATTTAAGATAAAAAATTCAAGTTTAATGCATTTCATAACTGAAAATCAAGTTTCAGGTTTTTTTCTTTAGTGTATTCAGAGTTATTTTTGTCAGTGATAAGTACTAAATTAATTGCATCTGTCATTTCTCTACTCTGTGTCTTCACTGTCATTCAGCCTGAAATAGTTTGTGTTTTCTCTCTTACCCCAGAAATTATTTTTAAAAATTTATATCTAATTTTATCTATTATTTTGCTATTTGTCTCTAATTTTACTGCAGTGTGGTAAAAGCACCATAATCAGTAGTGGAACAGCTTTTGTTGTTGTTTTGTTTTATTTTGAGTCTTTGGAATTCACCAAGGCTTTCTTTGTTGTCTAGCAAATGCCTGACTTTTCTGTGAATGGGCCATGCATGTGCGAAACATAGTAAGTTTTCTCTGTTGTACACAATGATCTCTCTCTGTGTCTTTCTGTCTATATAACTACCAACCAAGAGTGATATACACAGACTAGATGACACAATTAATCATGTTATTTGTACTTTGTATCTGTGCATATTTCTATTTGATCATATCAGGTTCCAAGCAGGATTCACTATTATAACTACTGAACTATAATTATTGATTTTGTCTCTCTCATATATATATATATATATATATATATATAATTTTACCATATAATTTGATAGTTTATCTATTTGGGACTATATTGAGATAGGCACAGTAGTGTGCTAGAGACAGTTCATACCATCTCATGAGAGCCAGTTGTTAATTATCAGGAATCTTGTAAGCCAGTGGTCAAACCTAACCATTATTAAATATTAAACTATATTAACTTATGATTAAATGTATTGTAGTAAAAAAAGATAAACATTCAAAATTCATACTTCCTAACTATTCTCCTACATTTATAAGAGAAATAATACTTTTGTGATGCATTGATCCAGCAGACCCCAATGTATTCAAATGGTCAAATTTAGCATCACTAACAACAGAACAAACTAACAGTAGGTACCTCTGCGGTGATACAATAGAAAGTAATCAACAATACCTACGTGAAAGTATCTATGTCTTTATGCTGAATCTAATCTTGAGAAAACAATCAGACAAATGCAAACTGTTAGACTACAAAACAACTAGCCTAGATTTTGAAAACATCAACCTAATGGAAAAAGGAAAGAAAATTGAGACAAAACTGTTCTCAGGTGAAGAGATTAAAAAGGCATGATAAACAGCAGAAAAAACGATGTGATTTTTGATTATCTGAAAAGAGAAGAGAAGAGAAGAGAGGAGAAGAGAGGAGAAGAGAAAAAAAGAAAAGAAAAGAAGGGCAAAGGAGCAAGCCTGAAGGCTCACACTAACCAAACTTGACATAGGTATAGTAATAACTGATTCAGGTCAAGAACACTTTTGAATACTAAAATCAATGGGTGTAAAGTTTTTGAGAAACAAAATATTTACAGGGTTGCAAAGATCAACCCATACACTACTAATTAATGACAATTTGCTATAATCTATGCTCTTGAAGTTATTTCTATCTATTATGTCAGTATGATGGAAATGCTAAGTATTGGTGGGTTATTGCACATCCCTTCCCAGCTCTACGTTCAGTGACATCATGATGATAGCTTAAAATCATCCATAATGGAAGTTTTTACATCATCAAATTAACAACTGCTACAAATCAGGGCTTGAGTTATTGTTTTGTTGATTATCTAGCCTTACATGTAAATTGCAGATAATATTTTATGAATGTTAAATTTCTTGGATGTGACAATAATATTGTGGTTATGTACGACAATGTCCTTCTTTTGGGAAAGATAAATGCTGAATTATTTTCTGGTGAAGAGGCGTGATGCTTGCAATTTTCAAGTGAGTCAGTAAAACACACACACTTTTATCTTTTGTGTAAAATCCCCCCTGCCATCACACACACAAACACATACACACACACAATCTTTGAGCTTCAGTATAGGAAACTACCCTATAGCTATGCTTCATCTCTCTCTTCAGCTGTGTGGCAACTTCTCCTTAAGGGAGAGCGCTACCAGCCCATGACAATTTGACATCTTTTTCAGATTTAAAAGTTTGCACCACTCTTATATTCAAACAATCAGCATATAGTAAGTGATTCATACCATATGGTCTCAATTGTGAGAGAAGAGCATAGTACACCAGGATGAAATGTATAAGCTAAAATATATTAAGTATAGTTATTTTAATTTTGAGATATAAATTACATACATAGTAAGTGTACAGTGTGATGAGTTTTGACAGTTGTATATACCAGCTCAAACAAGATACAGAATATTTCTATCATTCCAGAAAGTTCTCTAGTTTTGTTCTCAGTCAATCCTCGTCTTCCCCAGCCCTCTGTAGCCATCTGTCCTAGGAGGTGACTTCCACCAGTAAAGATTATTTTACCTGTTCTTGGATGTCATGTAAATGGAACCACATAGCCTGTACTTGTTTGTGTCTGTTGCTTTCAATTAACATAGCATTTCTGAGATTCACCCATGTCAGTTGTATGTATCAATGTATTGCTCCTGTTTACTGTTGTGTAGCATTCTATTATGTCAATGTAACATAATTTTTAATACATTATCCTATTGCTAGACATATGTATTTATTCTAATTTGTAATTACTGTAAATAAGCTGTCATGAACATTCCTATACATACAAGTCCTTTTGCTGGCAAAAATATTTCTCTTGGTGAATACCTCAGAGTCAAATTTCTGGGGTCATAGGATAGCATATATGCATGCTTAACATTTTAAGAAACTGTCAAACAATGGTTTATTCCTGCAATGTACGAGAGTCCAATTCACCAAAAAGTCCCCAAATCTAATATTGTAAGTTTTTAAAAATTATTTTAGCTATTTTAATAGATATGAGGTAGTAACTCTTTATGGTTTTATTTTCCACGTCCCTATTCATGATGTTGAGCTCCTTTTTTTTTTTTTTTTGGAACCTACTGGCCATATATATACACCTACTTTTTTGAACTGTGCAAGTTTTTTTCACATTTTAAAAAAATTGGTTTGTTCCTCTTTTTATTGTTGATTTGAAGGAGTTTCTTAGTCAGATATATGTATATTCCCTTGTCAGAGAGACTGACTAGACTGGAGTCCTTTGTCAGAAAACATTAAGAAATTTTTTCCCTCCGTTTGTGGCTTTCCTATTCATTTTTGTAACAGTGGCTTTTAAAGAGAACTTAGGTCCTCAGAACATGTCCCTAATGGTCCTTGATTCAGATTCAGCTTGTAATTTCTGTGTCCAAGACCCAAAACCAACATTTTCTTTAAAAAATTTGGTTTAACCTCCCCTTCCCTCTTCCTAGCCGCCACAGGTAATGACATTGTAAGTCAAGTTCTGGAAACTAGACATTCTTATTGTTACTGCACTTTCATTTTGTCTAGAGCTAAGAAATGTTTATATTTTCTAATATATATCTAACAAATTTATGTTATCATTGCCAATTCAATTCCAACAGCACAGAGTTTTTCCTCCCATTCCCTAATATTGAAAGTACTGGTTCCAAAGCACAACTGTGTATTTATTCATTTGCTCTATCACTTAATTCATATAAAATACTTTCAAATTTAATAAATTCATACCCTCTAATGACAACAAACCTCCTAAAGTTCAGAATTTCTTTTCAAAGAACCTAAAGCTGTACTCTGATCAAATATAACTTGAAATACTTTTTTCCTGTGTGTTTACATTATACATATACATTAATTTGCTTCTGTTTGTATTCAATTTTAGGAGGTTACTTTTTTGCACGTCTTGATTTTATTTTATTTTTGACTATGTTCTAAAGTCATCACAGTATAAAAAGATAAACTCCTGAAGGCCTCATATCCATCCCTATCCCTTCTACATTGTTCTCACTGAACCAGCTACAGGTACCTATTTTAGTTTGTTTTTGTGTTATCATTTCTTTGTTTCTTTATAAAATAAGCAATATGTATGTATAGCTACACACCCAATTAATCTGATTTTATATATGTATATACGCATCATATACATATATGTATATATGTATGTATGTAGGTATATATACGTGTGTGTAGGTATATACACACACACACACACAAACACATATATATATATAGCCTTCTTATTCTCCTTTATTTTTTTCCACAGATGGTGGATTACTCTACATACTTTTTTTCACCTTACTCTTGTTTTGCTATTTGATATTATATACTGAAAATCACTCCTTATAAGATCATAGAGGTCATGCTCACTCATTTTTTTATGACTGCACAGTGCTCTACTATGTGGATATACCATAGTTTACTCAACCACTCTCCAGTGGAAGGGCATTTAGATTTTTCCAGTATTCTATTATCAAAAATAATGCTACAATGAATAAACTTGGAGGAATGTGGTCTTGTATTTTTGAATTTATTCTTTTATACTGACAAAAATCTTTATTTTAAAAAGTGGTATTTTAATTTAAAAACTATTTTCAAGAGCCCATAATATCTTGGAAATTAACCCATCACTATACATGCAGTCAACATCACGCGTTAGGAAGAAATAATTGGCTTGCCCTTTTTAAGTGTGTTTAAAACAAATAAAAATATACAATTTGGGTAAAACCGGTCATAAAACTAGAAATCAATTTGCTGTTTACTATGTTTCATATACACAGACACATATATTCAACTATCCAACAAGTAAACATGTTTCTTACCTAGTCCACTAAGAAATTTTAAATTATGCTACTCAACCCTAAGTCTAAATTTCTGGCAGGATTAAACTTGATCCCATACCTATTTTTTCATGTAATAATTTAAATGATATGAATTATTCCAAAGTAGTACAAGACCATGCTGTGACTGGTTAGGGTACAACAAATTGAAAAGAAAAAAGAACATCTAAGGGGAATTCAGGGAAGCAGCAGCAGCAGTAGTTGCAATTGACATGGTCATTACCCTGGAGGATAAAATTACTTTCCTTGTGTGTTTTGATTTACATTTTTTAAAGACTGATTAAATATTGTGTGTTTTACCTGCAACAATTCGATGTTTGTCACTGCATCTAAAACTAGGCAAAGAAAAAAAAAACTTTGTGTAACTGCAACCCTAAAAATATCACTTTAACTTGGAGAGTTAAGGGATAAAAATTCCCCTTCTTACAGGCACTCAGCAAATGGGAGACATGAGTGAGGTGGTAATGGTAAAATTAATATTATCAGAATCCTATTATCTTCCTTAATTCCAATAATGTGAAATTATCACGTGAGAATGTTATTCCGGCCACACGTAATTCCTGTTTTTTAAATGATTTATCTGGAGAAAAATATGGCCCAAATTCCAATAATTTCCTTAAGAAAAGAACTTTGGACATGACTTATGTAAATTTGCAATTACTCACATATAATTCATTACCAGTGGTTCTCAAATATGGCTGTATATAAAAATACAACAAATGATATTTTTAAATAATATAAATTCCTGAGTCTCATTCCAGACAAACAGAGATGGATTATCTGGAATTGTAGGCTAAGTAATTTGGTTATACCACAGTTGATGAATTCTATATGGTAAGTATATGGAAAGGGTATAGGAAATTAAATAAATTATCATAGGCAGAAGTGGTCATGAAACCTTCCTGGAGAAAGTGGGCCATGGGCCTTTAGTTGAATCTTAAAAGCAAAGAGAAGGAGGAGAACATGGTAGTTTTATATTATGTTTCCAAATTCTTTGACCCTTCTTCCATCAAAAGGTAGAGCTTAATTCATGACCCACCCTTAAGTGAAGTTCTACCTAATGACTTGCTCTTAATAAATAAAATATGGCAGAACTGATGGCATGAAACTTCCAGAACTAGACTGTAGAATGGACTGCATCTCTTTTGAATTCCTCCCTGTAGGAGAAGTTGGCTGCCATGTTATAAGGACCCTCCAGCAGCCCTATGGAGAAGTCTATATGGTGAGGAACTGAGGTCTCCTATCACAGTCAGGTGGAACTAAGACCTTCTTATGACAGATACATTGGTGATCCTTGTAGGAGGTGGATCCTCCAGTTCCAGCCAAGCCTTCCAATAACTAAAGACCCAACTGATATCTTGACTGCAACCTCGTGAGAGATCTTGAACCAGAGCTGCTGTCACTTTATTAGCCCACAAAGAAGACCTGAATAGACATTTTTCCAAAGAGGACATGCAGATAGGCAAGAGAACATGAAAAGTTGTTCAACACTGCTAATCATCAGAGAAATGGAAAACAAAACCTCAATTAGATATCACCTCATGCCTGTCAGAATGGCTATCATCAAAAAGAACACAAATAACAAATGTTGGCAAGGACATGGAGAAAAGGGAACCCTCATACACTGTTGGTAGGAAAGTAATTTGGTACCACTGTGGAAAACAGTATGGAGGTTCTCAAAAAACTAAAAACAGAACTACCATGTGGTCCAACAATTCCACTCCTGGGTATGTATCTAAAAGAAAAAAAAAAAAAAAACACTAATTCGAAAGGATACACGCAGCCCAATGTACATAGCAGCCTTATTTATAATTGTGAAGATATGGAAGCAACCTAAGTGTCCATCAGCAAATGAATGGATAAATAAGATGTGGTATGTACATGCTATGGGATACTAGTCATCCATAAAAAAAAAGAAGGAAATTTTACCATTTGCAACAACATAGATAGACTTGGAGCATATTATGCTAAGTGAAATAAGTCAGACAGAGAAAGACAAATATTGTATGATATCAGTCATATGTGGAATCTAAAAAAATACAACAAACTAGGGAATATAACAAAAAAGAAACAGACTCACAGATATAGAGAACAAACCAGGGTTACCACTGGGGAGAGGGAAGAGGGAAGAGGCAAGACAGGGGTAGGGGATTAAACAGTGCAAACTCTTATGTATAAAATAAGCTACAAGAATATATTGTAGAGCACAGGGAATATACCCAATATTCTATAATAACCATAAATATAGTATAACCTTTAAAACCTGTGAATCACTGTATTATATACCTATAACTTATGTAATATTGAACATCAACTATATTTCAATAAAAATAAATACGCAAATAAAGTTACTGGCCCTCAAAAAATAAGATTAAAACAGTGTAATGTTTTAAGCTGCTAAGTATTGGGGTAATTTTTATGCAGCAATAGAAAAATAATACAGTTAACAAGGTTTAGAGTATGTGGGGAGAGTAAAACACTGGACATTATCTAGAGTAAAGGAAGAATATGTTATATACATCTAAGCTTAAAATTTTAGCAAATGAGAATATAGGATAATATTAAATTATAAATTATATTAAATGATGCTTTGGGGCTGGATGTTTTATTGAAGCTAAATACATGAGAAAGTTCTCTTATTATCAATTATTTTTCCTTTTTGTAAGCTACTTTAGAGTTTACAAAAATACCTTGATATATTTTGTCATATTTAATCCTCACTATAGACCAGTGAGGTGTATGTTACCATTCTCAGTCCATACAACAGGAGATAGAAGTTTCCTTTATACTATAATGAGATAATTATGCTAATTGTCTGAAGTGGCTCTGGCTAGTCAGGGCTAGAGTTTGATCTCAGGCCTTGTTATGAGTGATTTATTGATCATTTCTTTACACTGGTTTTTACCAACCTCTACACTACTCCTCTTTGCTGTGGGGTCTGTCCTGTACATTTTAGGATGTTGGGCACCCACTAGATGCCAGTAGCAACCTCACCCCAGTTTTGACAATCATCCAAAACTGTCTTCAGACACGGTTAAATGTCCTCTAGGAGGAAAAATCACCCTCAGTTGAGAACCATGGGTTAATAAGTTTTCTAATCAGGGGGTTATTAAATATGTTGAACTTATGAACGAGCAAAAAATAATTTACCAAACCTAATATAATCTGATTTTTGAAAGCTAATTGAAGGGAAACTTTTATTATAATGACTATAAGCAACAAAAGCATTGTGCAAAGCTTATAATGATTTGTTCAAGAAAAGGCACTCCGTAGAAACGGAAAATAATACTATTTCAAGGTATAGAAGCAAGTAGGGTCAATATGATTAAAGGAAGACCTACACTGAATGGAAGAGGGTTTGAAATTTTTATTCTTTTTAGGGCAGTACATAAAGGGCATTAAATCTTTATGGTACAAACTTCCAGTTATAAAATAAATGTCATGGGGATGTAATGTATAGAATGGCAACTACAGTTAATAATACTGTACTGTATATTTGAAAGTTGCTAAACTTAAAAGATCTTAAAAGTTTTCATTACAAGGAAAAAAAACTGTTAACTATGTATGATGACTGATGTTAACTAGACTCACTGTTGTGATCATTCCATAATATATACAAATATTGAATCATTATGTTTTACACCTGAAACTAATATGTTATATGCCAATTATATCTCAATAAAAAACTTTGTTTTATTCACTTAATTTGTACTTCCAAATGAAAATCTCAATATTTATGATTAATGTGCAGAAATGGTTATATAAGTAGTTTGAAAACTGAATTTGTGGTTTTACTGAGATTATATACTGTCATAAACCTAAGATTAAATTATTTTTATCAAGTTTTAAGTAGAAGTCTTACTAAACCAAAATCTGCAACACCAAACATCTTAATTGTTCTCTAAATAAGATTACATAAGCATTTTCCCAATTCATTTTAGTTTTTTTGTTGTTATTGTTCTGTATTTCAACAAGGAGGACTGTTTTTCTGGATAAAGCGCTTTTGCAGAACATGATGAGCAAAGTGCTGTCCTTCATCTTGTTAGAAATCTCATGAGAGATTTAGGAAAATTTATCAGGAATACCACCTGGGGCAACTTGAATTGAATCTTAGTTAGCTGAGACTTTTGACTAATTTACTCTCCCATTCCACTTGCATGATGGATACAGTTTTTACAGTATGTTGACATTTTGCAAAGCAGTGCCAGATTGAGGAATAATTGCTATTGGATAAAAACCCACGGTTGTACTGTAATAAGATATTTGTTATGAATATCATACAAATGCATGTTGACTATAAAACTATTTTAAATGAGTTGATGGTCATTTTATAAGAAAGACAGATTCATTTAATTTGAGCCCTGCTTGGGGAAAGTCAATACAGAGATTGCCAATATAAGCAATTACATATTAAATGGAATTTGTACAGTACATTTGAGTGTAGATCTTGCTTTTCAATTTTTTTGCATAATTGCAAATGATTAGATTCCAGTGAGGCAATCCATGTCGCAGGTCATGGGAAACAACTGTGCATCTCATTATTAATCTGTCGGAGTGAACACTTTAAGTTGAAAGTATTGGATGGTAATGATAGAACCAAAGGATAAAGAGGACAGTGAGAGACAATGGTCTTGTTTCTAGGCTGACACAGAATTACTTTTTTTTTTTTTTCCCCGAAACGCAGGCCTCTCACCGTTGTGGCCTCTCCCGTTGTGAAGCACAGGCTCCGGACGCGCAGGCTCAGCGGCCATGGCTCACGGGCCCAGCCGCTCCGCGGCATGTGGGATCCCCCTGGACCGGGGCACGCACCCGTGTCCCCTGTATCGGCAGGCAGACTCTCAACCACTGCGCCACCAGGGAAGCCCCCAGAATTACTTTTAATGACTGAATGAATATCCCTATTAAAGAAGGTTCTGATCTCAATAACTTATAATTCTAAATTTTTTCTATCCGGAAATTCTCCTATTCCTTGAGTCACTCATGTCACATTTTCTTCTTCCTCTGTTCCTCTTGATAAAAATGCGAATTCTTATAGTATAGTTCTCATGTTAGAGGGGTACTGGAATGCTAATGTACCCTTTAATGTCTAGAATAAGTTATTTAAATCCCATAATGTTTCATTCATTGAGGGGCATAAGTTAGTACTCAATAATTGTTGGCCTGAATTCTAATTTCATTCATTCAGTAAGTGTTAATGAGTACTCACTATGTACCAACTGCTAATATGCTAATAATATAGGTTCTAATATAGAAACGACACAAAAATATCTGAAAAGCAAGATCTGAGGTTAAAGGTATTGAACTATAAAAATATGAATAAAGTACCCTCCGCATTTGCAGAGTTCCTTACAGCCTGAGAGAGAAAACAAATACACAAGAAACTACTTGTAACTTTGTGTAACAATATTGGAGGAGGTCATGGAGAGAATGTGACTCTGTTGACACGTGAGCTGGGCCCACACAACTGGAGGCTCCTCACCAATCCCCTGTCCTTGGAATGTGCATCCCACTTGCCTTCCCTGCACTAGAAGCTGCCCCAAGAACTCAGCCTGGAGATAGTGATGTGTTCTTGAGACCGAGCTGGATGGTACACACAAATGAACCCAGTTAAGGCCTCTGTATAAACTTTCAAGATTCTGGCAGGTGGGTGAGAGATCTACTCATCTTGCTACCACCCAAGACAAACCCTGTGTGTAAGTCCCTTGCTTATTAAAACTGCCCCCTACCAATCTGGAATGTTCTGCCACTTTCTTTGGTCTCTCCTTGCCTTCCGTGTATGGGGGCCAGTTTCACATTTCACAGAAGCTCCTGAGGTTTTAAACCAACAAACCAGTACTCTGACGGAAACGACAGCCGTACTTCTAATTCTACTTTTAATCTATATGCTCAGTCCCAGGTCCAGATAATGACTCAGGAAAAACTCAAACTGGGACTTCCCTGGTGGTCCAGTGGGTGAGATTCCGCGCTCCCAATGCAGGGGGCCCGGGTTCAATCCCTGGTCAGGGAACTGGATCCCTCCAGCCGCAAGGAAGATCCCACATGCTGCAACTAAAACCCGGCAGAGCAAAAAAAAAAAAAAAAAAAAACCCTCAAACTCACCTCCTCCCCTGGACACCCGGAATCTACAGCTATCTATGGAATAATGTCTTCTGAAAAGAGCCTAAAACAGGTGGAGTGACCTGTTCACACCGGGCCGAGAGGGAAGCCACATCTAAGCTGCGACCCAAAATCAGGAGAGAGCTCCATACCTGAAGCGTTTTTTTTTTTTTTTCCTGAGGAAAAGTTGGGGTGTCTAACACCGGGCATCTCAACTATTAAGACCTGCACTTGGGAGACAAGGCCCCCAAACCCCTGGCTTTGAAGACGGACGGAGTCCACACGGACAAGACCCGAGGGGCTGAGAGGAACTGAGAAACTCCTCGCACAGACTCACCCGCTGCTCCAGCGCCCGGCGCAGAATCAGCCCTTTAAAAGGTGCCCAGACTCGATGTGAAAGAGACTCATTTGCTAATTTTAAGTGTGGGTTTGAAGGGCAGGAACCTGCTGGGATATTCTCTGCAGACCAGGCTGGTGGGCGCCATCTTCCCGCTTTTCCTCTGTGGTGCTGAAGCCCGCGGGCACCATCTTTTTTTTTTTTTTTCCTTTTTCTTTTCTTCCTTACTCAGAGGGTGCCTCCTTGTGCTCTTCTATGCCGCGCAAAGTGTGCCAGAATCTCCTGGAAGGCAGCTTCTCCACACGTCTGGCGCCAGCTTTTTTAGCTGCTGCCGAGGACACGCCCCTTGAATCTCGGGCTCCAGGATGGGGGTGGGGTCGGGGGGGTTGCTGAGTCCCGTGCAGCTGCGATATAACCAACCATGGAAGGCGCAGTTCTCCACAGGCCGCCCCCGCCAGAGCTCGGTGCACACAGCTGACTAAAATCTGCCCCCATCTTTCTGAGGAAGGCCTATTTGCCTGTGAGGAGCTCCCGCCTGAGGGGAGCGCAGGTGTGATGCGAGCAGAGGCTGCCGACGCCCCTCAGAGCGCTGTGCCGCCATCTTGGCGGCCCCTCTGCCCCCATAGTTCGCCCGTGTCCCGCACACGAGAGCTTCCACGCTCCTTTGGAACTCTGGTATTTGCCGCTGCCGCACAGAGGACACCTGCAGACGGCCTGGCTCTGGCGGCTTCTGCGCGCGGCCCCACAGGACTGCGTATGTGCGCTTGCTTCTTTAAGAGCTGCCGTCTGAGGCTGGGCTTCCAGTCAGCCGAGTCGGTGCGGGCTGAGACCTCCCCTCCCTTCAGGACGCTGACAGGGCTGGGCAGAGCCTCACCCACTGGGAGCCGCGAAAAATAAAATAGGCCCCTGGACGGTCACAAAGCCTGAGAGACAACCAAGAGCCGGGGCAAGGCTGCAGGATAAAGTCCGTCTACACGAGGCCTCTCCTTCCAGACCAGGAAGGTGGCTGCTTCATCTAATGCACGGAAACCAGCGCCGAGAGTCGAGGAACATGAAGAAACAGGAATATATTCCAAGTGAAAGAACAAGATAAAACCTCAGGGGGGAAAGTTAATGAAACAGATAATTTACCTGATAAAAAGTTCAAAACTAACCTATATTGTCAGATGAGAAGGCAGAGGCTGAGTCAAAAAGTGAAGATTCACTCTCTTCCGTAGCGCTGACAGTTTTATTCGAAATATTGAAGGTATGTTTTTCAAAACTTTTTTTCTTCTGTCGTGGTCTTATTCACAAGTGGCAAAATATCACTGTATTTGGTCGCCATATGTAAATAAAAACAGGATAACTGTGTGGAAGAGTACATCATTAATGCAGAATCTGGAAGTTTATGAATGTTATGAGAGTTCAAGGAAACAACTAAACTAAGCTTAGAGTTCTTTAAATGATAACAGATGTCTAAGAATTTCAACTCCTCTAATCATAACTGTTTGTTGACTTCTGTCTATACATCTCCAACTGGTATTTGCAAAGCATTCAGTTCAGTAGGTCAAAGAAACTTGAAGAGTTTCTTTTTTCATCTCGAACATAAATTACTAAAGAGGTCTGAAGAGGCACTGATTTACATTATCACCATAGTAACTACAGTTGGTATTTTTACATTTAGGTTTGTAGATGTATTGCCTACAATAAATTTAAAACCAAAATATTTTTAATAGAAAAACAAATAAAATATCTATGCATAAAATCTCTAGTTTGTTGCCTGGTTTGAAGTTTATGGAACAGGGCTAGAAAGAATGAACAGGTTTTATCTGACCTACCTTCTAGCAATCCTTCTAAAATCCAAAAACATGGATTTTAAGTCAATAATTCTGAAAATAATACAAATAGTTGTTCCCAGAGGAGAGAAATATGTGGTTGACCTCTAGGTCATTCTGGTTAGTTTGGCCCTTTTCCAGCTGTCAGAGGTGATAATGCAATTGGCACCCACCAGTCAACATGTTCTTACACCTGGTTCATCCCTAGTTTAAATGAAGTTGTAGTTTCTTCTAGTATCTGGTTTATATCAGAGAACAATTTTTTCTGGTAATTCCTATATCTGCTGGTTTTTCAGAGTAATATAAAAATATTTTCTTCGGTATATACAGCAAATTAAAATTTAAATCTTATAAAAAGAGGCAATAATTTGGCTGCACATTCCCCTCATTAATGTGGTCACAGTTAAGAAAATAGCTCCTAGGAGCGTTTGAGAAGGAACTCCCAAATTTCCTACTTCTAAACAGTGTCAAGTCTGGTATGTAGCAGAATTAAAGGTGCCACTTTTGTTCTGCATCTCCTGACAAGTTTTATAAGCCCACTTAGATGATAAAATATTTAGAACTCCCTAGTTGCTAAGTAAGTTTCTAACTGCAAAATAGTTGCTTTAAAGAAATGTACACTGATGCATAATGATTACATTTTTTACTAAATGAAAACTAGGAAAGCACTTTGATTTTGTCTCTGTGCCTTAGGTCTCCTGAACTCTTCCCTGTTCAAGTGAAGGCTTGACCTTTTCCACACAGTACTGAACCAAATTAATGCCTTATAATATGCTAATTATGTCTTACGGAGACTCTCAATTATTCCTTTTAAAAAAAACATTTTTGTATTGTGTCATTAGAAGAACTATAGCTCACATTTTATGATAAAGAAAGACAACTAAAAGACAATGTTCGGGCCTTAGGTACTGAGATTCAATTATGTGTCAAGATTCTAGAAATTTCTTGACTTCTGGTGGCATATAATAAGAAAAAAAAGAACCAAACAGACATAGAAACTATAGTCAACTGAAGGGCCTGTGAAAGAAATAGATGTTTTAAAGTGTTAACTGAAATGCTATTTGCAAATGTTTTTATTTGATGATCTCAAGTAAAAGGTTAACAAGAAGGGAAGAAAATGGGGAGGGGAGCTATGTGGAGGCAACTCTTGAAAATCTGTCACATTTGTCTCTGGGTTTGTTTGTTTGGTTTTTTTTACATCCCCCTTGCTTTTGTGCCAGGCATCTTCCGTATCCTGGGCCCAATACTCTAAAATGAAAAAGAGAAGATATATAGACACCAAAGAAATTCATATCAATAACAAGACACTAATGCCATTAAATCTGAAGTTTTTCATGTCTCGATGGCATGGATGCAGTTGACATTTTATTAATAAAGTGCAGAATTTTCTTGATAAAAATATGTAAGTGGAATGTCAATGTGGTGACATTTTTGACTGAGGTAAACAACAGTAAAGTGGAATTTGAGAATGGATAAGAAAAGCTATGGTAAATGTCACATCCCTAGGTCACCCCGTATACTCTTTAATCTACATGTTCTTTTTTTGCCAATGTTTAATTATAATGATATCGTACAAGGTGGTTGAAGGGAATATTTTCATAGTGGCTTTGACAGTTCCTCAGCCAGCAGAGAACTTTGTGGTGCTTGAATTTTGCAAAATTAAATCATTCAACACAATTAGCATAGGGTCTCTTGGGATATAAGCAAGGTCTTTATTTTATAATTCAAGGTAGATCTTAATAAGAAATGTTATTTTTGTACTCTTTATGATAGTTATGTTTATGATTCTAGATGCATACAATAATATTTTGTTGTATGGGACAATAAGACAGTACATTAAGGATGTTTTTGTTCTGTATTAATCTATTTTAAAAATCTATTTTAAGTATAATACAAAATGTCTATGTAAGAATCATATCAAGTCAACCTATGGTTATAAATACTCATAAGTAATTCCACAGATCATTCAAAAACTCTTTTCCAAAGTCATTGTGCTATTATTTGACAGGATGAATTCGTTGTCCTAAGCTATATTTAAACATGAGATTTTCTACCCCAGTACTTATCAATCAATTCTAGTGAGGTTAGGGAAAAGGCAAGTCTGATATTAAATATTTTTAAAGGATAATCTAATTATGGGCAATAAAGAGTTGGATGTTCTTATGTATCCTGAGTGTATGGAGAAACAATATGATCAAGAAAAGTGGAAGGAGCTTTTTCTTCTTACATGCAGTGTCTCAGGTGTTTATGGAGAAAACAACACAGTCTGTAAAATCATGTTTTGTTAAAAATGGTATTGCACAGTGAAATCCTGGGTGATACATCTATGAGGAATCTTGGAGATCACCCAGTCTAAATCTTCCATTAAAAATAACAAGCTTTTATTGCTAATTATTAGAGATGATAATTGGCATATTTAAGATGAGGAAATTAGAACTCAAATCTCCTGGCTCTAATTGCAAAACACTTTCCATTTTACCATACTCCCTGTTTTGATTTAAATTTAAAACAAGCATTTGAGTCAAGTGATGGAAGCATAGACAGGGCTGAAGATATTTCCCCCTGTTTTATTGCCTTCCCTTTGACACCTCCAGCTGAAATGCAGTTGACATATACTGAGTTTCTGTAAGTTTCCAGGATTACATCATTATCACAATTTATTATTCACTAGTCAACTTCCCCTGTATGGTAGGGCTACTCCAGTTTCTAAACTAATCATAGCTGGACAGAAAGCTTTAGCACCTCCAAAAAGTAAGGATTATAATTATAGCCTATGAGCTTCTACCTTGATTCCCTGTCTAGCACTATAGTAATACTCTGTAAACATTACAGCTCTCTCTGAAATCACTCTACCCCAATCCACAAACTTGCTGCTTTTTATTTTAGCGTTGCATTTGAACAATTTAATTGCCTTTTATTTTCATGGATGCTTGTCTTACTAATGCAGTGCATTAAGCAGTTCCTTCTTCTCCCCTCAAGTCCCTCAAATCACAGGATTGACTTGTTGAATTAGAAATGCTTCATTTCCCTTGTGACTTGCAAAGTAGCTTCCCCGATGACATTTGGTAAACAAAATGAGTAAATCGACATTTTGGTGGTGTTCTTGAATTTCATTCATTCTGGAATTAGCAAAACAAATCACTGTTTTGGAATATATTGTAAATAACATATTTCTATAGATGGGGGAGCAGAGGGTGGCTGGCATTAAGGTACAATATGACATCAACAATCCTAAGAAATATTGATCCAAAGAAGTCTGTTGAAGAGAGAGTTCAGTTCTAACTAATGATTGAAATCACTATCCAGGGTCTCTTTAAAAACGGAACTTAAGGGCTTCCCTGGTGGCGCAATGGTTGAGAGTCCGCCTGCCGATGCAGGGGACACGGGTTCGTGCCCCGGTCCGGGAAGATCCCACATGCCGCGGACTGGCTGGGCCCGTGAGCCATGGCCGCTGAGCCTGCGTGTCCGGAGCCTGTGCTCCACAACGGGAGAGGCCACAACAGTGAGAGGCCCGCGTACCGCAAAAAAACAAAACAAACAAAAAAACAAAAACAAAAAAAACTGAACTTAAGTTCTCCTTTATCAGAGAAATAAAAAGTGCTTTAATTAGGGACAAAGCCCACTTATCTGAAATCTTACTTGTATTAAGTGTTACTAGTTCTAAGTAGAAATAGGACATAGTCTGAATTCCCAGATATCATAGTGAGCTCCCTATGTTTTTCACCTTCTTCAATGAAGGGACTCATCCCTATCCAACAAAGTAGAAACCACAGTTTGTTCTTCAAAAACGGTTAGGTACCAATTTATGTCTGGAGACAGGAGAGCATAGGGGTTTAGAAAAATGTGGTCTCTGGAATTAGACCTCCTGTGCATGTCTCCTGAGTCTAATTCATTCTATCTTTATCTTGGGCAAAATAGCTCAACTTCTCTGGGTCTTCCACTTTGGGTTGTTGATAGAATTAAAAGAAACAATGAATGTAAATTTCTTAGAACAGTGCCTGGCCACTGGAAAGCATTCAATCATTAATAGCTATTGTTATTCTAGAATTGAAATCCTGTAATTTTTTTTTTTAACAAAGAGCAAGTCAGAAGTAATAGGCAAAGCACAATTATAATGCTTTGAGGGCTTTGTTTCCTCATGTTGCAAATCCTAGGATATAATTTACTGCAACTTCAATTTTTACTAGAAGATCAAAGGTTACTAGTCTATAGCAGCTATTAACTGAATATGGCTCACGGAACATATCTTGCCCACTGTTTGTTCTCTTAAATAAAGTTTTATTGGAGCTCAGTGACACCCATTCATTTACATATGATCTGTGGCTGCTTTTGCTCTGCAGTAGCAGAGTTGAATAGTTTCATTAGAGACAGTCTTGTCCATAAAGCATAAAATATTTATTATCTGTCCCTTTACAGAAAGAGTTTGCTTAACCCTAGTTATAGCAGTAGTTAGATATAGTTTTGGAAGATAAGTGAGTTCTAAGAATAAGTTTTGCTGGGAAGAACTTATGCGAATTTAATGCTAAAAAAAGACAGATTTATGTTGAAAACGGTTCATAAAAAGTAAATTATCCAAGAGTCCACACTTTATTAAAGCTTTATTGAAGCATAATTTACATACCATAACATTCACCATTTTAAGCATATGATTCAATAATATATTCCCACAATTATATATGGAGTTGCACAACCATTGGCACAAATCCAGTTTTCAAGCATTTTCATTACTCTGAAAAATTCCCTGTACCTGTCTGCTTTCAATCCCTACTCTTACTCACAGCCTCAAGCAACTATTAATCTCCTTTCCATCTCTATAAATTTGCCTTTTATGGACATTTCCTATAAATGGAATCATATATATCATGTTCACATCGGGCTTATTTCACTTAGGATACTGTTTTTAAGGTCCACTCATGTAGACGCAGGATCAGTTTTTGTTCCTTTTGATTGCTAAACAGTGTTTCATCATATGGGTGTACGATGTTTTGTTTATTCACCAGTGATGGACACATGGGTTGTTTTCAGTTTGAGACTTTTATTAATAATGCTGCTGCTGTGAACATTCACTGTGAAGTCCTTATGTTAACAACGTATATTTTCATTTATCTTTTGTAGATTCCTAGGAGTGGAATTACTTATCATCTGGTAAGTTTATGCTTAAATTCTTAAGAAATTACCGAACTGTTTTCCAAAGCGGTCATACCATGTTACATTCTCACAAGTGGATGTGGTTCCAGTTTTTCACATCCCCACCAACAGTTATTTTCTTTCTATTGCAACCATCCTACTGGATGTAAAATAGTATCTCGTTTTAATTTGCATTTTCTAATAACAACGAATAGTGTTTCATATGCTTAAGAGCTGCTTATGTGTTATCTTTGGTGAAATGTTTATTCAAATCCTTTGCTCATTTTTAACTGGATTTTTCAGTCTTTTTATTATAGAATTGTTAGAGTTCTATAAATTCTAGATACAAATCTTTTATCAGATATCTAGTCTTATTTTTAACAACTCATTACTTCAAATCAGAGGCAGACCAAAGTAGTATTAATCCTCTGATAAGTTGTAATGCCTTGTAGTAAATAAAGTGTAGACTTTGGAGTCAGGCGGTCCTGGGTTCATGTTTTATCCCTGCTGTTACCAGCTGTATAGACCCTGACTGGGTTGAGGCTCAAAGTTTTAATTTTCTTCTCTTTAAAGTAGGATTTATAATACAAACTTCATGTGAGAAATGAATGAGTGAGTTCAGATCAGCAACTTTCTTTGAAGTGAAGTGAATACGTAAAACCCAATTCCTGCCCTCTAATAGTTATATTCTCTTTGGGAGAGAGGTATTTAAATAGAGAATGTCATTCTGTGGTAGCTGCTATCTTAAGGTATTGACAGGGTCCAGCTGATACTGGGAAGCAAGAAATTTGACTGAGTGAGGCAGAATGGTCAGGAAATCCTTTTTGGAGGTTCTGATACTAGGAAGTGTTAAACACAAGATAGAAGTAAGCCACGAGGAGTGAGCATTCAAGGCTGGAACCAGTGTAGTTTTAAAAATATTCCCTTTGTGTTTGATTACTAAGTAAACCTTTTAGAAAACATTTATAGGTGAATTTTCTTAGAGAATATTTATTTTCCATCTACTGACAAAAATGTGTTATTCATGTTGATGCCATCACGGCAAAGGAGAGCTAAATTCATGAGGCTTGTTGGTCAGTTGCAATAAGACTCCTGAAATACCTGATAATAAGGTTCAGAATCATTTCTAAAGGATTTAAAAATACATGGTGGAAGTGTTAGGTTGTAACTATGTATAAAAAAGAATCCAGAGTAATCCAGTTCCCCTTTTTTCTATTTCATTGCAATGATATAGTGCTACCAAAAAAAAAATCAGCAAAGAAGGGAAAACATGTTACTTTTGTCTAGTTGAAAGCTGGGAGACTATGTAAGGTATATTAACTTTTTTCATGCCACCTGACAACCACCAAACATTATTAATGAAGCTCAGAACAGTCTAGTTGTGCATGAGTTTTGTATTAAATTGATAGCAAAATGAAAGTGTGATATTTAAGATGCTGAGGGATACGCCTGATGTCATTCAATGCCCTTTTCTTATTATGTACATTTATTAGGAGCTTGTCTTCAACGTATCTTTAAGTTGGGCTTAATGTCAAGAAGATGAGGACTAATATTACATGAAATAAGAATAAAAGGATAGAGGGAATTCAAGGCCTTGGAGAGGCTGAGAAAAAGGAGGGTGTAAAAAGTCAAAGTATAGACAAAAGGTCATCCAGGTAATGGAATGTTTGCACTGTTTTTCTACAAATTGTGATCTTTCAGAAAGTCCCAGAAGCAATTCATATCCTGATCTGCCTTGCTTCCCTTCAGGGTAATCTGAAACTTATGTATAAAAAATAATATCATTAATGGAAGCCACAGGCAGTGTAAAATGTATAGTTATGTTCAAGGGGCATTTATTATCAATCACTAACAAACAAAAAAACAACAACAACAGAAAGACTGTAATGCTTATGTTTGGAAAGACAAAAACTGTCAGATGTAGAATTGAAAAAGAGTTCCAAATAAGTTTCATTCGGGAGCTCGTCACTCCCTTCTTAGCACTAAGTAATTTTGTAGAAGAACAGAAGCAGCACTACCTACATGAAGCAGTTTTCAAATAAGCCATGATTGTTAGCATGAACTGAGAAAAGAGATGGAAAAGAGAATAAGAATCAAAAATAAGGCAAAGAAAAACTATAGTTAGTAGGGGAAAATGGGAAAAAAAAGGAATTGGCTGGGGGTAAATATCCGTAAAGTTCTGTAGGGAATTGAGATTTCAACTTCCTGTATAAAATAAAGCACAGCTTTGACAATTATCAGTTTAATTTGGTCTTGAATCAAAGTACGTTTTCCTTTCACTTGTTTCCAGGGATCAAATGAACTGGATAATTTCTAGAGTTTCCATTTGGGGTATTCAGATACAGCATTTAGATTCAAGTGCATGGGCCATGTTAGAAAAAAAAAAAAATTGGTAGAAAAACCTGTATTTGAACCATAAAGGATAAATGAGTTTATGAGATAAATCAAAGCAGCTACATAAGAGGTGATTTGCATAGACAAGGGAGGCATAATAAACAGACTATTTGTCTTTCAAAGTCCAGTTCAAAGCCCTTCTCCTGATATCCTGATGGGAATTAATCATCCTTTTTCTTCACTCTCATTGTCCCTCTATTATAGCAATTATTTCATGTTCGTTTTATTATTATTTACATGCTATGTTTATGACATTTTAATTTTAATGTCCTTGAGGATATGACCTAGGTCTGACTGAGTTTTGTTTCTTCCCTCTGATTTCTACACAAACAGGCACATATCCATTTTCCACCCAGAGTACAGGGCATAATACCATGCAGGTATTAGTAAATTGGACTCTAAGCAGAGAAGGACCCAAAATTCAGAACTTGGCTCACTACATGAAGTCTGACCTTAGTCCATGACTCAGGCTTTTTACTTCTGCTTCTTGTTCTGTGAAATGGGATTATAATTCCAATTTAACCAGTTACTGTAGGGTGAAATGAAAATTTTTTCCTGACTCTGTTGATTGGGATAGATATACAACTTGAACTCCCTTAAGCAAGAATAAGTAGAGATGGAGAGGGTAAGCTTTGATGAGGGAACTGTACCTGGGGGAGCTCACAGATCAAAGAGAGAACTCTAGGATCAGGGGAACCTCCTGAGTCTTCAGGTATTTCTGAACTCATTTTCAACGAGACTGCATTGATGCACTCCTAATTTCTTCATTTTTAAAAAAATGTTAACTTTATTTCTTCAGTCTTTGTATGTGTCACAGAAAGGTTCCCCAAAGGAGAAAGAATTTACCTTCCTTTCAAGGTCTAGCAGAAAAATCCCAGGGAAGGACTTTGGTGGTCTCACTCTCTGTCATGTGCTCACTTTTGACTAGAATCATAGAATTACCAGAAAGAGATTCTTGACAGAAAAAAAGACAATAACTACCAAATGCACTCCACACCAAGTGCTTAGCACAATGCTTTGCACATAACAAATGCTTACAAAATATCTCATTTTTATATATAATTTTAAGGAAGAACCAGTGAATTCTAGAGAAAGAATGATTCTCTGTACAATAGGTTGTTCAATAAGAATCTGTTACATGAGTAAGTGTCTGTGGCCATAAGGTAAAAAAATAATCATCTGGATTATTATAACATCCATCTTCCCTGTATCAGTAAATTGCACTATCCACCCAAAACCTAGGAGGTTTGCAGTTGATTTCTCTCCAGAATAGATAATGACCCTGTGCATGTATCTCCATTTCCATGGATACAATCCTCGACTAAACCACTGTCATCGTTCAATGGATTGCTGAAATCGGCTTCCAAAAAATTCTCTGCTTCCACTTTTGTCCTCTTAGTGGCTATTTTCTCCAAAGTAACCAAGATAATTTTTTATGAGTAAATCTACCCAATCAATCTTCTGTTTAAAATGAGTGTCTTCTCATGGCAATAAGAATATAGTCTACACCCTTAACCACGTATAAAATCCCTTCTCCATCTGGCTTTTCCCTCCCACTGTACCTTCATCACATACTACTCTTATGTCCCTGCACCACCAACCTCATTTATGTCAATCAGGAATCAAACTTCGTCCTAGCTCAGGTTTGTTAAAACTGTTTTTCTTCTCCAGAATGTTCTTATTCCAGACCTTTGTATGGCTGCCTCCTTTGCAGTGGATCTATAATGAAATGCATTATCATAACCAAGAGCCTTCTTTAACATCCTTAGCTAATGTAGTGCACCTTCACCTCATTGCTCATTTCTCCCAAGTAGAATATAAACTCCAAGCATTCCTTAAATGCAAATCAAGTGTTTCCAGAGCCTTGGAGGCCTTCCTTAAAATCTGTAAGGAGAGGATACCAAGAAAAAGTGTATCAATTGCCAAGGCAGCCTCTCCAAGGTACAAACTAGGATAGATGTCATAGTAACCACTATGGGACTGTCCTACTCATTTTGTCAGCTCAGGAGGGGATAAACGAGGAATGTTGAGATGAAGCTAGTATGCGTGTGTGTGTGCCTGTGTTTTTGTGCCTGTGTAGTTTTCCATCTTTTATTATACTGATATATCCTCCTCTAAAAATTAACAAAAAGTAAAGTCAGTTTTATTTATTAAGTATCACTGATACAGGTCCCAAGAATCTCAGTTGGGACTGGAGCTGCAAAATCTTTGTCTTGGTTGTAGCAGGTATTACAACCTTAATGTGGGTTATGGATTCTACCTCAGGGCTACAAAAAGACAACAAAGTGAAAGAACTTACATGCTTGACTCATTTCTTTCCTCTGATACACTCTGAGTACACCAAAGTGGTGACTAATTTTCCGACTAAACTCTGATATGCCTTAGCATTTAGAACAGGATTTATTCATCAAGGATTTCGGGTTAGATTCCAATAGACAGTGGCTGAGTCTGACAAGCAAAATCAGGGATTGCCTCTTTGAGGGAGAAATCCACAGAAGGAAGGATTCTATCGCATTTATTGTGGGATGAAATGAAGCTTGCTATTGGAAACAGGTCCTATGAAGAGTACTGACAGCAAAGTTTTTTACGATATTAGAAATGGGCACTGTAAAATTCCATCTTTATTGAAAATATTTCCTCTTTGCCATCTATAAAATGTAACTGAACTAGGAAAAGGCAGGGAAAAATAGCTTGATCCTAATACAATATGCAAACCTCCCTCTGCTTTCAGTCCTCTGTGTCCATTTCCCAAAACGAGTTCAGGAAAGTAGATATGTAATGTTTCTTTCTGTGTGCAAAAAGGTGGAAGTTGAAAAATAAAAACAACCTGTGTTTGCTATTCATTATAAAAAGAGATCCCTAATTTTCTTTGCACTTAGACTGTGTTTTACAGAGCTGTATAAAATTTTTAATCTTCTCTGAAAACAATAGAGCACACACACACACACACATACACACAATTTATCTGATCAAAGAAAAATAGTACCAAAGGAATGCAAGGAGGCTTAAAGGAATACTAAATGTTACAAGCATAAGAAGAAAATAAATTCATTCTGGTTCAAATGATCTAGAAACACTTTTGGAATAATTTGAATTTGAGCAGAGACTTAAAGTAGGCGTAAACCTTTAATGCATGGACATTAGGTTGTAAGCAAATGGGAAAGGTAGGAAACTGCAGAACACTTTGAAAGAAAGCAAGCAGTCTCATGAGATAGAGGTATGCATATGTGAAATTGTGGTTCTGTTTAAGAACATAGCAAGTTATGGGCAGACATGGGATTATGAATTTGACTTCATGAGAGTATAAACCCTTTGTTGCAGCATTCAGTACGTAACAAACTCAAGGAACAATTCAAATCCTATACCTTTAATAAAGCCTTTCTAGTTATTGTGACCCTTAAGGATATCTCTGCACTATGACACTTTTATTATCCAACATAGATTTTCATCTTAATTGCAATCTGTCTTGTCTCAATCTCTGTTTCATCTGTGTTTATAGTGTAACTCTCAAAAAACTCGAAACAACTTGAGTCCTAATATTATGTCAAAAAATAGAGCCTGACACAGTTTTAGATACAAAGTTAGCACTTAATGAGCACATTATTGATTACATACGGTAAAGGAAAAAAAAACATACTCCCAAATTGAAACAATGGCAGTCACAACCTCACGTGTTTTGCTTAACCTATAGGACAGATATTGATCCCATCTGACCACAAGAAAAGAACTTGCATAAAGGGTTTACTTTCTGAACACTTCAGTCATATTCACTCTGCTGTGTGGTCAAAAATCCATTAGTGGAGTGCCAGCAATGCATCAAATGTGCTATTAATTTCACTCGCAGCAGAGGTTCTGCACTTTTGATGAGGACCACTTAAATTTAATAGAGAAGCAAGCTGCCCCGTGCCTGTTCTAAAACAGGAAAGTGACCCAAAATCGAGGAGACAGATTTATGTGACATGCCCAGAATGTGATGCATGCCTTTTGGCCAGAACCCTGTGAGGTGAAATGGCAGTTCTGGGGACAGGAACCCCAGGGTGATATGCAAGAGCAGACAGGCTTGCTTCTTTCACCAGGGCTCAGAAAAAGGATGACCCTCATATTAGAGAGCCCGTAAATGTGTAAAACATTATTTCATCCAAGACGGCAGCCCTCTGGACACTGAGGCTGTGAGGAGAACTGGAGGGAACGTGCAGGCTGCCAAGGCAATTGTCAGAAACGGCTGCCAGAGAATCGGATGCTGTGGCTGCAAAGATATTATCTGTGGCTTGGCATTTGGAGCCTACCCTAGAAGTTCAAAGAGGAGCAGCGGTAACTGAACCAACTCTCAGGGGAACACAAGAGCTATATTATCTATAATTTATAGGACTTTAAAGACAAACTTTGATTTTGAGGGGATACACCAGGAATGATGTTTCCTCTGTAAGGGAAATTGCCTTAGAGCATGTGTGCTGCAGATTTCTCTGAAGACCAGCATGCAAATTAAAATGACAGAGAAAGCTTTTCATGAACTGTCTTGATTAGGTAACTTCTGGTCATATTTGAGTCAAGCCATGGCAGTATAAGCATAACTGTAAAGGTGAAAAGCCTAATCAGTGCAGCAGAATTCTAACAACTGTAGAAAGATTCCCAGCCACCATTGCTAATGACTTGAACAATAGAACTGCCCCCAAAATAATGGGGAAGCTTAGAAAGTATTCAGTCAGAGTCCACACAGCAGCTGTTGAAATGTTTGTCTCCAAATTGCAGCCAGAGTAAGGATGGGGTTAGATAAGTGATGACGACTAGAATTTTGTCTCACGTGAAAATGTAGGACTATACTCACCTAGCTAGTATCCTCCAGCATTGTATTAGGGCTTATTATTACTTCTAATGTATTATGACTCATCCATTATATATAATGGATGAATTGATTCATTTATTCATTCACTCATTTATTCAGTAAGTAATTATATTCAGTAGGTAGTTATTGAGTGCATACTATGTATCAGGACTGGATCTAGTTGTTGGGGATACAGAAGTGAATATAACAGACAGGTTTCTCCTGTCTTTACCTTCTAGTGGAAGTAGGCAAAAAATAAACTAAATTTTAAGAAAACATATACTGCGAGTCTTTTAGATGGAAAGAAAAAAACAAAATAGGGAAGAAGCAAGGCACTAATGGAAATGCGATTTTAAATAGGGTGTCCGTGGAATACCTCAATAAGATGGTAACGTTTGAGGCAAGAAGTGAAGAAGTGAGTCATGTGGGTATCTGAGGAAAGAACAAGTGTAGAAAAGAGCAAGTAAAGAAGTCCTGATGCTGCTGTGTGTTGGGGAGTTCATGGAGTAGCAAAAAGTCTGTGTATGGCTGGAATGGAATAGATGAGGGGATGAGAAGCAGAAGGGAGCAGGGGACCTAGTTAGAGGCCATGGAGGCCATTGTGAGAATCTTGGTTGTTACTCCAAGTGGATGGGAAACCAGTGGAGAGTTTTGAGCAAAGGAAGGAAATGATTAATCTTATGATTAAAACATCACTCTGGCTGCTGTGATTAAAACCCAATGGTGCAAGGACAGAACAAAGGGTCCAGTTAGGAAGCACTTGGAATAATTCAGACAGGGGAGAATAACAGCTTTGGAGCCTAGACACGTTGACGATGAGTTCAACGAGGTGTTAGTGAGCCTTCTTTAAAATCCATAGGGAGTATACAAAATGAAATCATAGTTATACTACAAAACTGATTTTTAAAAATGTTGTCATTGAGAGACCAAATGCTACGTAGTGCAGAGAAAAGAAATGATTTAAGCAGGGGCAGGTGAGAAGCAAGTAAGCAAATAATCAGAAATGACTTTCTGAGGGAGGTGGTGTAGATTTGAACCTGGACAAATAGACATTTAAACACAACCTGTTTCTCCCTGCTTGGCAGCTGTAGGGAACAGCTGAAGGGAGATGTTGAAAAAGGCTGAGGAGGAGATGGCAAATATATTTTAAGTACAAACATTGAAAGTAGCTGCATAGAATTATTCTAATACTGTATCTGAGATCAAGCAGGGGGAAAATGAAGATGGTTAGTAATACTTTCTAGGAGCACAGAAAAGGGTAGGTTAGGGAACTCCAGAGTGTGAAGGTGACAGTGAGCAAAAATATAGCAGCAGGAATGTGTGAACCTTATTCAAGAAAGAATAGATTCTCTATCGTGCCTGGAACATAGGACATGTGGAGGAAACAATGAGAAATGATAAATCAAGTTTCAGCTACTCATTTTATTTTTATTTTTTTAATAAATGTATTTATTTTTATTTATTTATCTTTGTCTGCGTTGGGTTTTCATTGCTGCGCACAGGCTTTCTCTAGTTGCGGTGAGCGGGGGCTACTCTTCGTTGCGGTGCGTGGGCTTCTCATTGTGGTGGCTTCTCTTGCTGCGGAGCATGGGCTCTAGGCGCATGGGCTTCAGTAGTTGTGGCTTGTGGGCTTTAGAGTGCAGGCTCAATAGTTGTGGCGTGTGGGCTCAGTAGTTGCGATGCACGGGCTTAGTTGCTTCGCGGCATGTGGGGTCTTCCCGGACCAGGGCTCAAACCCGTGTCCCCTGCATTGGCAGGCAGATCCTTAACCACGGTGCCACCAGGGAAGCCCTCAGCTACTCATTTTAAACAGAGAAAACTCAGCTCTTTGAGTACATAAACCAACCAGTGTGTTGAATAAATTGGTTTTGTTTGAAACAGTCATTTAACCTATAAATTACACATGTTCTTCACTTTAAGAAGAAACAAGGTATTTGAAAGTTAATGTGGAATCTCAATAGTGATACATAATCATGTAGCAAAGATATTGAAACACATGTATCTAAATGTTTTAGAAAGTCTAAAGTAATTGCATTCAAAATCCTTAAAAAATGAATATAACCACTTAATTTTATTTTATCCCTAAATCTAGATTTTTCACAATTTGTCTGTAAATAAAGTATATACCATTTATATATATTAAAATATTAAGGACTTTTCAGAAGCTCTAGTAACATGTTTAACATATTGCAATAAAATTAAATGATAAATAATTTGGTTCTTATATCTTGCTTTCTTCCTCACCGGTTATGTGACTTAAGCAAATTACTTAATACCTCTGTGCATTAGTTTCTTCATCTGTAAAAAAGAGTTATTTTAAGGACAATCGAATTATCGATGTGAATGCAATTTGGAAGTGCTGTGATCTTTATTCATGTCTTGCAAAGTATGTGTGTGTGTGCTGAGAGTGTAATTATTGCAGTAAGCAGTATAGCACCCAAACATCTTGATGTTTAGCAAATGTGTAGAACCTGTCAGCCTATATAGCAGTTGGATAGTCTAGTACCTGTCTAACAGGATACCTAGACTATAGGAGATGAGGTGGGAATGGTTATAGGCACAACCTGCCTGTGACAACATTGGTTGCTATGATCAAGACTATCCTTAAAAGAATGAGCTCATACAAAAAATTAACCTTGATACCTTCTATGCTAGGAATGCAAATATGGTGGAAGGTACATCAGACATGAGATCATTAATGTATTTTAACAGTGATCAGTTACCAACCAGCAAGACTATAGCACAAAATTATGATAACTACCAATTATTTTGGGGGGGTTACTCTGTGATCATAGCATATTATTTTTAGTCAGTTCAGCAACCATATATGATCATATTTTCTCATGATTCATACACAAGGAAATTAAGGTGCAGAGAAGTTAAATAATTAACCCAATAAGATGCTATTTTAGACAGTATCTCTGTGTGGTATACAATGCTCTATGTGATGTCCTACTCCTTTGTTCCCCATTAATCTCTTACTGACATGAGAAGGAGGATGTATTTTGTAGAAAAGAAGAAATGTATGCTAAGGGGGAATGTGACAAAGATACCAATGATTAGATATATCTATGTCAAGATTCTTTCTAATAACGTAACTAAATTATACACACACACACACAAGATTCTTTCTAATAACATAAGTAAATTACACATGCACACACACACACACACACACGGTTTGCAATGGGTTTCAAATATATTTCCTTATACAATGACCCTGTAAATTGCTCTATTTTGCATTTTACAAATGTTGAAATTGCATAGCTCACAGAGGTTACGTGACTTGCCTGAGGTCAAACGGTATAGTATGTAGCAGATCTGGGTCATAAGCCCACGATGTCTGAGTCAAAATCTATTTCTTTCCATTACACCACTTATCAATCCTCAGAGCATAGCTGTCCCCTTAATGTTGGCCTTGGATATCTGGTATCAAATCATTTCAGATGCCACCTTTAGATTATTACAAAACTATTACCTACATAAATAATGTATCCGTTATCTTATTATTTATTGTTATTTCTTGGCGTACATGACAGGGGATATATAGGCATTTGGATTCAAAAATGCTGATAACTTCTCTCCAAAGAGGTTGTAATTGATTTTTTTCCTGTGTCTTGTTATCAATGTACAGTTAATAATATATGTCACTCCACTGTAACATCTAAATTTACTAACATCTAAATTTAGCTCAATGGGATGTTCCTGTATCATCAAGCTGAAATCCTGGTATTGCAGTGAGGAGAATACTGTATTGCAAGCAAGTGAAATGCTTTGTAAAGTTCATGCTTACATTATTGTAGGAACTTTATTAGTTCCAACTACATTGTGATTGACATGCCCTTTACTGTCTCAGGCCTAATCTTGTCACTTTTTTTCCAAGACACAATACATTTTAACCAGGATTTAGACCCAGCAATGCTGTAGAATGAGATTTTTTGACAATACAATAGTTTAAACACTACTTAGGGACGCATTACATCATGAATGCAGTTATTTATATTCAATGTCCATTATCGTTAATGGACAGATTTGCTTGTGATTCCAGTGTGGAATCTATAAAGAATACAAATTTAATAGCAAACAATGGCATTGATCCATGTTCATCCAATAAATAACTGAGAAACAAGGGTGTGAGAGGTGGGTTTTCCATTTCAAGATGCCTGTATTCAGCATTCTAAAATACTGATAGTATGTACCTAGCAGAATTTATGTGGGTGCACTCTTAAGTTTTGTGTAGTTGCTCACTCTGGTATATTCTACAATTTGGGGTATGTAACTTTATCCTTTTCTGGTGTCATTTTATCCCTTTATGGTGTGCCTACCAATACTACCTACTACTCAAAAGAGTAGTTCTGACTTAAATAAACTATGGAATATAATCAGGTATGACCAATGTAAAAAATATTTCTAGTGCTGAGCCTTTTTCATAGAAATGTGAAAACGTCATCCATACCAAAAAAAAAAGAAAAATCCTAAGTAGAATAGTAGCATTTTTCTCAGTCCCAACATTACTGTAAATAGAAAGATGGACAGAGCTCTTATGATTTCCATTCAAATTGACTATACAACTGGGTAAGGATTAAGATACTATGTAAAAAAGAAAGAAAAGATACTTATTTTGGTTATGGATTTTTGCTTTGACTAATTTGTATTTTAGCTATGCTTAGATATATTTGGAAAGCTGAAAGTTATTAAAAACACAATACTACTATGTACAATCAAAACTTTATTACTAAATAAAAATATGCCATTTACTTTCCTCTGTTTTTTTAAACTTTCAAAAGAAAAAAAAGCAAATAAATTGAAAGAGAAGAACAATCTACAGTGAAAGCCATCACTGAGCTACTTTAATGATGTACAATCTGTTAGCTATATGAAGACTGTAAACAGACTAATATTTCGAGAAGTGTAGGATGAATCACCCATTTAGAAGCATTGAAGAGAAAATGAAGAAGCTATGAGTGAGTTGTGAAGCAATGAATAAGAACGTATTATACCACAGGAAGCCATCAATATTTGTTTATTATGTCAGTATGAGGAATAAATCTGTTAGCTAATTTGTATTCTCCACAGTTAATTTCAGTGTTCCTGCCTGAGCGTTTTTGTTCCAGAATGAGTGTTGCACAGCTGTTTAATGATACCATCAAAAATTCAGAAAGTCATGGTCCCTTGGAGTTAGAAAGGCATTACAAAGTATGATATCAAACCAGAAATGATATAACATTACCTTCAGACATTATATACTTCTTTCTTGCTCTCTCCTGTAACTCTGTCTCTCTCTGTCATATTTTACATCTTTTAATATTCTCTCCAGTTTTAAAAATACCTGCTCAGACAAAAAAGCAAAATAATTACTAGGTTAAATGGTTAAAGCACTATTTTCTTTTTACACTTTAAATTGTTTTTGGGTTTACTTTACTTTAGCAATGACTTACTCAATATAATTAAACTCAGAAATTAAACAATTAAACAATTTCATGTTTAGAAAGAGCTATACTTACAAATTGCTCATAGGCATATCACAATATAGAGATTATAGCTTATATTTACACATATACCTGTATTAAAGTATTAAAGTTTTAAAAAATAATATTAATCCCTTTTAAATAATATTGTAAACAAAAAGACAACCTACTTAATGGGAAAAATATTTGCAAATGATATGACTGATAATGTGTTAATATCCCCCCAAAATGTAAAAAAGTATACAAGTCAATATCAAAAAGACAAAAAGCCCAATTAAAAAATGGGCAGAGGGCCTCCCTGGTGGCGCAGTGGTTGAGAGTCCGCCTGCCGATGCAGGGGATACGGGTTCGTGCCCCGGTCTGGGAGGATCCCATATGCCGCGGAGCGGCTGGGCCCGTGAGCCGTGGCCGCTGAGCCTGCGCGTCCGGAGCCTGTGCTCCGCAACGGGAGAGGCCACAGCAGTGAGAGGCCCGCATACCGCAAAAAAAAAAAAAAAAAAAAAAAAAAAGGGCAGAAAAACTGAATAGACATTTTTCCAAAGAAGATATACGGATGACCAATAGGCCAATGTAAAAAAGATGCTCAGCATCGCTAATCATCAGAGAAATGCAAATGAAAACCACAAGATATCACTTCACACCTGTCAAAATGACTATCATCAAAAAGTCTAGAAATAACAAATGTTGGCAAGGATATATAGAAAAAAGACCCTTAGTACCTGGTTGGTGGGATTGTAAATTGTTGCAGCCACTGTGGAAAACAGTATGGAGGTTCTCAAAAAACTAAAAATAGAACTACCATATGATCTAGCAATTCCACTGCTGGGTATATATCTAAAGAAAACAAAAACACTAATTTGAAAAGATTCATGAACCCCAGTGTTCGTAGTAGCATTATTTACAATTGCCAAGATATGGAAGTGCCCATCAATAGATGAATAGATAAAGAAGTTATGCTATATATCTACAATGGAATATTACTCAGCCCTAAAAAAGAATGATGTTCTGCCATTTGGATGGACCTAGAGAGTATTATGGTTAGTTAAATAAGTTAGAGAAAGACAGATACTCTATCTTATCACTTATATGTGGAATCTAAAAACATAATAAATATATATAACAAAACAAAAACAGACTCACAGATATAGAGAAGGAACTAGTGGTTACCAGTGGGGAGAGGAAAGGCGGGAGGGGTGGGATAGAGGTATGGAATTAAGAGACACAGAGTACTAGGTATAAAATAAATAAACAACAAGGATATATTGTACAGGACATGGAAATATAGCCATTATTTTGTAATAACTTTAAATGGAGTATAATCTATAAAAATACTGAATCACTATGTTATGCACCTGAAACTAGTATAATATTGTAAATCAACTATACTGAAATTAAAAACAAATAAATAGTATTTTAGATAATACTTATTACTTTGTAGATTTTATAAAGCATTTTTTGTGTTCTGTAATGCCACGTTCCTTCCCTTCTTTTCTGACTTTGTTTTCCTGCAAACATGATTAAACTTGGTGCCTTCTCTTACTTCAGAGGAAAGTTAAATTCTTAATCTCAGCCTGAAATTATGACAGGAAAGTGACAAACTAGACTTGTACTTCTGCACTCTCCTTAAATAAGTTTGAAATTTGCTCAATTCAGTGTCACAGAAGGTTCCAGATGAGAATCTTACTTTAGTGATCATAATATCTTACATGCACTCATAGATTTAAAGCCTGAGATACTACAGCCTTGTTTGTGTTAATTCCTTTTTTTTTTTTGCTGATAAACTAATGAATAAATTAGTGTCCATCTACCAATGGTTTTTACCAATGGATTCAAAGTCTTTGAAAGTTGGGGAATAAATAATCTATGGAATAATAGAATACAAAATCAAATATTCTTCCCCACACCAAAAAACTCTTGTTAACTAAATCTAATATATGCAATTTCAAAATTAACATAGTCATATTCTGTTTGCAAACCCAGTCATCAAGAGCTTGTCTTGTCTTTAAACACATGAAGTTCAATGTATGATAATATATTTTTCTTCTCCTTAATACTAGTAACGAACTTTCTTCCATTCCGATTGCCTTTATGTTCTTGCTTCTTATATTAAATTCAAAAAATATTAAATTGCTTTCTCTCTGTAAGAAAAAAATATTTTTCTTTAAATTGTATTTGACCTAATTACAAGAATTCATTTCGTTGTGCATATATGTATATAGTGTATCTATAGCAAGCATAAGATCATGTATAGTTGTATTTATGAAGTATCAAACATTGATTACAAATACAAATTTAATCAGTCATATTGATATTTTCCTGCTTGATCCAAAATGTTTGGTCATCTGATAAGAGCCAGATGATGGATGGGATACATTTTAAAATTTTTGTGAGTATATACATGACTAGTTCCACTTTTAGAATGAGGAAAATATAACAACATATAATAAAGTATATAGACTCTCTGGGTGTTAAATATTGTTAATTAAAGATGTAGGGCCTCCCTGGTGGCGCAGTGGTTGGGAGTCCGCCTGCCGATGCAGGGGATACGGGTTCGTGCCCCAGTCTGGGAGGATCCCATATGCCGCGGAGCGGCTGGGCCCGTGGGCCATGGCCGCTGAGCCTGTGCGTCCGGAGCCTGTGCTCCGCAACGGGAGAGGCCACAACAGTGAGAGGCCCGCGTACAGCAAAAAAAAAAAAAAAAAAAAGATGTAGATGAAAGGGTTATATTTTTCAGGACAGATTTTTCCCAGCTGTAATTTACTAAAAATATTTACCTCCTCTTTCTGGGGTTTCTTTGGAGGGGAGATAGTAAAAGGAACATTTTTATGAATTGCTCAGTTGGGAAAACAGACTACACATTTCACTCCATAAGTCTCTAAAATGTGCCAGCAATCAAGTGAAAATCTCAATTGTTTGTTCACTAGAGATTTATAAAGGTTTTCAGAGTAGAACTCATTTCAGAATCATTCCTCTGAATATAAGGAAGGTCCTAAAGGTTTTCTGTTGACTTTCACTACGTGCTTTTCATTAATCATCTGGTTCAATAATTTCTAGTTTGCAGCATTATGAAGTTAAATCCTGATTTACTTTGAGGGACTGAAGTTATATGTATTAGAAAATTGCATATGTGAGGCAAATGATTAAATGTGTAATTAAAAGTGAAATAACATACTTTGCAGCATACATTACATGTTGTAAATTTGTTTGTTACACAAGAGATTTAAACAACTTTCTTTCCTCCAAAAAGATTAATATTAGAATTTTCCATTCGAACCACACAGGCTTAAAGAAAAGTTTATGAGCTGCCTTTGATTCTGAAAAAAAGTCATTCTCTTCTGTCAGCCAACTGTACACCTCAGAGAGCTCATGGCTTACTAATGTAATTTGCTTATGCAATAGCATTAGAGTTGACACAGTTGCACAATTTGCTTTATATTTGCTTCCCTAGAGCTACTCAGGCATGGATTCTTTCCAAGCTTCACTTATGTACTGGGCAGAAGGTATACCAAAACTCAGAGGGTAGCAAGAGTCAGATGCATAATAAAGACACACCATTTAACCTGTGCCTGTAGCAGCAACTCTCTATCAGGAACCAATGTTCTGAGAGTCAACATAACTATTTTTCCTATGATCTTTGGCACCAGCTTAAGATCTAGGAAGTAGAGGGATAATTGTTCATTTGTAGCTTTTGAGGGAAGGAGTCTGCAGTTCTCTTAGCTCTGACTTTCTCAGTGCAATTCAACAGTGCATACCCACTAAGCTAGCAGGTGGGAAGAAGAGCAAAGCATGAGAAACAAATTAATTGTATCAAGAGAAATAGAGACAACCACTTAATGGATTATTACTAAGGATATGTTGTGAGAGCTACCACAGTGGTTATGAAGTGAAAGAGAGGATGATTAGAAAAAGTAGTGGACTAGAGGTTAAGAACCTTATATAATTGTTCTTAACATATTATTTACACTCACATATAATTCTAAGGATTATAAATAGCCAGATGGTGGTAATTAGCGAAGCTGACTTCCATCTGTGTTACTTAATGAAAGAATAATGAAAATTTTAAAGTAGTTCTACTAGAAATTTAATATTTGTACACTATATTATTCTTGATATTTCACATTCAATAATTGACAACTATTCATTGAACACCTACTTCATCCTTCTTGGCACTATACTAGGAACTGGAGATACAATAGCTGTACTTGTGGTCCAGCAAAAGAGGTAAAATTAAATATGATTCCATGTGGTATGATAAATGAGAGAGATGTGGAATACTGTTCAAGCTTTTATTATGGAAGCTTTCAAATGAACACAAAATCACATGTTAAACCCCTAGGAACCCATCATCCGACTCCATCAGTTATCGATGTATGGCAAACTCTTGTTTTATTTTTTACCTCTATTCTTCCCTCAACTTTTGCTTCCTATTTCAAAGAAAATCCTGGAAACAATAGCACTTCACCCATTAAAAAATTTCAATATCTTTGTCTAAAATATGAATCCTTTAAAAAAAATCACAATACCTATTAAACTATCATGCTTTAAAAAGTTAATAGCACTATTTACTTAATATCAGCTAATATCACTTCAATGTTCATATTTCCCTGTTTTATCTAAAACAATATTGTTATTGTTCAGATCAAGTCAAAATACATTCCCTAAATGACATTTACTTGTTTGATGGCATGTTTCCCAGCATTTCATAAGAAAAATTTCAAACTTACAAAGCTGATTAAAAAAATACAACAAATGTATATTTACCAACTAGATTCAACAGTTAGCATCTTATTATATGTATATGTATATTATATGAATACATATATTATATGTATTCTAGCAAATATCTATCCATCTATCTATTTTTGCATTCAAACCATATTATTTTTTGAAGCTGTCCAACAATATGTGACCAGAGTGGACAATGTAAGAAAGCCTTTAAGGATAGATATAGCTGGAGGAGTAGACTGAGAACACATTACAGAGAGCCTATTTTTTCGGTTAAGAAGTATGGACTTTATCTTATATTCTTGCACGGAAGAGAGAAAATAGGCCTGGTAAACAAATGAAAGGGATAATATGTTATATAGTAATAAGTGTTAAGGAGAAACTTTAAAAAGGAAGGTGGAAGTAAGAACAGTTGGCAGGTAGCGAGATTTGTAATTGTAAAAAAGGTGGCCAGGGTAGGCCCCACTAGGAAGATGACATTTAAAGATCTGAAAAAAATGAACAAGAAAGCCAAGTGGGTATCTGGAGGATGAGGAGTCCAAGAGAGAAAATAGTGAGCAAAGGCTCTGAAACTAGAATAGATTGGCATTGTTTTATCATTTTAATAAACTATAATTATACCAACATTGTAAGGATACAGTAACAGGAATAATAGGCAATCATTGAATGAAAAGTCACCCATAATTCTGGTACTCTTGGAAGTCAAATTATTTTCACATTTTATCCTTAGTCTTTTTGTTTTTATGCACTGTGTTCACCTAAAATTTATGTGTGTATATATATAAGTACATATATATGCGTACATACATAAATACAGTTAATTTTGCCTGTTAATTTATTGTAAACATTTTCCATGTTACTGTATAGTCTAAATAGTTATTTTAATAGCTACCTCTTATTCCATGAAGTGAAACATCATGAATTTTTTTTTACCAAGCAATTCTATGGTAGTTATATGTCTATTTATTCTTACAAATATAGTGACAAGTATTTTATATATTTAATTGCTTTTTATTTTCAAAATATTTATTTTGGAAAAAATTAAAAATAGAATTATAGTATTGAAGGTATAAATATTTGAATGATGTTGCTTTCTCAAAATGTTGTATTAAACTTCACTTCCAATCAACAGTATGTAGCTTTACAAGCGTCACAAATAGGATAGTCAAGGTAAAAATTAGAGGATGCATTTTGATCATTTAAGCTCTAAAATGGAATTTTCTTGTTTTACTTTGCATTTTTTACTATTATCAAGTTCTAATATTGTATCGTGTTTATTTAGCAGCTGTTTCTATCAATATATAGATTACATGGCCTTATATTTTTGCATAGCTTTCATTTTTTATTTGAAATATTTTACAAATGTTATTTTTCAGGAAAAACTGTTAGAAGACCGTACCCACTGTTTGTCCTTTGCTTTACTTCTGGAAATAAGAACAAATATCTGTGAAATATACATGAAATTTTAAATAATCATTATTAAAATATTCAAATATATTTTCTGATTATCAAAGAAGTATATTTTAATTTTTTTAACTTTGTATTGAAACTTAAAAAGTAAGACAATAAAAATCAGCTCTCTTTAGATGAAGTGGGAGGTTGGGGTTAGCAGATGTAAGCTAGTATATATAGAATGGATAAACAAGGTCCTACTGTAGAGCACAGGGAACTACATACAATATCCTGTGATAAACCATAATGGAAAAGAATATGAAAAAAGAAAGTATATATATATATGTATAAAATATAACTGAATCACTTTGCTGTACAGCAGAAATTAACACAACATTGTAAAACAACTATACTTCAATTTTTTTTTAAAGTGACCTTCCTTAAAAACAACAACAAAAATCAGCTCTTTGTGTATCAGAGGGTAAATGGGACCTGTAAGCTCTCTCTCCCCCCAGTCCCTTCCCTCCCCCACTCTCCATTTAAGGAGCATTAATACCTGCTGACTGGGCAGGGGTGGTAGAGGGTATGAAGTTTTTATTAACATATGGAAAACCAAAAGAATAATTTCAAACAAAAAGAATGGGATTCTGATAGACAAAAGAGAACAGAGAATCTCTGCAGATCAGGCTTGGGAGAGCACTGCAGTGAAAATGGGGACAATGTTACATGGACTAACACACTAAAAATTTCCAAGTTAAGAATCAGTGATCACTGAACCAATTGGGTTCTGGAGCAATATTTAGGGGATTAAATGACTCTCACTGGAACAGCTATATCTGCTCCTTTTGTTTTATGTTTCCACAAAGCACTGACACAAGATCAATCTATTCATTTCCTGACACCCTTCACCAGAATGCAAGCTCTCTCAAAACAGGGACATCACCTGTTCTATTCCAGTGCCTAGGAAGTGCCTGGCACATAGTAGGTCTCAATATGCATTGCATAAGTGAGCCAATGTATTATGTAAATGAGCCAGATCCAAAAATTTTCCCCACAACTTTCAAATGATCAAAGTTCCTCTGCTTCTGGATATATATTTCAGAGGTCTCACCTTTGATATTTTTCTGTTAAATTTCATAGGTCATAGGTCTGAATTCTTTCTGGGAATTCTTTCTAGGGAGCCTGTCATACCTTTATTTCCAAGATGCTTTTGTGTTCATCTTTTCTAGAACCTTCAAAGGCATTTTGGTGGAAAGTAGGAGGAAGGTTCATCAGGACCTCTAGCCAACTGTAATGGTGGTCCATATGTGTTTTGTTTTAATAATTTAAAATTGTATCCTTGGCCTTTATGACTACAGTACAAGGTGTCATGTTTAATTGCTTATGTCTTTTGCTTCAGTAGAGTGGAGCCAAGAGGACCTCTATAAAATTATTCAATGACACAGATTTTCCCAGCTACTTTAATGGGATGCACCTTTGTGTCCTCCTACACTTATTTTTTAATCAACAACAAAGTGGCAGTTTTGCTTGTGGCCGCACTCTAACCATCCCTGAACACTGATCTAACTTCAAAAGCATAAAAAAGTATATGCTGCGTTTTGAAGTCTGGCAGAGAATGCACACAAACATGCCCTAAGAGAGTACCATTTCTAAAAAGCCATTTGCTATTAAGCAGTTTCAATTTTTCTTTTATTTCTCTTTTCCTTTTTAAAAAATGTGTTTTTGTCATTCACTATTCTCTTTTGGTTTTGCTTGTACCTTGTTTATTATAAGGGGAGCTTTTGATCTTAAAGTTTTGTTTTTCTACATTTATTCCAACATTGTTTTTGTTTTATGCCATGTAGCCAAAGCATTTCTGCTGTTGTGTTCCTAAGAGTGGTTTTAAATGTGAAGCTCTCAATAATGTTTATTTAACTGTTCAGTCTTCATTTAGACACTGGATAGCAGCCCTACTGAAGGCCTAGTATAGAGCAATAGGGAATCAAGCATGTGATTTAAAATTTTTAAGAGAAAGTGAAAGTTAAAAGTAATTGGCAAACAAGGGAGAGTAGCAAAGAAAAGAGCAACCCAATGAAATTCCTGTGTTAGGGTGAACCGAGACCTATGAGGATGAAAAGGCATGAAGGGAGCAGTATATCTGATATCACAATCAGTACACTAGAGACAGACACCCACAAGAGGAATAAGAGAATACAGTACATTACATCTTCACAACAGACCCTAGGGTTTCAATATGAAAAGTTTTCCAACAGTTTGATAACTGGAAACAGCCAACTAGACGAAGTTCACCATCTTTTACAAAGAGTTATTTAGTTTGGATATTGGTCAGTGGGTATTTATTAAACATCATCTGTCTGAAAAAGGCTTTTTTTTCTTCCACATACTTTATGTCAGAGAATTCTAACAATAATAATAGGGCGTAGAGTGTTACCATTTCATATAAGAGGAACTGAAGTTCAGATATTGTAAGTAACTTACAAAAATTACCCAGCTAGTAATTGTTCCATTTGGAACTTTATTTCCAGATGGTCTGATTCTAAAACCAGTGGTTTTTTTCTTCCATTTTATGCAACTTTCCCTGTTGGACCTCCGTGGCCAAAATGAATGAAAAATAGCTGGATGTCCATTGTGTGCTTCATAGAAATACTCTTGTAGATAAGAATCAGGGTAAGCAGTGGTCATGAAACAAGATAAGGGAAGTCAACAAAACATTTTCTGATTTCAGAAAGGAAAAGTGTATCTCAAAACAGAGTTTACAAATGCTACATATATTTCTTATCTACCCAGTCCTGTTTGGTTGTTCCTGATTTAAACTTTTTGCTCATCGTCCTGGTCTCAGGTAAGAAAACAACTAGAATCAACAGTAAATGAGAGTAAGCTCTTTTTATTGTAATAAGATTCTTTATAACACATATGACATATATCATATACATATATACATATAGATACACATTAAAAGCATAAAAATACATATTTCTGAATACAAATACGGACACAGATTTTTTAAACAATTTTGCTGTTCAAACTCTTTCAAATATTTCATCCAAAGCAAAAGTGGAAATATACCAGAAAACAGTAGGCTAGAAAGGTACCTGTCTCATACCATTCCCACTGTAAGTTACATTGTGATTACTTTTATTAAGTATGTGAATAGAATAGATTGATCAGTGTATACAAAACATAAATCATGGAAATAGGTACTTCTGAAGCCTTTGAGTAATATTTTTAAACTTTATTTTACTGAGACGTCTGCATTTAGATCAACCCACTGCAATGAAGTGTAAATCTATTTTTTAATATTTATTTATTTTCTGGCTGTGTTGGGTCTTTGTTGTGGCTCATGGGCTTCTCTCTAGTTGTGGCGGCACTCACAGGCTCAGTAGTTGCGGCACGTGGACGCTTAGTTCCCGACTGGATGGAACCCGCGTCCCCTACATTGCAAGATGGATTCTTAACCACTGGACCACCAGGGAAGTCCCTCTGAAGTGTAAATATATTCTTTACTAAACAACAACAATTTGGTTTTCTGTTTATTCTACAGTCTCCTTAACTTGCATTCTTTTTCTTCCTCCCTCCCTCCCTCCCTCCCACTTTCATGTTTTTGAAAGGCCGTTATGGGTCAAGGATAGAAGTAAATTCTTTTTTGGTACCCTGGTTTACTTTTCATGTGCTTTGTGGATTACATCGTTATCATTGACCCCATCAGTAGGAAGTAAGGCCTCCTCATCTGCTGTCAAAATTTCACACATCCAAAATGCATTTAATCTAAAACTTTTTTTCTTCTAATGTAGTTTACTCCCCGTTCAATGTCCTAACCAAATAGTTTTCTGTCTGTTTCACTAAATCCAGTGTATACTGAAAAATGCATCTCTGAATCTCATCCTTGCTCTCACAGCATCTCTCTCTTTTGTACAGTTGCTAATGTTCTCAATGATTATCTGCACAACAATTGAAATTTGTAATAGATTATGAGTAACTATGGGCATATGTTCTTTGTCATATTTGAGGATGGTAACTATCATTGAAATCACTAGTAGATGCAGACTATCTAGAAGGATAATGTAAGAGCGAATGAGAACACAAATCCCAGAAGCAGACTATTTGGGTCTGAATTGTGGTTCCATCACTTACCAGCTCTGGGAAAAGCAGTGAAGGTCTCTGTGCCTTGATTTCATCACCGTGAAATGGACATGTGATTTATGCCCATGTGACACATAACTTGTGTCACCTTTGATCATTTGATCATACGAGCAAATCTGAGTACATGTAAATCACAATGAAGAGTACCTGACGTAAAAGTGCTCAATAATATTAATTATTTTATATTATTGTTTTTAAATTGATATACTGATAATATTCCTTGGGATTTATGTATTCTCAAATATTATGCTGAATTTATCGGGTTCATGGATTTTGGAGGTGGCTTGCTAGAGTTAAACATAATCTGTTGCCTCCTGGGATCTAATCATAAGAGAGTAGCCTTGATCTCATTCATAAAATAAGCTAGGTTTAAGTCAGTTGGTGACTGTTCTTATTAGAGTAGTTATTCTATATGATTCTGAGCTTATCTTTGGTCTAAGAGGATAAAACATTGGTATTTGTTTAACACCAGCACAGTATCATGCTACAATTCAAATTTAAAAGATACCGATTGATTATAATTATTCTTTGGAACTTAATATATTTAGTTTCTTGTACACCACTCATGTTATTTATCAAACGAAATTTGACACCCTTTGTGTAAGTGGGAAAAACAACTCCATTTTTGTGAATGGAGAAATGAAAGAATTAATATTAGAGGCATTCTCCTTCTGTGTTCAAACAGTATGAGCAGTCGTTTGTTTCCTGCATGTGTTGTTAACTGGACACCTTTTTGTTAGTGTTTTTAGTAATTGGGAGTAAAGGATATGCTAATACACTGTGTGTTATTGAAGACAGTCCCCTGCATATCCAACTGTGAACTGTTGATAAGTCATGATACTGGCAGAAAGAAGGAGGTATGACTGCACAGGTACAATTTATACATCTATTTCTGTGTTTTCTCCTGCCATCTGTACAGTAGCAGGGAAGCTGAACCACATGCTTCAGTTTATTTAATGACAGTGTTTATGTTTAACTCCCACACTGTTCCCAGGATGCAATAAAAGTATATTAATGATTACAAGGAAAATATTAATAAGGAGACAAATCAGAGAGCTCATGGGTTCAGCCAAAATGAACTTCTGTGTCCATGCCTGCCCATGTAAATACAGATCTGATTCAGGCTGAATTTTCATTACCTTATTTCTCCATTGCAAGGCTGCATGAATACTAATGAAAGAAAGAGGTGTCAAGATAGGTAAACATGCAGAATCTAATACTGAGAGGTTTTCAGTTCCACCTGGAATCATAATATTTCCAGTCAACACAGTAGTTGGATATTAATAATAAGTATGTAAATTATTTACTCTTGAAAATAGCTATTATTCAAAGGTGAGGAGCATTTATTTAATTATTTTTGCTGAGTGAGTGATTTGGAGAAATGCTGATTTCATTGTTTATGTGATCCTTGGGATTGAGGCAGCCTGGTTAAAATAAAAACAATACAAATAAACAGTGCAACTATGTAGGTTATTGAAAGTTATTTGTTTACTTGCATGCCGATTTACAAATCTGAGCAAAATGAAAAAAGCTGAGGGTTCAGATCCATTAGAACAGAGCCTCATTTTGCAAATAGGCCATGATTTGTAATATATAGTGATGTGGTGTTGGATATAGATTCTCTGAAATGAAATTAAGTCTCTTCGGGCTCATGTCTCATTACTGAATTTTATGGAAGGAAGTGAATTCTCTAGTTGGACTGTTAAGGCCTGTATTCTAAGGAAATAAATGAATATTTAATGAGTTCCAACCATGTGTGAGGCCTCGTGTTAGGCACTCCAGAAAGTAAAAAGTAAAAGACATGGTGCTGATGCTCAAGGTACTGAAACAGTTAGAGATATAAACCTGTAACATGAAGTCTTAAAAACAATGGGATCTTTGAAGTTGGGCTTGTATTTAAATCCTGGATCCCTTAACATCTCAGTGAATTAAGCAATTTATTGAAACACTTTGAGTTTAACTTTCCTGTCTATATAATAAGAATATGAAACCTAACTTGCAGGATTGATATGAATATAATCAATTATTTGCATGATGCCATAAGCCAAAAAATGTACTTGCATTTTGCACATCACCTGTCAATTTCTCCAGATCTGTAGGTTCATTATATTATAGGTGAGCTTTTGAAAATTTGAGTAAGCAGTAAACTGCTGTGATCAAAAGACCTAAAAAATGCAATGACTCCAACAGGATAAAAGTTTATTTCTGTAAAGTGGTGGGTAGTATCTGGCAGGTAAGCAGACTGTGTCCCCAAAAGTCATCCAGGGACAAGTGGGTCTGCTCTAGTTCTCATTGTACCTAGTTTCAGCCACTTTGAATGAGAAGGATAAACAAGTTCAGGCCAAGCATTATGAAAAAACCCTAGAACTTGGCTCCATCAATTCTGTAACATTCTGTTGGTGAGGATTTACTCACATGGCTACATTTAGATAGAAGAGGGTCTGTAAAGTGTAATCACTAGCTGCATGACCATATGCCCAGCAATAAGGAAAAAATAGATTTGGAAGAGCCTTAGTTTGCTACATTTGTCCACTGTTCACAGTAATAATAGAGCTGAATTGTGATGTTTTATTTCTGCTTGTAGTTAACTCCCAAATTTATCTCTCTAGGCTAAAACCCTCTTCTGAGCTCCATACTGATAATTCCCTCTGCCTTACTTAAAATCTCCTCTCGTAGGTTTTAAAGGCACATTTAACAAGCACATGTCTTATCTCTTAATCTTCTTTATAAGCCTGATTGTTTTTTGTTGGTTTGCTACAGCAGTGCAATATTCAGTTAGGCAAACCAGACAGATCAGTCTCCACTACCTCATATCCCATAGCCAACTGAACACCAAGCCCTGGAGTTTTTACCTTCTAAATATGAAATAAACCTACCCACATCCCTCTCTTACCACTGTTTCCGCTCGTGGTACCCTCATCTCTTACCAGATTTAAGGTGCTAGTTTCCTAAATAGTTTACTCAGGTCCATCTTTGCACCCTATCAGTGTATTCTCTACACCCCAGCCAGAGATGATGTGAGTTTTCTTTTCTTTTTCTTTTCTTTTCCACTCTGAAAATATGCCATTAGACCTGTACTTAAAATTCCTCAATGGCTTCCTAATATCCTTAGTTTAAGACCAAAACAGGAGTCTTCAATGTCTTCCACAAAGCACTCCATATACTGGCTCCTGCCTACATACACAGACTCATTTCATATCTTACATCCCTTGCTCTTTCACTTCTCCTTTACCAATGTCTTGTCTATTCCCCCTAAGTCCCAGGCCATCTCCTGTTACAGGGTCTTTTCATATGTCATTTTCTGTACAGTTGTTCTTTCCTCCCATTTTCAACCAATTCACTTCTCTTTATCAAGTAGATTTCAGCTCAATACTTAATTCCTAAGGGAAACTTTCACTGACCTTTTTGATATTGTCAAATTTCCTTCTTATGTAGACTCAAGGTACCAAGAACATGTCATTCTAATAACACAATAGAAATACTATATTTATTTACCTGGTTATTGTTTAATTGTCTTTTATCTGTACTTTGTGTATGTGCCACAACATTTGCCCCCTCACTCTAGTATTCTAAGACCTAATATAAGTATGTGGTCCATAATTATCATCCTATAGGTATTTTAGAATTATTATTAAAATACATCTTCTTTCAAAATCAAAACACTTTGTTTCAAATGAGTAATAAAAATAATGAATATCATGAAAATTCAGAGGATTAAGAAATAATATCAAATGGGTAAAGATTGGCTTCATCAAAAATGCAGTTTTTAAGGTACGTAATAAATGAAAAAAAGTTTCCTAAAAGGAGAGAAGAATATATAGAGATTTCAGATAACAGGAAGGGCTAGAGCCAGTGTGTAAAGGTAGTAAATTATTGGTGTGCACGGTGATGGTGTCTGGACCAGATGATCAGAGGAGAGAATTTTTGTAGGAGAATTATGACTGTGAAGATTTGGATCAGAATCCAAAAGATCATTTAAGTCAAGCTAATAAGTTGGAAAACTTAATTCACTTGAGGACCCAGTGAAGAATTTGTTGGGACATATATAGAGAGGAGAAAGAATGTGGGATGAAAAGATCTTTGGGCTGTTTACTGTGGCATTTGGTACCAGTGGAAACAGAACAGACAGCTGAGAGGACTTGTTAAAATGATTTCATTTTCAGAATGGGATCAAATTGAAGTTGTCTACAATACAACTAAGATATGGAAGTAGAGCCCAAGAAAGTGATCAGACATAGATTATGAGTTATCTTTGTGGCAGATTGAAACCCAAGAAATATAAGACACCTTCAAAGAAGAAAATAGAGAATGAAAGAAGTAGAATACATAGAAGGAACAGTTGAAACACCTGTGTCAAGGATGTCAGAGAAAGCACAAGATGTAACAAACTTATATAACAGGTGTATTTTGGAGATGTGGCTCTCAAATCCTCCTTAAAGGAAGGATTGTGGGGAAGTAGTCAGCAGACATATTCTTCAAGGTGTCAGCTTCTTCAAGATGTCAGCTTCTTCAAGATCTGCCTCAGTATCAGAAAGCTTGGTCTACCCAAGGTCACACCATTCCAAATACAGGCCAAACACAGTGACTGAGCAAGGCAGGCATATAAATATCTGCCAGCTTGACCAGACAGGGGGCAATTCTAACAGATAATACTCCTTCCAGAGCTCCCTGTACCCACACCTGGTGGGCCAAAGCTATGTCAGTCAGGCCTGTATTGCAACTTGATTTCTTCTGCTCAATCCTGCTTCTTCCTCCTTCCCTTCCCAGCTTTTAGTTTAAAATAATAATAATAATAATAATAAATAAAATCTTGCACCCCAAACTCCATCTCAGCATGTGTTTCCTAAGAACCCAGTCTGTAATGAGAGTTGAGAGAAAGAGGTTGTGTGGCCTCAAGAAAGTATTTCATAATAATCATGTAGCTAGAAACAGAACTTTACAATTCTCAGATGACATTTACATGTGTCCTTCTAGATACCTGGTTCAGCTTTGTAAAATTGCCAAGTCACTTGAGGAAATTGAGGTTCAGGAAGATAGTTTCTTGCCTGAAGTTATCCAGCTAATTGGAAATATGAATCTGGAGTTCAAAAAAGGAATAATAGATTGGGAGCCTTCCAGTTAAACTTCCTGAAAATTATACTGCTAGGAAGTGGCAGAAACAGGGCCACAAGCTAAACCTTCTGTCTCTAAGAAAGGGCTCTTTTCATTGTACCCTAGTGCCAGCCTCAGCTGTGTCGGATGCTGGAATGGTTAGAGAATGACAACTGGTATAACTGATATATTTCAGAAAATTCCTAGAGAATGACTGAATGTTAAATTGAAAGGTTGTGTGGAAACTGATATGCTCCAAGGTTCCTGCAATGTGCCAACAGTGAGAGTCATTTCTATGTGTCAATAGATAGTCCATTATATGGCATAGAGGCAATAAGATCCAGGAGATACATTTTTTTCAGTAATTATTTTCTCTCTATAACTTTGGCTATTTAAGTGTAATAGGTAAACATTCAAGTAAAGTTTTTGTTCAGTCAAAATACATGAAAGAAAGAGTGGTGATGGTTAGCTCCCAGTAGATGTGACAGCAAGGTCTTCTAGTGTCTAGGGTGTCCTAGACAAAGTTCAGGAGAACTTGATTATTTTTAAATAAGTTCCATGACCATCTCAAAACATCTGAGCAGTAGATTTCGCAATGTTTACCGGTGGGCTTTAAAGAATCAGCCCAAAGTAAATCAAGATAATTAAAGAACGTTATACAATTGAAAAAAAGGCATTGAAAAAAATTGTTTCTCAAATTTAAGGTGGTTTTTAATCAGTCTCTCTGCGGCTCTATCTGTCTCTCATATATATATATATATATATGAGAAGTTGAAACACCTGTGTGTTTCAGTATTTTTGCTGCAGGAAAGAGATTTATTTTATCACTTAAAGTTCTTTCTACTATAAATAATGACAACAACAAAAAAAGTACAAACTCAGATTATCTTAAAGAATAAGGAAAGTTAGGACTTCCCTGGTGGCACAATTGTTAAGAATCCACCTGCCAATGCAGGGGACATGGGTTCGAGCCCTGGTCTGGGAAGATCCCACATACAACAGAGCAGCTAATCCTGTGCGCCACAACTACTGAGCCTGCGTGCCACAACTGTTAAAGCCCAGGCACCTAGAGCCCATGCTCCACAACAAGAGAAGCCACCACAATGAGAAGCCCACACACCGCAACGAAGAGTAGCCCCTACTTGCCACAACTAGAGAAAGCCCGCCGACAGCAACGAAGACCCACCACAGCCAAAAATAAATAGATAAATAAAGAAAGAATAAGGAAAGTTATCTTACATTACAGGAAATTGAAAAGTAGGGAAAGCCTCAGTGGCTAATGATACTTTCTTTGTGAATACTCTGCCATGGTTATTCTTGGCTGCATCCTGAGGCAAGTGTCTTTTGGTCACTTCCTTTTTAATTTATTTTTTTACATCTGGAAACATTCATCTTGGTTTGTCACTAGTTCATTTAAATATTGGCCATTTATATCATTTATCTTAATTCACCCTGCTGGTCTCAGTAACAACCCTTGAACATTATTTGTCTTGGTTTGATTCACATTTGCTCAGCAGTTGCCTTCTGACATGGCTCTTCCTCATTCACTTCTCATTTATTAAGCATCAGACATATGACACTGCTTGGTTTAGTTCTTTCCAATTCAATTCAACAGTGTTTGCCTCAAATCATACTTCTTCACTGAGGCATCTTTGTCCTATAGTATTCTCTTCCTCTCACTTGTGTAGCAATGATCATATAATGAGATTCAATTTCTCTTATCTCCCATGCATTGAGGTCATCTGACATCATTTGCTTCCATCCTCTTTGGGTCCATTCAGAGATTATTTATCTTTATTATTTTTCTCTCACTGAGAAATTATGGTGTTAATGCCACATGCTAGCCTTTTCTGTAGAACACTATTTCTGATCAAGAAATTAGGCATTTATTCATGAACACTGTTGAGACTTCTCAGCTTCAGTTGAGCCAGAGATGCATTTTCATCACATCCGACAAATTCTACAAAAAATACTTTAATGTTAAAAAATGGAAATGAAATGAAGTGACCAAAACATCCTTGGAGTACATGACTTAAACTATATTATTAAAATATGTTTTCTGGATAATTCTCTACATAGGATTGCAGCAGTATTTCAGAATCTGCTTCTTAATCTTCTACCTCCAAAAAGAAAACAAAGTTGAATATCTTATGAGGTTCTACAAATTGTTTATACCTCAGTGATGGCTTTTGCCTTCAGTTTAAAACATCCACAAGTACAAGGTGTAGATTTGCCCTCCATACAAGCATTGAAATGTGCCTTCCCGCAAGACATCCTACAACACCTTCTCTCCAATTTCACGTAGTTTAATGCTTGAAAGAGTATAGGCAGAATGAGTGATAGCTTTATTATTACAAGATGGAAAAATTATACTGATTTAACAATGAATGTACATAGTCCTTTTTCAGTTTTTACCAAAACCAGTCACACATCTAGTTCATCACTGCATTCAGAGAGTAATGTTTCAGATTCTGTTTGATACCATTTCAAAGGGTTTATGTACTTCTGACAAAAACAAAAAACAACAAACATATTTGCTCAGATCTTTTTCTCTCCTGCAGTTTTACTCAAAATTCAGTTACGTATTTAAATAATCTGTGTAACTAAATGTTATCCAATAGTAATTCCCAGTTAGAATTTAGAATGTTGCAGGAGAATCTACCAAGCAACCTAGGTTTTCTGAAATAGATACATACATCCATATCAACTCTAAGACTAGGTTTTCAGATTAAGTAAACTATTTGGTTTTAGATATAAGAATGTTGGCAGTTCTATTTCAGACTATTTTTGATGCCATCAAGACCCCTCTCCCTTAGTAATATAATGACATGTTGTGATGCTTACCTGGCTAGATATGCAAATAGCGGTCATTACTGATTGTAGATAATTTCTTCTAGCCCTCATCAGAGTCTTTAGACAACTAGCATAGCACTGAGGTGATAAAACCTTTCTTGGTTCACAGAATCTTAGATAATTCCCTGATGTCATAACACATGAGAGCACATCATGAGCACAGAATGTATCGCTTTCAAAGAGTGATACAAAAGATATAAAAGAAATATTTGAATATTGCAACTGCAAAATATCTTGGATAGTCTCCTCCCAGTTTTATTTCTCTTGTTTCTCCATCACAACATTTGTCCCACTGTGTCCTTTAACCAAAAAAAAAAAAAAAAAAGGGTGGGGGTGGAGACAATAGGAATATTTCTGGTACTTCTAGGGCAATGTATCATTTTTTAACAATTCATAGTCTACTACACTGCCAATTAAGTGATATTGTCTAGATTCCAGCGTGCCCTCTATTTTAAGGGGACAAATCAAGTTGTCCAGATTCAGAATTATCGTTCACACTGTATTCTCCATGCTCCCTGGGGGAGGGGGATATGTTCCCATAGAATACAATATGAACGTGGCTTCTAGAGTTGTTTCCTTTAGTGATGCTGATTTTAAGGTCTAGGTGCATTCTCACATTGTCTGACATTCATAAATACCTGGTTAATTGTGTGTCATATAGTAACACACATAGTAACAAGCCTATTCCTCATCAAGATGGAAATAAAATGTGGACTACTGGAGAAAGAACTTTTAAGCAGTAGAATCCCTAAATCCAGACCCAGTGGAGTCAGAGATTGGTGGCAAAAAGAAAACTAAGGACACTTTAGTGAAAGTTCACCCATAGAGTTAAATTTGTTGAATTTAAAGAAAGTGCCTTTAATTTTCAGATTATGTCTTTACTTAATTTTTTTTCTTTTTACGTGCAGTAGACCCTGTCTTAGTCAGTTTGGGCTGTCTTAGTTCAGCCTGCTATAACAGTAACATAGAGTAGGTGGCTTATGAACAACAAACATTTATTTCTCACAGTCCTCTGGTCTGGGAAGTCCAAGGTCAAGCTGCAAGCAAATTTAACTACCAATGAAGGCCTGCTTCCTCATTCATAAAGGTGTGTGCTCGTGCTGTGTCCTCACATGGAGGAAGGGGTAAGGTGTTCGTTCCCCAGGGTTTCTTTTATAAGGACATTACTCTCATTCGTGAAGGCTCCACCTGCCAAAGACCCAACCTCCAAATATCATCACATAGGTAGTAAGTTTCAACATATGACTACATTCAGTCTACAGAAGACCCATTTTAAAATATTTTGTTAGCTTATGAAATACAGTTTTGGAAACTGCTGTGGTAAGACATTAAGATTTAAAAACAAAATGATTATCATCCCTCATGTAAATACCAACCCACTCAATTTCATATTGATTCCTATTTTGACCATGGAGAAGAGACCAGCGAGGAGAGTTTTCACATAGTCTAGTGGTCACTATAGTTCTTTATAATTCTCTTTTCCCATTAGATCCTCACATGGTTGCTACTAGACTTTTAATGACAGATAGTAACAATGGTCATTAGTGATGATTATTTAATGTATTTCATTCAAATATATCAAAGCACATTATAGCCATAGTAGCTACTGCGGATGCTAAGTCAGTTGTAATGGCTTCATAAAATAATGTTTTGTGGATGTGAATGCCCATTAGTCTAATCCTGAAATTCACATTAGTATAATTTTTTCCTTGTTTTTTATTGAGTGACATATGAAGTGAAGAAAATATAATGTTATTTTCAGTGTTATGTTACTAATGCTCATTTATGTGTCTTATTGTTTTATATATGTACATCTAGGTGTCTTAGCAAGATTTTGAGTTCCTCAAAGGTGGAATTGTTTATTTTTCTTTGGTGTCAACTAAACAGTCCATTTCAGGGCTAGTGCATAAATGGGGTATTTTGTTTAATAATAAGGTTAACTTTGAGAGCTACTTATATTTTCAAAAGATGGGGAAGCTTTAACCTATATATAAACAAATAAAAATAAAGGTTTGATAAGTGTGCATTTCTATCCCAAAGACTGAAATAGAGTGGAAGAAGGTCATAAATAGAGAAATCAGTTTTAGGAGTATAATTTTGTAATTGTCTGTGGTGTGTTGAGCATATATATATTACAGTTTTACGTCTAAATTTTAAATTAATAAACTACTATTCTTATCAATGCATTTCAACATTGGGTCAATAATGTTATAATAATTTTATAGTTTAATAAATACAAGCAAGCCCTACTTTCACAGTATGTAATAACCAGCACAGTATCTAAAAACAGGTTTGTAGTATTTCCAGCTGTAATATGACTAAGAAAATGTATTTTTTACTGTCTTAATTTCTTTTTCAAATTCTTTCATACAAGCCAGCCTATGCACAGAATAACATTTTTTTTTTCATATTATGAGACTCTTACTCTTTAACTACCTCAGAATTTTCTCTTCAACCATCTGGAAACGTTAAAATCCAAGCTCTGGAAAGAAATCAGTGATAGTGATGAGATTTTTCTATAAATTTATTTCTTCAATGCATTTCTTTCTTTGCTCTATCCTTTAAATTACTTTAAGAACTTTTTAAAGCATTCCTTATATTAAATTTTATATCTAATTTTGAAAAGACAAGATGTATTTCCGTAAGTGTATTGATGCTATTCCTCTGAATGACTTCCTCACATTTGGGAATAATTACTAAAATAATCCCAATGGCTGTTTTATATAGTCTATGGGCTTATATAGTTATGTGGTGTACATTTTATCAATTATTTCTATATAGGTACAAAATGTGTTGTTAACACCCAGAAGTCCATTTGTTCTATGGTCAGTAAATCTAAAGCCCCTATAGAAAATAGCCATATGGTGAGTCTGTAAGTATCGTGAAAGTTATTATCTTTTCTTTCTTTTTATAAGTTTTCTAAAGTCATCTTCTCTGAGAACAGAAAACCAGTTATCTCAACCAATTTTTGTCTTCAGTATTTATGAGATGAGTTTTTCCCCCTTCCTTCAAGGTCTCCCAAATTTGTCACTGACCCCAGTCTGCTGGGAAGTAATACTTAATCCCTCAGAGTTTCCTGAGGGGCCCTTTAAGCATTCTTTCCACACATGAAGTACAGCCCAGGTTTCTTAATGGTGAACTTGTCACACCAGATTAGTTGAGTTTTATATTAAAATGTGACATTTCTGGTTGTGTTCACTTGTTACAAATTCAGTTTGTCCAATTATATCCTGGTAAGAGAATGTGTATTATTGAACCTTAGAAATCACTGCATTGCCATAAAAATTAAAGACACCAAATGAATGCACCTTGTATAAATCTTAGCCAACATACTCAGGAATCTTATGGACAGAGACAATTAATATCTGCCATTTTATGCAGATAAGCCTTCTCAATGCTTATTTACTTTTTATCAGCAAAGAAACTGTACTTTCAAAACAGAAGTTATGGAAACCTTTTTAATTTACATCTCTATCACCTTTATCACTCCTAAATCAGCATTTTTCATTCTATGATTTATTAAAACCTGAAAACATATAACCTTTTACTAATGAAACACATTTTTCCATAGACTTTTATGTGTGTTATTTTTCTTTTCTATTGTGAATTACATTTGGTAAAAAATTACTGTTGACTTTACTTACAAATTTTGGTTCACTGATAATTTGAAGTATTTCTTAATATGAGAGTTGTCAATTTCCTTCTTGAAGCATAAATATTATATCTGTTTCTTCTTATTGAACTAGAATGTGGTAGTCAATTTTAGCTAGCTATTAAGCCTGTTGTCTAAGTAGGTTTGCTTCCCTGGGTGTTAAGTTATTCATCTTATTGTAATACTTTATAATTTTTTTTAACACTGCCAGCTTGAGCAGGTGTGGGAAACTATTGTCATACTTTACATTAAGGAAATCCATTGGGGAAAACTTGAATGTATAAAATAAGAAGATCCATTAGAGAATATTGGAAATAAGATATAATTTTTTAGTAAGAAAAATTAATTTCTCTGTAAATATAACAGTACATAATGGAATTTCTTGGTTGATTTGTTATTTACAAGTCATAAATTCAGTGGAAGAGATATCAGGCAATAGAGAAACTGCAAGCTAGAATGACAGATCCTCTGTCAGCTAAAATTTAATCAAAAGTAAATATAAAGCACTCCAAAAATCATAATATATAAAAATAAACTATGAATTAAATTTTAGAAATTACAGTATTTTAAAGAACATTATTCTGTTTAGCAAGCTGTCCTTTGTAATTCTTTCTGTAAAATAAGTGAAATTGTAGTGACCCCAAATAATTATTTTTCCTTGGAAAAGTTATTTCTTTAGTTTTAGGAAATAATTTTAGTATTTAGTTTTTTAAAAAAAATTTAATACAGGTTTATTAAATTTGTGGGGCAGCCTTAAATGCTTTGCTTTGTGACCGCCTAGAGGGGTGGGATAGGGAGGTTGGGAGGGAGACGCAATATCAGTAACCTATCACGTGCCATACACTGTATAAGGATACATTGATGAATAAGGTAGATGGGATTCCTTCCCTCACAGAGCATATTATCTAGAGTAAGGTAAGGGTGCTCCATGAACTTATGCCAGTGCTTGAACTGCCTAACTGCTTAACTGATTACTCCCAAAATATAGCAGCCTAAAACAACAAATATTCATTATCTCTCAGTTTCTATAGGAATCTAGGCATAGATTAGCTGGGTCTCCTGTCTCAGAGTCTCTCTCAGGCTGCAATCAAAATGTCAGCCAGGGTTGTAGTCTCATCTGAAGGCTCAAATAGGGGAGATCTGCTTCTTGTCTCATTCTCATGGTTTTAAGCAAGATTCAGTTTCTTGTGGGTTGTTGGACTAAGAACCTCAGTTCATCACTGGCTGTGGGATAGAGGCTACCATCAGTTTCTTGCCAGATGGACCTTTCTATAGGTAACACCATAGCATGATATCTGGCTTCCATCATAGTGGCAAGCAAGAGAAGAAGAAAATCAAAATGGAAACCAGAGTCTATATGTTACCTAATCTTGAAAGTCACAGTCTATCCCTTTCTACATATTCTGATCATAAGAAGAAAATCAGAGCATCTCGCCCACACTTAGGAAGATTACAGAAGGGCGTTAAAAGCAGAAGTTAGGTATTATTGGAAGTTACCTTAGAAGCTACTTACCACAGGTTTATATTTTATAAATATATCAGTATGTGACCAAATGGAAATTTTTAAGTAAAAACCAATATTATGTCAAAAATTGTGAACAGAATCCCTCTTGCGAGAGCACTGGAATCATAACTAGCTGCTGAACAATCATCAACAGGAAGACACTGGAACTCACCAAAAAAGATAACCCACATCCAGAGACAAAGGAGAAACCACAATGAGATGGTAGGAGGGGTGTGATCAGAATAAAATCAAATCCCATAACTGCTGGGTGGGTGACTCACAAACTAGAGAACACTTATACCACAGAAGTCCACCCACTGGAGTGAAGGTCCTGAGCCCCACGTCAGGCTTCCCAACCTGGGGATCTGGCAATGGGAGGAGGAATTCCTAGAGAATCAGACTTTGAAGGCTAGTGGGATTTGATTGCAAACTTTGATGGGACTGGGGGAAACAGAGACTACAGTCTTGGAGGGCACATACAAAGTAATGTGTGCATCGGGACCTAGGGGAAGGAACAGTGACCCCATAGGAGACTGAACCAGACCTACCTGCTGGTGTTGGAGGGTCTCCTGCAGAGGCGGGGGATGGCTGTGGCTCACCTTGAGGACAAGGGCACTGGCAGTAGAAGTTCTGGGAAGTACTCCTTGGTGTGAGCCCTCCCAGAGTCTGCCATTAGCCCCACCAAACAGCCCAGGTAGGCTCCAGTGTTGGGTCGCCTCAGGCCAAACAACCAACAGGGAGGGAACTTGGCTCCACCCATCAACAGACAAGCAGATTAAACTTTTACTGAGCTCTGCCCACCAGAACAACAGCCAGCTCTACCCACCACCAGTCCCTCCCATCAGGAAAATTCCACAAGCCTTTTAGATAGCCTCATCCACCAGAGGGCAGGCAGCTGAAGCAAGAAGAACTACAATCCTGCAGCCTGTGGAACAAAAACCACATTCACAGAAAGATAGACAAGATGAAAAGGCAGAGGGCTATGTACCAGATGAAGGAACAAGATAAAATCCCAGAAAAACAACTACATGAAGTGGAGATAGGCAACTTCCCAGAAAAAGAATTCGGAATAATGATAGTGAAGATGATCCAGGACTTCGGAAAAAGAATGGAGGCAAAGATCAAGAACATGCAAGAAATGTTTAACAAAGATCTAGAAGAATTAAAGAACAAACAGAGATGAACCATACAATAACTGAAATGAAAAATACACTACAAGGAATCTATAGCAGAATAACTGAGGCAGAACAGATAAGTGATCTGGATGACAGAATGGTGGAATTCACTACCGCAGAACAGAATAATGAAAAAGAATGAAAAGAAATGAAGACAGCCTAAGAGACCTCTGGGACAACACTAAACGCAACAACGTGTGCATCATAGGGGTCCCAGAAGGAGAAGAGAGAAAGAAAGCAACTGAGAAAATATTTGAAGAGATTATAGTCAAAAACTTCCCTAACATGGGAAGGGAAATAGCCAACCAAGTCCAGGAAGCGCAGAGTCCCAGGCAGGATAAACCCAAGGAGAAACACACTGAGACACATAGTATTCAAATTGACAAAAATTAAAGACAAAGAAAAATTATTGAAAGCAACAAGGGAAAAACAACAAATAACATGCAAGAGAACTCCCATAAGGTTAACAGCTGATTTCTCAGCAGAAACTCTACAAGCCAGAAGGGAGTGGCATGACATATTTAAAGTGATGAAAGGGAAGAACCTACAACCAAGATTACTCTACCCGGCAAGGATCTCATTCAGATTCGATGGAGAAATCAAAAGCTTTACAGACAAGCAAAGCTAAGAGAATTCAGCACCACCAAACCAGCTCTACAGCAAATGCTAAAGGAACTTCTCAAAGTGGGAAACAAAATAGAAGAAAAGGACCTACAAGAACAAACCCATTACAATAAAGAAAATGGTAACAGGAACATACATATCAATAATTACCTTAAACGTGAATGGATTAAATGCTCCAACCAAAAGACACAGCCTCACTGAACGGATACAAAAACAGAATCCATATATATGCTATCTACAAGAGACCCACTTCAGACCTAGGGACATATACAGACTGAAAGTAAGGGGATGGAAAAAGATATTCCATGCAAATGGAAATCAAAAGAAAGCTGGAGTAGCAATTCTCATATCAGATAAAGTAGACTTTAAAATAAAGAATGTTACAAGAGACAAGGAAGGACACTACATAATGATCAAGGGATCAATCCCAAGAAGAAGATATAACAAGATGTGGTACCTATATACAATGGAGTCTTACTCAGCCATAAAAAGGGAATGAAATTGGGTCGTTTGTAGAGACGTAGATGGATCTAGAGGTTGTCATATAGAGTGATGTAAGTCAGAAAGAGAAAAACAAATATTGTATATTAACGCATATATGTGGAACCTAGAAAATGGTACAGCTGAACCGGTTTGCAGGGCAGAAATAGAGACACAGATGTAGAGAACAAACATATGGACAGCAAAGAGGGAAAGCGGCCGGGGGGTGGGGATGGTGGTGTGATGAACTGGGAGATTGGGATTGACATGTATACACTGATGTGTATAAAATGGATGACTAATAAGAACCTGCAGTATTAAAAAAGAAAGCTTGTGAAGGGATTTTCATTTTATTCTGTTTTGTATGCCATTTAACAAGTTAGCCTGCCACAGTTTCATGGATCTCTGGTAGGAAGACAAGAAACTATGGGTTCAGAGACTAAGGACCTTTTATCACTTGAAATAATGAGAAGCCAGAACATCAGCATTTGTTAATATTGTTTCATCAATCCAATTCTTGCCAAATGAAACAGAGTGCCAGATTACTTACTCTTTCACAAGCAGTGGATTGCATTACAAACCTAAATATTTTGTAATCAACAGTAAGCATATCTGCTCTTTGCCCCCAAAGCAGATGCTATCTCTACGTTCCAGGTTGTAAGCAAATTTGTGCTTTGCTCCAGAGGAAAACTCTACCTTTATCCTCCAAAGCTGTTCACAATACAAACACCCTTGAAAAGATAATTGAGAATAAAAGGCAGTGAGTATCTCTTTCACTCAAAAGACATGAAAACATATGACAATCCCATAGATAATTGTTTCTCAACATAGTGGTTCTTTTACCGCAGGTACTTTGAGAAGCACTGATCTAGATGTTTGTTTGCTCACAAAAGTTATAATCTGGAGGTTTTTAACCTCTATTCTATACGATTCCAAGGGCCAGTGGTGGTGCCTCTGAAATCATTTTAGGGATTGGTAATTCTAAAATAAAAGAAACCTTTGTTTCAGTTATGCCTCATTCTTTTTTAAGAATGAGATCCTGGGACTTCCCTGGTGGTGCAGTGGTTAGGAATCCACCTGCCAATGCAGGAGCCACAGGTTCAGTCTCTGGTCCAGGAAGATCCCACATGCCATGGAGCAACTTAAGCCCATGCGCCACAACTACTGAGCCTGCCCGCCTAGAGCCCATGTTCCTCAGCAAGTGCAGCCACCACAACGAGAAGCCCACACACCACAGCGAAGTAGCCCCTGCTCACCGCAACTAGGGAAATCCTGCACACAGTAACAAAGATGCAACACAGCCAAAAAAAAAAAAAAAAGTGTTTAAAAAAAAAAAAAGAGATCCTGCTGAACTGTAAAAAAAATAACTAGAGTAACCTAAATTGAAAGGGATAAAGATAAGCCCTGGTTATGAGAAGTAACCCCAATTTCTTGAGAATTTCTTCAAGAGAAATACAGATTAGAAAAGAACAAGAGCCCTTGAGGGCATTCTCTAGAGGATTTGCAGGATGGTATATATTTACACCTTGGAAGAACCAGAAAATTTCACTTCTTAATTTTATAGCTCATTTCATAGAAGAGGCTATTTTTGCAATGCTAAGTGTGAAATACTGATTAGAAAGGTAAGACATGGAAAAGCCTGCTGTGTAAGAGGAGGAAAAGACATTGTGGTTAACTTCTAGAAGTAAGAGAAATTAAATCAGTTAATTCCAGAGAAAACATATAGGCCAAAAGAAACTTATGGAGAAGTGAAAAATACAATAAGAAAACAAGGAAGGTACTTCCCTGGCAGTCCAGTGATTAAGACTGTGGACTTCCCTGGTGGCGCAGTGGATAAGACTCTGCGCTCCCAGTGCAGGGGGCCGGGGTTGATCCCTGGTCAGGGAACTAGATTCCACATGCATGCCACAACTAAGGAGCCCAATTGCTGTAACTAAGACCCTGCGCAACCAAATAAATAAATATTAAAAAAAAAAAAAAGAGTCCTCACTTCCAACGCAGGGGATGTGGGTTTCATCCCTGGTCAGGGAACTAAGATCCCACAAGCCATGTGGCGTGGCCAAAAAAAAAAGGAAAAAAGAAAACAAGCCTAAGTGTGGAATAGTTCGCATCTTTTAATCACAAAAGTGAGAAAGACCAAGAATATAGCAGACATCTGACCAAGTAGAGTTAAATCAAAGTTAAGGCTACACTCTGCAGACTCTAACTCATAAGAATGGAAGTATATTGAGGAAAATGTCATGCAAATGAAATACACAGTAATTAGAAGCACTGCTGCATTATCATCTAGATAGCTCCATCTTGAGTGAAAGTCTGGAAAGGAGTTTGAAAGGGAGTTATGCTCCAGAGAAGCAATGATATCTCAAAGGAGAATAAGTTGAGTTAGATGCTCAGGGATGAGTTTATGTCTATGCACTCAGGAGAGGTTTTGGCAATTCTATACCTGTTGCTTTCCCCCTTCACACTATCAAATCAGAGTAGGTAATAAAGGAGGAAGTTGAACTTTCACATAGTTTCTACTCTGCTTTTTGGTGCTGTAGGAGGCCCCATATACGAGGAAAAGCTGAAAATCTTGTTTAATGCTCTAAAGTGGACTGGGACTGGTACAGGAGTCCAGGCAGCTTGCTACTTAGAATGCTCTCCTTGTTTGTATCATCTCCAAGAGTGTTGAATGTTGATCCCTCTCATGTGTGCATATGTGTGTAAAATATATGTAAAAATTTTAAATAATATAGATAAAGCAATAACTCCTTAACTACCACATCCCCATTCCAATATCATTTCTGTCCCAGATACACATACTATCAGTTTGGTATTTCTCCAGACCTATGCATAGATATTTATGTTATCATATATGTATGTATAAAATGGGGTTATATACAAAAGGGATCAGAAAACTATAGCCTGGGGGTCAAATCTTTTTGGCCACCTGTTCGTTTACTACCTGTGAGCTAAGGTTGGTTTTTACATTTTTTAATTGTTACTTTTAAATAGTTATATGAGAACTCATATGACAACTTCAGTTTTGTCTCTTGGTCTTGGTCTGCGAAACCTTAAATATTTGCTATCTGACCCTTTAAGAAGTGGTTTTTCAATCCCGGATATAGAATGAACAGTTTTCCAAAATATCTTAATGTATATGAAAAAGCATGTCTTTCCAAGATCTTTCCGTGAATCTGTCTTATTCATTTTAGCTGAAAGATGATATTGCATAGTACGGATTATTGCTGTGTAGACCATATACGTCTTGATAGATATTAAGGTATTGTCCTATTTTTAGTGTCACAAATTATGCTGAAATGCGCACACTTTTTGTGCACATGGGCAAGTATTAGTTTTATAAACATGATTACTTAGTCCCTTGGTGACTTGGATAAATGTTAACATTTTAATTTTTTTAATAACACACATTATAATTTTTCCTATCGTGGAACAACTCAAATGGAGAAATTATATAATCAAGTAATTTAGACCTCAGCTTCATTTTTATATTAATATATGTGTTTTTTCAAAAACTGCCAAGAATGCATACAGTTCTGCCTAAAAGAGTCTTTAGTGTATGATACATGTTTGCAAACTTAACAAGGAGAGAGAAGAGAAAGGATTTCTAGCACCTAAAATGTTGTTAGTGAATTATATCATCCTTATCATTAATCATCATCTGTTATGTCATGTTTGCTCTCCATCTGGTTGGGTATCAGGTGTGATGCTGAAGAGTTTCAGTACATTGATTCCCAACTAGTTACTACTGGTGGCAGGCAGATTAGGTTACTCTGTGACTATTTATTAACTCTGTTAATTGTTGGACAAATTATTACTGAGTACAATTCACACAATGACAGATGGCCAATAAGATGTTAAATAGCATTTACTGTACTTTTTTGAATTCTTGTTAGATCTTACATTTTAAAATTTAAAATTAACATTCTTCCTTTAAGGGGATGAATGAGTTATGTTATAAAATTAAGGTATGAATAATTTTGGTATGGAAATGAAACCTCATTTAAAATAGAGTAATGAAGACCAAATTAACCTTAAATGCTCACACAATTAAGGGTTGTTGTCAAAATCTTTCGTGCTTCTCTGATAATGAGTGTATTAGAAGAAGGTTCTAGTAATCAATATTATAACAGTAGGAGAGCAAACCTGGGACAGAATACAAAGTTAGTGGAATAGTCCATGATACAAATGCTTTCTGAATGGAGTAATGAAAGGGAGACAAATGCGAATTCTTCTTTTCCAGCACTTTTATGCATATGAAATTTCAGTAAGGCCTGAGCAAGAGAAAATAATGAAACATGTTTTATTATTTTCACCTTTAAAACTTGAAAAAAGGAGTTTAAACTTCAAAAATTTGCTTATTTGAAAATTGTTTTTAAATTTAGAAAATATAACGTGAATTGGCCTGAATACTGGAAACTAATTCTAAGAAATGAGGATGAATATTGTATAAGAAATCAACAACGAAACTTATTTCTGACTTTCCTTCAACTCAGCTTATATCTGTCTTATTCATCGGTGCTTTCCTATATTAACTAGAGTAATGCAAGCTAATGTGACAAATAAACCTCAAAATTGTATTGACTTAACATAATTGAAGCTAATTTCTTGTTTGGATAACAGTTCTGATGCAGGTGTTCCCAGTCAGAATGTGGCTCTACTTAACCTGAAGATTCAGGAATTCGGATTTTTCCATCATGGAACTGCCTCTCTTATTCCCTAGCATTCTACAGTCAACTGTGCTCAGGTAGAATAAAAGGAAAAAAGAAGGTGGAGAAGCCCTAACACTTCTTAACCTTGTCACAACAAAAGTGACATATGCCACTTTTATATTCCATTAGCAAGAAATAGTCTTATGACTTCACTTAAATGCAAGGGAGGCTGGGAAATGTACTTTCTGTCTGGGCATCCAGTTCCCAGCCACTACCTATTCTGTGGAGGAGCAGCATAAATTTTGGTGCATGGTTAACTGATATAACTGTTTCAGAGAAGATGTTACATTTATATTTATGGAATAAATGAATGAGGTTTGCATTTGTTTGGACTGCTTTCTGGGAGGGAAAATGATCATCAAGGTGAAGGGTCATCCATGAGAATCATGAAGTTTTCTCTCTTTTGTAAATGGCAACAGGTAGAAGCAATGTGCCAGCCACCTTCCAGCTTCATCACACCATAAGACTCCTCTTATGCTCTGCTTCCTTGGTCTACACATTCTTTCTGAAATCTAACAACAGGACTGCAAAGTTCATATGACATGCAACAACTGTATGGAATACGTCCTATTTCAAAACCCCCAAATTCTCATCCATTCCATGAAGTTTTCCTAAACTAACTGAAACTATCACTCTTCTGTTACTGTATATTTTCTTAACTATCTCATTCAAAATGGCCTCTTCTTAATTTCACATTGGTTTATAATTAGCAGTGGCTCTGTCTGAATTACACTTACAATGTTTATTTCTGTTCTAATTCCTTCCCTACCTCGCTCTGTTCATCAAATATATTTATAAGCATACCAACAAATATCTACACATTGCAGGGAAATAGCTTCTTAAGGAGATCTTTCAGTGAATTAAGCCCATGATTGAAAGATTGGCTATGTTAAAATATATCAAATACTTATTGGTCCAAATAATAATACTGGAATCAACAGGTGGGGATTGGAGAGAGGTAGATTTTAGCACAATATGAGCAGACACTTTTAGAGAGGCAATGGGGGGTAGTAGAAAGAACACTGTACTTGGAATCTAAACACCTTGGTTTGCACCTACAATACCACTTAATGGCTTTGTGATTTCAGACAGGTTGCTTACTCTCTAAATCTTAATTTCCTGATGCACAAAATGAAAATTATTAACAACAACTTTGTCCTTCTCCATACAATTTATATGAATATGAAAAATAATATCAATGAAAGTCTCATCTAAATTTCAATGTTCTGCTCAAATACATCATTGTCACTTACTGGAACTGTCTCTTCATGGAACAAGGCATAGCACCCAGTAATAGGTTCTCTTTAACTTGAGCCATGATGCTTAGGAACAGTAGGTCTTCAATATTAGTTTCAAGTTCGGTTGAGTGCCCGCAAGGGTCTCCTCATACTGTGAGATAATCTCATTTTATTCAACTGAACCTCCTCATTTTGCAGATGAGGAAAGGAGAGGTGAAGTCACTTACACAAGTGTAATTGCACGACCACAGCACATTTACCCTAATGGCAGTGTACTCTGGAATCATGTGGGCTTTGGCCTTTGCTCTGTCTGGGCTTCAGCCTTTGCTCTGTCTGGGCTTCCTTTAGCCCTTTCAGTCAGCTTATTTTGGTTGCTGTTTTCTTGCGTGCTGTGGCCAGCAAATGCTCTTGACTTCATGTAAGATAATTCATCCACACTCCAAAGAGGTTTAAGTGATTCATCTATGAATATCTTGATGACTCAACTGGCTTTTAAAGAGGGAGAAATCATTCAAATGACTGTTTTACTTGGTACCCAAGTTCAATATGTTTTCTAGTTTAAGTTGAACCTGATGTGGTCATCAAAGAATTGAATTATCTTTGGTTCAGTATGACTTAATACATAAACTAGCTCTATGAAAGGGTAGAATATTAGAGAACGATTTTATAATAATTCAGAATGTATGACTATATAATTTGAAACCAAGAAAAACATATCCTTACCACTGTGGCATCTATAACATAAGTATATTTAGAAGTCTAAAAGCTGATATTTCCTAGTATCTAAGGAAATATTTTCCAATTAAGCTTTCAGCAGATATTTTTATTCTTTGGTTGGTTTACACTGCATGAAATAGTTCAAGATGAGATGGATTTCTTGCTCAAATTAAGCAGTTTGGTATGATGGTGTGGTGACAGAGGGGGTGAATAACTATAGATTCATTCAATTACTGATGACTTGGCCTCTCAGTTTATCTCTGTCAATATGTACCTTAGCATGGGTCAAGTTAATTTGTTTAAAATATCTGTTTTGGGGACATGGAATTACATGATTTTCTCTGGTATTTTTTTGGTTATCTTAACTGAGGTTACCGAGTCTGTTAAATTGTAAATATCCCCCTTTCTCTACATTCTTACCATTAAAATATTCTGGTCATAAAATCCCTGATTTAGAGAAATTAATTGTGTCGTATTATTCTAAATATAGAGAGGATAACCTTATGTAATTATAATGGAACAAAAACATCACAGTGAAGATATAAAGTGAAATTATAACGTATTGATCTGTTTTACCAACAAACCGTAGTTGCTAGTATTGAAAAATAATATAGTTAGAATGTGCTATAACTTGCATATTGGAAAAAATATTTCATTTCTGTAAGCTTTTTAATATTGTTTCTATTCCATTGAAAACTTCTAAGCCTTGAAAAACACAGGAAAGACTGTTGATAGAGTCTCATGATATATAAAAACCAGGCAGCATTTTAAACTGGTTTATTATACCTTTCACACATGTGATTAACAGGTATATAAAAGATAGTGCTGTCTAAAAATTTTATAACTGGAAGTGTTTCTTAGAGTTGCAGTTTGAGTATATAATCACAAGCTTGCATATTGCTTTATGAAATCTGAGCATTTTCTTCATCCATTGAAAGTGTTCAGCATAACCCCTGGCATATAGTGTGGCCCTTGGATGTTAGTTGTCCTTATTATTATCTATGAAATAGAGGAGCTGAACTAGATCTACATAACATGCCCCAAAGAGCTAAGTTTATTCTTCTTTTCTAAAGTCTTTCTTAATGTACTTCAAGCTGTGTATCTGATTCTAGATAAGATGTGATGGTCTCACAGGGAAATATTAATTTTTCTAAGATTCTCTTTTTTTAATTCTTGAAAATGCAAACAATGATTGTCACGAAACAAACCAGTTTATCACTTTTCCTCAGAGAAGATATGTTTGTGCATGTGCATACCTGTGAAATTAGTGACCAGCACTTTTGAGTTTTGCCCATTTGAGCTCTCTCATGCCCATAGCAGCATTCTTTCAGCCAATATGTAGACAATTCCAATCCTACTACAGAACATCAAAACTAGAATTTTAATCTGATTTTTGCTTTCTGTACAAAATATTTTAAAATTAATTTTTGGAATTTATATTTCCAGTAGGATGCTAGGCTTTAGAGATACAAATAAAATATCATCCTTAATTTTAAGGCAACAAAAATTGGGAAGAGATACAGACACATAACTATTTATTTCTATTATTTAGTATAGTATCATATTATATTATCTAATAATCTGGTAAGTCCAATGGGAGGTGTACATGGTGATACACATGTAGGGCATCGTATCATAAAATAGGTGAACAGGAAATTACTTGGGGCTTTCTTTAAATTTAAAGAAAGTGGTTGAATTTGAAGATGGAGAGAATAGAGAGAAAGTGAAAAGTATGAGATGAGATGGAAAGGACATCTTAATCTATATAGATAGGAGCAAAGGCAGGAAAATAATAATTAAAATGGATTTGTGGGACACTGGCTAGCAAACTAAAGCAGGTCAGTATAGCAGGAGAATGAATTAAGGAATATCTGGAAATTTTTCTTATTGGTTTCAGACATATGCAGCCAGAGCTTGCAACCTACTTGAAAGCATTCAAACATCTCACCACCCAGTCTACAGGGGCATTCTCCTTTTCTGAACTTTTGCAGTCACTACTACATATTTGATTAATTTGTCAATTATACATGAACTTCCCTGATATATTTCTAAAGTTCTTTTGATTTTCTTAAACTACAAATTCTTATTGCTTTACTTTTCACATAAATTCTTTAAAGGCAAAGTTTAAATGTAATATATCATGTATGCCCTACATTGCATACATGCTTCATATACAGTTGATATTTGGTAGTATTTTGTCATTAACCTATATACTTTGTGTTAATATTTGTTTTGATTTATTATTCCCAAGTCATCACCTCTGTTATAGGTTGACTTGTGTCCCTCCAATGAAGATATAGTGCTTCTGAATGTGATCTTATTTGGGAATAGGGTCTTTAAAGGGGTAATCACATTAAAATGAGGTCATTTAGAATGGGTCCTAATCCAATATGACTGGTGTCCTTATAAAAAGAGGGCATTTTTAAACAGAGGGAAATACATAGAGGAAGACAGTGTAAGGAGGCATAAGGAGAAGGTGGCCATCTGCACACCAAGGAGGGAATGACAAAAGAGTCTTCCTCATAGACCTCAGAAGGAACCAACCCTGCCAACACCTTGATTTCAGAATGTCTAGCCTCCTCCAGAACTGTAAGATAATACATTTCTGTTCTTTAAGGCATCCAGTTTGTGGTACTTTATTAAAGCAGCCCTAGTAAACTAATAGAACCTCTAAAATGACTTTACAGTCCTGCTGAAATGTTTTCACCACACAAAACAAAATTAAGTCTTATAAGGTTTAAAGTCTGTTGAATACCCTAGATTCCTGAGCACACAGAAAATTACTCAGTCTCTGCTTCAGTCATTGTTGGAAGACCTGGACCATGGGTGTGACAGTTGATTTTATGGTGTCAACTTGACTGGCTGCAAGATGCCCAGATTAACCATTATTTCTGGGTGTGTCTATGAAGGTGTTTCCAGAAAATATTTGCAAATGAAGCAACTGACAAAGGATTAATCTCCAAAATTTACAAACAGCTCATGTAGCTCAATATCAAAAAAACAAACAACCCTATCCAAAAATGGGCAGAAGACCTAAATACACATTTCTCCAAAGAAGATATACAGAGTGCCAACAAACACATGAAAGAATGCTCAACATCATTAATCATTAGAGAAATGCAAATCAAAACTACAATGAGATATCATCTCACACCGGTCAGAATGGCCATCATCAAAAAATCTACACACAATAAATGCTGGAGAGGGTGTGGAGAAAAGGGAACACTCTTGCACTGTTGGTGGGAATGTAAATTGATACAGCCACTATGGAGAACAGTATGGAGGTTCCTTAAAAAACTAAAAATAGAGCTACTATACGACCCAGCAATCCCACTACTGGGCATATACCCTGAGAAAACCATAATTCAAAAAGAGTCATGTACCACAATGTTCATTGCAGCTCTATTGACAATAGCCAGGACATGGAAGCAACGTAAGTGTCCATCAACAGATGAATGGATAAAGAAGATGTGACACATACATACAATGGAATATTACTCAGCCATAAAAAGAAACGAAATTGAGTTATTTGTAGTGAGGTGGATAGATCTAGAGTCTGTCATACAGAGTGAAGTAAGTCAGAAAGAGAAAAACAGATACCATATGCTAACACATATATATGGAATTAAAAAAAAAAGTCATGAAGAACCTAGGGGCAAGATGGGAATAAAGAGACAGACCTACTAGAGAATGGACTTGAAGACATGGGGAGGGGGAAGGGTAAGCTGTGACAAAGTGAGAGAGTGGCATGGACATATATACACTACCAAATGTAAAATAGCTAGTGGGAAGCAGCCGCATAGCACAGGGAGATCAGCTTGGTGCTTTGTGACCACCTAGAGGAGTGAGCTAGGGAGTGTGGGAGGGAGGGAGACCAAGGGGGAAGAGATATGGGGACATATGTATATGTATAACTGATTCACTTTGTTATAAAGCAGAAACTAACACACCATTGTAAAGCAATTATACTCCAATAAAGATGTTTGGAAAAAAAAGAGAGATTAGCATTTGAATCAGTGGACTCTGTAAAGTAGCTTGTCCTCCCCAGTGTGGGTGATCATCATGCAACCTATTGAAGGCCTGAATAGAACAGAAGGCAGAAGAAAATTATCCATTTATCCTATCCTATTGGTTCTGTTTCTCTGGAGAATCCTGACTAATATGAGTGATAAACAGGGAAAGAGTCATGATGTACTTTACCATTTCAAATATATCTTACGCTCATAAGGGAAGTTTTATAAATACCTGCAAATGTTATTTGTCAGTCAGTTGCTGGTTGTCAATCATCTCTCAATTATGCATGTATGCATGTATGAAGTATTCAGAGCTGGTTAATCTCAGGCTGATTTCTTTGTGCCTCCCCGGCACACATCTGATATCACTCTCTGTTCCATCAATTGATAAGTGCTTAGGAAATGCAGACTAATTTAAATATTAGCCTGAACTAACACATAAAAAGCTAAGTCTGTTTAGAAATTCATGCATTCCCAAAGACAAATATGTATCATATCTGTATTAACAGATATTTTGGATTATTTAATGAAATGGCTCATTTCCTTGATAATCAAGAATATAATTATCTCTATGTTTAACACTGTTATAACTTTAGGTTTTAAGTTGTTAATCGTCAGTCAGATGTTTTTCATTTCAGTTTTCTGTACTGTTTAGGACAGCATTACAGTGCCAGCTGGTGTCGTTTGGCACAAAAGGAAGAAATCTATCTGGCAATCTTAACTGCTAAGGTTCGGAGAGTTTATTGTGTTCCACTCTCAGCTCTTAACAACACCTGCCTCTTTGGTCATTGCCTGTACCTGAGGCACAAGTGGAATCCAAGCTGCCATTTCACGCTTTATATCTTCCATCTTCCAACCCCTAGTTCTTGCTGCTCACGTGGACAATTGATTCAAATTTGATATGACTACAACCTTTTTCCTAACAATTTGAAATGTGGACTCAGTGAAGGAAGGCACCTTTGTAGGTGCTTGGATCTTATTATGTGACTTCAGAATCTATTAGTAGCCAGGTTTTCTGGCTTATATGAACTGGGAAGCAGATATGGCAGATCAACAAATAAGAGAATAAGGAAGCAAATGTTTAAGACTTCTTGCTGAGCTTCTCAAGCCCTGGTTTAGTTTCTTTCTGAAACCCTGTTCCAATTTTGCCCTTGAGTGTCGTAAGACTTCTCTGTGTCCTTAAACTACTTTACCTGTCTGATGAAGTTAAGCTAATATAGAAATCATTTGGTCAAATCTCCTTCTTTTGTAGATGAGGATATTGAGATCCAGGGAAGTTAAATTGTGGGTCCAAGTTCACAAAGAATTAGTATTAGAACTAGGAGAAAGACACATACTTCCAAATTCCCAGGTAATGTTTCATTTTGAGATAATTGGTCAGAGCAGTTCTCTGTCTTTGAAAATAGCTGAGTTGGAAGCTAATAACTAGTAGATATATCTATTAGTAAAATAATTATCATTCACTGTCTACTATATGCTATTTGCATTCTAGGCCCTAGGGATATAGCAGTGGATGAAACAAATGAGGTGTCTGATCTCATGACACTTATAGAAATTATATTCTATCATCAATGTAGTCAAGATCCTTCGAATTTCTCTGGTAGGATGGATAGATTTGTACAAATGCATCTTTTTGCTGGTCTTCCCTAAGGCAAAGTTCATAAATATACAAAATGGTTGGCTGAAGCCACAAGTACAGGTTGGTCCTCACAGAATGTAGAGAAGCCAGCTGGTCCCCAGGAAAGAACAGGAGTGGGAAATACAACATAAGGCACTGGAGGGCATACTTACACCACGTGTGCCTCACAGTTCTGACCTGTCCAATATGTCAGTGCACTGAGAAAGTTTAGGGAATTTTAACTCCTCAGAGAAAACAGTGGTTGTAAATATGTACTAGCCTTCTTGCCCCTTTTTATTTGATTTTCATCATGAATCTGTCACTAATTGCTGTAGACCTCCTGACCTCAATCAGCCAACATGTATGCCCCGGTATTTAGGACTCTCAATGCTTTAAAACGTGAGATGCTACATTTGCAAGCACCATGATTTCAACTCCTTTACATCAAATTTAAGGTCTTCCATGATCTAGCTACAGGTACATATGTACCTCATATGTATGAAAAGAAGTTAACAACTGGTAACTAAAAGAAAAATATCTTATTCTGCAGTTTTCCTTAAAATTCCACAAAAGTCCAATCAAATCAAAATGTTTATCTTCCTGTATTCCACCACTACCACCACCTGCCTTCATGATTCCTTTCCACTTATGCCTTTGCCTCTGCAATTCAATGAATCAAGAGTGCCTCCTTCCTATCTCAGAGCTTCAATAGCCTCTCCAACATCTGTTATTCCACTTTGTTCATTGAGTGTAGGGCCAGTTTAAACACACTGAAGATTCCAGGTATGTGCTTGCCTTACCTTCTTTATCACTAGAGTATATACCTATGTGACCATTTCCTGGACAACAGGCCGGGAGGAGAAATCTGCTAGGAAGCATTTCCACCATGGTAATAATGTGTATAAGGAAAGTCCCTTCCCCTTCCTTCCAGCTTTAGCTGTAGAACTGAGATGCAGATAGGTATTTGCTGTAGCCAATTTACCACTCTGATGGGGAGATTGAGACAATCTCAAGAGATATCCATGCAGAGTACTGCCATTATTGAGCCACTCAACCAATCCAGGTGCCACCCGGCTCCACACTTATTGTTACAAAGGAAAAATAAATCTTTAAAGTCACTTTTATCTGGGTATTTTCATACTTGCGGCAAACCCATGCCAACTGTTTTTAAGCTACTGCATTACTCTATTTGTACCTACGTGTGTTTAGCCCTTTATATCTTATATTAAAATTATTTACTTATAACTTATATGGATATTTTACTTTATGATTAACTAAGGTGTTCTCCTCATGTTAAACAAGAACAAACTGAAGCCTGCAGCAGTGCACTGTCTGCAGGCACACAACTAGAAAGGGGCAATTCTGATTTTAAGCTCATAGCATCCTTGAGGTATAGCTTCTCTTGCATAATTAGCCATATACTGGTGATTTTTAACAGTGCTAAATTTTCATAGGTTCCTCTTTTACAAATTGCCTTCCTACAAGAAAGCTGGGTTTATGTGAATGTTTGTTGATTGGTGACTTCATGACTTATAACTATACTTGGCTATGGCTTCCTGATGGGGATAATTCTGATTGGTTCACACACTAAGAGAGTCTTTAGTATTTCTCAGAATATGTGGGAAGAAGTATAGCTTAGTGGTTATGTGAATGGACCTGAGTCAGAATGTTGAGTTCACACCTGGATTCCACTTTTGTTAACTGTGAGCCCAAGACAAAGTAACAATAGAAATTATGTCTAAAATCAGCTCTGTCTCTAAAATCTGCTATGATATCTTATGTCTGTTTTTACTGTAGGAAACTATTATATTTAAACCACTGAATAAAGCACACATGGTCCAGTACATAGGTGCTCAAAATGTGTTTAAATGAATGAAATGTGATAGGTGAATATCACCCAAGCCTTCTTTCATTGACATTAGTATTTAGTAATAAAAGTTTCCTAGAGAAAATACACAGGGGCAAATAATAGATACTGGGTTATTGTGGGTACTAAACCAGCTTTTCTATCAATTTTCACCTTGTATCTCCCAACATCACAGGAATTATGGTTAAGGCAAAATATATATTGTAGCCTCAAAAATGTTACATTGCTGAAGCTTTGGGCTCCCAATTATATAAAAATGCATAATTGCCCACGGCATGATTTCTTTTAAGTCTTAATCCCAAGGGCTCTATCTAGTTTTCTTGCCATGTTAACCTCTTATAACTCACCCTGGCAGGTTTCTTTACACTCTTTCTCTTAACATGCATTTGTGTGTGTGTGTGTGTGGCCACAGTTCTTTTCAGAGTCTTATTTGCTTAATGAGACATAAGAATCCAGTTCTTTAAAGAAAAAAGCAAATTAAAAGTTTATTAAAGCATGTATCGCAACTCGACAGGCCCCTCTGGATCCATTTGAGCTTATGACCATAGTGAGTCTTCAGGAAGGTTTTTATTTCACAAACCACTGAGCCCTTCCGAGCCACATACTGTTTGATAATTAGGGGCTGTATTATGTGTGATAGACACCCAGTACTGAAGAAAACAGTGGAAGAGACTAATAGAGACAACCAGCTGTTGTTTTCTGCCAGTGTACCACTTGACTTAAACTATGTTGCCATCCAAATTTATTTGGAGCCAAAACCTTTTCCTCACAGTAATGCAATGGCAAACAGAACACTGTGCCATCCTGCTGTATTGCCACAGCAATAGCTAACATCTGTGTGGGCTTTACAATTTACATTGTCCTTTTATATTATTTATCTTATTTAATCCTCACAATGTAACTGCCAAGTAGGAAAACGTGGCCTTGTTTCAGAGGTGAAAAAGATGGATGACTCTATGTGACGTGTTCATTCAAAGTGCAGTGGTGGAGCCGGGACCATTTGGCTTCTCTTTGGTTCCTCATACTTGCCATCATCATCTATGTTTATTTTGATACCTGTGGAAACTCCAACTTGTTCTTCCTTATTCTCTGATGTCAGCAGTCCTGGGGTTTCTATAACACCAGCCAGCACTTTCCCTCCAACCACTTTTGACTGGGAACCATCAGTCCAATGACCATTGACCATTGGGTCAGTCCAGCTTAATTGGCTAATTCCAAACTGCTGTCCCTGCTGAGCTAACAGGGACAGAAGGCTTTTATGGCATTAATCCCTAAGGGAAACTTCAAAAGAAGGCAACATGGCTATTTTAGAAATTTCTCCCTTGGTAACTGCCTTCTCACCACAGTTCAGCTGATTTAGATTTGAGCAATATTCAAGACCAAGTTTTGCCACATGAAAGCACATATAGGAACTTTTTAGAAATTACCCACCTGGTAGTTTCATTTCTCTTTAGGAAAGTTCCTCGGTTTTATTAATCTTTGTGTTGCTTTTGAAGTCAAACCTGCTGGTCTTGCAGATCCTGCTTCCTTGCAGCTGGGACACATATTTATAATCATTATTTCCACTCCTTGAAGGCAACCTTTGGACTTTATTGATCGCTTTACGTTAGTTAATACTCCCCTGGCATCCTTGAGTTGTACCTTATAGAACTGACAAACAATTTTAGCATCCTCATCTTTCATATAACACGTTCACAAATGAAGAATCTGTGATGATTCTAGTGAGATGAGTACCGATATTTTTAGGATTCATGTTGCTTCTTTCATGTTCATGTAGAGAATAGAGAGACTGCTATTTTTACACTGTTGTCACCTTCTAACACTTCTTGAAAAGGTAATGACAAGGTAAATATTATAGGCAATATTTTTTTATAAGTTTATTTATTTATTTATTTTTGGCTGCGTTGGGTCTTTGTTGTTGCATGCGGCCTTTTCCTAGTTGGTGCAAGCAGGGGCTACTCTTCGTTGCGGTGTGCAGGCTTCTCTTGTTGCAGAGCGTGGGCTCTAGTCACGTGGGCTTCAGTACTTGTGGCATGCGGACTCAGTAGTTGTGGCTCGCAGGCTCTAGAGCGCAGGCTCAGTAGTTGTGGCGCACAGGCTTTGTTGCTCCACTTCATGTGGGATCTTCCTGGACCAGAGCTCAAACCCATGTCTCCTGCATTGCCAGGAGAATTCTTAACCACTGCACCAAAAGAGAAGTTCCATTATAGGCAATATTGAAAGATATATTTTAAAGTAAATTTATCATTTTAATCCTATTCTTGATGTTCTGTTTCTTCCCTCCCTCTCTCCTTCTTTTCTACCTTCTTTCCCTCTCTGTTTTATTCTTTCTGATATTGGCTCTGATGCTCTACAGAAATATGGGTGGCACTAATTCCAAAGGAATCTTGCTTCAATGAAATAATCTTTGTTCCCAGTTTAAGCTAAGATTGTAAAGCAAGGTGTGGCAAAAATGATTACAAACAAGAACATCTCTCTTCCAATATATATGGCTTCATTAATATTTCAAAGATTTAGAATCTTTCTTTTTCCAGTTTTTCACAGTGATTTTTTTCTTAAGCTTGGAATGTATGCTTTGGAAAAAATTATAAAGGTTACTAGAGGTGCTTGTTAGATGGCTCTGAGAGGAGGGCCTGAGTCTGCAAAATTAAAGTGAAAAGATGAGAATAGAATGAGTATCCTGTATGTGTTGCTTCTAGAGATATAGTCCTAATGACCTCTCAATTTCTGGAACAAGCCTAGCTTAGTCTCATGGGCAAGCCTTAATACATTCTGGCCCTAAACGTAGAATTTGGATTTTTTTTTTCCAGTATCTTTGTCTGAATGACTCCTCAAACATCAGGGCTCAACTCAAATGTCATCTACTCAGAGGAGCCTCCCTCTGATAACTGTAATGCAGGCCCCTCTGTTATTCTCTAACACTGTATTCTGTCTCTCATTCATTGTAATTATTTTTCTATGTTTACTTGATTTTGTCTTCCTTCTCCAACAAAATGTAATCTTCACGAGTCTGGAGACCTTGTGTGCCTTGTTTCCATTGTATTTCCAGAAACTGAAGTGGGGACTGGCACATTGCAGGAATCCATAAATATTTGTTGAAAGAACGAGTGAAGTCGTGTTTTCATAATGATTCCGAATTATTGAAATTGCCGGTAGGGAGCTGAGGTGGGGCAATACACTGAATCTGTTCCCCTATCTGTTTTACATTTTTGTTCAGGTTTATTGAGGTGTAATTAACAATATAGGGGTCCAATATAAAGTGTACATTTTGATGAGTTTTGATATATGTATACAGACATAAATCATCACTGCGATCAAGATAATGAACATAATAGTCACCCTTCCCCCACTGCCACTTTGTCATTCCCTCCGACTTCCGCTACCCACACATCATCAGACAAATACTGCTGTGTTTTCTGTCACTGAAGATTAATTTTCATTTCTAGAACTTCATATAAATGGGATCATAGAGTATGTAGGGTTTTTTGGCCTGGCTTTTTACACTCAACATAATTATTTTGAAATCCATCCATGTTGTTGCATGTATCAATAGTTCATTTATATTTGTTGCTGAATAATATCCCACAACATAATTTGTTTACCCATTCACTGTTGATGGAAATTTGGGTTGTTTCCAACCAAAATAAATGTTTCAATTGCTACATTATTGTATTGAATTGATTTTTTCATCATCAAACAATAACCCTCTTTATTCTAGGTAATATTCTTTGTTCTGAAATCTATTTGCTCTGACATCAACATAGGGTCCTCCAGTTTTGTATCAATTAATGTAGGGACGGTGTCTGTTTTTCCATTCTTTTACTGTTAACCAACTTGTTTATTTATATTAAATGGGTTTAAAATAGTACTTCCACTTCCAGTCAAGGTATTTACCCTTCCACCACAAACAACTAAAAAAATTGACAAAATGTGAGATAATTGTTTCCAGCATTGAGCTTTGTGCAGTACAGGGCAGCAGCTCCTGGAGAGAGTGGAAACAAGTGAAGTGAGTCCTACAATGTAGCAGTTTACTATGTGGAGAGTGTTTCTAGGTAGCAGTAGAGGAGGAAGAAACTAAGTCAGAGCCCAGTGGATGCCCAGAGTTTAGGAAATGAAGCTAGAATGCTAAGAAGGACCAGTAAGAGATTAATAGATTGGTGAAATTGTAGACATAGAAACAGACACTATTGAAAATGAAACAGGAGACTTTCCTTGTGGTCCAGTGGTAAAGAATCCACCTTACAATGCGGGGGACTTGGGTTTGATCCCTGGTCAGGGAACTAAGATCCCACATGCCATATGGCAACTAAGCCCACACGCCACAACTGTTGAGCTTGCTCACCTCAGTGAGAGAGCCCATGTGCTATAAACTACAGAGCCCTGGAGCGCGCGTGCCCAAACTAGAGAGAAGCCCTTGCACCGCAATGAAAGACCCCACATGCTACAACTAAGACCTGACACAGCCTAAAATAAATTAAATAAATAATAAAAATTTTAAAAAATAATAAAATGAAACAGAAAAAATTAAAATAAAATAATGAGACCATCATTGACCTGTGGTATAGCTTCAAATGGCCTAATGTACATGTAATTGTGATCCTGAAGGAGAATAGGGAGAAGGAGCAACAGAAAAAAATATTTGAAGATTTATTGCTTTTTTTTAAATTTTATAAAAATTAGACATAGATCTAAGAATCACAACCATCCCCAAGCACACAGTATATAAAGAAAATTATACCAAGGCATATCAGAATCAAATTTCTGGGAGCTAATGTTAAAGAGAATATATTATTAGCAGTCTGAGGGGGGAAAGAAAAAGATACATTACATACAGAGGAGCAAAGATAAGAATGGCAGAAGAATTCTCATAGGAAACAAAGCAATCCAGAAGACATTAGAGCTGCATATTCCAAGTATGTACTGAAAGAGAAGTCTATCACTGTAGAAATCTATACAGAGCAGGAATATCTTTCAGAAATGAAGACAAAATAAGGACTCCTCAGGCATAAATATGCAGAAAGCATTCATCACCAGCAGACCTACACCAAAGAAATGTTAAAGTAAATCCTAGAGGCAGAAGGGAAATGATGTCATATAGAAAGCCAGATCTTCACAGAGGAATGTAAAGCAAAGGAAATGGGAAATTTGTATGTAAATATATAATATTTTTCCTATTTTTAAAGAGTATTTAAAAATGACTGATTAAAGCAAAAATAGTAACAATACATAGTGTAGTTTATAATACATGTGGAAGTAAAATATAAAAGCTAGTGCAAAAGATGGTAAAGTAAGTATACCTTTGTATTTTTTTAATATACTGAAGTGGTATAATATCACTTAAAATAGACTTATGATATTAAAAATGTATACTGTCATCTCTAAAACAACCACTAACGAAAGAAGTAAAATGAAATTATTAAAACCATACTTAACCCAAAAGAAAGCAATAAAAGAGAAAAAATGGGGTAATAACAGATGTCATAAATAGAAAACAAATAGCAAGATGTTATATTGAAACCAAACTTTGTCAATAATCACAGTAAATGTAAATAGTCAAAATACCCCAATTAAAAGGCAGAGATTATTAGATTGTTTTTTTGTTTGTTTTTTTAAGGGAGAATGCAAGATCCAACTATATAGTGCATAGAGCTACTTAGCTACAGTATTCCTTCTACATCTTTGAATTGTACCAAACAAAAGTACCAACTGTAGAACAATAAAACACACACACATAAAAAAACACACACAAATCACCAGATTGCAATTATGCAAGTGACTCAATACAAAACTAATGAATTAAAAATAGAATAACATTTGAGCACAATCTGTAAAATCACCTAAAACAATAAACATGGGGTAAGGTATCATTATGACCCTCTACTTCTCCAATCTCTACCTCCTCATTCCTTCTGAATATACACTACAGTCTAATTAATTCACACCCAATTGTTTAATTTTCCAATTTATCCATTCTTATCACTCTTTTATGTCTTTGCACATACGCTTCTCTCTGCAATCCCCTTTCTACAGTTCTACATTTGGATACATACTGATCCTCCAAGATCTGGCTCATATAGCACCTCCTCCATGAAGACTTTCTGACTTTCTCAAGCTGTTTGATTTACACATGCTAAATAATACATGGTTATTCTTTAAACAAAGCATTCTCCTTTAATGACTGATACAACCCTTGAGTCAGGAGATACTAACTGAAAGAAACTTGGGATGAGAAATTAGATAAATTATGCAAAATCACCTGTATAACATATGGCAGAATCAGAACTTGAATATCAGGTTTATCACTTATCCTAGTAAATAATAATAATTATTTTTAATTCACAGTAATGGACAAGTGTATATATTGTCACAGCATTCTTTCTCACTGAAATAGTTACACATTAAATAAGCTAATGGAAATCCTCTCTGAGCTTCCCATAAGGCTTATCGTGAGCATGTAAGCATTGTGTGCTTCAGAGAGTTCTCCATTAAATCAGATTATATAGGATAATATATGTGAGTGTATACAAACAATGTAATGCCATTCAAATGCTTTTATAAGCAAATGAGATTTACTGATTAAAGTCCTCTATCGTATTATCCTTATATCTAGAAAGAAAAAAGAGGCAATTGTAATACTGGAGTTACAAGGGACTAGGTTAGCCAGTAACATTGTAGAAGAGATTTGATGCCTAAGCTTTTCATGAGAAACGATATAGCTGAATTGATTTGTACCAAAGGATAGCAAACTGGACTTAATCACTTTCATTTTTCTTCTCATCAGGAGTGACACTGTTGCAGTAGAGAATTTGCTGTCCACCTGGTGTCTATTATTGTATATAAGATTATAACTCTGGGGGCTTCCCTGGTGGCGCAGTGGTTGAGAGTCCGCCTGCTGATGCAGGGGACACGAGTTCGTGCCCTGGTCCGGGAAGATCCCACATGCTGCGGAGCGGCTAGGCCCGTGAGTCATGGCCGCTGAGCCTGCGCATCCGGAGCCTGTGCTCTGCAACGGGAGAGGCCACAACAGTGGGAGGCCCGCATACTGCAAAAAAAAAAAAAAAGATTATAACTCTGATACTGATTTTCCCCATTACAGTAGGGTTGATATAGCTTGCTTAGGTTTAATGCAGGACATTCCAGGAACCTCAGAAAATAGCTGATGAAGTCAGGGAGGAGTGAATAGACCAGAACTAAGTGACACAACTTGGCTATAGAATTGGTCTCTTCAAAGATGCTGACAAGCAGGCTAAGTCACAATTTCCAATTGGCAAAGTTCTGTCCAACTCGTACTGGTGTAAATCTTCAAGGTGTAATGATGAAATTCATAAGATATGTGAACAGAAGATTCCAGACACTGATATCCCTCAGGGTGATGGCAACATCCTCACTTGGTTCAGGTCCCCATGAACTACTCTGTGATGGACCAGTTTAGTAGCCATGTGTTTGGGTTGGATGAAAGCAGGATCCTAGCCAACAATCTGAAGTATGAAATGAGGCTCTAGACATGTCAAGCAGTTTATCTCCAGGCATATCATAACCTTTGATTTCAGAGTCTCATCTCTTGTAGTTTGAGCTCCTAATTTTTTGTTGGTTTTCATACTAATTGGGTTCAAAGGAGCAGAAACTGCTGTTTAAAGGACTTAAATAACTGCTTTTAAGTAAAGAAAATCTCTCTCTAGCTTTCATCTTTCAAAACAACTGATAATAAAAAGGACAAAGGAGAAGAAAAATCAAAAGTAAATGAGATTTTCCATAAAATTAAAAATAAAAATAATGCTGAATCACAATCAAGAGAAGGCTAAAAATGCTTTGAAAATTACAACTAGACAAGGAAAAATACCGTGATTTTATTTGTGAATATTTCAGACCAACTCTTCAGAGTTCTCCCAAAGTATATTTCCCATCTTTAGGAGGAAAAGAAATTCCTTTCACTGAATATCAAAGTACTAATTGTACTGTTAGAGTCTTCCTTAACTCTGCCCTCCAAAACACCATAGTATGGAAGTGTCAAGGGCCAAGTGAGGAAGCATAGATAAGACAAGACAACATGGCAGGAATCAGAATATCAGTGTGACAGTGTGCCAATTAAAAGTGGATGGCAATCAGTCTAAATCAGGAGAAGGACCTTTAACAAATCAGGTTGCACTCTGACCAAGGCCTGACTAGAGATATATTATGGAATAGATTATTTCTGAGAATGTGTTTGAAATAATAGACTAAAATCCAAGATGCTGATCTAACTCACATTCCCACATACTCCCTGACATTATTCAAAAATCATCTGGTCCAGAAAAAAAAAGTACTCCCATGTAAAAATGAGTAACCACCACAATGAATACAAAGAAACTATGTAAGTTTCCTTACATGAAAAGCTGATGGGAGAAAAGCAATTCAAATCATGAAGTGTATGTAGCAAAGCAGATTTAAATTATGTTATGAATATAAATATGACTTAAAGTATCTGAAAAATGATGAAAATTAGAATTTCAGAGTGTTCAAAGGAGAGGAAAAAGCACAACAGAATTAGAAAATAAAAAGTAAGCTGAAAGGGATTAGTGAAATGAAAGACATAAACAGTAACATTATGAAAGCAAAAGTCACATTGGAAGGACCAAAATGAAAAGCACTCCAAAACATAGGAAGAATAAATAAGGTCAACTTCAGAAAACAGAATGAAATAAAATTGAAAAGAAGGCATGCTTACAGTGTTAGAGAAAAAAATAACAGAAATAGAAGATGAAGGAGAATCAACGTACAAATAATTGAATCCTCCGAGAGGAATAAGCTAAATAGAAAATAATCAGTTGTATGTATAGATCAAACAAGAATAGTGACAAAACCAACCAAAATAAATGGTGGAGGTGAGGATGGGGAAGGGGGAGATGAATAAACATTGTATAAATCAAGGAACAATCAGGGAAGTGAAATCACTGGGGGAGAGCTCTCTCTCTTTCTCCTCTTCCACCCCCACTCCATTCAATAGGAGATTTATTATATGGATTTGATCTTATGTTCTTCAGTTGTGAGAGCTGGTTAAAAAGTCTATGTAAAACTGTTGCCTCTGTGTGTGGTGCTAGGGTCTAAAATCCACAGGGCAGGCAGTTTGGGAGAAAAGAAAGACATGATGTAGGAAAAGCATGGACAAACAGGCGACTGTAAGGATAGACTGAGACCAATATGAGGCTCTCACCAGCTCCGAGCTCCAACTTTGTAAAGAGGAGAAACTGCTGCCCGCCTTCTCAGAACTAAACACACACCTGTCCCAGGAGTCAGAGAATCTGAAGGAGGCAATATGGCACAAACTGAAGCAGCTGAATCCTGCTTCTGTCCCACTCCAGAAAGTGAGATAGAAAAGATGCTACAGCTTGTGAGAGCTATAACAATCCTCATACCCTGCACCAACTATCTGAGTGTAAAAAATATGTGGAGGCAACTTATAGAGACAGTAAAAAAAAATAAAAATCAGTGGTTGCCAAGGGTTAGTGGGGAGAGAGTGACATATAGGTGAACCGTGGAGGATTTTTAGGCAGTGAAACTACCCTGTAGGATACTATACTGCTCAATACACGTCACTATACTTTTGTCCAAAATCATAGAATGTATAACTCAAAGAGTGAACCCTAATGTATGTTGTGAACTCTGGGTGGTATTTGTGTGTCAATGTAGATTCATCAATTTCAATAAATGTACCACTCCAGGGCAGTATGTTGTTAGTGGTGTAGGAGCTATGCATGTATTGGGGTAAGGGTATTGGGGGAAATCTCTTCTTTTCACTCAATTTTGCTGTGAACCTAAAGCAGCTCTAAAAAATAAAGTCAATTAAAATATACATATATACATATTTATATATATACACACTATATATAATACATCTGCTTCCTGAACTTCCACCTTTCAAATCTCATGTAAATTGTGTCTTTCAGCCCAGGTTAACCAGATACTATATATATATATGAGAGAATCTGGAAAACATTGTTCCGGGTTGGCTAAGTTGACAAAATATAAATCCACCACAGTGTGTTAGAGCATTAATTGCCACATCTAAACAGATATCTTTGAAAGCTGGTGACTCAAGGATTCCAAGTATAAACACATTTTCTAAAAGTTAAATTCCCTAAATCATAAAGATAGATGTTGTTATAAAAAGTAAATTGTTCCAAACATGAGGAAGAGAAAAAAACTCTCTCTCTCACACACACACACAAATTGCTTTTAATTATGGCAATAAAATATATTGAGCAGAGGGTAGGTATTAAAATTAGACTTGTAGGGGGTTAGATTACTGGCTGTCATTCTGATTACTTATGTGATTTTAGGTGAGTGACTTAACTTCTCCAAACTTAGTTTGCACACACCTAAAATGATAATCACAGAACCTTCCTCAGAGTGAGAGAGGAAGTTGAACAAATACATGATGCCAAATAACTCTCTGTATCATTTTTTCTCACTAAATTGTTGGATATTTTTACCAAAATTACTGAGTTGTGAAATTTCGGGAGTGGCAGAGACACAGACCTAAAGCAACCTGGGGGAGGGTCTTTGCTCAGCCAGGGTTTCAGAAACTATTATGTTAATGAAGCCTTTACACAGCACTCCATGAGTGGCAGCTGAGCTCCCAACACCTATTTCAGACCATGACGTGTTTAGTTGGAAAAAAAAAAAATGTGCCAAGACAATTCTCACAGTTAGGAATCAGAAAATTGTGCTCAAGCCATTGTCCAGTATCTTTCTCAGAAGTAGAGAAGCAGAGAGAAACGATGGTTCCCTCCAAGACCATGGGATGATCTCCATTTCCTCTTTAGAAAATTGTCCTCCTCAATCTGTATTTTAGTACTGAGTTTTTGTTCTGATTTTAAAGCCATAGATTAATCCCTCCAGTTTTGGCAACAAATAAACCTTTAGTACGCTAGCTGCAAAAATGGACTTGAATGTAACAAGTTGGTGACCTGGTTCCACATAGTTTTAGCCTCTGGAAACAGCATATGAATCCGGGGAGGAGAAAGTCAGTAGGTATGAGGTTTTACTTTCAGCCATTCCCTCAAAGACTTTGTCTGCAATGTTGGCGACAATTATGAAACAGTTTTATTTATTTATTTATTTTTTGAGTACATATTTTTTTCCTCTCCTGGAAACAACTATTTAACATAAGGGCAATCATAATTCACCATGGAAAGCCACATGATTCAGTAAGGCATCTGAGCACTCTTTTGGCTTCTGTTATAATTTACTTTATTCAGGGCTTTTGGTAAATTGTGTAGGTAGAAGCATTATGAACTTTTCCAATATCTCACTAAATATATTTAGAATGCTTAATTGAAACTTAACCTTTATTTTGTTCAATACATGTTGTCTCTAGTTAATAATGATGGAGAAAAATAGGCTCCTAGGTTAACGTCTTATATTTAGCTATTTCTGTTTTCCTTTAAAGTTGGAAAAATGAAGGTTCTGAAATGAAGTGATATAACAGGAAATCAACAGGGTAAAGAATAATTTTGATGATTTCTTCTTGGCCTTGCAATTATATCCAGTACGCTTGATGATGAAATAAATAGTTCAAATGAAGCCATTAATTTCCTTCCTATCTACACAATTTTAATTAGAAACCTTTAATTGGACTTGGCTAAAATTTCTCAAGAGGGTCACAGAGTGCATATTTAAGCTACTTATGTATAGAAAATGTATTTTTCATCACTTACTAAATACAATAAATAGCTGTCATCATAGGTATTTCATGGAGAACATTCTTGTCAAAATTACCTTTTATCAAAAAATTTATTGGAAAACAAAGTTCTGTCAGGGTTTATTAGTTATTAAGCTTTTGCTATTTTAATCATTATAATAAATATGATGCCTTTTTAATATATTCACTGCATTTTATATGATGTCATATTTTTATTGCAAGCAATAAATGTGTTTGATGTTCCAAATACTATTTTGTCACTGGATTTTTTTAAACTTTCATAATCACGAGCATTTCTGACATGAATTAAAATGACATGCAAATTTGCAAGCTCATTTAATTGAAGCAAAATTGCTAAATTGTTGAATTCATAAGCCTTTAATATTTAGGGGCAAATGGATCATTTTCAGACAAATTTTTTAGAACTCAACCAATTGTCTTAAGCAGTTCTCTTTCATTTCTGTTAGTCCATAACCATTTGTGTGTAGGAAATAGGCAAATATAAGTTTCTCAACTTAATGTTTAAAATAATAAACATTTCCACCAGTTACTTGAATTATCTTTATTCGAAGGCACTACACCATGTTTCCTAACTAAAGAAACTTTATATTGCCTAATTATTCCCAAGAGGCATGTGATTTACAAAATATTTACTAACAAATTTTTAAATATGGTTATTTTGAGGTGTCTATATTTCCAATTGTATATAATAATAAAGATGAAATTTAAAATGTATTCTTTAATAATCAGACAAACAGTATGCTTTTATTCTCAAAGTCTTGGAAAAAACATTTGGATTTAACCAGAGGAGTTATTTGGGCATTTGGAGGGTGCAGCTAGCTAATATCTGAATTCATGCAATTCAATTTTAATTTTTTTCTAAATTGTTCGTTAACTGAACAAATTCAATTTTTAAAATCAACGTTTTCTTATGAACTTACAAAAGTATCCACATAATTGTTAAAAACATAAATACCTCAGAAATATATAGCAGAGGGAATTTTATGCAATTACCCACAAAGACACAACACTTTGAATAGTTTGATGCATATTTCTCCAGATTTTAATATATATCTTTTATTTCTTATTGAAAATGACATGTCCATATTAGTTTGCAACTTATCCTTCTTTTTTCAATAATATATTTTAGGTGTGAATAAATTCAATCTATATTGGATTTTTTTTAAAAAAAGAAAAACACTTGATTAGTCTGAACACAACCTGAGACTTATATGGGTATTATAAATATGAAAAAAGTCCACTCTATTCTGTCATTTCAACTCTTCAATTTATCCCTGTAGACATGCAAGGAAGCAGCTCTTTTTTTTTAGAAAATACATTAAATCAATATTTAATGATAGGAAGAAAAATTATGTGAATACAATGACAGAAATTTCTGAGACTTATCACTAAGAAAAGTAGTGATCAAAAGGCTTTTTCCCCCCATTTCTTTTAATATTTTATAATTTTTATACAATTTTTAAAGGTTACTTTCCATTTACAGTTATTATAAAATATTGGATATGTTTTCTGTGTTGTACAATACATTCTTGAGCCTATCCTGTTATACCCAATAGTTTGTACCTCCCACTCCCCCACCCTTATAATGCCCCTCCACCCCCTCCCCACTGGTAACTACTAGTTTGTTCTGTATACCTGTGGTCTGCTTCTTTTATGTTATATTCACTGTTTTTGGGTTTGGGGTGTTTTTTTTTTTTGTATTTTTTAGGTTCCACATGTAAGCAATCTCATATAGTATTTATCTTTCTCTGTCTGACTTATTTCACTTAGCATAATTTTCAGGTCCATCCATGTTGCTGCAAATGGCAAAATTTCATTCTTTTTCATGGCTGAGTGGTATTTAATTGTGCATATGTACCACAGCTTCTTTATCCATTCACCTATCGATAGACACATGTTGTTTCCATGACTTGACAATTGTAAATATTGCTGCTATGAACATTGGGGTGCATGTATCTTTTTAAATTAGTGTTTTTGGTTTTTTTGGATATATATACCTAGGAGTAGAATTGCTAAGTCATAGGATAGTTCTATTTTTAGTCTTTTGAGAAACCTCCATTCTTTTTTCCACAGTGGCTGCACCAATTTACATTCCCACCTACAGTGTAGGAGGGTTCCCTTTTCTCCACATCCTTTCCAGTGTTTGTTATTTGTATTCTCTTGATCTATGAAACATATCTTAAAATGTGTAAGGCCAGCAAGGAACCTACTTTACCATTCTCTGTGTTTACTTGTTGAGATCTGCCTTAAAAAAAGTCCTGGGTTTAGTTTATTGACTTTACTGTGTCTGGTTAATTGTGTTATAAACACAATAGACTGTTGTTAGACTTTTGAATACCACAAATTTGTAATTACTACTCTCATATAAACTTAATGACTACCTACAATATGCCAAGAGTTTTGTAGGCATTTCCTCTTTCAACTTTAAAAATTCAGTAAAGTATTATTTTTGCCCTCTTGTCACATTAAGGAATCAAAGGCACAGAGTGTAAACAATTTAGCAAATGCTATACTTATCCTCAGAGGAGGAGCCAACATCTGAAAAGTGGCAGTTGTGGTCTTACCTCCATATTCTTAAATGCTATGGTACCTGTCACCAAATAAAACAACCCGTTTCCACAATTGAGCTCTGCTATACTTACTAGGTAAATGAACAATATCTGTATCTACATAATCCTACCCACCTCCTTGTTTAAAGCACATGATTCAACTTCTTATCTAGAAATGTAACAATTTACTCAAGCCTTGAAATTTCAGTGACACTTGCTAATGATTGACCGCCTTAGAGTCGATTCAGTAAGCATTAAGAGTGATCATCTACTAAGTCTGTCCCAAAAGTGTGTTCCTTGAATTTTCCATCGGAGTATAATAACAGTTATTTACACAAACCTTACTTCGCAGAGAAAAACCTTATATGAAAATATACATTTTAAGTCTCTAAAAAGGGTGTCAAATATACTGATTTTTATTTTTGCTTTTGAAATATTTTATTTCACATCCCTTTTCTTTTTCAGAAAATTTCTAATTACTATGGTTCTGTGAAAAAGATTTAGGAAAAATGCTTGTCTGCTTATGTAATCGCTGAAGGACACAAATTTTAGAGTTAGTATGACATAACAGATTCATATCACTGCTTTATACTTTCTGTATATTTTAACTTAGTCTCAGTTTTAGTGTTTGTAAAGTGAGAATCACAATATGTATTCCATAAAATTTTGTGAAGATAAAATAGGTAACGTGCATGTGGCAAATTTTTGGAGTACCACAAATTATTTGGTGCTCTTCTAGTAAAATGTAGAGTCTCTTGGGTCTGAGCTAGTCTGTAACTGTATATAACCAATAAACTATGGTAGAAATTACTATATTTCATTTAAGAGGGCTGACAGCTTTTGACTTGGTATTGTAAAAGCATGTCATCATGCATAAAACACTGTGGTGCCATCATACTGTGAGGAGGGCCTAAGCCATGTAGAGAGGGTTCTGGGTCATGAAAAGACATGAGAAAAAAAAGAAGAGAGAAGTCATAGTAAATCCAAATGACAGACCAACTTGAAAGAGGATATTCCAGACCCAACCACTCTAAATGAAGCCATATGGGTTAAAATTGAACCACCCAGAGAAGTTATGTCAACCCGAAAGGCAAAATATGCACCCCCCCAAAACCTACTTATCCATTAAAGCAATGAGAACTAGCAAAAATTGTCAAAATCAACTGTGGAAATCAACCAAAGGCTTGTGGCAATATGAGGAGCATTCACTCAAGAAAAATGGACGAATCTTAGTAATAACAGTGAGCTTTGTGTCATTTTAGCCCCCACTCCCCTGCTGTATGGCTCTCATAAAAATGAGCAACCTTGCAATTATCATAGTCAGGGAAAACAGAAGCATAGCAGCCACTAGAAAGTGTAAACAGTTTTGAGTTTCCCCAGAGTCCCATTCCCAGAAAATTTTCATGATTTTTCATGAAAATTTCATGAAAATTTTCATAACATTTCCCTGGAAACCACTATTCACAGAGTTTGTCATTATTTGACCTGACTCAGAACTCACTGACTGCAACTAACTTTTTTCCAGGGCATTTATCAAAACAATCAGTAGCATTGCAGCTGTCTGAGGTGTAACAACAGTTGGAGCAAACAAGAAGCTGACCAAACATGTAAAGGAAAAGTTGGGAAGTGATAGATCCATAGAGGTCTTCGAAAAGCTCCAAAATATCTGGTGAGCTGGTAGACTAGGTACATGTATAGTACTGTGCACATGCCCATAAAAGACCCAAGAATGCCTACACTTCTGTGTCTGCCTGATCATGAGGAACTGTGAAAGCAAAAAGTGAAGACTAAGGCAGAATTGTAAACTCTCTACCTTGTCATTGATGGTCTGCCCCCAACAAATACTATGTGGACCTGGCAAAGATGGTAGACTGATTAGTTTCAGACATTTAAGGAAACCTGTTCAATCACTAGTTGGCCACTAGGCTATATGAACAGAGACTTCAGAGACCACATATGACAAAAATTTCACAAAAATAGTTCAAGAAAGTCACTAAATAAACCAACAACAGCAGCAACAAACAGCAACAACAACAAACCTTGGTAAGGGGACAGATTCTGGTGTTCAGAGCTGCCACATTGTATTACTTAAAATATCCATGTTTTAACTAAAATATATGAGGAATGCAAAGAAATGAGAAACCATACTTGATATACAAGGAAAAAGTAATCAACAGAAACCACTCCAGAAGAGCCCATCTACTGGACTTATTATAGACTTTAAATATGCTAATTTAAGGCACTAAAGGAAACCATGTCTAAAGAGCTAAAAGAGAGTATGAGAATGATTCCTCACCAAACAGAAAATGTCAACAAAGAGACAGAACTTATTTTTAAAAAATTAAAAAGAACCAGATAGAAATTATGTACTTGAAAAGTACATTAACTGAGGTAAAAATTCATTAGAGGGGCTCAACAGCAGATTTTTTTCTGGCAAAAGAAAGAATAGCAAATTTCAGTAGAGGTTAATTGATATTATCTGGCCTGCAGAGCAGAAAAAATAGAAAATAAACAAGTCCTTGGAGATCTCTGGGATACAATCTAGAATACCAACATAAGCATAATGGAAGTCCCAGAAGATGAGAGAAGGAGGCAGAAAGAATATATGAAGGAATCTTATCTTAAAATGTCTCAAATTGATGAAAAACTTTAATCTGCACAAACGGGAGCTTATTGAATTCCAAATAGGATAAGCTTAAATAAATCCACACCTAACCACATCATAATTAAGCTGTTAAAAGCCATAGACAAAGAAAAATCTTGAAATTAGCAAAAGAGAAGTGACTAAGGTTAACCATAGATTTTTTTCTCAGAAACCACAGAGGCCAAAAGAAAGTGGGATGAAATAGTTAAGTGCTAAAGAAAAAAGATTGTGAACAAAGCATTCATTATCTGCCCACCCCCCAAAAAATAATCCTTTAAAAATGAGGGAGAGGCAGTCCAAATCACCTCCTCCTATGGACACACCAAAAGTATAACTACATATAGAATACCTGTCTCTGAGAATGACTTAAAGACTAGCAGTACAGATTTTCTACAACCAAGGTTATAAAGAAAATGCCACATCAAGATAGGTAGGAGGGGCAGAGATGTAGCATAGTCAGAACTCACATCCTACAGCAGTGATCCACAGGTGGGAGGGATGTCACCAGTGCAGAGATCCCTCCACATCTGGCTTCCCAGCCTGAGGTACCTGCACTGAAAAGACAAACCCCATAACATCTGACTTTATAGAACAGTGGGGCTTACATCCAGGAGAGTCAGAAGGCTGTGAGAAACTGTGACTCTTCTCTTGAAAGACTCACATACAAACTCACTTGCTCCAAATCCCAGTGTAGAGGCAGGAGCTTGAAAAGCACCTGGGTTGTATGAGAAGGAGATTCAGTTACTAATTTTAAGGCATGTGCTGGAGTGGCAGGATCCAGTGATACTTTCTCTAGTCATGGAAGTGCTGGTGGACACTCTTCTTTTATTACTGTCCTCCCAGCTTACTAGCTCATCTCTGGTGGGTGCCCTTTCTGTCACTCTTCGTCATTCTAGCTAACAGCATGTGCCCCAACCCCAGTTTTCCCCTGAAGACCCAGTCCATTCAACCAGCCCACCCCACTGGCCCCTCCAACTGGCTCCTGCCCTGTCCCACCTGGTGGGCTGCTATGACCATCACCAGAACCCCTCTCAAGTGGCTCCTACTCTGGAGGACAAGTCTGCACATCACTGGAATGGCAGCACTCAGAGCTGGACCTCTCATCCAACTGGGCCAGGGGCCAGCCCCACTTACCAGGGTGTATCCAGAAGTTGCTGCACAGCAATGCACCCAGCCAGCCTGGGGAAAAATTCCACCCACTAACATGCCTACAGCAATCACGGCTCAACCACAAGAGGAGACATGCAGCCCACACAGTGGGGACCCCTGCAGTACCTGGCTCTGGTGACCAGGGAGGATTCTGCTGCTGGGCACCACGGGACACCTTCTCTACATAAGGTGGCTTTTTCAAGACTGGGAGACTGATATACTTAATATACTTAATACGTAGAAACAGAGAGTTAGGCAAAATGAGGAGACAAGAGAATACCCTACAAATAAAAGAATAAAACAAAACCCCAGAAAAAGAACTAAATGAAACAGAGATAAGCAATTTACCATATAAAGAGTTCAAATTAATAGTTATAAGGATGCTCACTAACCTAGGGAGAAGAATAGATAAAGCAATTAACAGACATAAAGATAGAAATTGACAGTAATACAATAATAGTAGGGGACTTTAACACATCATTTACATCAATGAATAGAACATCCAAACAGAAAATCAATAAGGAAACATTGGCCTCAAACAACACATTAGGTCAGATTGACTTAATAGATATATACAAACATTCCACCCCAAAACAGTAGAATATACATTGTTTTCAAGTGCACATGAAATATTCTTCAGCATAGATCACATGTTGGGACCAAACAAGTCTCAATAAAAATAAGAAGGTTGAAATTATATCAAGCATCTTTTCCAACCACGATGGTATGAAACTAGAAATCAATTGCAGGAAGAAAACTGGAAATCACAAATATGTGCAGGATAAACAACATGCTGTTTATACCACAAATGGGTCAATGAAGAAATCAGGGGGGAATTAAACAAATACCTTGAGACAAATGAAAATGGAAACACAATGTTCCAAAATCTTTGGGGTGCAGCAAAAGCAGTTCTAAGAGGGAGGTTTAGAGTCATACAGGCCTACCTCAAGAAAAAAGAAAAAAAATCTCAAATAAAAAATCTGACCTTACACCTAAAGAAAAGAGGAAAAGAACAAATAAAGCTTAATATCTGTAGAAGAAAAGAAGTAATAAAGATTAGAGTGGACATAAATGAAATAGAGAATTTAAAAAAAAACCCACTGAAACAGATGAATGAAACTAACAGCTTGTTTGGGAAAAAATAAACAAAATTGAAAAAACTTTAGCCAAACCCAACAAGAAACAGAGAGAAAGGACCCAAATAAAATCAGAAATGAAAGAAAAGTTACAACTGATACCACCAAAATACAGAGAATCAAGAGATTATTATGAACACGTACATGCCAAAAAACTGGACAACCTTGAAGAGTGGATAAATTTCTAGAAACATATACTCTTCTAAGACTTAATTCAGAAAAAATAGAAAATCTAAACAAAATAATCACTAATAATTAGATAGAATCAATAATCAAAAAAGTCTCCCAACAAAAGTAAGTTTACTAAGTCAACAAAGATTTTGTTGAATGTGACCTTAATGGAACTTTGTACATGTTTTAAAAATTTCCCAGACTATGAAATGGAAAAAAAAAATAAAACATCTCAGATTTGGGAAGTTGCTTGATATAGATAACTTTTTTTTTCACTTTCTTTGCCATAGACACAGCTGGCTGAAGATTTTAAAATGTATTGAAAAGTAATGGAAGTGAATCCAATAACACTGGAGGCTGTTGTTGATGTTTTCCCCACTGGATTGCAAGTCACTAGAATGAACTGACCAAATCAGATTTGTAGTATAGTCCTACGGTAATAACTCATGGTATCAAGGATGGTTACCTCATACAGCCTGGAAAAGTTATTGGCAGACTGAATTTATAGTACTCAGTCTTATGTGTATAATAGATAAAGAAAATGTAAATATTTTAAAGTGAAACATTAATACATATTCATTTTCAGGGATCATTTTTCCCATTTTTGCACCTGCATGAGATTATCAGACAATGGAAACATGATTAAATACATTTCAATAAAGAAACTAACATTTATTTTATTTATTTATTTTTTAACATCTTTATTGGAGTATAATTGTTTTATGATGGCATGTTAATTTCTGCTGTATAACAAAGTGAATCAGCTATACGTATACATATATCCCCATATGCCCTCCCTTTTCCATCTCCCTCCACCCTCCCTATCCCACCCCTCTAGATGGACACAAAGCACAGAGCTGATCTCCTTGTGCTATGCGGCTGCTTCCCACTAGCTATCTGTTGTATATTTGGTACTGTATATCTGTCCATGCCACTCTCTGACTTTGTCCCAGGTTACCCTTCCCCCTCCTGGTGTCCTCAAGTCCATTCTCTACGTCTGCATCTTTATTCCTGCCCTGCCCCTAGGTTCTTCAGAACCTTTTTTTTTTTTACATTCCATATATATGTCTTAGCATATGGTATTTGTTTTTCTCTTTCTGACTTACTTCACTCTGTATGACAGCCTCTAGGTCCATCCACCTCACTACAAATAACTCAATTTCATTTCTTTTTATGGCTGAGTAATATTCCATTGTATATATATATATACAACATCATCTTTATCCATTCATCTGTCAGTGGACACTTAGGTTGCGTTCATGTCCTGGCGATTGTAAACAGAGCTGAAATGAACATTGTTTTACATGATTCTCTATGAATTATGGTTTTCTCAGGGTATATGCCCAATAATGGGATTGCTAGGTCATATGGTAATTCTAGTTTTAGTATTTTAAGGAACCTCCATACTGTTGTCCATAGTGGCGGTATCAATTTATAGTCCCACCAATAGTGCAAGAGGGATCCCTTTTCTCCACACCCTCTCCAGCATTTACTGTTTATAGATTTTTGGTGATGGCCATTCTGACTGGTGCGAGGTGATACCTCACTGTAGTTTTGATTTGCATTTCTCTAATAATTAGTGATGTTGAGCATCCTTTTATGAGTTGGTTGGAAATCTGTATATCTTCACTGGAGAAATGGTCTATTTAGATGTTCTGACCATTTTTGGATTCGATTGTTTGTTTTTTTGATATTAAGCTGCATGAGCTGCTTGCATATTTTGGAGATTAATCCTTTGTCACTTGCTTCGTTTGCAAATATTTTCTCCCATTCTGAGGGCTGTCTTTTTGTCTTGTTTATGATTTCCTTTGCTGTGCAAAATCTTTTAAGTTTCATTAGGTCCCTTTTGTTTATTTCTCTTTTTATTCCATTTCTCTAGGAGGTGGATCAAAAAGGATCTTGCTGTGATTTATGTCATAGAGTGTTCTGCCTATGTTTTCCTCTAAGAGTTTTATAGTGTCTGGCCTTACATTTAGGTCTTTAATCCATTTTGAGTTTATTTTTGTATATAGTGTTAGGAAGTGTTCTGATTTCATTCTTTTACATGTAGCTGTCCAGTTTTCCCAGCACCAGTTATTAAAGAGGCTGTGTTTTCTCCATTGCATATTCTTGCCTCCTTTGTCAAAGATAAGGTAACCATATGTCCGTGGGTTTATCTCTGGGCTTTCTGTCCTGTTCCATTGATCTATATTTCTGTTTTTGTGCCAGTACCATACTGTCTTGATTACCGTAGCTTTGTAGTATAGTCTGAACTTGGGAGCATGATTCCTCCAGCTCCGTTTTTCTTTCTCAAGATTGCTTTGGCTATTCGGGGTCTTTTATGTTTCCATACAAATTGTGAACTTTTTTGTTCTAGTTCTGTGAAAAATGCCATTGGTAGTTTGATAAGGATTGCATTGAATCTGTAGATTGTTTTGGGTAATATAGTCATTTTCACAATGTTGATCCTTCCAATCCGAGAACATGGTATATCTCTCCATCTGTTTGTAGCATCTTTAATTTCTTTCATCCATACTTATAGTGTTCTGCATACAGGTCTTTTGTCTCCTTAGGTAGGTTTCTTCCTAGGTAATTTATTCTTTTTGTTGCAATGGTAAACGTGAGTGTTTCCTTATTTTCTTTTTCAGATTTTTCATCATTAGTGTATAGGAATGTATCCTGCTACATTACCAGATTCATTGAGTAGACCTAGTAGTTTTCTGGTAGGATCTTTAGGATTCTCTATGTATAGTATCATGTCATCTGCAAACAGTGACAGTTTTACTTCTTCTTTTCCAATTTGGATTCCTTATATTTATTTTTCTTCTCTGATTGCTGTGGCTAAAACTTCCAAAACTGTGTTAAATAAGAGTGGTGAGAGTGGGCAACATTGTCTTGCTCCTGAACTTAGTGGAAATGGTTTCAGTTTTTCACCGTTGAGAACGATGTTGACTATGGGTTTTTCGTATATGGCCTTTATTATGTTGAGATAAGTTCCTTCTCTGCCTAGTTTCTGGAGGGTTTTTATCATAAATGGATGTTGAATTTTGTCAAAAGCTTTTTCTACATCTATTGAGATGATCATATGTTTTCTTTCCTTCAGTTTATTAATATGGTTTATCACATTGATTGATTTGCATGTATTGAACAATCCTTGCATTCCTGGGATAAACCCCGCTTGATCATGGCGTATGATCCTTTTAATGTACTGTTGGATTCTGTTTGCTAGTATTTTGTTGAGGATTTTTCTATCTATATTCATCAGAGATGTTGGCCTGTAGTTTTCTTTTTGTGTGACATCTTTGCCTGGATTTGGTATCAGAGTGATGGTGGACTCGTAGAATGAGTTTGGGGGTGTTCCTCCTTCTGCTATAGTTTGGAAGAGTTTGAGAAGGATAGGTTTTAGCTTCTCTCTAAATGTTTGATAGAATTCACTTGTGAAGCCATCTGCTCCTGGGCTTTTGTTTGTTGGAAGATTTTTAATCACATTTCAATTGCAGTGCTAGTGATTTGTTTGTTTATCTTTTCTATTTCTTTCTGGTTCAGTCTCGGCAGGTTGTGCTTCTCTAAGAGTTTGTGCATTTCTTCCACATTGTCCATTTTATTGGCATATAGATGCTTGTAGTTATCTCTCATGATCCCTTGTATTTCTGCAGTGTCAGTTCTTACTTCTCCTTTTTCATTTCTAATTCTATTGATTTGAGTCTTCTCCCTTATTTTCTTGATGACTCTGGCTAATGGTTTATCAATTTTGTTTATCTTCTCAAAGAATCAGCTTTTAGTTTTATTGATCTTTGCTATTGTTTCCTTCATTTCTTATTTATTTGTGATCTGATCTTCATGATTTGTTTCCTTCTGCTAACTTTGGGGGTTTTTTTTCCTTCTTCTTCTTTCTTTCTTTCTTCTTTGTCTACTTGCTCTAGTTGTAAGGTTAGGTGTTTATTTAAGAATTTTCTTGTTTCCTGAGGTAGGATTGTATTGCTAGAAACTTCACTCTTAGAACTGCTTTTGCTATATCCCATAGGTTTTGGGTTGTCGTGTTTTCATTATCAGTTGTTTCTAGGTATTTTTCTTTTTTCTTTCATTTCTTCATTGATTTCTTGGTTACTTAGTAGTGTATTGTTTTGCCTCCATTTGTTTGTAGTTTTTACAGATTTTTTTCCTGTAATTGATATCTAGTCTCATAGCGTTGTGGTCAGGAAGAGATACTTGATGCAATTTCAATTTTCTTAAATTTACCAAGGTTTGATTTTTGACCCAAGATATGATCTATCCTGCAGAATGTTCCATGAGCACTTGAGAAGAAAGTGTAATCTGTGGTTTTTGGATGGAATGTCCTAGAAATATCATTTAAGTCCATCTCGTTTAATGTATCATTTAAAGCTTGTGTTTCCTTATATATTTTCATTTTGGATGATCTGTCCATTCATGAAAGTGGGGTGTTAAAGTCCCCTACTATGATTGTTTTACTGTCGATTTCCCCTTTCATGGCTGTTAGCATTTTGCCTTATGTATTGAGTTGCTCCTATGTTGGATGCATAAATATTTATAATCGTTGTATCTTCTTCTTGGATAGCTCCTTTGATCATTATGTAGTGTCCTTCTCTGTCTCTTGTAATAGTCTTTATTTTAAACTCTATATTGTCTGATATGAGAATTGCTGCTCCCACTTTCTTGTGATTTCCATTTGCATGGGATATCTTTTTCCATCCCCTCACTTTCAACCTGTATGTGTCCCTAGGTCTGAAGTTGGTCTCTTGTAGCCAGCATATATACCAGTCTTGTTTTTGTATCCATTCTGCCTGTGTCTTTTGTTTGGAGCATTTTATCCATTTACATTTAAGGTAATTATCAATATATATGTTCCTATTACCATTTTCTTAATTGTTTAGGGTTTGTTATTGTAGGCCTTTTCCTTCTCTTATGTTTCCTGCCTAGATAAGTTCTTTTAGCATTTGTTGTAATGCTGGTTTGGTGGTGCTGAATTCTCTTAGCTTTTGCTTGTCTGTAAACGTTTTAATTTCTCCATCGACTCTGAATGAGATGCTTGCTGGGTATAGTAATCTTGGTTGTAGGTTTTTCCCTTTCATCACTTTAAATATGTGCAGACACACCCTTCTGACTTGCAGAGTTTCTGCTGAAAGTTCAGCTGTTGACCTTATGGGGATTCCCTTGTATGTTATTTGTTGCTTTCTCTTGCTGCTTTTAATATTTTTTCTTTGTATTTAATTTTTGATAGTTTAATTTATTATGTCTTGGCATGTTTCTCCTTGGATTTACCCTGTATGGGACTCTCTGTGCCTCCTGGAGTTGAGTATTTCCTTTCCCATATTAGGGAAGTTTTCAACTATAATCTCTTCAAATATTTTCTCAGTCTGTTTCTTTTTCTCTTCTTCTTCTGGGACCCCTATAATTCAATTCCAATGTTGGTGCATTTAATGTTGTCCCAGGTGTCTCTGAGCCTGTCCTCAATTCTTTACATTCTTTTTTCTTTATTCTGGTCTGTGATAGTTATTTCCACTATTTTATTTCCAGGTCACTTATCCGTTTTTCTGCCTCAGTTATTTGCTATCAATTCCTTCTGGAGAATTTTTAATTTCATTTATTGTGTTGTTGATCATTGTTTGTTTCCTCTGTAGTTCTTCTAGGTCCTTGTTAAATGTTTCTTGTATTTTCTCCATTCTATTTCCAAGATTTTAGATCATCTCTACTGTCATTACTCTGAATTCTTTTTCAGGTAGACTGCCTATTTCCTCTTCATTTGTTTGGTCTGTAAGGTTTTTACCTGGCTCCTTCATCTGCTGCATATTTCTCTGTTTTCTCATTTTGCTTAACTTATTGCATTTAGGGTCTCGTTTTCACAGGCTGCAGGTTTGTAGTTCCTTTTGTTTTTAGTGTCCTCCCCCAGTACATAAGGTTGGGTCAGTGGGTTGTGTAGGCTTCCTGGTGGAGTGGACTGGTGCCTGTGTTCTGGTGGATGAGGCTGGATCTTCTTTTTCTGGTGGGCAGGACCACATCAGTGGTGTGTTTTGGGGTGTCTGTGAACTTATTATGACTTTAGGAAGCCTCTCCACTAATGGGTGGGGTTATGTTCCTATCTTGCTAGTTGTTGGGCATGGGGTGTCCACCACTGGAGCTTGCTAGTCATTGAGTGGTGCTGGATCTTAGTTTTCAGACGGAGATCTCCGGGAGAGTTTTTGTCATTTGATATTACATGGGGCTGGGAGGTCTCTTGTGGACCAATGTCCTGAACTCGGCTCTCCCACCTCGGAGGCTCAGGCCTGACACCCGGCCGGAGCACCAAAACCCTGTTAGCCACACGGCTCACAAGAAAAGGGAGAAAAGAAATAAAATAAAATAAAGTTATTAAAATAAAAAATTAAAAATGTTAAATTAAAAAATAAAAATGTAATTTAAAAAAAGAAAGAAGATAGTAACAAAACCAATAAACAAATCCAACAAAGATAACAAGCACTAAAAACTATACTAAAAAAAAAAAAAAAGGACAGACAACCCTAGCACAAATGATAAAAGCAAACCTATACAGGAAAATCACACAAAGAAGCATACACGTACACACTCACAAAAAGAGATAAAGAAAAAAAATCTATATATATATATACACATATATATAAGAAAAAAAGGAAGAGAGCAAGCAAGTCAATAAACAAATCAACCAATGATAATAAGCTCTAAATACTAAACTAAGATTAACATAAAACCAGAAACAAATTAGATGCAGTAAGCAAACCCCAAGTCTCCAGTTGCTCCCAAAGTCCACCACCTGAATTTTGAGTTGATTCATTGTCTATTCAGGTATTCCACAGATGCAGGGTACATCAGGTTCACTGTGGAGATCTAATCCACTGCTCCTGAGGCTGCACAGAGAAATTTCCCTTTCTCTTCTTTGTTCACCCAGCTCCTTGGGTTCAGCTTTGGATTTGGCCCCGCCTCTGCATGTAGGTAGCCCTCTGGCATCTGTTTGTTTCCCAGATCAGAGGTGGTTAAAGGAGCAGCTTATTAGTGGGCTCTGGCTCACTCAGGCCGGGGGTGGGGGGCACGGAATATGGGGCGAGCCTGTGGCTGCAGAGGCTAGCATGATATTGCAATAGCCTGAGGTGCGCCATGTGTTCTCCCAAGGAAGTTGTCCCTGGATCGCAGGACCCTGGTAGTGGCGGGCTGCACAGGCTACTGGGAGGGGAGGTGTGGATAGTGACCTGTGCTTGCACACACGCTTCTTAGTGGCTGCAGCAGCAGTCTTAGCATTTCATGCTCTCTCTGGTGTCCGCGCTGATAGCCGTGCCTTGCACCCATCTCTGGAGCTCATTTAGGCAGTGCTCTGAATCCCCTCTCCTTGTGCACCCAGAAACAATGGTCTCTTGCCTCTTAGGCAGTTCCAGACTTTTTCCCGGACTCCCTCCTTTCTAGCTGTGGTGCCCTTGACCCCTTAAGGCTGTGTTCACATAGCCAACCCCAGTCCTCTCCATGGGATCTGACCTCCGAAGCCCAAGCCTCAGCTCCCAGCCCTCACCTGCCCCGGCGGGTGAGCAGACAAGCCTCTCCGGCTGGTGAGTGCTAGTCGGCAGCAATACTCTGTGCGGGAATCTCTCTACTTTGCCCTCTGCACCTCGTTGCTGCGCTCTCCTCCGTGGCTCTGAAGCTTCCCCCCTGCCCACCCCGTCTCCACCAGTGAAGAGGCTTCCTAGTCTGTGGAAACAATTCCTCCTTCGCAACTCCTTCCCACTGGTGCGGGGGACGTCCCGTCCCTATTCTTTTGTCTCTGTTTTACCTTTTCTCTTTTGCCCTACCCAGGTATGTGGGGGAGTTTCTTACCTTTCGGGAAGTCTGAAGGCTTCTTCCAGCGTTCAGTAGGTGTTCTATAGGAGTTGTTCCACATGTATATGTATTTCTGTGGGGAGGAAGGTGATCTCCACATCATACTCCTCTGCCATCTTGAAGGTCCCCCTGAAACTAACATTTTAAAAGTACATTTTTATTGTTGCATCCAGCTTAGAATTACTGAAGACCTATAGGTTGTCTAGCTCTGCCCAAAACACAGTGAATAAAAAGCACCCAGCAAAGCACAAACTTTGCAATCTATCTCAAAAAAATGCACTCGGAATACCATGTGCAGAGTGTCTGGCCAATTCAAGCCACACACAGTCTTTCCCTCAGTTTCTGTAATATCAAATAAGTTCTGTTATATATCTTGATTTACCATGAAAGGTAAGTGTCACATTTTAGGCCAATAAAAATTATAAAATTTGACAGCTGGCAAATTATGCTAACATCTGGTAACAAATCATTCCTGACAGTTCAGTAGTACACTTATTGTGTAGCTATTAATATTATAAAAAGCAAAATGCTAAAATTATAACACTTGACTAACATATTCCCTGACATAATAGAAGGAATGCAGTGTTTATCTTAATGTGTAAGAAATGTCACCTTTTCATGTCTGAATTTTGAAGTAGTTTGGAACCAAGTAACTATAAACATGGATGGCATCACGCAGTGCCATGAGCTAAAAAGAGAACTGAAAATTTCTGAATTTGGAATGACATGATAATATATTTACAGTATATGGAGGGAATAGGTAGAATAGTGAAAATACATTGTGGCAATAATAAAAGCAGTAAGATGACATTACATACCTTACCATCGCTAATCTGGTGCAATATCACTTTCGTGATTAAGTTGGCTAATTATTGTAGAGAGTGGAGGTTCTAACTGCCAGTTTAATAATAAAGCTCTAGAATCTAGCTAATAGTTAAATAATATTTTACTCAAATGCCTGGTGTTGGGATATAAATATTATTACTGTCACTGATCTTTTAAAGTGAGAAAGATAATTTTACTATCAGTTTTTGTTTCTACAGTCATGATGTTATTCAGTTTCACCCTTAAGTCACTTTTACTCACTTATAAATGTTACCTCCCAAAACATAAAATAAATAATAGTAAAATCTTAACCAGAAAATAAATTATATCCATGAAGGTATAAGCTGAATTGGGACATGAACATCTGCATTGTACTTCTGGCTTGGTGTTATGTTAAATCACTGTCCCTCCGTGGGCACAATTTACATAGTGTAAAATGAGAGGATTGCAGACTGTAATCTTTACAGTCATTTCTAGGTCTGAAAATGTATCTCTTCTTAACTTAGACTATCCAGTTGAATTTAGAAAATGTACTCAACCATGAATTAATCGATTTAACTGGCTAAATGATAAACTACATATTTAGAGAGACTTTTGCTCATTTATATTTCTGTGAGTGTGTATGTGTCAATCGTGAAGGTCGCATAAGTAAACAAGAACATTGGCATCTCTGTGTTTTAATATAGGCAATTTTTTTATACATCGTTATTGGAGTATAATTGCTTCACAGTGTTTTGTTTCTGCTGTACAACAAGGTGAATCAGCTATATGCACACACATATCCCCATATCCCCTCCCTCTTGAACCTCCTTCCCCCCTCCCTATCCCACCCCTCTAGTTCGTCATAAAGCACCAAGCTGATATCCCCGTGCTATGCAGCAGCTTCCCACCAGACACCCATTTTACATTTGGTAGTGTATATATGTCAGTGCTACTCTCTCACTACTCCCAGCCTCCCCTTCCCGCCCTGTGTCCTCAAGTCCATTCTCAACATCTGCATCTTTATTCCTGCCCTATCATTAGGTTCATCAGTACCATTTTTCTACATTCCATACATAGAGAACCAAAGTTAATGTAGATTAAAATAAGAATTTTCAATCTTGATGAGAAATCCCAAGATATAGAATAACAGTTCTAAAATGATGTGTAAAGTATTACTTTATACATAGATATATATTTTGGAAGCTCCTGTGTTCTGTTTCATGGTTGTATGTTAGATTGTACTGTTGAAGATTCTAAATATAACCGAAGTCTGAGTATTCATTTGCACTACCGCATTCATAGATAATTTATGGATGGATTTGCACTTCTCTAATGCCTGAGCCTTAATTCACTTTCAAATACATGAAGTGTCATTTGAAGTATACAATGGGCTCTTAATGAAATTCTCTAGGTCTTATGTTCTAAATGTTTCAGAGATTCATATTTTAAACTTGGTAAGAATACCAGAGTAACCTTCATACATTTTCATAGTCTACAAGCTGAAATCCAACTATATGACTTTTTTTTTACATCTTTATTGAAGTATAATTGCTTTACTGTGGTGTGTTAGTTTCTGCTTTATAACAGAGTGAATCAGCTATACGTATACATATATCCCCAAATCTCCTCCCTCTTGCTTCTCCCTCCCACCCTCCACATCCAACCCTTCCAGGTGGTCACAAAGCACCGAGCTGATCTCCCTGTGCTGTGGCTGCTTCCCACTAGCTATCTATTTTAAATTTGGTAGTGTATATATGTCAATGTCACTCTCTTACTTCGTCCCAGCTTACCCTTCCTGCTCCCTGTGTCCTCAAGTTCATTCTCTATGTCTGTGTCTTTATTCCTATCCTGCACCTAGGTTCTTCAGAACCTTTTTTGTTTTTTTTAGATTCCATATATATATGTGTTAGCATACGGTATTTGTTTTTCTCTTTCTGACTTACTTCACTCTGTATGACAGTCTCTAGATCCATCCACCTCACTACAAATAATTCAATATCATTCCTTTTTATGGCTGAGTAATATTCCATTGTATATATGTACCATGTCTTCTTTTCCATTCATCTGTCGATGGACACAGGTTGCTTCCATGTCCTGGCTATTTTAAATAGAGCTGCAATGAACATTTTGGTACATGACTCTCTATGAATTATCGTTTTCTCAGGGTATATGCCCAGAAATGCGATTGCTGGGTCGTATGGCAGTTCTATTTTTAGTTTTTTAAAGAACCTCCATACTGTTCTCCATAGTGGCTGTATCAATTTACATTCCCACCAACAATGCAAGAGGCTCCCTTTTCTCCACACCCTCTCCAGCATTTATTGTTTGTAGATTTTTTGATGATGGCCATTCTGCCGGTGTGAGGTGATACCTCACTGTAGTTTTGATTTGCATTTCCGTAATGATTAGTGATGTTGAGCATCCTTTCATGTGTTTGTTGGCAATCTGTATATCTTCTTTGCAGAAATGTCTATTTAGGTCTTCTGCCCATTTTTGGATTGGGTTGTTTGTTTTTTTGATATTGAGCTGCTGGAGCTGCTTGTATATTTTGGAGATTAATCCTTTGTCAGTTGCTTCATTGGCAATATTTTCTCCTATTCTGAGGGTTGTCTTTTCATCTTGTTTATGTTTTCCTTTTTGTGAAGAAGCTTTTTAGTTTCATCAGGTCCCATTTGTTTATTTTTGTTTTTATTTCCATTTCTCTAAGAGGTAGGTAAAAAAGGATCTTGCTGTGATTTATGTCATAGAGTGTTCTGCCTATGATTTCTTCTAAGAGTTTGATAGTGTCTGGCCTTACATTTAGGTCTTTAATCCATTTTGAGTTTATTTTTGTTTGTGGTAGTAGAGTGTGTTCTAATTTCATTCTTTTACATGCAGCTGTCCATTTTTTTCCAGCACCACCTACTGAAGAGTCTATCTTTTCTCCATTGTATATTCTTGCCTCCTTGATCAAAAATAAGGTGACCATATGTGCGTGGGATTATCTCTGGTCTTTCTATCCTGTTCCATTGATCTATATTTCTGTTTTTGTGCCAGTATCATACTGTCTTGATTACCATAGCTTTGTAGTATAGTCTGAAGTCCGAGACCCTGTTTCCTCCAGCTCTGTTTTTATTTCTCAAGATTGCTTTGGCTGTTCGGGGTATTTTGTGTTTCCATAAAAATTGTGAAATTTTTTGTTCTATTTCTGTGAAAAATGCCATTGGCAGTTTGATAGGGTTTCATTGAATCTGTAGATTGCTTGGCATAGTATAGTCATTTTCACAATATTGATTCTTCCAATCCAGGAGCATGGTATATGTCTCCATCTGTTTATGTTATCTTTGATTTCTTTCATCAGTGGTTTATAGTTTTCTGAGTACAGGTCTTTTGCCTCCTTAGGTAGGTCTGTTCCTACGTATTTTATTCTTTTTGTTGCTATGGTAAATGGGATTTTTTCCTAATTTCTCTTCCTGATCTTTTGTTATTAGTGTATAGGAATACAAGAGATTTCTGTGCATTAATATTGTATCCTGCAGCCTTACGAAATTCACTGATTAGTTCAAGTAGTTTTCTGGTAGCATCTTTAGGATTCTCTATGTATAGTGTCATGTCATCTGCAAACAGTGACACCTTTACTTCTTCTCTTCTGATTTGAATTCCTTTTATTTCTTTTTCTTCTCTGATTGCTGTGGCTAAAATTTCCAAAACTTTGTTGAATAAGAGTGGTGAGAGTACACAATCTTGTCTTGTTCCTGATCTTAGAGGAAATGGTTTCAGTTTTTCACCATTAAGAATGATGTTGGCTGTGGGTTTGTCATATATGGCCTTTATTATGTTGAGATAAGTTCCCTCTATGCCTACTTTCTGAAGGGTTTTTATCATAAATGGGTGTTGAATATTGTCGAAAGCTTTTTCTGCATCTATTGAGATGATCATATGTTTTTTCTCCTTCAGTTTGTTAATATGGTTTATCACATTGACTAATTTGCATATATTGAAGAATCCTTGCATTCCTTGGATAAATCCCACTTGATCATGGTGTATGTTTCTTTTAATATGATGTTGGATTCTGTTTGCTATTATTTTGTTGAGGAGTTTTGTATCTATGTTCATCAGTGATATTGGCCTCTAGTTTTCTTTCTTTGTGACAACTTTGTCTGGTTTTGGTATCAGGGTGATGGTTGCCTCGTAGAATGAGTTTGGGAGTGTTCCTCCCTCTGCTATGTTTTGGAAGAGCTTGAGAAGGATAGGTGTTAGCTCTTCTCTAAATGTATGCTATAATTCTCCTGTGAATCCACTGGTCCTGGGATTTTGTTTGTTGGAAGATTTTAATCACAGTTTCAATTTCAGTGCTTGTGGTTGGTCTGTTTATATTTTCTATTTCTTTTTGGTTCAGTCTCAGAAGGTTGTGCTTCTCTAAGAATTTGTCCATTTCTTCCAGGTTGTCCATTTTTGGCATATAGTTGCTTGTAGTAATCTCTCATGATCCTTTTTATTTCTGCAGTGTCATTTGTTACTTCTCCTTTTTCATTTCTAAATTTGAGTCTTCTCTCTTTTTTTCCTGATGAGTCTGGCTAATGGTTTATCAATTTTATCTTCTCAAAGAAGCAGCTTTTAGTTTTATCTTTGCTATTGTTTCCTTCATTTCTTTTTCGTTTAATTCTTATATGATCTTTATGATTTCTTTCCTTCTTCTAACTTTGGGGTTTTTTTCTTCTTTCTGTAATTGCTTTATTTGTAAGGTTAGGTGTTTATTGAGGAATTTTCTTATTTCTTGTGTGAGGATTGTATTGCTATAAATTTCCATCTTAGAACTGCTTTTGCTGCATCCCATAGGTTTTGGGTCATTGTGTTTTCATTGTCATTAGTGTCTGGTATTTTTTTTATTTCTTCAGTGATATCTTGCTTATTTAGTGGTGTATTGTTTAGCCTCCGTGTGTTTGTATTTTTTACAGATTTTATTCCTCTAATTGATATCTAGTCTCATAGCATGTGGTCAGAAAAGATACTTGACACAATATCAATTTTTTAAAAATTTACCAAGGCTTGATTTGTGACCCACGATATGATCTATCCTGGAGAATGTTCCATGATCACTTGAGAAGAAAGTGTATTGTGTTGTTTTTGGATGGAATGTCCTATAAATATCAATTAAGTCCATCTTGTTTAATATATCATTTAAAGCTTGTGTTTCCTTATTTATTTTCATTTTGGATGATCTGTCCATTGGTGAAAGTGGAGTGTTAAAGTCCCCAGCTATGATTGTGTTACTGTTGATTTCCCCTTTTATGGCTGTTAGCATTTGTCTTATGTATTGAGGTGCTCCTATGTTGGGTGCATAAATATTTACAATTGTTATATCTTTTTCTTGGATTTATCCCTTGATCATTGTGTAGTGTCCTTCTTTGTCTCTTGTAATAGTCTTTATTTTAAAGTCTATTTTTTCTAACATGAGAATTGCTACTCCTGCTTTCTTTTGATTTCCATTTGCATGCAATATCTTTTTCCATCCCCTCACTTTCAGTCTGTATGTGTCCCTAGGTCTGACGTGGGTCTCTTGTAGACAGCATATATACAGGTCTTGTTTTTGTATCCATTTGGCCTGTCTATGTCTTTTGGTTGGAGCTTTTAATCCTTTTACATTTAAGGTAATTATCGATATGTATGTTCCTATTACCATTTTCTTATTTGTTTTGAGTTTGTTATTGTAGTTATTTTCCTCCTCTTGTGTTTCCTGCCTAGATAAGTTCCTTTACCTTTTGTTGTAATGCTGGTTTGGTGGTGCTGATTTCTCTTAGCTTTTGCTTGTCTGTAAAAGTTTTAATTTCTCCATCGAATCTGAATGAGATCCTTGCTGGGTATAGTAAGTAATCTTGGTCGTAGGTTTTCCTCCTTCATCACTTTAACTATGTCCTGCTCCTCCCTTCTGGCCTGCAGAGTTTCTGCTGAAAGATCAGCTGTTAACTTTATGTGGTTTCCCTTGTATATTATTTGTTGCTTTTCCTATGCTGCTTTTAATATTTTTTCTTTGTAGTTAATTTTTGATAGTTTAATTGATTATGTCTTGGCATGTTTCTCCTTGCATTTATCCTGTATGGGACTCTCTGCCATTCTCTGCAGTCCAGTCTCTGTGCTACCTGGACTTTATTGACTATTTACTTTCCCATATTAGGGAAGTTTTCAACTATAATCTCTTTAAATATTTTCTCAGTCCCTTTCTTTTTCTCCTCTTCTTCTGGGATCCCTATAGTTCGAATGTTGGTGCATTTAATATTGTCCCAGAAGGCTCTAAGATTGTCCTCAATTCTTCTCAGTCTTTTTCCTTTATTCTGTGCTGTGGTAGTTGTTTCCACTATTTTACCTTCCAGGTCACTTATCTGTTCTTCTGACTCGGTTATTCTGCTATTGATTCCTTCTAGAGAATTTTTAATTTCATTTATTGTGTTGTTCATCATTGTTTGTTTGCTCTTTAGTTCTTCTAGGTCCTTGTCAAATGTTTCTTGTATTTTTTCCATTCTATTTCCAGGATTTTGGATCATCTTTACTATCATTACTCTGGATTCTTTTTCAGGTAGACTGCCTATTTCCTCTTCATTTGTTTGGTCTGGTGGGTTTTTACCTTGCTCCTTCATCTGCTTTGTATTTCTCAGTCTTCTCATTTTGCTTAACATACTGTGTTTTGGATCTCCTTTTCGCAGGCTGCAGGTTCGTAGTTCCCATTGTTTTTGGTGTCTGCCCCCAGTAGGTAAGGTTGTTTCAGAGGGTTGTGTAGGCTTCCTGGTGGAGTGGACTGCTGCCTGTGTTCTGGTGGATGAGGCAGGATCTGTCTTTCTGGAGGGCAAGACTGTCCTGTGGTGTATTTTGGGATGTCTGTGAAGTTATTATTTTAGGCAGTCTCTCTGCTAATGGGTGGGCTTGTGTTCCTGTCTTGCTTGTTGTTTGGCATAAGGTGTCCAGCACTGTAGCTTGCTAGTTGTTGAGTGGAGCTGGGTCTTACGTAAAGATGGAGATCTCTGGGAGAGCTTTCACTATTTGATATTACGTGGAGCCGGGAGGTCTCTGGTGGACCAGTGTCCTGAACTTGGCTCTCCCACCTCAGAGGCACAAGCCTGACACCTGGCCGGAGCACCAAGACCCTGTCAGCCACACGGCTCAGAAGAAAAAGCAGAAAAAAATAAATAACTAAAATATATAGTAAAATAATTAATATGAACAATAATTTTAATTTTTTTTAAAATTTAAAAATTAAAACGTAATGAAAAAAGGAAAGAAGAATGCAAGCAAACCAGTATCCAAATGCACCAATTATAACCAGCACTAAAAACTATACTAAAAAAGACAAAATAATAAAGGACAGAGAGTACCCTGGGGCAAATGGTAAAAGCAAAGCTATACAGACAAAATCACACAGAAATATACATATACACACTCACAAAAAGAGAAAAAGAATATATATATATATATATATATATATATATATGTATATATAGGAATAGAGCAACAAAGTCAATAAAGAAATTTACCAGTGATAATAAACTCTAAGTACTAAACTAAGATAAACATAAAACCAGAAACAAATTAGATGCCCAAAGCAAACCCCAAGTCTACAGTTGTTCCGAAAGTCCACTGCCTCAATTTTGGAATGATTATTTGTCTGTTCAGGTATTCCACAGATGCAGGGTACATCAAGTTGATTGTGGGGATTTAATCTGCTTCTCCTTTGGCTGCTGGGAGAAATTTCCCTTTCTTTTCTTTGTTCGCACAGCTCTTGGGTTTCAGCTTTGGATTTATCCCCGCATCTGTGTGTAGGTTGCCTGAGGGCATCTTTTCTTCACTCAGACAGGACGGGTTTAAAGAAGCAGATGATTAGGATGCTCTGGCTCACTCAGGCCTGGAGGAGGGAGGGGTACAGAATGCAGGCTGAGCCTGTGGCAGCAGAGGCCGGCGTGACATAGCAACAGCCTGAGGTGCACCGTGTGTTCTCTTGGGGAAGTTGTCCCAGGATCACGGGACCCTAGCAGTGGCAGGCTGCACAGGCTCCCATGAGCGGTTGTCTGGATAGTGACCTGTGCTTGCACACAGGCTTCTTGGTGGCTGCAGGAGAAGCCTTAGCGTTTCATGCCCGTCTCTGGTGTCTGCACTGGTAGCCGCAGCTCACACCTGTCTCTGGAGCTCATTTAGGCGGTGCTCTGAATCCCCTCTCATGATGTGCTCTGAAACAATGGTCTCTTGCCTCTTAGGCAGTTCCAGACTTTTTCCCGGACTCCCTCTGCCTAGCTTTGGAACACTAGACCCCTTTAGGCTGTGTTCACTCAGCCAACCCCAGTCCTCTCCCTGGGATCTGAACTCCGAAGCCCAAGCCTCAGCGCTGAGGCCCCACCCGCCCTGTCGGGTAAGCAGACAAGCCTTTCAGGATGGTGAGTGCTGGTCAGCACCTATTCTCTGTGAGGGAATCTCTCCGCTTTGCCCTCTGCACCTCTATTGCTGCGCTCTCCTCCGTGGCTCCAAAGCTACCCCCACCACTCCCCACCCCGTCTCCGCTAGTGAAGGGGCTTCCTACTGTGTGGAAACTTTTCCTACTTCACAGCTGCCTCCTAGAGATGCAGGTCCCATCCCTATTCTTTTGTCTCTGTTTTTTCTTTTTTCTTTTACCCCACCCAGGTACGTGGGGAATTTCTTGCTTTTTGGGAAGTCTGAGGTCTTCTGCTAGCGTTCAGTAGATGTTGTGTAGGAGTTGTTCCACATGTAGATGTATTTCTGATGTATTTGTGGGGAGGAAGGTGATCTCCACATCTTACTCCTCTGCCATCTTCAAGGTCTCTCTCTCTACATGACTTTGTAAAAGAGAATTTAAGTTCCAAGCATATTGCTTTTTTACAACAGATACTGTGCCCTTTATCAAATGTCTTATGAAAATATTATATTTTTACTTTTTGCAATTTTAGAAAGAGTTGTTCATTTGAGAGAAAATGTCATTTTATTAGTGGTAGTTTTTTTCTTTTTTAGTTGTAATTCTTTATTTTTTTATTTTAAATTTTTTTTGGAAGATTTAAGATCTGCAGAAGGCAAACGAAAAGCAAAGACACTGTTTGTTTGTTTGAAAGCTAGATTAATAGAAGGGTGAGTCTCCAAAGTTGACCATTACATACTGGAAAAAAATATCAGAAAATACATTTAGATTGACTAGTTGTTTATGTAGAATAACAACTGCTTTCTCTGAAAGTTTTCATCTTTGAGTTAGGAGGTCACTAAATTAAGTGGCTCACTATTAGGAAGCCATGATGTTTGCAATGCAGGAGCAATGGGCAAAGGTCACTGAAACAGAGAAACCTCACTATTTGCTTTAAAGAAGTTAACAAGCCAGATTGAACCTTGGATACCACCATCCTCACATAGACTTGGAATGTCCTCTTGCTTCTTTATGCTTTCACCTTTGTTCCTGGCTTCATAGATTTTAAAAATTTGAAAAAGAGGATCACTGAGGATCAGAGGTTCTATTGCCACTACCATTTTAGTAGTGGGGGTGGTATGCTATGGAAACCTGGGAGATGGATTGCTTTATTGGTCCAAATCTTCATCCTCTTCTATATTCAGATATATTGCCATGTAACTCTTCAGTTTATCCAATTTAAAGATATTTATTTTTTATTAGTGCCTACCACGTGACATTGAACTTTGCCATGTGACTTGCTCAGATCAATAAAATAGAACAGACGTGATAGTGAACCAGCTCTGTATCTAGATCTTAAAAGACCTCTTGTGTAACCATATGCTTTGCTTCAACTCTACCATCTCAAGAGGAAAAACATGCCCAGGGCAGCCTGCTGGTTGAGGAGAAGGAGTAAATAAGTGGTGCAGTGCTCCCCCAACTAAGCTGCTGCAACCTAAACCCAGAATTAATATAAGCAAATGCTTATTGCTGTGTGCTGCTGAGATTTTACCTTTATGCAGTTTTCCTCTTTATCTCTAGGAACATTTCTGGTTTTAAATTACATAAAGTACGAAGTATATAAAATCTATGGGTATAGTCACTCTACTTTATTGTATTGCTGTGTCATGATATATATTTTCCATGCTTTCACTTTCAACCTATTTGTATCATTGAATATAAAGTATATCTCCTTTAGATAAGATATAGATGGATCATTTTTTAACCCAAATTGAAAATCTTTGCCTTTTAATTAGATTATTTAATCAAATCATATTTAATGTTATTAATGATGTAGTTGGATTTATGTGTGTCATTTTTACTTTTTGCATTCTCTATATTGGCTGCCTTTTTGTTCCTATGTTTTTCCTTTACTGCTTTCTTTTGCATAAACTGAATATTTTCTAATATAGCATTTTAATTTTTTTATTGTTTTTCACTATATATTTTTATGATTTACCATATACATCTAAACTTATCTGAATCAGCTTCATATTTATACTAGCTTACTTCTGGTGGCATATAGAAACACTACTATATAGCTTTATTCCCTTCCCCCCTTTCTTTTGTGTTTTTACACACATTATATCCATAATGTTACAAACCCAACAATATGTTGTTATCATTATTACTGTACTACCTGTAGACATTTCCTTAGCCCAATACAGCTTTGCACACATGCTTCTACTTTGTACTTTTTTTGTAACTATATAATATATATATATATTTATGTATCTTAAATGCACAACAATACCTTATATACTTATTATTTGACAATTTCTTTTTAAAGTGGTTAAGAAAAGAGAAAATATGCATTTATACTGTCTTTTATAGTTTCATAATTAATAGTGCTCTCTTTCACATGGATTTAATTTAATATCTGGCATCCCTTGCTTTCAGAGTCAAGAACTTTCTTTAGTATTCTTGTAAGGTAGGTCTGGTAGCAACATATTTTCTCAGATTTTGTTTGTCAGGTAAAGTCTTTATTTCACTTTCATTTTTTTAAAAGATAGCTTTGCTGGATTCTCATTGACATTTTTTATCTTTAAGCACTTTGAACATTGTATCCCACTTCCAAATTACCTCCGTTGTTTCTGCTGAGAAGTCAGCTGCTAATCTTATTGGGCTTCCCTTGTAAGTGAGGAGTCATTTTTCCTCTTACTGGTTTCAATATTTTCTATGTGTCTTTGACAGTCAGCATGTTTACTATGATGTGTTTGTTCATGGATCTCTTTACATTTATCCTACATAGAGTCTGTTGAGCTTTCCTGGATGTGTAGGTTGTTATGTTTCAATAAATTTCAGAAGGTTTTAGTCTTTATTTGAATATTTTTCTGCTTTCCCTTTATCCTCTACCTCTTGTATCCCTGTTATGCATTTGTTGGTGTGCTTAATAGTATCCCACATTTCTCTGAGGTTCTGTTCAATGTTCTTCGTTATTTTTTTCTCTCTGTTTTTTGGCTTGCATAATCTATATTGATCTTTGAGTTTACTAATATTTTCTTCTGTCAGTTCCAATCTGCTTTTGAACTCTAGTGACTTTTTAAAAAATTTCAGTTATTGTACTTTTCCCTTTGTAATATCCATTTGATTCTTTCTCACAATTTCTATCTCTTCATTGATATAGATTGTCAATCATATCTTCCATTATATCTGTAACCGGGCTTTCCTCTAGTTCTGTTAACATTTTATAATGGCTGTTTTGAATACTTTTTCTCTTAAACACAACATCTGATCACTCTCACATTTTGTATTGCTTGTTTTTTTTTCTTCTTTTCCCCACTATAACGGTTATACTTTCCTGTTATTGTGCGTATTTCATACACTTTTGTTGGAAACTGGAAGTTTTAGACTATATATTGTAGCAACTCAGTGTTGGTTCCCTCCTCCTTCACTATGTCCCCTCCCCATGCCCAGGTCCCTGGCTTGTTGTTATTTTCTTGTTTATTTTTAATGACTCTCTGGGTAATTTTAGTGACATTTAACAGCTCCCCCCAACACACACACATTATTTTAAGCCTATGATGTAGTTTTGTATATGCCCACAGTCATCCTGAGGTAACAGTGGTTTGGGTAATGCCTTCTCTCTAACCACACCCAGATATTAATCTCCACTAATTGCCAGCTGATTGCTGTCTTGTTTCAACAATTCTCTGGAACATAAATTGTTCTACAGATGAATTCAATCAAATTGTGTTACTTTTGAAGGAATAGTTGCTGAGGTCAATGCATTATATTTTTTCAGACTATAGGAGGACGCCTCCCAACTGTCTTATACACTGGTTCTGTCCTGAAAATTAGCAAGACTACAGTCTAGGTTGTACCTTTATTAAATTTACAAATATCCCAATTTCCTCTCACCACAATCTTCACTGTTCTCGAGCATGCCTTCAGGCTTAAATTTCTCCACACTCTGCTGCAAATGAATTCAGGTCCTTTGAGAAGAGATTAAGACCTATTTCATTTAAGCCTGACCCTTTCCCCAGGTAAAATCTCTGAGCTGGGGTGGGAACAATAGCAAACTTCTGTCTAAAGACACCTCCACTCTAGGAGATGAGTCCTGGGAGGCATGGAGGGCAGCAGTAGTTGACGTCCTTTTGGCTTGCTTCTCCTTACATGGAATCACTGGCTTATGAGCCAGGATTTGGGCTCATTCGGGGCACCAGTATTCTTAGTGCATCATACCTATGGTAGAACCTTCACTCTATGAGTGAGGGTTAGTAGAAGAGAGCTTCTCATCTCTTGTTTCAAATTCCTGGGACTTATCCTCACCAACATGCACCTGGGGGTAGGATGAGAAATGCTGAAGTTTTGCCTCTCCCAAAAACAAAACTCTCTGGCTGGTAGCCATGAGGCAAGGCCCTGTGTTTGTGGCTGCAGCAATCTGGAGTGGAGTCCAATCTGGGTTGGAGGTAGTGAGTGGTCTTGGTCTAAATACTCCAGACTTTCAACTTTCTTATTGATGTTTATAGATTTTCCTTAATAGATGTTTCTTCATTTGCTGTTTGTCCTTAGGACCATTTCCACAGGAGTTTTTTGTCCCCACTAGTTTCACTGTGGAGCAGGTCAGCAGTGCTCCCCATGCTGCCTTGCCAGAAGTTAATTTATCTTATTATAGGCATGGATGGTTATGTCAATGAAAAATTAATCAGTCAATCTAAGAAAGAAATGGAAAATTTTATTTGAGCCAAATTTGAGTATTATAACCCTGGAAGAGCATCTCAGAAATCTTTGAGCACTGTTCAGCCAGTTAGAAGTCAAAAATATAAGTTTTTTGAGACAGAGGACTGTACATAAAATGATGTGTTACTGACAGTTTACATAATCCAGATCTAAGCATTATGTTGTGGGTCATGTGGCCCCTTACAGGATCAAGAAGGAATCTTGTCTTTTAAGGAGTTGTCTTGTTGATGCTGGGAGAATGTTGCTCTTTATGGTTGAGCAGATATTCCTGCTGATGGGGGAGGTTTGGTGATGCGGGAGATTTGGTTGATGCATAAAGCAGATACACAGTGCACAGTGAGGGGAGAGAGGAGGCCAAAGGGCAGAGAATATTTTTTTGTTTAAATTTCTCTAGTCTTCCCATAAAATATGACTTTTATTTCACAGTTAACATCTACAAACATTCAGATATATATACATACACAGGTTAATATATTGATATATAACTCCTTTTTTGTCAGCTGAAAAGTTGCAGAAGCAGTGACTCCTTCCACTAACAGTGAGCACATCTAGCACCCATTTCTTGGATTCTAATATGATTCTCTAATAAAAAGAACCAGGGCTCCTTAGGGAAAATGGCTGATTCTGGAATTGGGGCCGAATGTATACCAGATGAGCCTGTAGTGTCTTGTAGTGCTGGAAAGTAAGTAAATACTCAAAATACACACACACACACACACACACACACACAAATGGAGGATTTATAAAAGGGACATAGGATCCAACTGAAAGATCTCCCAGTGGACAAATCTGGAACAATTTGTTTAACAAATTAAATAAGATAATATCGAATTATAATCCAAAGCAAAAAGTAAATATCCGTGAGTCCATACTGTTATAAATAAATAAATGGGAGAGAAGATGCAAATCTCCTGTGGAGAAGAATCTCCTGTGCAAAGAACTATGTAGATACTCACCCCTCAGGGACTGGAGCATAATTCTGCACTTATTAATGGAGGATTCTGACAATAACTACTTCAGCCAGGTTATCAAGGTCCACATCAACAGTGACAAGTTGTGCTGAGAGTATGTACTGATGGTATGTTGTGATGAAAGTGGCACTTTACCTCTCTGGTCTTCCTCTCAAAAACCATAACACAAATCAAATTATAAGAAAAACATCATACAAATCCAAATAGAGGTGTTTTAATATAAAATTCTTAAAACTGTTAAGGTCATCAAAAACAAGCAATTCTAAGAAACTGTCACAACCAAGAGGAGGCTAAGTAGACATGGCAACTAAATGCAATGTGGTATTCTGGGTGGGATCCTGGAAAATAAAAATGGCATAAGGTAAAAACTAAGGAAATCCAGAGAAAGCATACACTTTATTTAGTAATACTGTATCATTATTCATTGATTAGTTGTGACCAGTACATCCTAAATTAGTAAAATGTTAACAATAGGAGAAACTGAGTGTGTGGTATATGGAAATTCTCTGTGCTATCTTCACAATCTGTTTATAAATCTTAAACTGTTCTAAGTTGTAAATTTTATTTGAAAAGTGGTGAGTAAATGAGCCTTCAATACTGTCGATATCTGCAGGAAAGATCCCAGCGTGATGGACTACCCAGTGCTAAGCTAAAAACATGTCTGGTGTGCCTGAGACACAATATAGAGAAAAATGTGGTTGGAGTAGAATGAACATGGGGAAAGTAATATTAGAAAAGGTTAGGAGACCTAACAGAGAGGGAAAGGAAACAGACTATTTTATGATTTAGAGGGCCTTTCAAGGGCTTGGGTTTTACTGTGGGTGAAATAGGAGTCATTGCTGTGCTATGAAAGAGTTGCTGTTGCGTTTGAAATAGACTGAAAAAGACAGAAGAGAAGCAAGAGTGGAAGCAGGGATACTGGTTACGATAATCCAGGGGAGAGTGGTAATATTAGCAATGGGGATAGTGAGGAATGTTTGACTCTGGATATATTTTGAATGTAGAAACAACCCAATATTCTGATTGGCTGTGTAGTGTAAGAAAAAGCTATATATCAAGAATGACTGTAAATGCAGGAGGTGCCTGCAAGGATAAACATGTCATTAGCTGTGATGTAATTGGCAAAGGTTTTGGGGGAAGATTAGAGGCTCAGATTTCGGTATGTTTGGCTTGAGTTATGTATTAGCATCTTAGTAAGAGGTATCAAGTAAACAAGGAAGCAAAGAAATCTGGATTTCAGCAGGTCAGGAAAAAGAGAAACAGATGTAGTAAAAGCTGCCAGTGAGGTAGGAGAAGAAAAGCCAGAGCCAGAGACAGAAAGGAGAGGGAGGGAGAGGGAGAGAGAGAGTGAGAGCGTGATAGAGAGACCTAGGATGCCAAGAGAAGAAAGTATTTCCAGGAAGAAGGATGTCTGCTGTGACAAATGTTGCTGCTGGATCAATTAGACAACTGAGAGTTGACTTTGGGTTCAGTAGTGTGAAAGTCACAGCTACGAACTGGCCAATTTTAGGTGAGGGAGAGGGCAGTAGTAGGGGTGAATATCTCATTGAGCCAGGGAACATAAACTATTTTAAAGAGCTTTACTGTATATGGGAGTAAACAAATGGCAGCAAATAGAATATGGGATGTATAGTCAAGAAAGGTTTTTCAGGAATACCAAAATATTTATACGTTGATGGGTATGATTCAGTAGAAAGAGGAAAACAGTGATATTCTGAGAGGGGAGGGATTTGCTGGAGTGGTGGTTCTGACTAGATTAAAAGGATTGGTATCTTGTACATATATAGAGGATTAGTCTTAGATAGGAGTATGGAGACTGCACCTACAATAAGAGGAAAGGAAGCAGAGAAAGTAGGTACAGATGCTGCAGAGGTGGGTAGATGTGGTGGTGAAAGTTTATTCTTTTTCTCTTGCTTTCATTTTCTATTACTGCTAGCACCATTATTAAAATCAGTAGTGATAACTTCCTTCCCTAGTTTAAAACTTTATTTTGAGCCCAAATAAGGTTATCGTTTTAAATTATAGTTGTCCTCAGTATCCTGGGGGTCTAAAGGATCCCAGGACCCTAGCAGATACCAGTATCCGAGAACGTTCAAGTCCCTTGTCTAAAATGACTTACAGCAGTCAGCCCTCTTTATCCACAGATAACACATCAGCGGATACCAAGGGTCAAAGGTAGCACTGAAAAGGATTATTAAACTTCATACCACATTCCACTTTTTTTTTTTTGCGGTATGTGGGTCTCTCACTGTTGTGGCCTCTCCCGTTGCAGAGCACAGGCTCTGGACGCGCAGGCTCAGCAGCCATGGCTCACGGGCCCAGCCACTCCGCAGCACGTGGGATCCTCCCGGACCGGGGCACGAACCCGTGTCCCCTGCATCGGCAGGCAGACTCTCAACCACTGCGCCACCAGAAAAGCCCCACATTCCACTTTTGATAGATCAGGCAATGAATAAATGTCACAGACAGTAATGTCTGCCCTAAACTGAACACTTCTTAATGGCACTATTCTCTTTAAATTAGCAATTCTTAGAATTTTTTTCTTTCAGCTAAATATTGTAATGATTTGACAGAATCAAAGTACTCCTTCTTCAATTGAAAAACAGATCATTAGAATCAATGGCAAGATTTACTTTTCTTTAAATGGAATACCTTAATACAATGATATCAGGGCTCTGTAGAATGTAAATAAATGATTGGTTGCTTCTGGAATGCGTAAGCGAAAATAAGCACAAAAATATATTTCCAATAAGAAAGTCATTGATCATCAGTAATGCTTGTTTGAGAATCATTATTCAGTCCCCGACAATTGCTCAGCATACAGTGGATAATCAATAAATACTTTGACCAATATGTGAATGGATAGAACTGAATCTTCATGATACCCTGAATATTAACCTATACTCAAGATTCTCTGATGTAGTTCAGTGGAAGGGAGTAGGGGAAAATATCTATTTATAAGAAAAAATATTTTGTAAAGGATTGCTTATATAAGTCTTTTCCATCAAGGAAAGGAGGTGAAAAAGAAATTTCCTGATCAATGCTAGGTCATAAAAGAGAAGAGGGAAGAAGGGAGGAAGGAAGAAAAAATGGAAAAAAAAAGGATAAACTGAAGAAACCATTCATTTCCTTGCATCTATTGCAAAAATTTCAGCCATCCCCCTTGTCTTTAACTTGACTTGCCTTTGTCTATATGGACCCAGAGCAGTGCTTTACTACTGCATAATCTGTGATGCTTCCTTGGGATCTCAGCCCAGGTTCCTATCTGTAAAAGTTTCTAGGGTAAGGAGCACTGTATATTAAAATTTCCTATGTGGTATCTATATACCCAGCTACAAACATACCCATCCATGTGTACTTGATTAAACTGTCACCATTTCCTCCTCTACCTGCCCAGAAGGTGTCAACACGCATCTATAATAGCGGCCAAAACATTTTTAAATTCTGGAAAATCCAGTGGGGGGAAAATGTACTTGAATCGTTTACTTGAATAGAGGGATGTTTAGTCAGAAGTCTTGTGCTGATCTGTACCATTTAGCTGACCAGAATTATTTCTGGAGGAGTGTGTGACAATATTTTAAGTTAGGCAATCCTGAATAAAATCAACAACAACAAAATAAGTCAGAAATTTGGAGAAGGTTAATAAAGCTGTTCCTGAGCTGCGGCACATGCCCCAGAAGTCCCCAGGACCTGTTCTGTGACTCTTTCTTCTGTGGCATGTGGTGCACTTTGCTTCTGTGATTATTAGAGTAACGGTAGCAACTGGGTGAATGTTGCTATACTCAGAGCAGCTTCCACTAATATCTAAAACCCCAAACCACAGAGAGATGCCTCCTAGGGATTATAGGATGAAGAGCAACCATTCTGGTAGGCATAAGTGAGAGCAGAATATCCTTTTGCATTCTGTAAAATCAAGAGTTGTGAAAAAAATCCACCTTAAAATGACCTGCAAACTTTTATGTATAGATTCAGATGTGTGTGGCAGGAAAAAAACTTCACTGAAAAGATTGAAAGAGACCAGGGAGGTAGCCTTGGGCCTCATCTTCCCAGGATGCATCTCTATCCTCTTGTTGGAAGGAAAGAATGACATAGGGGGGAGGTGTCCTTTTTAGAAGGAAGATATTAGATGTTCCAAAAATAAGGCACTTTCCTCTGACATTTAGTGCTGAAGGCTTCTGTTGGGAATTGGATAAGAAATATGTAATGCACTGCACATACAGGAGCCCTGGCTTCAGAGAGAGAAAAGTTGGATTGTGAACTGGTTTTGTCATTTGATACCTGTGTGAATCCTGGGCAAGTTATTTACATCTTTAAACCCCGATCTGTACAATGGAGCTCAAAACTAGTTCAACCTAACTGAAAGAACATTTGGGAGGCTCACTTGAGGCAATGCATGGAAAGCACTTTCTATGATGTGCTACAGTGCCGTCTAATGTAAGACCATGGAATTGAATCAGGCTTCTTTTAATTCCCTGTTTTACGACTTACTGACGGTATAACCCTGGGCCCACTAACTTTACCTCTATAAGCTCCATAGTTCCAAAATAAAATATGGAGAAGTTAATCGAACTCACTTCAAAGGATTATTGTGAGGATTAAATGGAATAATCTACCATAATGCCTGGCATAAAACCTCAACAAATAATAGTTATTATTACTAAATGAGAGGCATTGTTTTATTAACACTAGTGACATTTCACTTCTTACCTAATCTATGAGAAAAAAAATTATAGAACATGACTTGTTTGTAAAAAGAGAATGGTACCTTCGGAAAATGCCTCCTGCTGTTGCTGCATCTGAAATCAGGGAACAGTTTCAGGGGTACGTTACTCTATGTGCTTTTTTTTTCCTCCATGCCTCCCAATCTTTATTTCTGAATCACCAGAATCTTGCTTTTATTGTAACCTGACCAGTCTGGGGAAAACATATTTTTGATGTTAGAATCTGCAAGAACTTTAGTTTTCTCTCCCTAAGTTGAGCTATGGTATATTCTTGGGTGAGTATATCACTTTACATTATTTTTATAAGAGGTTCAAGCATCTTGATTGAACAAATAGCTAACTGAGCACCTACTGTGTTCCAACTACCATGATGGAACAAGTATTATAAATAAAAACACAGGCATATGGCCCCTAAAATCTATAATATCTTTCCCATTTAAATTAAGAGGTAGGGCTTCCCTGGTGGCGCAGTGGTTGAGAGTCCGCCTGCCGATGCAGGGGAAATGGGTTCACGCCCCGGTCCGGGAAGATCCCACATGCTGCAGAGCGGCTGGGCCCGTGAGCCATGGCCACTGAGCCTGTGCGTCCAGAGCCTGTGCTCCGCAACGGGAGAGGCCACAACAGTGAGAGGCCCACGTACCGCAAAACAATAAATAAATAAATAAATAAATAAATTAGGAGGTAAAATGTGCAGAATATAATAGGATTACAATAATGGATTCTTTTGTGAAAGTAAAGTCAGTGAGAAGTTTGTAAAATGTTAAGTCATGGAGAAAGATGGCTCTTCACATCAAGAATCACTTCAGTTCTTTACTTGAGCTCTCATCTTTCCCTAGGTTGACAGAGCAGTAGTCAATAATCAGTAGAAAACATTTCCTGTTGCTCACTGCCTTTTATGAACAGCATCTTACCTTGCAAATGTTCAGTCTTTGTGCTCTGGGACTAGCTACCCAGTGGGGCTGCTTGGTTGGCCCATTAACTCGGCTCAGTGCATGCTTTATCATTGCTAAACAGGCTCAATTCCCAATTACAGGGTAATGGCATCATTAGTTTTGCTATTGTTATTTAGTCATAATGATAAGAAACAGAAAATATTGTAGAAAATTGGGGAGAATCAGTGCACTTTAGAGCCCTGATTTTTTTATGAACATATCATATGTGCCTGCACACCTCAGTTCATTAACAGAGACAGAAACTCTTTTTCTAATGCTCATGGTTACTAATAAAAATCAATTGCAGTTGAAGGAGAAAGGAATAAGGAATAATCATGAGACCTTTTCCCATTTCTTGTGACTCAAAACAGAAGCCACATCTAGAAAAATTCAAGTTTATTTATTTTTTTCCTGACAGGATTTCTCACATCCAAGAAGCATATCCTTAAGAGAAAAAAAATGTATCACTTTTAACACATTTATTTCTCAGAAAAACTCACCTTCATCTTCCATTTACTGAAATAATATTTTCTTTAAGTTGAATTAAAAACATCTTTTGACATCTAGTCTTGGCTCTTAGACAAACAAAAAACCCAATCAAGTAAGAGAACTGTTAAAATGTACTTCTCCTTGCTTTTTAAGATAGTTTATTTCTACTAAGAATGTGTTTGAATATTTATGGCTGGTAAATACCTAAATAAAGTCAGTAATTTGGCTTACACTTATACCACGATTATAACTTAACTTTCCAGAGAGTATTTTATTCTCTGGGGAGCCCTGCCCATCAATGTGCCATATTTTCTTCTTCTTCCCCTTCCTCTTTCTCCTCTCCTTCTCCTTCTCCCTCTTCCTCCTCTTCTTCCTCTTCTTCCTCCTCATTCATCATCATCTATTTGAAGAATCTTTGCATCACTGGGATAAATCCCACTTGATCACGGTGTATGATCCTTTTAATGTGTTGTTGGATTCTGTTTGCTGGTGTTTTGTTGAGGATTTTTACATCTATGTTCATCAGTGATATTGGTCTCTAATTTTCTTTTTTTGTGATATCTTTGTCTGGTTTTGGTATCAGGGTGATGGTGGCCTCGTGGAACAAGTTTGGGAGTGTTCCCCCCTCTGCAACTTTTTGGAAGAGTTGGAGAAGGATAGGTGTTAACTATTCTCTAAATGTTTGATAGAATCCGCCTGTGAAGCCATCTAGTCCTGGACTTTTGTTTGTTGGAAGATTTTTAATTACAGTTTCAATTTCATTACCTGTGATCGGTCTGTTTATATTTTTTAATTCTTCCTGGTTCAGTCTTGGAAGGCTGTGCTTTTCTAAGAATTCCTTCATTTCTTCCAGGTTGTCCATTGTACTGGCCTATAGTTGCTTATAGTAATCTCTTATGATCCATTGTAGTTCTGCAGTGTCAGTTGTTACTTCTCCTTTTTCATTTCTAATTCTGTTGATTTGAGTCTTCTCCCTTTTTTTCTTAATGAGTCTGGCTAAAGGTTTATCAATTTTGTTTATCTTCTCAAAAACCAGCTTTTAGTTTTATTGATCTTTGCTATGGTTTTCTTTGTTTCTATTTAATTTATTTCTGATCTGATCTTTATGATTTCTTTCCTTCTGCTAACTTTAGGGTTTTTTGTCCTTCTTTCTCTAATTGCTTTAGGTGTAAGGTTAGGTTGTTTACTTGAGGTGTTTCTTGTATCTTGAGGTGGGATTGTATTGCTATAAACTTCCTCTTAGAACTGCTTTTGCTGTGTCCCATAGGTTTTAGATTATCATGTTTTCAGTGGCATTTGTTTCTAGGTATTTTTTGATTTCCTCTTCGATTTCTTCAGTGATCTCTTGGTTATTTAGCAGTGAACTGTTTAGCCTCCATGTATTTGTGTTTTTTACTGGTTTTTTTTTTTCCTATAATTGATTTCTAATCTCATAGCGTTTTGGTCGGAAAAGATGCTTGATATGAGTTCAATTTTCTTAAAATTTCCAAGGCTTGATTTGTGACCCATGATGTGATCTATTCTGGAGAATGTTCTGTATGCACTTGAGAAAAAAGTGTATTCTTCTGTTTTCAGGTGGAATGTCCTAAAAATATCAATTAAGTCTATCTGGTCTATTGTGTCATTTAAAGCTTATGTTTCCTTATTTATTTTCTGTCTGGATGATCTGCCTTTTGGTGTTAGTGGGGTTTAAAGTCCCACACTATTATTGTGTTATTGTTGATTTTTCCTTTTATGCCTGTTAGCATTTGCCTTATGTATTGAGGTGCTCCTATGTTGGATGCATAAATATTTATAATTGTTATGTTTTCTTCTTGGATTGATCCCTTGATCATTATGTAGTGTCCTTCCTTATCTCTTGTAACTGTCTTTATTATAAAGTCTATTTTATCTGATATAAGTATTGCTACTCCAGCTTTCTTTTGATTTCCATTTGCATGGAATATCTTTTTCCATCCCCTTACTTTCAGTCTGTATGTGTTCCTAGGCCTGAATTGGGTCTCTTGTAGACAGCATATATAAAGGTCTTGTTTTTGTATCCATTCAGCCATTCTGTGTCTTTTGGTGGAGCATTTAATCCATTTACATTCAAGGTGATTATTGATATGTATGTTCCTATTACCATTTTCTTAATTAATTTGGGTTTGTTTTTGTGGGTCTTTTTTTTCTCTTGTGTTTTCCACTTCAAGAAGTTCCTTTAGTATTTGTTGTAAAGCTGGTTTGGTGGTGCTGAATTCTTGTAGCTGTTGTTTGTCTGTAAAGCTTTTGATTTCTCCATCAAATCTGAATGAGATCCTTGCTGGGTAGAGTAATCTCAGTCTTAGGTTTTTCCCTTTCATCACTTTAAATATGTCCTGGCACTCCCTTCTGGCTTGCAGAGTTTCTGCTGAAAGATCAGCTGTTAACCTTATGGGGATTCCCTTGTATGTTATCTGTTGCTTTTCCCTTGCTGCTTTTAATAGTTTTTCTTTGTACTTAATTTTTGATAGTTTGATTAATATTTCTTTCAGTGTGTTTCTCTTTGGGTTTATCCTGTATGGGACTCTCCTCGCTTCCTGGACTTGATTGACTATTTCCTTTTCCATGTTAGTGAAGTTTTCGACTATAATCTAATCAAATATTTTCTCAGACACTTTCTTTTTCTCTTCATCTTCTGGGACCCCTATAATTCAAATGTTGGTGCGTTTAATGTTTACCCCAGAGGTCTCTGAGACTGTCCTGAATTCTTTTCATTCTTTTTTCTTTATTCTCCTCTGCAGTAGTTACTTCCACTATTTTATCTTCCGGGTCACTTATCCGTTCTTCTGACTCAGTTATTCTACTATTGATTCCTTCTAGAGTATTTTTAATTTCAGTTATTGTGTTGTCCATCACTGTTTGTTTGCTCTTAGTTCTTCTAGATCCTTGTTAAATGTTTCTTGTATTTTCTCCATTCTGTTTCTGAGATTTTGGATCATCTTTAGTATCATTACTCTGAATTCTCTTTCAGGTAGTTTGCCTATTTCATCTTCATTTATTTGGTCTTATATGTTTTTACCTTTCTCCTTCATCTGTAACATACTTTTTGTTGTTTCTTTCTTTCTTTCTTTTTTTTTTTTTTGATGGGTTGGGCTGTATTCCTGTCTTACTGCTTGTTTGGCCTGAGGCATCCAGCACTGGAGTTTGCCGGCAGTTGGATAGAGCCAGGTCCTGGTGCCGAGATGAGGACCTCTGGGAGGCCTCACTCTAATTACTATTCCCTGCGGCCTGAGGTTCTCTGTTAGTCCAGCAGTTTGGACTTCAGCTCACAACACAGGAGCTCAGGCCTGACCTCTGGCCTGGGAACCAAGATCCCACAAGCCACGTGAGAAAAAAAAAAGAAGAAGAAGAAGAAGAAGAAAAGGAGCAGTACAATAACAAAGAATAAAAAACAAAATAAACTTAGAAAGATAAAAAATATATTAAGAAAAATAAAAATATAATGGAAACAACTGCAATAAGGTAAAACAAAATCACAACAGAACAAAAAAAAGCAGAATAAGCCAAAAGGAGCAAACAGACTATAAAGAATAAAATAAAATTAGAAAAATAAAAGATTTATTAGAAAGAAGAAAAATATAAATGAATCAACAACAAGGTAAACCAGAACCCTAATCTAAAAGAGGAAAAAAAACCCCAAAAAAACCTTGGCTCTGGGGGCGGAGTTTAGGCAGAGGTGGAAATTAGGCAGGGGAGAGGCTTAGGGTGGGGTGGGACCTGGCGGGGGCCAGGGTTGGGGGGTGGTGGTGACGTTTGAGCATGGGGCAGAGCCTAGGCTTAGGACGCAGGCAGTCGGAAAAGGCCTTGGGGTTCGCCCTAAGCAGGGCGACATTCAAGCATGTGGCGGGGCCTCTTCTCAGGACCTGCCTGGAAGCAGACAGGCAGCTCGTCCAAGGGGCTGCCTCCAGAGTGTGGAGTTCTGGAGTTTGGAGGTAAGGCCCTGGGTGAAGGTGTGTAGGTGGAGTTTAGGCCCAGCGCAGTTGGAGGAGATCTCAGGGGGTCTCCAAGTATTGAGATAGGGCCTGGTTGGGGGTGTAGGGGCGGGGCTTGGGCTGTATGAGGCAAGAGGGAGGCTTTGAGGGCAGAGGATTAGGCCCAGGTGCCTAACAGGCTCCCCGGTGCTTAAGTGGACAGGGAAAGCGCTGGCCAAGTTCCCTTCCGTTCCTCCGCACTCCCCGCCACGTCTCCCCTGGGTTCTCCCCCGCCCCAGCTGGACCACTAACCGTTTGTGGGTCCCGCTGGGTGTAGGAACTCCTCCCTTCCCCCCAGCCACCCCTCAGGGGTATGAATCCAATAGGTCCGGCCTTTACTTTTGCCCCCGCTTCCCTCCGTCCCACTCCCTCAGGATCCGTGTGTCTGGAGGGGGCCTCGATGGGCAGAGAATCAGACCCAGATCTCAGCAGGCTCCCAGGGGCCCAAGAGGGCAAGGAAACCTGTCCACTCTCCCTTTTGATTCTCTGCCCTCCCACTGGTCCCCCAATTTCCCTCTTCAGGCGTTGGATCCCTTCCCCTCCCCCAGCCACCCCTCAAGGATGCCAGTCCCATCCTGCCTCCACTTTTCCCCCCTCACTCCCCCCAAGTCCTCACGTCCTACCCGGTTGCTGGGGGTTCCTCCTGTCCCCTTAGGTGTCCATGGTCCCCCACCAGTGCCTGGTAGGTGCTCTAGTTGTGTGGAGATGTGAATTCTATGTCCTCCTAGTCTGCCATCTTGACTCCTGCTATTGTCATTTCTGTTTCTATTCTTTTAGTTCAGGTTTGATTCAAAAGGAAAAAACTACTTTAACGTGCTCACTGCCCCTTATACCTTGTTAAAAGTTCAACAAGAACCCTCTTTAAGAAAAGAAAAAAAAAAACACAAAACTAAAACTACTGCTCTCTCACTTTGCCTGTACTCTAAAATTTCACAAAGACTTTTATTGCATGACTAGCTTCATTCCCAGGTATGCAGAGAAACAACTAGTTTTGTGTAGAAGATGTAAAAACCTTTCTATATTTATGAATTATAATGAACTAGTTCCCGTCATTGGAGAATTGTAATAAATTATTCCTGATTTTTCATATGAGCATTGATAGCATTAAGCTGAGAACGTAATATCTTAGGAATTGACTGTTATATCACAAAATGCCCATTTGGTTCACTTGTGAGGCTTATTTAAAGGCAGATCTCCACAGTGTTACTGAGTGCCTTTTGAAAATTTATGAATTACAGGTCTATACCTGGGGATATGTGAGTGGTATAACGAGTTCTCTTTTGTATAATATTGGCTTCCATGCTCCATTTATTCATGTTTCATTTAGAGGAGTGTTACAGAACAAGGCATAACAATAGTGTAGCAGTTAGGTAAAGGGATTAAATTCAGACAAACCTGAGTTGAAATTCTAGCTCTGTTGCTTACCAGCTGTGTGCCTTGTCAACTCCATGAATCCCATCCTACCTGCCCAACAGGTTTGGGGGTATAAATGAAGAAAATATAGTTAAAATGCTTAGTGCCTGATATATATTTATTGAGTGCTCATTATATAGTCAATTTTATTATTATTGTTTTTGTTGTTATGGTTATATTTTTAGGTATGATGCATCTGGATGCCTATGGAATAATAAAGATGTTTAACTTTGAGATAACATTTTAAAATTTTGAAGACTGGAAAATGCACATAAATTTTTGAAAAAGAAATTCTATTTAGAGTAGAGAAGACTTTATTCCATTTAGGTCATCGTAGTATGTTGAATCTAAAATCCTTAAGAATGGTAAGGATTTTTAGTCCTTCAGATTATCCTTTGTCCAACCTTGTTTATTTTTTATTTTGACCAAATATTTTCATGAAGTGTCCAGTACTCAGCGCTCCCTGACACATGCCTTTGCTTCTTAAAATATCTGATAATGGAAAATGCCTCCTCTCTTTGAATCATGCTCTCTCTTGCCTCACTTAATTGATTCTAATTCTATCATGAAAGCCACACAAAATGCATTTATTCTGAGGGCAGTTTGATAAAACTTTAGATATGATTTTGAGAACACCTATTATATCTCTCCTCCCCTTCATGTCTACTCTTCTTTGTCTGACATGCTTTCTAATTTAACATGGTTTCGAGTCAATTCAGCATCTCAGTTCCTCTCTACTGTGTTCAAGCTTTCACAGAAGTAGATACAATACCTGAGTAGCTCATGAAAGAGAATCCCATGTAGCAACCATCACTTCTTTCTTTCTGCTACTTTCCCTCATCACAACACAATACCAATCAGTTTGTGCCACTGGCCAGTAACAAAGAGTTATGCTTTCTTATCAATTTAAGTTATTCCCTACTCAGATCTTATTCCCACCACAAATACAGTGGTCTAATTTTTTAATTTTATGCCCCAAACTTTATTCTTTTCTATTATATATTTTCATTACATTTGGTCAATTAAAATCTTTTCCTGGAATTTGATTCTTTCATGTAAAGTATTTGCTGTGTTGGAACAAATTAGTAAATCTATAAGTGACATTGCAGTCACCCTCCTTTTGCATAATGATTCAAGCACTTGCAAACCCAGTTGATAGAAGGGGAGTAGAATATAGTAATGGATAAGAGTCTGGCCTCCCTTTCCCTTGACTTCAACTCATTTCCTCACTCCACCTCCAATATAACAGGGTTTTATCTTTGCAAATAATCTTTAATCTTTTGTAATGCAAAATTAGGAAAGCACGTATTGAAATAGTGGGCAGAAAGAAAGAAGGAGAATTGGTCCGAGAATAAGGTGATATATAAAAGAAAGGATGAGGACTGAGGGAACTATTGGAAATAGATTTTAATTATTTATGTTGGTTACACTGAGCTGCTTTTTTGTGACTCCTGCAGAGACCAATATATGTCTATGTCAAGTTACAATTATCTTGTAATATGGTCCCATTTTACTTTTCGAAAATCATTTTAAAAATATTTTCAAATAGTTTTTGAGGTCGATAAAGCCCATATCTACTGTTTGTTTATCTAGTTTAAAGGTCCATGAACTTTTACCAAGAAGTAAGGACATTATACTATCTGAGGAATCATGGATCATTTAGTCTGTCCCTTTACCTTCAAACAAATGTGCATCTAAATATGTATATAAGCTAAATTTAGTATATTTTATGTCTTCTCATTTTGAAATGCACAAGAGTTTTAATATACTTTAAAGTAAAGTTTATAGATGTATGTACGAAAAATTAAAACTTGACTTGAAGAGATGACTTGAATATAAAAGCACTTCATAAATGGATGTTTGAATAAACATTTTTTAGTGACTTACACATAACAGTTCCACCAGCTGTATAAAGACTTGAGTAAATACAAAATTGCAAAAATAAACCCATTTTCTTTTTATGAAATGCTTAAATTTAAATGTTAGTATAATTAAATAGATTTCACCCAGGGAGTCTCCCTCATGTAAACCAACACATATGTGATACAGGATGTGTTTATAGGGACAGAGTGGATTGGAAGACTGAAAACAGTGGCTTGGGATTTAATCCTAATGAATGGTTTATTAAATATTGATCAGCACCCCCATCTTCATTTGCCTATATAGATATAACACTACTATCACTACATTTTCCTACATCAATGCATTTAATAATATATGCATATACACATATAGTATTGGCAATATACAATCAATATGCATATGTATAATCTATGTATATATTACATAATATTTCTAATTAAGCTGATTTTCTAATTCTTATCTAAAAACACTATGAGCAACTTAGTTCCCTAAAAGATGTCATATCTGCTGTCATGTCTTAAGATACCCTTTTCACTTCTAGTTTCTATTAATATGGCCCTGGACAAGTTACTTCACACCTCTGTGTTTTCACCTCTCAAATAAAGGATTGGTCTAAATGATTTCTTCTCACTCTAGTAGTTTATTATTGGAAGATATCATAGTGAGTATCTAGTTATTAGCAGCTGGAACATAAGTAAAAAGGTCAGGTATGTAAAAAAATGTAAAAACCAAAGTAAAATACCATAGTTTCACTGTCACTCTTTCAAAGTGACATCTTGTTCTCAAGAATGAGAATTGACGTCAATCTGGAGATAGAGAAAAACAAATCAGTAGAATTCTCTGACATTAATTGACTCATTGGATATATTAGCATCATAATTTTGTTATGGGCATTTTGGAAGAATGTCAGCATAACTACTAAAGAGAAGGGGCCTAGGGCAGGATGTGACAGAGAAATGAAACTGCTTTAATTGTGAAGAGATCAGGTAAGGAGGAAGAAAACCAAATTATTCCTAACATAAGCAAGATGTAGTAGAAATAAATGAGCCATAGGAAAATAAGAAGCACTTAGAGCAAATTGCTCAAAGACCTTAGAGCCATCCTAACCAGCCTCACGTAATACAGAAGAAAGGATTTTGCAATAGATCTCTATTAATTTTATTGCAAGCCACTTGCAAATCTTTAGTTAAGTTTTGTAGAATGAAAATCATGTTTTGGAAATATTTCTAGTCATCATCTTCCACACTGGTATAAAGGAATAATTTTGGTTAATAGAAATTTAGAAAAAAATGGGACATCATTCCCTCCCTTCCATATCCTCATGGATATGTTAGATTTATTTATAAGAACATCTAGAGCTGATATTGGGCACAATTCAAAATGGACAATACCTTTCTGTTTCCCTTATATTTTTACCTCTATTTCTTTCCACTCCCACTGTACAAGTATTTTCATGACACCTAAAACTCTATACATATAGATTCCTTTGCCTGACTGAAGCTCTACATGCATTGTGTGTGACCTTCCCTCTGCTTCCGAACTTTACAGTAATGCTCAAGTAATTTCATGTTATACTGCCACACCCAGAATGGTTCATTCAAAAACTGTTTTTTTTCCACAACAGTTATCAGCTGGGACAAGATCCAGGACCTGGATACAACAGAGAATGCAGCAGCATTCTTTATAAGTACCCATTCCTAAAGGACCTTATAAGATTAATAGGAATGTGTAGATTATAGGACTAAAGATAATGTTTAAATAGCTATAACTATTTACCAGATGGCAATGGTGCTGTGTGGAAGCATAAAGCATCATAAGGGGAGTAGAGAATAAAGTGGCAGAGGTAATGTTCCCTAATGTGAAATGGTATGTATTTGAGAGGGAACATGAATGAAAAGAGGGAACAAATGAGGGGAAATGTGGAGAAGGAGAAATTATATCCAAGTGAATGATAATTTCAAAAATTTTGAATGTCATGGAACAGCAAGAAGGCCAGAAAAACTAGAACAGAGTGGGTAAAGGGAGAAAGGTAGTAAGTGAAATTGGAGAGGTAGTTAAGGCTAGATCCTATAGAACCATGTAATTGGAGGTGAGGACTTGGAATTTTTTGAGTAAAGCCACAAAAGGGTTTTGGACAGAATATTGACATGATATGATCACATGGGGATCTCTCCTACCATAGTGAAGGGCATAGAGTACAGGGAAACCAGGGTAGAAACAGGGAGATGAATTAAGAAGCTATCGCAGTGGTCCAGACAGGAGATGACTGTGGCTTGGATCAAGGTGTTAACAGTGGAGTTGGCTAGAGGTGTTTGGATTTTGCATATATTTTAAAGGAAGGACCAGTGCTGTGGGGTCTTTGAGGGGGGAGGTAGGGGTATGAAAGAGAAATTGGGGAATCAAAGATCTCTCCCTATATTTGCCCATAACATGTGGAAACCAGAGTTTAGTACTTTTTGAATTTGGAAGTACTATACTGCCATAGAACAGATTTAAGCAGGAGGAGGTGGGAAGAGAAAATCATGCCTCAGGCTTCCTCTCAGACTTTTTCTACCATCACTCTCTTTACTTATTTTGCTCCAAGAAAACTATACTCCTTGCTGTTACTTGACTGTAACGAGCATTTTCTCTCCTTAGTCTTTACATTTGTTCAGTTTGGGAAAAATTAAACTCAGGATGCCTATTGTACATACATGTGGAGATGTTGCATGGACATTTGGATGTACTAGATGGGGGTTCAGGGGAGAGGTCTGGGCTGCAGGCACACATTTCAGAGGAAACAGATAATGAGAATGACATCCTTAAGGAGCAACCAATTACACAAGAGGAGAATAAAGGAAGAACAGTGACCAGGAAGCCATCCCCAGATCTATAATCCTTGTTTTCCTCCTCAGCCTCAAAAAAAAAAAAAAGACTAGAATTCTTGGAAATCAATGACTTGGATATGTTATTCCTTAAAAGAAATTGCTCCTAGAACATACCAAATGTCTGGTACATTTTAGATGCTCAATAAATAAAATTTTAGGTGAAAGGAGAAGTCAAAGAGGGAAGTAGGGAAGGAGAGAAGGAAGGAACTTTCTAGAATCAAATGCTTTTCTAGATCCTATTCTTTTTGTAAAGACATTACTAATTGACTGATTAATATATGAAATTTATTTCAAGTATGACACTAATACCCAGTATTGGTTCATTGTATTATATTTTTCTTCTCAAGGAAGTATGGCTTTTAATGGAGAATTCCTAGAGATAAAGTTTTGTTGTTGTTTTTTTTTAAAACTTAAAGAACTGAAGCCATGATCTTGAAGCTACACAGACCTTACCTTCCACCTCTTATGTCCTTCTGAACGTGGCTACTCACATTACTACACACGTTATTAGCCCTTCTTGCAAAAGTAGGAGGCTGTGTGATTTATAAGCCATATTCGGATAGCTTCCTGTCTCAAAAAATGTAGCTGAAAAATATTACAAAACAAGAATGGAAGGATATGTTATTAGAACATTAAACTTTAGGATTAAACAAAGCCAAGTTTAGCAGTTCAAAACATCTTTATAAAGACTAAAATAAATAAAAGCTTCCTGACTTTCAAAACCCAGTTCAAGAAGACCCATTTTGACCTAATTAAATCAGGTGAATCTCATTTTATTGGTCTGAGGGTATTTTAAAAATTAAATTTAGATGTCAGTGGTCACAAACAGCTGCTGCGTTCCTTTCTGAAAAGAGTGGAAAGTGATGTTTGAAACTTAAACATCTATAAATGGCATTTTCACTTTACCAAGTCATCTTGTAGAAAGTCTATTAGTTACCACAGAACCCTTAATTTGAAGAAGAAAAAAGGATACGGCATTTTTCAGTTATATTCATGCCTGCAATATAAGGTAATCATTAGCACAGTCCTGTGAACAGATTAACTTTGGACAAATTAAGAGGTAAATTGTTCCACATACAGTACAGTTTCCTATATTATATGCCTCTATCCAGATCATCTAAGCTTAGGTAAAGCACAGTGATGCCTGCCATCCACTAGAGAAAATATTGACCTGTGGAGGCTATGCTATGGTATTTATTATTCTATGAATATTAAGTAAACCAAGTAAGATACAGGCAGACATGTGAGAAGAGTTACAAAATTTTAAAGATGACTTAGAGCTCACGAAATGTGCTGTGATATGGTAGAGTGATGGGCAAGAAATTAATGTAAGACTAGAAAGGTACAGACTGAGACCACCATACAAGGATCTTCATACTCTCCTAAGGAATGCGAATGTGATTCCATAAGCCAAGGATGGCAGGCAGGTCTTATCTCCTTTACCAGCTCTTGTTGGTAGTAATCACCTGATAATCTCTGTTGAGAATATTCAACACACTAGACTCAGGAGTAAAAATTGCTGCTTAATTAGCAAACTCTTTTGGTCAATGGCTTTATATATGCTTGCTTTTGCCACATTCACCTTATGTAATAGTAGCCTTTAAACCTTTTTTTTTTTTTTTTAAGTCAGTGAAATATCAAGGGTTTGCTTTTTGGAAACACAACAAATGACTATAAATGGGTAGAATGGAGGACGCAGAGATTAGCAATGGTAAAGGAAGATGGAACTGTGTAGAAATTCAGTTTAGAGAGATAAAGAGGACAAAAATGAAGTCAATGGCAGGTGCAATGAATTTTAAGAACTGAATAGATTATAACAGATCTCTATTCAAGGAATACTTTACTAGTCACATTGTGTTAATCTATTAGATTCTTCTGGAAAAAATCCATTTACTTTCTTAGGCCTCTAAAAGAGTCATTCTTAAATTTTTCTGACCTTCACCTTTTTAGGTAGGACAAAAACCCTCAGACAAACATGGGTGAGAGAATGGACTACATGGACCACGGTCACACAAGTTTTCACTTTGTACTGGGAATAAAAAGTGAGTTATACAACAGAGAGGGTTGAAATAACAATCCAGGTGAAAATAGCACAGCAATTAAAAGCAAATGATGACTAAAGATTAATAAATGGATAATGGCAATTGGAAAATCTGACCAATCCAATACAACAATGATCATAAAGCATGTTATCAAAAATTGTGAAACTGCCTATGTGAGCGTGTTTGCAATACTGCTAAAAATGTGTGGCAATATAACTTCTAAAAGAAGACAGAAGAAAGTCCCCCATAAACTCTAGTGAGTCCTGAATTTTAAATAATCAATATATTTTAATACTTCTCATAATTCACTCAAAGGCTACTAGACAGTAACCCTTGGCCATAAGTAATCATGTAATGATAATAACAATAACAACAACAACCAGTATTTATTGAATAACTCTGACGTTTCAAACGTTGGACTATAAATACCCTACAGTTATTATCTCATATAATCTTCATAAAATCTCTGTTGGGGAGGCACTGTATTTTTTCCTATTTCACAAAAGAGGAAACAAAGATATGGAGAAATTAAATACCATTTCTGGAGTCACATGTATAGTAAATGTTGGTGGTACTAGTTTTCAAACTTGGTAATCTGATTCATGGTACCCTTCCCCTTAATCAGTACTCTATTTTGCATACTTTGTCTACCTGAATCAAGGTATTGGGGTGTCTTTGGTGTTTTGGAGTTTCCTTTTTTTGGGTTTTGCAATTGGCATAGATATCAGTTTAGGATCCACCAGGAGGGGTCTAATAGCTGCTGTCCCTACTTTAAAGTCTCATTTGCTCTCCTGTCACAGATGGCTAATCAATGGCTTTCAGAGGCTTTGAATTCTTGCCAGAATTACAACCTTTGCCACTGAGGGAATTCTCATTGAAATTTACCTGAAAAATAATGATCCCTGCTTCATTTTTATCTAAAATACATATGAATTCCTGATAACGTATATTAAATATCCTACAGGCTTAATTTTGAGGTTATTTTCTAATGTGTGGAGCTAGACTGAAAAAAATAATCACCATATTACTGTCATTTCTTTAACTTCTTACAGCTGATCTACTAGAATTCATACAGAGGAATAAATGCAGCCATTTTAATATCTGTATGATGATTACTTTTATAAGTTCCTGCAGGAAACAGATAAGCTATTGGTCTCTAGAACTTAAACATTTAAAAGGAACCTACTGCTGTATTTATCATCCTTTACAGGAAATACAAAGCTGTTCAAGACAGACAATGAACAGATACGTTCATAAAAGACATTGCAAATTTAATAAGGTACACTATCATTTGGTGATTTCTATTTACTCAGCATGCAAATGGGATTTGGGTGGCTTCTCGTTTTACATTTTGTAATAGGGATTTCAACAGAAGGAAAAAAGAAAAAAACATTGCAAGCTCTAAGTCTCAAGACATTACATTTTTAATTAATTTTTCAACCTCTTTTAGCACTGTCTTAATAGGAATCAAAACTCCTTTAGGTGTTTTAGAGAATTACCACCTTTGCAGATGAGTCAGAGAATCACATGTGTATATGATTGTACAATAGTGAAAATAGTACTTATGCCTTGAATATATAAATGTATACATATTCATATATATATATGCCAATATATACCTTCACATATATATGTACTTTACTACAGGTACTTTATTATATGTATAAAATACATTTTCTCAACAAAAAAGTAAAAACCACACCACCTCCACATAAACATGATTTCTGATTCAATCTCATGCACATTGAGTCAGTCTTTTGGTACTTATATGACTCCTTGTTTTTTTGTCTTTTTTTTTTAGTCTAATAATATGGTGAACTGCATTGATTGATTATTCAGTCTTTTTTTTTAACATCTTTATTGTAGTATAATTGTTTTACAATGGTGTGTTAGTTTCTGCTTTATAACAAAGTGAATCAGCTGTACATATACATATATCCCCATATCTCTTCCCTCTTGTGTCTCCCACCCTCCCTATCCCACCCCTCTAGGTGGTCACAAAGCACCAAGCTGATCTCCCTGTGCTATGTGGCTGCTTCCCACTAGCTATCAGTTTCACGTTTGGTAGTGTATAAATGTACATGCCACTCTCTCACTTTGTCCCCAGCTTACCCTTCCCGCTCCCCATGTCCTCAAGTCCATTCTCTAGTAGGTCTGTGTCTTTATTCCCGTCCTGTCCCTAGGTTCTTCATGACCTTTTTTTTTTTTTTAGATTCCATATATGTGTGTTAGCATATGGTATTTGTTTTTCTCTTTCTTACTTCACTCTGTATGACAGACACTAGGTCCACCCACCTCACTACAAATAACTAAATTTCGTTTCTTTTTATGGCTAGTACTCCATTGTATATATGTGCCACGTCTTCTTTATCCATTCATCTGTCGAAGGACACTTAGGTTGCTTCCATGTCCTGGCTATTGTAAATAGAGCTGCAATGAACATTGTGGTACATGACTCTTTTTGAATTATGGTTTTCTCAGGGTATATGCCCAGTAGTGGGATTGCTGGGTCGTATGATAGTTCTGTTTTTAGTTTTTTAAGGAACCTCCATACTGTTCTCCATAGTGGTTTTATCAATTTACATTCCCACCAAGAGTGCAAGAGGGTTCCCTTTTCTTCACACTTGCTCCAGCATTTATTGTTTTTAGATTTTTTGATAATGACCATTCTGACTGGTGTGAGGTGATATCTCATGGTAGTTTTGATTTGCATTTCTCTAATGATTAATGATGTTGAGCATTCTTTCATGTGTTTGTTGGCAATCTGTATATCTTCTTTGGAGAAATGTCTATTTAGGTCTTCTGCCCATTTTTGGATTGGATTGTTTGTTTTTTTGATCTGGAGCTGCATGAGCTGCTTATAAATTTTGGAGATTAATCCTTTGTCAGTTGCTTCATTCGCAAATATTTTCTCCCATTCTGAGGGTTGTCTTTTCGCCTTGTTTATGCTTTCCTTTGCTGTGCAAAAGCTTTTAAGTTTCATTAAGTCCTATTTGTTTATCTTTGTTTTTACCTCCATTTCTCTAGGAGGTGGGTCAAAAATGATCTTGCTGTGATTTATGTCATAGAGTGTTCTGCCTGTGTTTTCCTCTAAGAGTTTGATAGTGTCTGGCCTTACATTTAGTTCTTTAATCCATTTTGAGCTTATTTTTGTGTATGGTGTTAGGGAGACTCCCTGGTTTTTAGCCACCTTCAGAAGTAGGAAATTTCAATGAATTTCCAGAGAGAAATATGAATATAGTATGTCAGTAAATAATTGATACCAGTGCATATTCCTTTTATAAACATGTTAGCCCACAGCAATTTATTTCCTGTTTAATGTTTCTTTTTGCATAGACTCTGATACTTTTACCAGCAAGATTCCAGAACTTATATTCTTTGTCTTATTCATATCATGCATTCCTTATTATTTATGCATAAAACCCTGACAGAAACTTATAAAACATTTTCTTTAAATTTATTTTCTTAGTAGCTTTTTCCATTTTAAACACTCAAAATTATTACAGTTATTTTTGTTGGCTTTTATAAATCACATTTTTCAGAAAGAATGTTACAAAAAAGAAACTAATCGCCACTTCAGATGTCTTTGATTAAATTTTTAACATTAAAATGATGGCCATGATAAAAGTTTAAAAAATGTATATGCTGATCTGTCAGTCATTTTCCTTATGGCTTCTGGGTTATAAATTATTATAGTATTTTGCTTTAAATAATAAAATACTATCTTAAGTTTCACTCGTTTATATACAGTATATGGATTCTTTAGTGTCTCTATAAAAGTTTGAGGTATGAAGCTGAAAAACAAATGAGGACCATTTTCATCAGTATGATCAAAATGATATTTATGTGTATATGTAACATTTTAAAAATATATACCAGTATTAAAGAAAATTTTGATGAAAATGAAGGAAAATCACTTACAGTTCCTCCAAGTGAATTTTGGAAATAAAGTCGAATGTGATGGACAGGATTAGATTGTCATTTCCATTAACTTGAATGGATGACACACGGCTGAATCCCCAGTACATATTCTTAAAATTTATCCCTTCCTGGCTTAACAAAAGAGGCAGTGTATAATTATCATAATTACCAGCTGTTTAATTATTTTCACTCTGTTTATATGGCACTTTTATTGACTGGAGTGCTTTAGTAAAACAGGCCTTCTGCAAATAGATTTAAGAATCATGGAAATTCCTGTTGTTAGAGATTGAGGATATTCATCAGGTGGAAATAAATTAAGGATTTTGTTTGGAAAGATACTTATTTCTTGCTCCAGTGTGTTTTGTTTTGTTTTGTCTTTTATTTCCATCAAAGGGAGAGACTACTTTAATATATTGAATTGAGTATTTGTTAGTATCTTACATCTTCTCCACATATTGCAAATACAACTTAAGCATTGGACCCAAGAGTGTACTTTTCAATGCCAGGCACCAGTAAGCTGAATCTCAGACTCATGGTATTTGAGACCTGCACAGAAACTTAGAGACCATTTACTCAAGACCTAGGAAAACTTTTTGAAAACATGCTCAAAGCCATGTACCTGCCAAGTAGCTGGCCCAGAATTTAGACCCAGATTTCCTGATTCCCCATGTTTATTCCACAACAAGATGGCCATCACCTTTCATATTTGATATGTCTCATTCATGAAATAATGATGTCCCCAAATGAACATAAATCTTGAAACAGCAACCCCAGCTCTGGTGAAATAGAAATCATGGCAAAGAGCAGATTTTATGCATTTGCAAATTTTAAGGCCTTCTGTACTTGTTGACAATGATCCCATTCACAACAGGTCATTTGGGGTTGGGTGAGATTGAGTTTGGAGACATTCACTTTAGAAATAAACTTCCTGTTTAAAATAGGTGTTTAGCAGGAGGGCTTTGTTACAAAGCAACACTGACACAAAGCTCTTAATCAATGAGTAATAACACTCTTTAATAACATGAATTTCATGTTATCACTGATGCTGATGGTGCACAAATCACACTGTTTAGACATAAGTTATTTTATGTCCATCATTTATTTCACAGCTCCACCATTTTTTGCCCAAAGAGATATGTTTCACCCCTCTGACAAAAATGCTGCAGTGATCAACGATAAATCAATGATAAATAACATCGATGTAAGGTGTTTCCCATAGTATAAAAGAATTATGCCTTACAGATAGGAATCATTATTAGTGAGGCTGAATCTGCAGTGATGTAAGTCACTCTCCGTAAGATATTTAGGATTTTACAAGACAGGCAGTGGCCATTCAGACAGTTCCATATTCAGTAACACTTGTTCCCTTCATTGGTGATGGAGAACGGATGGAGGAAACCTTAAATGACATAAAAAAAAAAAAAGAAAGAAAACCAGTGTAATGGAGAAAGCAGTCTTTGTACCAGAGCAGTAGTAGATGTGTTTTCTCCTATTCCGTTGATAACCAGAGTCAACCTTTCTGACACACCTATTATAGGCTGAAGCATCCTGTTTTGGAGATTATGCCTCTCAGGATTCGTGGAACACCTATCAGAAGGAATCCCCAACTGTTTGTGCTGCTTCCTCAGAATTATTTCTGGCTGTGAAGTGGTGTGAATTGTTTTCTCTCTTTGGTGATGTAAAGTCTTGTAGAGTTTGCCATCATTCTTGAAATGGTGAAGAAAGCCTACAGAGAGGAATGCACAGGGAAGTTTGAAATCAAGTTGATTTTCTTTTTCTTTATTTCAAGGGTGATAGTGTTGAGTAAATCCCATCTTTCATTTATTTTTTATTGTAATCTAAAGTAATGCTTCTTTGAAGAAAAAAAGTGGAAAACTGTTAATATTCCCACAGGAAGTGTTTACATTTCTGAAGGACTGTTTTACTTCACAGAGCTTATTTAGTTTCTGTTTAATTTGTACAGGGATAAAACAAGTTTCAAGAGTGTTGCTGTGACAATTATATGAACATCTAGAAAACACAGCTAAATTCTAAGCTACCTCAGAGGGGAACAGGGATTGTATATTGAATTTGTACAAAGAATTCCCCTTTCTCAACTAGAATTGTCACATGCTTTTCAAACTAAGGAACAGATACTATGGCATTAAAATGCAAATAGCCATTTGGTTCTGAAGTTTAATTTTAAAAGAGTCTGACTAATAATAACCTTAAAATGCCCAAGGGATTAGAGTTTGACAGAGGAAAGATTGGGGATGTTGATGCCTCTTAACCCTGAGATAGTGTGTGCAAGATAAATATAGAATCTCCTTCTCCAAAGGGCTTCAAAACCATCTCAGATTATCATGGCAGTGCTTCTGCAAAAAGCAAGCACTAATTAGAAAACCTTTCTGAGTCTTTCCTTGATTATTCTAGAGATCTGGAAATTCCCAGGGGTAAACGTGGGAATCAATATAAGTTTTATCACTATCTAGGTATCGTGAAAGATATAAATCTTTTGCTGTAAATATGGATGTATAAATATAAATGTAGTTATTGGTGGTAATGTTTTTTAATTTTATTGAAGTATAGTTGATTTACAGTGTTGTGCTAATTTCTGCTGTACAGCAAAGTGATTCAGTTATACATATATATACTTTTTTTCATATTATTTTCCATTATGGTTTATCACAAGATATTGAATATAGTACCCTGTGCTACCCAGTAGGAACTTGTTGTTTAGGTGGTAATATTTTAAATATAACAATGTTACATTTGATATAGACTTTATATACTTATACTTTATAGACTTTATGTACACACACACACACATATATATATATATATATTTATTTATCTAGATTAGTTGCTCACAACTACCCAATGATAGATGTTATTATGGATCTATTACCAGTGAGGAAATTGGCTCAAGAATACACCACTATCAGAGGAAGACAATGAAACATTGGAACAAGACCTTCCAATTCTTAGTTCACTGCCCTTTCTCTTGCAACATAACATTTTCTACATCTGTGCTTTATTTATTTATTTTTTTGCGGTACGCGGGCCTCTCATTGTTGTGGCCTCTCCCATTGCAGAGCACAGGCTCTGGATGCACAGGCTCAGCAGGCATGGCTCACGGGCCCAACCGCTCCGCAGCATGTGGTATCTTCCCGGACCGGGGCATGAACCCGTGTCCCCTACATCGGCTGGCGGACTCTCAACCACTGTGCCACCAGGGAAGCCCTGTGCTTTAGTTTTTAATCCTGATGAATGTTTGTGTAATGTGAGTGCTAACTGAGGTCATCCTCAGTTTTAGTAATGTTGAGTAATTAGGAACGTTGAACAAAGGTCTCTCCATGTTTTCTGATAATTCTGGATCCCTTAAAATCTCATGGTTACCTCCAGTTTGGAACTTCTGCTTTTGCTAAACTTTTAGTCTCACTTGCTTTTCATTTCCTAGTCTTAGTTTTGTTTTATTTTAACCCAGATATGCCAGTTTCTGTACATAGTAGCATTTCTGAAGATTTTAGGCAACTGAAACTTAAAATTGGATCAGAGTTAATAGTTGTTAGTTCTTAAAGTCTTTTAGTCACTCACTACCTTAATGTCAGTTCTTGACTGATCATTTTCTTTTGCAGACTCAAGCTTCCACATTGTCTGTCTCCTTCACTCCTCTTGAGAGCAAGCCCTTTTCTCTCCTCTTCTTATCTCAATTCCTCTTCTTGTACATAAAACTCAATTTATCAGTCTGTTTATTTTACTGTTATTTTCCAGTCCATGACGTTAAATCCCTGACCTTCCATTCCCTATCATCAGTTATAATCCTAAGCAAAAGCAACTCCTTATCTTTTTTTTTTTAACATCTTTATTGGAGCATAATTGCTTTACAATGGTGTGTTAGTTTCTGCTTTATAACAAAGTGAATCAGTTATACATATACACGTTCCCATATCCCTTTCCCCTCGCGTCTCCCTCCCTCCTGCCCTCCCTAGCCCACCCCTCTAGGCGGTCACAGACCACCTAGCTGATCTCCCTGTGCTACGTGGCTCCTTCCCACTAGCTATCCACTTTACGCTTGATAGTGTATATATGTCCATGCCACTCTCTCACCTCGTCACAGCCTACCCCTACCCCTGCCCATATCCTCAAGTCCATGCTCTAGTAGGTCTGTGTCTTTATTCCCGTCTTACCCCTAGGTTCTTCATGACCTTTTTTTTTTCTTAGATTCCATATATATGTGTTTGCGTACAGTATTTGTTTTTCTCTTTCCAACTTACTTCACTCTGTATGACAGACTCTAGGTCCATCCACCTCACCACAAATAACTCAATTCCGTTCCTTTTTATGGCTGAGTAATATTCCATTGTATATATGTGCCACATCTTCTTTATCCATTCATCTGTTGATGTACACTTAGGTTGCTTCCATGTCCTAACTATTGTAAATAGAGCTGCAATGAACATTTTCGTACATGACTCTTTTTGAATTATGGTTTTCTCAGGGTATATGCCCAGTAGTGGGATTGCTGGGTCGTATGGTAGTTCTATTTGTAGTTTTTTAAGGAACCTCCATATTGTTCTCCATAGTGGCTGTATCAATTTACATTCCCACCAAGAGTGCAAGAGTGTTCACTTTTCTCCACACCCTCTCCAGCATTTATTGTTTCTAGATTTTTTGATGATGGCCATTCTGACCAGTATGAGATGATATCTCATTTTAGTTTTGTTTTTTTTTGTTTTTTTTGTTTTGTTTTGTTGCGGTACGTGGGCCTCTCACTGTTGTGGCCTCTCCCGTTGCGGAGCACAGGCTCCGGATGCGCAGGCCCAGTGGCCATGGCTCTCAAGCCCAGCCACTCCGCGGCATGCAGGATCCTCCTGGACTGGGGCACGACCCCATGTCCCCTGCATCAACAGGCGGACTCCCAACCACTGCGCCACCAGGAAAGCCCCTCATTGTAGTTTTGATTTGCATTTCTCTAATGATTAATGATGTTGAGCATTCTTTTGTGTGTTTGTTGGCAGTCTGTATATCTTCTTTGGAGAAATGTCTGTTTAGGTCTTCTGCCCATTTTTGGATTGGGTTGTTTGTTTTTTTGTTATTGAGCTGCACGAGCTACTTATTAATTTTGGAGATCAATCCTTTGTCAGTTGCTTCATCTGCAAATATTTTCTCCCATTCTGAGCATTGTCTTTGGCCTTGTTTATGGTTTCCTTCACTGTGTAAAAGCTTTGAAGTTTCATTAGGTCCCATTTGTTTATTTTTGTTTTTATTTCCATTTCTCTAGGAGGTGGGTCAAAAAGGATCTTGCTCTGATTTATGTCATAGAGTGTTCTGCCTATGTTTTCCTCTAAGAGTTTGATAGTGTCTGGCCTTACATTTAGGTCTTTAATCCATTTTGAGCTTATTTTTGTGTATGGTGTTAGGGAGTGTTCTAATCTCATATGTTTACATGTACCTGTCCAGTTTACCCAGCACCACTTATTGAAGAGGCTGTCTTTTTTCATTGTATATTCTTGCCTCCTTTATCAAAGATAAGGTGACCATATGTGCGTGGGTTTATCTCTGGTCTTTCTATCCTGTTCCATTGATCTATATTTCTGTTTTTGTGCCAGTACCATACTGTCTTGATTACTGTCAGCTCCTTATCTTAGAAGCATTCTTGAACCAAAAGTTAGAATATTTTTCTCCAGTTCGCGCTTAGGTCCATTTCTTCTCTTCTCTGCCCATTCTTTCTTTAACTACCTACTGAAGACTCCTTCACTTACTGGCAGAGCCCTTCTAGAGTTAGCAGCTAAATGCTTGTTGAATGAATAAGCAATTGATAAGGGTCTGTAACTTTTCCTTTCCATTTCCTTCAGCTTTGACTTTAGCCCGAAGCCTCATCTCTAACCATTTAGGGAATTGCATTATTTGCCATTTATTTTCTCATAGGTTTCAAATAACCACTTACTCTTATTAGTTCCTGGCTAATTTTTCTGTTGTGTTTTTGGAAAGCTCCATTCCTTCCTATCTAAATTCATTATTTGTTCATTGGTTTATTTGCTTTCCAATTTTTCTTGAACTCCCTGGAACTTCCCTCCTTCATTTCTCATTGTTCTTCCTTCTCAAATAGCTTAATAATGACCAGGGAACTTAAGATAGCTAATCAATTAATTATGTAAAGACATATGCAAAAACAACATAACAGATGACCCAAATGGCTATTTAAAATATATCTGTGATTCCTTGTGAATGCAAAAATGCACTTTATTTAGAGAAAAATTTGCAATTTTGTTTACAATATTTAAGTGTATTTAAATTATGAAGCAGCAATTCCACTTCTAGGATTTAGCTTATGAATATATACATAGAGTTGTGCAAAGTTAAAAGTGATGAAACTATTTATTGAGAATTATTTAAAATGGTGAGACACTGGAAATAACTTAAATGTCCATAAGTGGGGCATATGTTTCCTATCATACAGGGCATCCATAAAATGAAATATTATGTAAACATATTTCAAGAAAATCTTTATCAAATTTCCTTTGATAGTCTAAACTTAAGGAAATTTTAAAAATTGTGATGACCATGGTTTTCAGTTAATGTTACCAAGATAGGTAGACACCATATTTCAGAAAAACAAAATAAACTTTAATGGTAATGAGACAAATATCCAAAACTTGGAAGAAGGTATAAGAATAACTGTAAGTCTTTTCTACTGCATATTAGGGCATTTTCTTATAAACCCACACCCAAGGTCCATCTGCTACTTTAGGAGAATGGAAGTTTGTTTACATAATAGGTTAGAACCCAGAACTTTTTGTTCTGTGAAACTTGTTAGATATGATTTTACCAAAATGTTTGGTTTGTTTGTTTCTTGTTGTTTGCCTTGTAGATATTAATCTGACTTGTATTTTTGCAGCCTTCCCTCACTCCCACCACCAGACTGTAAAAATCTCATTTCTCAAATTCTCTTTTCTTTGAACCTGCTTTGTCATCCTTCTACTTCTCTCATTAATGAGTTAACTAAAACAAGTCTTAAGTGAGGTAACAGAGCCATGATTCACTATAATTCACAGCCATCACTGCAAATTGGAAATGATTCAAATCAACTCCCATTTGAAACAAAACAACTCCCATTTGCAATTGCAAGAAAAAATTGTGTTCACCTCCCCATAATGTGGAAAGTTTAGTTATGGTAAGATATTTTTTTAAAATCTCAGGATTAGTATGTAACGAAATTAATGTTATATAATATTAATACTTTCAGTGGAATATAAAGTTGCAAAATAATCCCTCTCAGTCTCTACATGGAAAGAGAGGCAGGATGCATTGTTATATAGAAAAATATTATTTCAAACAGTATTTCCACTGGGAACTAAATCTGGGAAAATATATATAAGGATAAACTCAGAAAATACACACAAAGTTACACCTAGACACATATGCACACTTAATTCTGGAAAATATATACCAAACTCGTCCAGTGGTTATCTATGGCATCAAGGATAAAGTGAGATTTTTCACTTGTTATATTATCCTGTCTATGAGATATAAATTCTTTAGTGGGGTGGAAGATGAAATATTTAAAATAAATCAAGGTGAGGGATTAAAACTTATAAAAAAACTGTAGATATTACACAAATTATCCACACTTCTCTGTCCATTAACCTCCAATCTTTGTTTCTCTAGATAGTGGAAAAAATATGGTTCTTTTTAAATGTAATGGAATAGTAGTAAAGATTATTTAATTTATATAAGCATTTTGTGGCTTTTGTACATTTAAAGCTAAGTAGCATACAAACAAACATTTCACTTTTGAATAAACATTCATCTTGCATGCAAAACTGTGTTCAAGTATAGTATTACTTATTTTCATGTAAGTATTTACTTTTGAACTATTACAATTAGTGAAGACATAGGGCTTCCCTGGTGGTGTAGTGGTTAAGAATCCACCTGCCAATGCAGGGGACACGGGTTCGAGCCCTGGTCCAGGAAGATCCCACATGCCACGGAGCAACTAAGCCCACAAGCCACAACTACTGAAGCCCACAGACCTAGAGCCTATGCTCCGCAACAAGAGAAGCCACCACAGTGAGAATCCCGCTCACCAGAACAAAGAGCAGCTGCCGCTAGACCCAAGTAGAGAAAACCTGTGCGCAGCAACAAAGACCCAACACAGCCAAAAATAAATAAGTAAAATAAAAATAGGGCGCTTCCCTGGTGGTGCAGTGGTTGAGAGTCCGCCTGCTGATGCAGGGGACGCAGGTTTGTGCCCCGGTCCGGGAGGATCCCGTGTGCCGCGGAGCGGCTGGGCCCGTGGGCCATGGCCGCTGAGCCTGCGCGTCCGGAGCCTGTGCTCCGCGACGGGAGAGGCCACGGCAGTGAGAGGCCCACGTACAGCAAAAATAAATAAATAAATAAATAAATAAAAATTTATTTAAAAAATAAATAAATAAGTGAAGACATAAGTTATGACAGGATTTATATTTAGCTTCAAAATCAAAATAATTTTTCCACTTGATTCATAAAATGTAGATTAATAAATCTGTGGGAAGAGCTATTAGCTATCTGACACAACCAAGTCTCAGTTATTAAAAATACCTAAATCCTGACTCTTGGCTGTTGTTGGTTTTACTCATCACTTCATTCTGCCTATATAATCACGTATTGATATTGTTGTTAATATTGCTGTTAATAACAGTGCCATTTGCCTGAAAATCATGGGTTAAATGGTCAAATAGAATCATCACCGTGATCATATGGAACAAGAATGGATTTTGGCATTTTAAATAGAGTTGTGTCTCTTTTACATTGAGGGTCTTTGATGTGTCACCTTTATCTCTAAGAGAAGTTGAGGTCTGTGATCAAACATTTCACTGTTATACAAAGTGACAAAATGATTCTTAGCAGCTAAGTACAAAACAGCCTTTTATTGTCAGCTTTTATGGAAATTACATGTGAGAATAGAAAAATACCTGATGTATGCAGTAAATCCAAGGGTAAATATTTCTATTTGTTTCTCTAATAAGCCTCACAGACACAGTTGTGAGACTTATGAAATTACTTTTTTTTTTTTTTCCTGGGAAAGCCCCAGAGTTGTCTCCTTAATGAGATCACAAGGGGATCCCAGAGTTGCCCTTGAATTTTGCCCTCTTTTCACGTGTTCTCTGTATTGTCCCTCTGGAACCAGAGCTCACTGCACTGACCAGATTGCCTCCTGGCAAGCAGACATGCAACCAACATACTGTTACATTATATGTGAGACTGGACCATTCAAAATCCTGGAAACTTTCTTTTTCCCCTTCCTGAAACACACAAGTTTTTTGGTTGACTTTGAAGGCTGATTTGAGACTTGAACACACAGTACTGTTTTTTACTCTGTCATCTGCTCTTCCCTAGGCTTTAACTTCAAGGATACTATTATGGGTTAAACTGTGTCCTTCAAAAAAAAAAGAGAGAGAGAGAGATGTTGAGGTGCTAAACCCCAATACCTCTGAAAGTAAGCTTATTTGGAAATAGGGTTGTTGCAGATCTAACTAGTTAAGTAAAAATGAAATCAGATTGGAGTAGGGTGGGGCCCTAATTCGATATGACTGACATCCTTATAAAACACACACACACAGGGAGAACACTCTATGACAACAAAAGCAGGAACTGGTGTTATGCAGCTGCCTCCCAAGGAACACTAAAGATTGTCAGCAAATAATTAGAAGCTAGCAAGAGACAAAGGAGGGTTTCTTTATAGGTTTTAGAGGGAGCATGGCCCTGCTGACCCCTTGATTTCAGATTTCCAGCCTCCAGAACTCTGAGACAATAAATTTCTGTTGTTTTAAGCCAACCAGTTTGCTATATTTTGATATAGTAGCTCTAGAAAGTAAATACAGACTTGTAACATAAATGAGTCATTACTAGATTTAGCTCTGGTTATTATGTCACAAAGTTGACCTGTCTGATTCTCCTCTGGTGAATGGATCTAGATAAACTATAGATCCAAACCAACTTTATTAATCTAATTAAACTCTGTATTGTAAAAGTATTATCCATTAACCCTATTATCTGCTCTTTCATTTTAATCTGCAGAGCACCAGCTCTGTGCCAAGTACCAGGGTATATAGTCTTGAACAAGACTCCTGCCGCTGCCTTCATGGAGCTTAGGCCCTGGAGAGGTGGAGTAACCAATGCCATCCATGTCACACCCATATTTTCCCCATGCTCATTATTCTTAGGCCCACTAACTCAAACCTTGCAAAGGTTTGCTTGAGCAGTTTCTCTGGCTGCTGCAAACTGCTGGAGCCCTCTTGGCTCATGTACCATTGGGGATCAACCCTAAACCAGTTTGATGTTATTGGGTGCATAAATACCCCTGCCCCCTCACCCCACTCTGAGGCATGTCTACACTATCCCCAGACTTCCCTTTTGGAACTGAGCCTCAGCTGCCTGTAACAGTTGCCTGCTCAGTGATGTACCTAAATTAGTTTCCTTCCTTCAGTTTAACACTTTCTTACTGGTGCTTCCTGGAATAATATCCACAGTAAGCTACTTAAATGTTTATCTTTGACTCAGGATCTACTTCTAGGAATAACCAAACTAAGATAAGTGGCAAGTAATTTTAAAAGGATCAAAAGTGAATGAATTAAATATTTTCCAGCTGTGTTGACTGTTATAAAGTAACAATAGCTTTTAATAGGAACTGCTGGTGAGAGTTTCTACCCTCCTTTGGGTAGAATGATCAGGGAAGTCCTCTCTAGGTTGGTGACAGTTAAGACCTGTGGGAAGAAGAGTCGTAGCCAAATGAAGAGAAGGGCAGAAGACATTACGGGACAATACAGTAACAACAAGGGCAAAAGCTCTTAAATCACCAATGAGCTCAGCATCTTTGAGGAGCTGAAAGAAATTTAGAGTGGCGTGAGTTAGGAGAAGGGGCACAATATAAGGCTGTAGGGCTAGGCAGAAGCCATAAAAGGCAGGGGCTTGTAGACTTTTCTTCTCTCCACATGGAATGGGAAGTCACATAATATTTTTCAGCAATGAAGAAACATAATATAATTTATATTTTGAAATCACTCTTACCACTGGGAGGGGAACTGATTGCAGAATGGTCAAAGTAGAAATAAGGAGATAGAAATCAATGACAATTAAAAGAAAATACTGGTTTGCCTGCACTAAAAGGGTAGCAATCAAGATGGAAAGAAGAGAGACTATTTACTGATGCATTCTCTCAAATTTTAATATTACACACAACATTTTGAAATTAAGTGATATTTTCATAATCATATATCTTAGACCTGTTTTATGTCAGTCTGTTAGGATCTATGTGATTCTTTTTAACAGTTTGTTTCAGATGCTTTCTGCAATCTAGAGTGAAGATTTGAGATATAATTGTTAAGAAGCCACAAGATTTTCTGACGGCTTTAAGGGAATGGAGAGAAAAATTAAGGAATCAAGGATTGTTACCAAATTTCTACCTTCTGTGCTAACTGCGGTCCTCTTTAGGCTGCCAGCATTAATATGAGAATAGAAAAAAAATAAAAGAAGTAAAAGAACAGATAATAAAATGTAAACAAGTCACCAAATATGAATACGTAGATTTATCCACATCACCTGCAATTATAGAGTCTTATGTTTGAAAGATAACATTTTTTCTTTTAGTGAATGAATACAAAAAATGTGCTCCTGAGAAGCTTAGACATGTTAATAGGTAAAATAAATACATTTATAATTAGTGTTTATTGAGAACTTAGAATATTCTAGGTGCTCCATAGGCATTATATATATATATATTTTTTTTTTAACCACAAAACCATATGAAATGCCACTAAAATTCCTGAGTAAATTGAAGAATGTCAAGCCATCTACCTAAGAAATTGAAATATTCAATAATTACTACAATGCAGGGATTAATAAGTATTGCCTTTGAGAACACAAAGGAGAGAACTATGAATTCTGACTTGGAAGTGACAGAAAGTTGTACATCTGAGCATTTAAAGGTGACGTGAATTTTTTTAGTAGCTAAAAGGGAAGAGGATTTCTGGGAGAGAAAATCACTTCTTCAGTGGCAGAGGTGTGACTACCATGATCAGATTTATACTTAAAGGACCATATTTTGGCTTAGCATTTATTGCCATTACATAATTATTTAAGTAATTTTGGTTTAATGTTTTCCCCTTACTAGATGGTATGCTTCACAAGTGCCTGGATTTCACCAAAGTTGTACAACATATAAAATAGGTAAAAGTGAGCAATCATTCATTAAATGCATAGGTAAGTGAATGAGTAGAGAATAAGTGAATGAATGAGTGAATAAGGGAAGAAACAAACAAATCAATGAATCAACTGTGGTGAATATACTGCAGTTGCAATAAACTGCGGGTGGGAGCAGAGTAGAGTATAGCACAGTTGGTAAGAACATTAGCCCAAGAGAAGACTGACTGTGAATAGCTGCTCTATCTCTTAGTTGCTGGGCAAACTTGGAAAAGTCACTTAAACTTTTTAAACCTTTATTTCTTAAAAAAAAAACCCCACTGATTGTAATAATAGTACTCTCATCGTTGGATTATGTTGATTAAAGGAGATCATGCATTTAAGGCCTTAACTATAGTGTGTGGCACATACTTGGAATCCAATGAATTTTAGTTAATACGTATAGGGAAAGGGTTATCTGGAATTGGTTACTAAATAGGAAGAATTGTAAGGACTATGGCAAAGGCAAGGAGATGACAAGGAGATGCTGAGTTTTGAGGCTTCCCTTAGATATGGTCTATAAGATTTAAGGTCTGACTAGACATGGGGTATAAGGGTGTTGTGGGAAACATGTAGTCCAACTTGGAGTTCTGAGAGGGGGTGCATCATTCATTAAGACAGGGAATATAAGTAGACAAGCATGAATTGGGGAAAATAAATTAAATTCACTTGGAATGTGCTAAACTTGAGGTCATGATGTAATTTATATGCCAAACCCACTGAGCATTTACTGTAAGCCAGATACTCTGCTGTCTACTTGGAGGGGGTTTATAACAGATTATGTAAGGAGAGGAGATAAGTGATGGATGAAATAATCATGTTTCACATGGTGTTTTAGTTCAGGCTGCTATGACAAACTACCATAGACTGGATGGCTTAAACATTTTTTTGTTTTTTACACTTATTTCTCACATTTCTGAAGGATGGGACATCCAGATCAAGATGCAGGCAAATCTAGTGTCTGGTGAGAGCCTACTTCTTGGTTTGCAGATAGCAGTCTTCTCCTGCTATCCTGACACGTAGAGAGCAGAGAGAGGAAGCCAGCTGTCTCTGTCTCTTCTTCAAGGGCACTAATCCCGTCATCGGGGCTCCACTCTCATGACCTGATTACCTACTGAAGGCCCCATTTCCCAATACCATCACATTGGAGACAGGGATTTAAACATATGGATTTTTGTTGGGGGCACAAATATTCAGTCCTTAGCACATGGCTTTCATTTGAGAAGAAGAGAGAACATGCATATAGATTAATATTAAAAAGGCAGATTTCAGGGGCTTCCCTGGTGGCGCAGTGGTTGAGAGTCCGCCTGCCGATGCAGGGGACGCGGGTTCGTGCCCCGGTCCGGGAGGATCCCGTGTGCCGCGGAGCGGCTGGGCCCGTGGGCCATGGCCGCTGGGCCTGCGCGTCCGGAGCCTGTGCTCCGCAGCGGGAGAGGCCACAACAGTGAGAGGCCCGCGTAATGCAAAAAAAAAAAAAAAAAAAAAAAGGCAGATTTCAAATCCACTCTGAAGCTTTCCTTTTTGTCTTCATTAACCTATTTCTAAATCATTTTAATTGGTAGCCATCTTAGATTGTTTGCCTGATGGACAAGTGTGTATTTTCTCCTTTCAGCTGTTTCCCTTTGCTCTTAAACCCTGAATACTTGACCTGGCCCACCAGACCCTATGTGGAAAGTCTCCAGTGTCATCCAGTGTAATTTCCTCTTCTACTTCCCCATCACCACCAATCCTTGAGGTCATTGCAAAGGAAACCCTGTTCCTTCTGCAGTTGCTTAAACCAGTGAAACCAGTGGTCCTGAGACATTTTTTACTCTGCATGCCCATCAGTAAAATTTCTTGAGCATGCAGTCCTAATTCATAATAACATTTATGCAAATACTAGTAAACTGATACTGCATGCATCTTATAAAACTACATAAAAAATAAACATTTCAGAGGTTGAGCTAAGTGACTGTAAATAGAAGTTCTAACATTTTCTTCCTACACCCAATGAATAAGTCATTTTAACCCTACTGAACTCCTTCCTTTCTCCCTCAGGATGCCACATGCTGTTCCCTTGTACCTGGAACGCTCTTGCCCTGTGAGTAGGGTTAATTCCTGCTTATCTTTCAGCTTAAATGTGACTTTCTCAGTGTGTCCCATCCCTTTCAAACTAGGTTAAATGCCCAACTATATGTTCTTTTAGCATTAAGTAGCCACCCACTCTCCAGCATTTATCATTATTGTAATGAATATGTATGTGATCTTCGGTTAATGTCTGCTCCCCACTAGACTTCAAGAGCTTCTAGGTCAAGGTATCTTGTGCACTGTTGGATCTTCTACCTTTTTTTTTTTTTTTTTTATTGCTGTGCTTGGGCCTCTCACTGCTGTGGCCTCTCCCGCCGAGGAACACAGGCTCCGGACGCGCAGGCCCAGCGGCCATGGCCCACGGGCCCAGCTGCTCCGCGGCATGCAGGATCCTCCCGGACCGGGGCATGAACCTGCGTCCCCTGCATCGGCAGGCGGACCCCCAACCACTGTGCCACCAGGGAAGCCCCTACCTCTTTGATTATTAAGTCTAATTCACTCTTTAATGAGTGTTGATGATTGAAACTAATTCCATGCCCTTCACAACATCATTACCCTCTATTCCCTATCGTCTGTTCTCCCATGAGAAGACCATCAAAGCTTCCACAATGCTAGGAAATTATATCTAAGGAATTCTTACAGCTTATTCCTATCAAGACTCAGAGTTGGAAACTCCTTAAATAATAATTCTGTCCAAATGTTCTAATATAATGATTGATTTTAAGGTTGAATCTAAGGTTGTATACCACCATAGATAAGAGCAAGTACTCTGGAGTTCTGTTGTCTGGGTCAGAATACCAGTTCTAGCACTTATTAGCTGTTGACTTTATACAAGTCACTTAACCTCTCTCTGCTCAGTTTTCTCATTTCTAAAGTTGGTACTATTGGGTTGTTAGTTTTGGATAAATTTATATGTCTAAAGTACTCAGGGAAGTATCTAATAATAGAAAGTACTCAATAAATGTTAACTGTTACTAATACATGCTAAAAGAACTTTTTCATAAACATCTGGAGGTTTGATTTAATTATATACCAACAATCCAGTCACTTCACTTTGTATATATAGTCATCCTCTAACTTTTCTGATTACGGTAATATAAGGCTTAAAGGCATTCCAAAAGTTAAAGAAGTCACAGTATTTACATTCCAAGAATTGGGTAGAGCATATTTGAGCTCATTGTGATTACAAGGCATTCCCTAGGCTGTGACATGGGGACATTTTATTAAAAGAAGCAGGAAACTTTATTTATTGCTCATTTCTCTTCATGGTTCACAGCTTGTAATGATTTGAACCAACAAAGTATCTATTATCAGTGGGAATGCATAAGCATATAGGAAGTATGAAAGATATATTTTCTAGTATGAAAGTCTCCCTGTTCTTTCTTGCTCATAATTGATAGACTCTTTCTGAAGAGGAGTTTGCAGTGGTCTGAACAAAGATCACGATATAAAAATAAATTACGGTATGTAGCCCTCGGTGTCTTACTCATAAATTATTTCCCTCTAGTGATGCTTTTTTACATTCAGGGGTGGATTTTAAATTTCCTTCCTGGATATTATTCATACAGGATATTGTAGTTAAGGAGCTTGCCTTTTATAGCTGACATGGTAGTAAAGTCCAGGCTTCAGGTGAGGCAGGGGGGGATAATAACAGGGACTCTGTCTGCTTCTTCCCTCCCCCATTTACTGTCGCTCAGTACTTCTTTTTTTTTTTTTATAATACTATCGTACGTATTTTTTTTTTTTACATCTTCATTGGAGTATAATTGCTTTACAATGGTGTATTAGTTTCTGCTTTATAACAAAGTGAATCAGTTATACATATACATATGTTCCCATATCTCTTCCCTCTTGCGTCTCCCTCCCTCCCACCCTTCCTATCCCACCCCTCTAGGTGGTCACAAAGCACCGAGCTGATCTCCCTGTGCTATGCAGCTGCTTCCCACTAGCTATCTATTTTACATTTGGTAGCGTATATATGTCCATGCCTCTCTCTCGCTTTGTCACAGCTTACCCTTCCCCCTCCCCATGTCCTCAAGTCCATTCTCTAGTAAGTCTGTGTCTTTATTCCTGTCTTACCCCTAGGTTCTTCATGACATTTTTTTTTCTTAAATTCCATATATATGTGTTAACATACGGTATTTGTCTTTCTCTTTCTGACGTACTTCACTCTGTATGACAGAGAGAGTACTTCTTTTTGATGTGGCTCCTATAAACATTGTCAATGAGTGAGCCTGGGAGAAAAAAAAGTAGTGGGATAGACACTGCAAGAAAGATGAGGAGAATATCACAGGGTTTTATTCCAGTCCCTTTAAACAGGGAATCCAGCTGTGCTCCCTGACTCTGCCTGTTTCATTCTGAAACAGTGGTCCTCAACAGAGGCTTGCACATTATAATCATCTGGAGACTTTTAAAAATGCCCATGACTGAGATGCTGATATATTTACTCTTTTTTAATTTTTTAAAGCTCTCCCCATAATTTTAACTTACAGCCAGGGTTTAGAACCAAAGCCCTAAATCATTAGTTCCATTCAGTGAGCTCAATCATTTCAGTCCAATGAGACCACGGAGTAGTCAGTTATAGAGACGCAGGTGATTTGTAGAGTTGAAGTACACATGCCTAGAGTTGCAGGAATACAGTACAAGCATAGAACTAGCCTGACCTGAGAGGGGTGCCCTGCAGCCCATGCACAAGGTGAAATAGTGAAGCTAGGAGGAAGGAGTGTCCAGGGATTAGAAGCTAAGCAGGTGGTCTGGAGAGTGCATTCTAGTATCTCATTTGAGCAAAAGTTACCAAAGTCATAAGAGTTAGGCAGGCAGGAGCATTAAACAGCAAAAAACTGAGATCTGAGACAGAAACCAGGAAATTCAATGGAACTGAGAAAAAAAGACAAGATGGTAAACTTAACTAATCTAGGCAGAAAGCTTTCTGAGCCAGGAACAGACATTTTGAAGCAGAAACCGTGCTGCTAAGTCACTTATTCTCAAGGTTTGAGCAATGCAGAATTTGTATTTAGAAACAGCCTAGAGGAAGACTTTCCTAAATCTGTTTTCTTAAATAATTTCACAGTCAAACATCCACATAACTGATTATATTTTAGCCTAAACACACTAACTGACAAAATGTTTGGCATTAAGTAAACAATAAATGTGCACTTAATTAATTCAGATTTGGTCAATTTGAGAGTCTTGATTGGCAACTATTCTCCTGATAATGACAAGGCAGATTCGTGAAGAATGAACAATTGTATCAGTTAAGAATTGGTGAGTGAAAAATAGGATATTTGTTCCTTGACGTTGTCATACAAAGAATATAAACTATGGTTTGACTGTTTGTAAACAAATGGCTGCTTTGAACTATGAAAAGTCACCAGTGGTACTGAAAACATCACAACCTTGTATGGTCACATATAAGAGTGGCAATGTAAAGGAATCAAAAATATTTTAAGTGGAAGAGCTCACATTTGAGAATTTTTGGAGGTCAGCATTATTAGATGGAGATAATAGGAGAGTAACTGAATCAAAAGTAAAAACACTAATAAATAATGCAGTCCCTCTGATGAGAGGCAAAAATAATGTCCCCTTTCATATCCTATGGATTTTCATTTAATTTTATTAAATTATTAAAACAAATGACAATAGCAGATTCCTCTTTGCCCACTCCCTTCCCAACAATACCACCCCCACCTCTTACCCTCACCACTATGTCTGAAAAGTTGTACATGCTTAATACAACAAAATCAAGATTGTTCTGGGACCTGCTTGGTGAACATGACCATACATGACACATTGAACTGATGCAGCCATATCACTACCAGGCTAAGAATAAAGACGACAGATGGAAGACTGTGAAGCAAGAGAGCCACAGAGGATACGAAGTGGAACTCTGCCTTAACAATGGCCCTGGAGCAGACACACATGTAGGGTCTTTGTCATATAAGGAAATAAATGTTTTAATTACAACATATGGTATAAGGAATGGGATATTGCAAAGAAAATATACTAAAATAGAAAATTATCTGGGTCAAGGTCATTGAAGACCCACTATTTAAATGTGGCACTTGAAGTATTATTTCAGATGGTTGTAAAATGTTTGGTTAAATTGTCACGTTTTGTACATTGGACACCAATGAATCACCCATTGAAGCTGTAGAATTAGGGGACAATGGTAGAAAAATCACACTGCTGAGGGATTTTGGCTCCTTAATGGGGTGTTCAGTAAGACTCTAAAAGAAAGACATGAGCTTAGACTCTTGTTTTTCCTGAAAGCAGAAAAACAAAATCATGAAGCTTTTGAAAGTAATATTTTTCTTCCTTTGCCCCTTCTCAAAAAATTGTCTGAGGAGATAATAATTTGGAGTCATACAAAATAAAAAAAGGCTGAATTTTGATTGTCTTCTCCAACGTAAGGTCAGTACAAATGGAGATAGGTAATTTGGAGAATATGATAAAACTAAGACTATCAACAAATCAATGTTTACTTGCTATAATTTATAAGATAGTAAAAAATTAGACATATTATTCAAGATAAAAAGAAACAAAGAACAAAAAGTGATAAGAAATGAAAAACTGGGCTTATATAATTATAGGAGGAATCCAAATATACATGACAAAGACAGTAATATCTATGACAAAGACAATAAAATACTATGTATAACAAATTTGTAAACTTAGATGAAATACTTGATGGTCTGGAAGTATATGTTATTTAAAATGGCTCAAAAACATATAGATAACAAATTAATTAATAGTAAATAAAATTAAGGGATGTACTAACATTTATCCCTGAAATAGATAAATTAGGTCAGATCTAAATTATTTATCTAAAATATACTTTGAAAAACAAAATAAAATCCCCATATTATATGAACTGCTAAGATCATGGATGAGAAAGTAATTCTTCTAAGTTCATTTTATAGAAGTACAAAGGGAAAAATCCACTAGTAGACAAAACTGAGCAAGGACAGCAGAACAAGTAAAAGTATAGGCCAAAAATGAGTATGCCACCCAGTGCAGTCTACAGATTGAATGCAATCCCTATCAAACTACCAGTGGCATTTTTCACAGAACTAGAACAAAAAATTTCACTATTTGTATGGAAACACAAAAGACCCCAAATAGCCAAAGCAATCTTGAGAAAGAAAAAGGGAGCTGGAGGAATCAGGCACCCTGACTTCAGACTATACTACAAAGCTACAGTAATCAAGACAGTATGGTACTGACACAAAAAGAGAAATATAGATCAATGGAACAGGATAGAAAGCCCAGAGATAAACCCATGCACATATGGTCACCTTATCTTTGATAAAGGAGGCAAGAATATACAATGAAAAAAGACAGCCTCTTCAATAAGTGGTGCTGGGAAAACTGGACAGGTACATGTAAATGAGATTAGAACACTCCCTAACACCATACACAAAAATAAGCTCAAAATGGATTAAAGAACTAAATGTAAGGCCAGACACTATCAAACTCTTAGAGGAAAACACAGGCAGAACACTCTATGACATAAATCACAGCAAGATCCTTTTTGACCCACCTCCTAGAGAAATGGAAATAAAAACAAAAATAAACAAATGGGACCTAATGAAACTTCAAAGCTTTTGCACAGCAAAGGAAACCATAAACAAGATGAAAAGACAACCCTCAGAATGGGAGAAAATATTTGCAAATGAAGCAACTGACAAAGGATTAATCTCCAAAATATACAAGCAGCTCAGGCAGATCCATATCAAAAAAACAAACAACCCAATCCAAAAATGGGCAGAAGACCTAAATAGACATTTCTCCAAAGAAGATATACAGATTGCCAACAAACACATGAAAGGATGCTCAACATCACTAATCATTACGGAAATGCAAATCAAAACTACAATGAGGTATCACCTCACACCAGTCAGAATGGCCATCATTAAAAAATCTACAAACAATAAATGCTGGAGAAGGTGTGGAGAAAAGGGAACCCTCTTGCACTGTTGGTTAGAATGTAAATTGATACAACCACTATGGTTTTTAAGGAACCAGTATGGAAGTTCCTTAACAAACTAAAAATAGAACTACCATATGACCCAGCAATCCCACTACTGGGCATATACCCCAAGAAAACCATAATTCAACAGAGTCATGTACCACAATGTTCACTGTGGCACCATTTACAATAGCCAGGACATGGAAGCAACCTAAGTGTTCATCGACAGATGAATGGATAACAAAGACGTGGCATATATATACAATAGGATATTACTCAGCCATAAAAAGAAACAAAATTGCGTTATTTGTAGTGTGGGGCATGGACCTAGAGACTGTGATACAGAGTGAAGTAAGAAAGAGAAAAACAAATACCATATGCTAACACATATATATGAAATCTAAAAAAAAAGAAAAAAATGCTTCTGACAAACCTAGGGACAGGACAGGAATAAAGATGCAGAGGTAGAGAATGGACTTGAGGACACAGAGAGGGGGAAGGGTAAGCTGGGACGAAGTGAGAGAGTGGCATTGACATATATACACTACCAAATGTAAAATAGATAGTGGGAAGCAGCTGCATAGCACAGGGAGATCAGCTCAGTGCTTTGTGACCACCTAGAGGGGTGGGATAGGGAGGGTGGGAGGGAGACACAAGAGGGAGGGGATATGGGGATATATGTATACATATAGCTGATTCACTCTGTTATACAGCAGAAACTAATACAACATTATACAGCAATTATACTCCGATAAATATGTTAAAAAAAAAAAGTATAGGCCAGTCTCACTAATGAACACAAATGTAAATACCTAATGAAGATACTAGCAAATAAATTCCAGCAGAACCTGCAGGTAATTATATATCATCACCAAGTTTGTATTGTCCAAGAAATGCAAGGCTTGTTTAGCACTAGAAAATGCACAAAGCTAATTTACTACATTAACCAATTGCAGGGGAGAAAAAAGATCATATTTAAAAGCTGTTTTATAATATGTTCCCCCAAATTCTGATTAAAAATTAATAAGTGAAGTTCTTAGCAAGCTAGAAGTAAAAGGGAACTTCCTTGATTTAATACAATTTATCTACCAGAAAACTATCAAGCAAGCATCACATTTAGTGGTGAAATATTGGAAGCATTCCCTTTAAAATCAGTAACAAGAAAGGATGGTTTACTATCATATTGTTAATCAGCATTGTGCTAGATCCCCTAGTCAATCCACCAAGCCAGGAAGTTTTTTTAAAACTAAAAAGTATAAATATTGGAAAGAAATAATGAGAAATAAATTATAACTATTCAAAAGGAGGAAGAAAAATGTCATTATATTAGAAATAGCAAAGATGCAATTTTCTATAGCTCTACTACATGCTAGCAATCATAGAATATATAATAGATGATAAGATCTGCCTCACAATAACCACAAAACTATAAAATGCATAAAGATAACCCTAACAAAAATAAGACCTATGTGAAGAAAACTATAAAATTTTATTGAAGGACATAAAAGAAGATTTGAATAAAAGGTGAGCTAAGCCATATTCTGAATGGGTGGCTCAATATTGCAAAGATAAGAATACTCCTCCAGATTAATCTGTAAATACACAACAATGTAAATAAAAATCCTATTAACGTTATTCATGAAACTCAAAGTCCTCCTTCTAAATTTCATTTAGAAAGGGAAATATGGCAGAGTAACCAAGAGGACATTTTAAAAAGATAAAGAGAGTAAGAAGAGAGAAATTTGCCTACCGTATTTGAAAACTTATAAAAATTGAACAATTAAGAAAATGTAATATTGACATAGAAATATAGAAAGAGATTGCTGTCCAGGAACAGACCCATGAGAATTTAGTGCGTGAAAATTTGGTAGTTTGAAGTGGTGCGAAAAGGATACCCTGGCAAAAAACAGTGTTGGGTAAATTGTCTATCAGGAGGAAGAAAAATAAATTAGATGCTTACCTCCCAAAATTAACAAAAGTAAATTCAGTTATTTCAAGTTCAAAATGTAGGGGAAAAATTATGAATGTTTTAATGGAAAATATAGGTCATTATTGTTTAATGTAAGAATAGGAATAAGACAAAAAACACACACACACACTCACAAATAAACAGTACAACACAAAAGCCATAAGGAATTAATTAATAAATTTAACTGGTATATTTAATCATGCTGTGGTAAAAATGAAGCTATGTTAAAGGTAACAGTAGAGGAAATAATATTTGCACTATAAATACATATTTTTGAATCCGTATTCTTCTGTGGTTATATATAAAAAGGTATTAATATATAATCACATAAGAATACACATGGCATGATGCATATAGTGTGTGTTTATTATTTGTATGTAAATGGTGTGTATTTGTACTAAGCACACATGCATGAATAAATATTACATAAAAATTCAAGAGTAAAGGGCCAAAGATCCGAACAGACAACTCAAAGAGTCAAAAAAGAGAAAATAAAATGGTCCTTAAAGTAAAGAAAAAGATGCTTAACTTCACTAACAAGCAGGAAAATGCAAACTAACATACAAAGAGATGCTGTGTTCATTATCTTACTTACCTAATGGGCAAAAATTAAAAGTTTAACATCATATTTTGCCAAGGAAACAGGGAAATAGTTCTGTTAGGGGACCTCCATTGGTAATACCTATTAAAATTTTAAGTGTGCCTCCTTTTGGACTCTACAGTTCCATTTCTTATAGAGTACTGCAGAGAAGCAGTTACACACAGGAGCAAAGGAGTAATGTACACGTTCATGACAACACAGTTTGCAAGGAAGAGATGCTGAACACTAAATAGTAGAAAGTTTTTAAACACTGAAAGTTTTCAAAAACATACAAAAATTTAAGTTTGTAGGGCTTCCCTGGTGGCGCAGTGGTTGAGAGTCCGCCTGCTGATGCAGGGGATACGGGTTCATGCCCCGGTCCGGGAAGATCCCACATGCCGTGGAGTGGCTGGGCCTGTGAGCCATGGCCGCTGAGCTTGCGCTGGTCGCTGAGCCTGCGCGTCCGGAGCCTGTGCTCCGCAACGGGAGAGGCCACAACAGCGAGAGGCCCGCGTACCGCAAAAAAAAAAAAAAAAAAAAAAAAAAAAAAAAAAATTAAGTTTGTAGAAATATATATGAAGAACATTTTATTTTTCTAAAAATGCACATATATGTGTATGTGTATATTCATATGTATGTATATATACCTAAGTATAAATACATGTACATACACATCCATCGAAAGTGGCACTCCTTCTTTATCACGCTTACCAATTTAGCCTGAAACATATTCTTCATCACATTTTCTATGACATTTTATCTTTTTATTTGGTTACTTATTCACTGACTCTTTCTTTTGACCAGAATATGGGTTTCATGAGATCATAGCAGGAATCATGAATTTCATCACTGGTATTCCCTCAGTACCTAGAATAGCATTTGACTCATAGTTAACCACTAAGTATTTTTCTAACAAACAGAAATATTATATGACATTTATTGACTAATTGATTGTACAGGTGGTGGTTAAGTAGGATTGGCAACACTGTAATGAGACATTTGTGTTTATGTTCAGTATAACCAGAATATCTATTAACAAATACTCATACTGTTTACCATATGTTTACAGATCAGAATATATAAATATATATATAATAAGCTCATTGGGCATTGAAATTTGTATTAAAGAAAACTGTATCTGTCATACTGTATGCTTGATAAGTGCCTCTTTTCCCTCAAAATAGCCTTTTGAGAAAGAACAGAGAACTGAAACAAATGGTTACAAAGATCAAAAAGCAAAAAGGTGATAATATCTTCCTAAAAAATAAAAAATTCTGGAAATATAAAAGGTAACAAAATTTTGTTTTATATACTATAAGAGCTATGCTTTTAAAGTTTTCAGACATGAAAGAGTCACTACCAAATTAAGATCAAATTTTTCATTGGTCCCTACAGAAGAAATGCAGTATGTATTAATGACAACTACATTATAATTTTGGACAGACTGGAGACAAAAAAAAAGATTTCTAAAAAGGATTCAAAGAATTAACACATTTTGTGTGATTCCAAGATAAGACTTTGCACATTTCTTGCTCACTGCTAAACTTATGGATTTTGCTTATCTAAAATAAGCCACACATATACCTTTGTCCAGAATAAATGCTTTCATGTACTTTTGCATTTTTTTGTTGACTTTCTGAAAGAGACATATCTCTTAAGTTTCACAAACATTCTATAGTATTGCTTTAGGAAAAGTGTTACCTTCTATATTTCCATTTCTTCGGAAAGCTATTGAATACATAGCATTTACTCTGGCAATAAGTATTTGTGGTCATTAAGTTATTTTTAAGGCCAGATATTCAAAATAGGGTGACGTATACACCCTGCACCCTTTCTTTTACTGAATTTCCTTAGAGGAATCCTAAAACTTTTTATTTTTTGAAATTATAACTACTTAGTAGAATCCCTTTGTTGTATAATCTCTAGAATTTGTCCAAAGACTCCTGGGAGGCGCTGATGTTATCTCAGATAAAACAATCAATGAGATGGCAAATCTTTTTTGGTGATTGCTCTTTTTGTTTACTCTTCAACTAATTTTTCACTAATTAATTTACCACTTTTTAAAGGATAGTGTTGGATCATGTCCTTCAATAAGCAATGCTTTTATTCTTGCTTTCATAAATAAATAATAAATATATACATATATAAATAAGTTTTGTTTTTATTTCATTATCATACCCAAGTAAAACAATTATTTGGAGACTAAGAAGAAGTCATCAGAGAGAAAATGTGGTAACATTTTTCAAACCTTGGTATCTTTTGTGATGGATGACATCAGTTGTTATGGCTATCAGTTATTTTGCAGTCACTATGTGCCAGGCATTGGGATAAAAGTTTTATTATCTTATGTTTATAGCAACCTTACAAAGTAAGCATAGCCAAGTATTATTATCCCTATTTTGTTGTTGAGAAAAAGAGGTTTACTGGCTCTCTTATGGAATTATACTTAGCAAGATTTAAAATCAAAATGTCATCCAAGTGCTCGCACTGAAGGTCAGGCAATCTTTTAAAGTCACTGTTATATAAGTTGGATGCATTGCTCTATTATAGGATTGCAATAGTAGTCTTCAAAGGAAGAAGGATTCTGTGTTTTATTAGTTTAAAGAACATGTGTTTGGGATTCCATGGTCAGTTAGGGGTGTGAGGAGATTATAAACTTTCAAAACTAGTGAGGAACTTGTCAGTTCACAGTTATCCCTGCCAGCGTCTTCATGTAATCAGCTTTGAGTCTTACCTTGTCTAACTTAGAGGTACACAAAACTTCCCAAAGACTGGTTAATCCTTTGAAGTTATGGGTAATTTCCCTCACCACCACCATTTGGTGTACCCTTGAACTATAGAAAATCTTGTCGTAATCACTTACAACTCATAAAGAACCAGTGATGGGTTTGTGTTTTATTTAATGTATTTTCATTTGGAGTTTACAAATCACATGTAGTGTGCGAAATGCAGGGGATGTTGAGGTACAAATTATAGCATCTGCTCTCAAAGTAGTTTACAATCAAGTGGGGGAGTTATACTGGTGCACAAATAGTGTAGGAGAATGAATGAGGTCAAGGTGAATTTCAGTAAAGTGCTGTGTGTGTGTGTGTGTGTGTGTGTGTGTAACTGGAGTGGCAGAGTATAATGGAATTAGTATGGATTCACCATTATCTGGCTTTCACATCAGAATACTAGGGATTTATATGGCAAAAAAAAAAAAAAGGAGGCATTTTAACCCACTGTCCCAAGACCTTGACTAAGGCTAAAGAAGAGGATGACTGTGGGGATGGGTAATGCTTCAGCCTGCCAGCATACATCTTCTGATTTAGAATGTTCTCTACCTGTGTGAATACATGATAAGCACTATGTGAAGGGGTCATATATAAAACACATTCTCAGATCAGAATAATCTCATAAAGCCCTATTTTGAGGTAATTTTCCAAATACTTGTGCAGTGATATTTCTTAGTGGACAGAAGCCTAAGAAGTGCAATGAATGCTTGAGGCAAGAGTGAGTCATAGGCAGGAGAATATTTGGAGATGAATGTAGTATTTACTGGTTTTGATGTATTAAATCCATTTACCACCATGCATCTGAAATTTAATAAGCTTTCTACCTGAACCATGTCCCTCTAGAATATGATAGAAGCTTTAAAATGGGAGGACTTATTCTTTAAAAGAAACAGAAAACCATAGGACTCTGTAATGCATTTTTAAATGTTGAGAAAGTATTTTACTGTTAAGAAATCATAGAGTGCTGATAGTGATACTTGGAGGCTGGATCTGAAATTTTGACTGAATAGGCTCTTTATCTCTGTCTCAGCCATTTGCTGGATTTATATTTTGCTCACTGAAATAACAGGTGCACTGAACTGACCACAATGGCTGGAGATATGGGCATTCTGTATATATATCTTCTCATGAGTACCCACTTACTTTGAAAGGTGAAGTCATCTAAAAGAAATACACATGGCTTTGGGTAGTAGATATTCCTGGTATATGTGCAAAAACATGGCACTTAAAACTATGTTAGTGGATAAATCACCAGTTTTGTAAAAATCAGTGCCAAATGATGGGGATCATCAGGTTTGGCAGGCAAATGGAGAGTGAACTGTTAGGTCTCGTCTGTCTCCAATTCCTGTGATTTTATGATTAAATATTAGTGTCCAGAAATAAGCAAGGGAAATGCCAGCTCTTGAAATACCAAATGTAGACCAGAAAAGACTGTGGATAAATACTTCATTGAGACAAATCCAGGAGATTAATAAGCTGGCCAAAAAATGGGATGGGCAGGAGGGGCTCCTTCCCAGGTAGCTAATTAGGCATGTCTCAGGAACTGGAATTGAACGAACAGAAAAAAAGAAGGTTATTCAAGAAAAAAGTAATTAAAATAAAATTCAATAGCTAAAAGTAATTTTTGTGAACAGATATGTCCTGTCACTTATATGTTATGTATTGCTATGCTGAGATAATGTAGACCAAAGAATAACAGATGGATAAACAAAAAAAAATAATTCTTCCTAAGAGATTTAATAAAGAGTATTACGAAGGCATAACCTCCATTCTACCCTTTTGGAAAAAACTATTTATACCAGTAATTCTCAACTGAGAAGACAGAAAGAGGATATAGGATCATTTGCAAGATTTGTCAAGCTGCAGAGTTAGAATCATTATCATTCTGACTTCAGAGTCAGTATTTGTGTCTATTATCTATTAAGTGATATAGAACATGTTATGTTGATAATGAAAATAAGGTAGAAATGTAACTGAAATTTTTGCACTTATTGTGCAAGATAAGATTAGTAATCATAAAGTATTATAAATTTGGCACAAATGCAGCACACTACATACTGATATGGAGGGGGAAGACCAAGATTGGAATGACTATACACAACTGCTAACACCATCTATTGATGTTATTAACCAAAATTTCAGAAACTGAGACCTGATTGAAACAGAGACACTTATTTGGGATTATGACTGCAGCCCAGGAGACACAGATTCAAGAGGCCCTCAAATTGTGCTCTGCCCAACTAAAAAATGGAGGGAGCTTATAATGACAACAGTACAAGGCCACAGTTTGTTACATAGTTTTTTGTCAAGAATTCTAATTGGAACTGGCAAGAAGTAAGGGTGATTGTTAAGCAAGGGTTGGTTGGGGTCTGAAATGGTTTCATAGTTACAAGGAGGGGAAACTTGAGACCATAAGTTTGCAGTTGATAGATGTTCTAAATACAGGGCCGGGGGTGTCCTTGGGCTTGGGACAATTCAAAGAAAGTTCAAGTTCTCAGTGGTGCAAGGACCCGTCAGAGACCAGATCCTCAGTGGCTGCCCAACTCCATTTTTGTACGCCTAAACTATGATCACAGCCTTCTAATTTCAGTTTTTCATCAGGTGACAGGAAGAGTTGATTTGCTTCAGCTGCGACAGTTACCATTTTTTACATTTATAGCAGTTCAAAGTACAAGAAATTCTGGAAAGGCTTTTCATACAACAATTATATATTTGGCCAATAATGTGCTAGTGAGTGAAAAAAAATACACATCAAACTTTCTAATTGAATCATTCTGAATTTTTCTTTGTAAATTAATGTTTAAGTGACAAAATATAGATTTACTTAGAATGAAAGAAATTAAATTTGCTAAAGAGATGTTTTATTTTTGTCTGCATATCTGCTGCAATGGCCAAAGCTTAGTGTATCTGCATGCATCAAATGGCTGCCATTGTGACAACTTGTCTGTCTTTTTTTTTTTTTTTATCATTCAGTCATCTATTGTACATCACCTGATTTCATTATTCTGACCTGCTTCAGAAGTGGATATAACTTCTTAGTCTAATGCATGCTACACCGTGGACTATCTCTTGGCCCTATAATTTAATTAAGTACTGTCATTGAATCCAGTTGTAAAATTGGCTATAAAATAATTTTTATTTTTTTGCTGAGGAGCAGAACATTTGACAAATTTTGAACCAGTTTTATAGATATATTTTGGGCATGCCTGCCCACAAAGTGTCACTGCAGAAGGAGTATACTTAGAGGGCCAGTTGAAACCCATGATTCCACCTCCCTGCTTACCTACAAGGGGGCTGTGGTATTCACATGATCCAAGTTAAGTCAGTCAGATTCATCTGAGATGCTGAAGGACAATGGGTAGCTGAGCTAATAACACTGAAGATTCAGGGGCTTAGGCTGCCACATTATGGTAAGCCATAATGCGCCATGTCCAAATAGAGGAGGGAGAGTAAGAAGCAATTCCCATGGAGGGAAAAATGAAACAGGTGACAGAGAGGTCTGAATGTCATGGAAAAGAGATAAGCTGTTTTGAGAACTGGAAAATACAAATGTGCAGTCCTGGTGCCTTTCTCCAATAAAGGTACCTACACTTGTTGCCATCCATACATTTCTAGAAGTATCCTTTATTTAATACAGCTTTAGGTGGGCTTCTGTTCCTTGCTACTGTAATTAAATTAAAAGTTCCAGAAAGCTCTCCTGTTCAAAAAATTTATACACGTTTTTCTTTTCTTTTTTATCCCCCTTAAAACTACAATAGAAACTTGTTCTCTCAGTGGGGAAATATCTTCTCTCTCTTTAGAATTCAAGCAATAACAATTCTATGGGGTAATGATTATTCTAGATGCATGGGACCATGTAAATTAATCTATTGCTTTGGTAGCACTGCTCCAAAAAAACAGTGCTGATGCTGAGTGTACAGAATGAACAAATTAATTAGCCAGACTGCAAAATCAGATAAAGCTCACTGTGGTGACCTCTGTGTAGTAGAATAAAAAAGTCATTAAGTTTATGTAGTAACTTTGGTTGAAGTAAAACCAAGCTTAAATGGGGCTAAGTGTTCTCATTATTTATACTGTACAGTCTAGTTCAGGACCACAAGAAACTCCTCCTGGCTGGGTGAGGTTGATCTTAAGAGTCTGGTCAATAGCAAATTATTGGTCTCTGACCAAAAGGCAGTCTGCCCCATTAATGATCCTAGAAAATAAAATGCTGAGAAAATAAATATTCTAATTCCTTCTCCTGTACAAATGATCTTCTGGTACTAAGGGAAACCTCAAAACAAGAGGCAGTCATCAGATTGCTCACTTTGGTCACAAAGAAATCCAGTTAAATAAATATAAACAGAAAAAGAATTGTATCGTAAATACCCAGGTAAACTTCATGGTACCAAAGGTAAAAATAGCATCAAACTCCTGAATGACCAAAGAGTTATACCCAGGGCTTTGTTGCGTCAACCAGGGAAGGACACACTTCAATCAATCTTATTATAAAATTAAAGGCCTAAAATTGTTACATGCCCCACTCTTAATTGTAAGGGTCTGGGAAGTGCTATCTCCAATATGCTCTGTTTCTCTAGTCAAATCTCTAAAGACAGACTAAGATGGAGATTTGTGTGCAGGCAACATATTGCGTTCATTCAGCAACAACACATGTAAGTGAACGAGGGAAGCAGACAGAGAGAGACAAGTTGAACAGCAATTCACTTACAGGAGAGGTTTCAACTGATCCAAGAGGGAGTTCTGGAGCTAGAATCACCTTTCAGAGTTGTTCCAAACTAAGCAAGGGTGTCAGGTCTTTGTATCCCCATGCCAACCAGATATTGGATGCAGATCAACCCTGGAGAGAGACCATAACCTTTGTAAGCGGCTTCTTTAGGCTGGGGGTAATGCTTGCAAAGAAATACCTCTGTGAGCCAGCAGCAGCCAGCACTCCAGATGGCTGGGCAAATGAGGGCTTCAGTCCTCAGAAGGATCTGGTCAGCACACCATGGCATTCCCTGCAATTTACCTTTTGTGCTTCTAGGATGAACTTGTTTCTTATAGTGAGTTCACCTTCCTTGGGAGCTGCTTTTTCAGCATTCAGTATAGTCTTCTTTCCTCCGGAAACATACCAGAGCAGTGTGTTGGGTGAATCACAGCTCTCACTGCCACAGCTCTTCGTAAGGCTGCAGCTGATATTCCTCATCTTCCTCCTGTACTTCCCATTCTAGATTTCCCTCACACTCTGCTAATTCTTCTGCTGTTCAAGGTGTCTTAGCAGGTGGAGCGACACAGAACCTTTTCACTGAGGGGTTTGAGACCATGGTCACCATGTACTTCCCAGGCTGTGGCTATTGCCCTTGTCCATTGAGGATTAAATTGGTCAACAGGTTGCCAAGAGATACCTAAGTGCCAAACCTGCCCTTCCCTGTACTCCATTGTGTCATAGTATCCCTATTTTCTCTTGGTAATGAAGGTCAATATCCCCTACCAGTGTGGTGATTGCTTCAAACGAACAGATGTCAGACAAAGCTGAAACCTAAATAGCATTTTAACCTTACCCCTTGTAGATGAAACACGACCTCCAGAGCCCCAGAGCCTAAAGTTGTGAAGAGGAAAGCACTTCACCTCCCCTGTGGGTTTTCAGACTCATGTATCCTTACCTAATAAATACATGGTGATAGAATCCATGGACCCCATGGTTATGTGCCCCACTGCCAGAGCTCCTTTTCTATAAAATGGGTCTATTAGTCTGAGAAAATATTATGCAAGATCCTGTGTTAATGGAACAAATACTCTGTTAAGTCCACAGATAGTGTTGCTGCTTCCATTCTTGGAGGCAGCAAAGACAAACACATACTTTCAAATTTTGTCAATCCCAATCAAAATGAATTGTTCCCTCATCCAGATAGAGGGTTTTAATGTAATCATCATGGCACCAAAAGATTTGTTAGTCTCTTTATACTCTCTGCTCATTCCATAAATCCATTCGCAGGCCTTTTCCTCAGATATCCTTGTCCTTGGTCTTTTGATCTTTCTCCTTCCAAGTTCCAGACTAAACAGATAAGGTCCTTGCCACTGTCCATGAATTCCTGTGTGTATTTTTACTTTAACTCACTTCTCTTTCCATATAAAATGTTGACCAGAGTAAAATGAATGACCAATCCAAAGCTCAGTCTTCTGGGAGATTTTCTCTCACTATCATCTTTCTGCCAAGTGGGACCATAGTGCAGCAGCAGTCCATTTTGGCTGCACTCACATACTGAGCCAACTTACCATAGGCCACATTTGACCTTGTTCCTCCTCCATCAGCTTATCAGAGGGACTCCCCATGAGGGCCTGGGTGTATGCTAAGGGAGAAGCATCAGTGCAATGGTGGCAAATGACCTGGTGTTCTTGACAGTCTACTCATGAAATTTACTTGTGCCCTGTGACACTGCTCATGCCCCATCTTGGATGTAACCACTAACCCCTGAACTGTCAACTTTTATCTCCTGCTCTCTGGAGAAGAGGAGATGGAAAATATATTGGAGGTCTTACTGACGTCTCGGTAAGACCTCCAATATATTTTCCACTTCTTGCTCACTGGCCAAATTGATAGAATGCCATTGATGTAACGGGGTGGTATGCTGTTCTGTGAAACAAATCCTTATGGACTATATTAAGACAGAGCAGGAGAGTTAATACAGCTCTCCTGTAAGAACTTTAAATATACTTGTCTGTCTCATTTGAATGAAAATTACTTATTTTTCTTCTTTATGGGGATGGAAAAAAACACCTTTGCCAAATTATTGGCCAGATACCATGTACCGGAGGTGGTATAAATCTGCTCAAAAAAGATATTACCCCTGAAAGAGCAGCTGCAATTGGGGTTACTGCTTGCTTAAGTTTGTAGTAGTCCACTGTCATCTTCCAGGCTAAAACTGATTTTGTGAAGACCAGGCAGCTGAATTAAACTGGGAGATGATGAAAGTCACCAGTTCTTATTCCTTTAAGAGCTTAAGGATAGCTCTAATCTCTGATATCTGATATTCCCCTGGAATGTGATACTATTTTTGATTTACAGTCTTGAGGGTAGCCTTTCCCACTATAATATCTCCTCCCTCAAACACTGCATAGGCCAAAGGACCAATATGAGTTTTTCCAACTACTAAATATGTCCATTTCAATTATACTGGAAATTGGTAAAAAAAATCACTGATTAGGTCCACGGGCCCAAAGATGAGCTAGACCTAAGTCAGGACTCGATTTATTACATGGTCCTCACATACCAGTACTCTAACCAGGGGGTCATGATGACACATTTAGTCCCTGAGTATCAATGTCAACTTGGATTTTGTATCCAACGAAATACCTGGATGTTCTTTTTTTCTTCAATGTATGTATAATATTTTTCCAGGAAATGACTGTGGTTTGTTAGGGGAAGATATAGAAGAATCATTAGTGTATATACTTTCTATGGTGTTGAATGGTCCCTCCTCCAGGAACTGGGCCTCTCCTTCAATCAATGGGTTCTTAATCTGAGAACTGACTCGGGATTGGAAACCTTAGTAGTTAACCTGACCCTTCAATTGTACATCTTTAATTTGACACCCTAAGAACACCATATTCTGTTTAGCCAGCTCCGTAGCTCTTTACATGTCAGGCAGTCATTCTGATCTTGTTTGACCTTGCCACTCACTAAGATAATTGCACACATCTTAGTTCTACCAGAAAACTACTAGTTTGAGTTTCTATCAGCCTAATAGCTACTGGTTTAAGCAGTTCAATAACAATGTCTCCTATAGTTAGCCATGGCCTACAGAGGACATCCACCACTAAGCTTCTCACTGATGGTTGTGCCCATTAGCAATGCATCTCTTATCACGTTGGTAATAATTTTATAACTTCTTTGTCACTTTGGTAAACACAATGTCTAAAGGGCTTGTATTACTTCGGGGTTAGATTCTTTTCTTTCGTCATAGTTTCAAGATTCATATATGTTGTTGCATACCAGTTATTTCCTTCCTTTTTAAAAAGATTCCTGATTAGGATTCAATTCTATTTATATACCACAATTTGTTTTTCCACTCACTTTTGTATGGAATGGTGGGTTATTTCCAGTTTAAAAGTATTATAACTAAGCAGCTATAAATATTCCTATATACATCTTTTGTCTAGAAATGTGTTTTCATTTCTCTTAAACACCAAAGAGTGTATTTGCTGGTTTATATGATAAGAAGTATATATTTAACTTTTTATAAAATTGGCAAACTATTTTTCAAAGTGATTTTACTATTATACATTCCTAGCAGTACTGTACGAGTATTCCAGTTACTCCACATTCTCACCAACACTTGGCACTGTCTTTTTAGTTTTAGTTATTTTAATGAGATACGTGGTATACCTGGTTGTGGTTTTAGTACAAATTTCCTTGATAAATAATGTTACTGAGCATTGCTTCATGTGCTTATTGGCCATACGTATATATTCCTTTGTAAAATATTTGTTCAAATCTTTTGCCAATTGTGGTGAGCAGGATGTCTTTTTATTGAGTTGTAAGGGTTATTTATATATTATGGATAAAAGACCTTTGAGATATATATATATATATATATATACACACATATGTATAGTTTGAATTATTATTTTCTTTATGGTGCCTTTTAAAGAGCAGTAATCATAAATGTTGAGGATGTGCAGTTTATCAGTTTATCTTTACCTTTTCTGTTTTGTGTCTTTTTTAAGAAAAATTTGCCTAACCTAAAGTCACAAAGATTGTTTCTCATGATTTTCTAGAAGTCCTAGAATTTTAACTTTTATATTCAGGACTGTAATCCATTTTGAGTTTTTTTTTTTTTTTTTTTTTCTTTTTGCGGTATGCGGGCCTCTCACTGTTGTGGCCTCTCCCGTTGCGGAGCACAGGCTCCGGACGCGCAGGCCCAGGGGCCATGGCTCACGGGCCCAGCCGCCCCGCGGCATATGGGATCCTCCCAGACCGGGGCACAAACCCGTATCCCCTGCATCGGCAGGCGGACTCTCAACCACTGCGCCACCAGGGAGGCCCCATTTTGAGTTTATTTTTATTCATTTTCTGAGATACATGTTAAAGTTCATTTTTTTTTCTATTTCAATATGCAGTTGTCCTAGCTCCATTTGTTAAAAATCTATCCATTCTCCCATTGAATTACTATGCATACATTTAGAAAATCAGTTTAACATATCCATGTGTTCTAGTTTTGGACACTATTCTGTTCCCTTAATCTACATGTCTATGCTTACATCTTGTTTTCTATACTATGATAGAGAGTCTTGAAATCAAGTACAGATTTGATATTTTGATCAACTTTGTTCTTTTTCAAAAAATACTAGGCTACTATAGATCATTTGCATTCCTCAAAAATTTTTAAATTAGCTTCTCAATTCCTAAGAAAAATAGTAAGATCTGCTACAATATTATATTGAAAGTATAGAGCTATTTGAGGAGAACTGAAATCTTAGCAATTATTGTATCTTCCAGTCCATGATCATGGCGTATCTCTTCATTTACTTTTAGGTTTCATTTCATTTCCTCAGCAACTTTTGTAGTTTTCAGGGTATAGGTCTTATATATTTGATTAAACTTGTTCCTAAGTGTTTCATATTTTTGGCATTGCTTTTAAATTCTATTTCCTAAATATGTGTTTTTAGTATATAAAAATGCATTTGTTTTTATATTTTGATCACATATATCCTGAAACTTTTCTACATTCACTTTAGTTTTAATAGTTTGTTGTATAGATTCCTTTTGTTCATATTCAATCATGCTCTATGAATAAAGAAAGTTTTATTTGTTTCATATTTGTTTACCCATGTCCCCCCTCACTCCCTGCTTTTTTCCCTTATGCACTAATTCATCCAGTAAAATAATAAAAATGATGGAAATGGACATCCCTTTCTTATTCTCAATCTTAGTCTTTCATGATTAAAGTATGACATTAGCCTTTATCAGGCTTAGAAGTTTTCTTCTACCTCTAGTTTATTGAAAATTTCTATTATGAATAGTTATTGAATTTTGCCAAATAATTTGTGCCTATTGAAATGATTATATGGTTTTGTCCTTTATTCTGTAAATATCACTAATTGTACTGATTGATATTCAAATGTGAAACCACTTTTTAGCCCTGGGGTAAACCCCACTTAGCCATCACAAAATATTTTATTTATTTTTTTATTTTTTTTGCAGTACGCGGGCCTCACACTGTTGTGGCCTCTCCCGTTGCGGAGCACAGGCTCCGGACACGCAGGCTCAGGGGCCCAGCCGCTCTGAGGCATGTGGGATCTTCCCAGACCGGGGCACGAACCCGTGTCCCCGGCATCGGCAGGCGGACTCTCAACCACTGCGCCACCAGGGAAGCCCAGAATATTTTTTTTTTTGCTTATTTCTGAATATTACTTCCAAATAGTCTGTTAAGGATTTTTGCATGTTTATTCTTAAGGGCTATTGGTCTTCAGCTTTCTTGTACTTTTATGTCTTGTTTTTGTATATATATAAAAAATTCCTCAAAGATCATTCATTCATTCAATCCAAATAATTTTTTTTTAAAAGAAAGGCTTTTTTTTTACTCATGAGAGCAAATCCAAAAGAAATTATTTCACAGAAATATTAGCCCTGTGTTTTGTTCTAACAAATTTAGATTTTAAAATATGTCTGTACTTTATGTTTTTAATTTAGAAGTGGGAGATCAAAAACAAGGGGAAAATATTGACTCCTAATTTGAAGGATATTTTAACCAAGTGTTTAAGATAGTTTTCCCTATATGTTTAATATATATCTTCCTTTATTCTTCCAAAGTTGAGACTGATATTCTGTGAAAGAAAATAGTGCCAGCTCTTGTGCCCAAGAGGATACCAGGGAGTAAGCCTCTTTTCCTAGACCCCTGTGACTTGTATGAAGTTCAGAAGAGCCTCTAAATTGCTTACTCTCCCAAACAGACCCCTGTAACTTTGACTTCCCCTTCTCTGTTATTGCAGCTCCAAGTGGGAAACCATCGGTATAACAGTGCTGGGCAGCACAGCTGCAACAGACAGCTTGCAGGATACTGAGTCCTCTGGCAGGCCCTCCTTTTAAATGCATCTAGTGCAGGTCTAAACAGCGGAAGCATAATTTACATACAGTCATCCTGGAGCAACACCTTTAGGACTCTGAAAAAGGCCTTTTTAGGGAGTTGTGACACTCATATGAGATAAGGCTATCATAACTGTAAACAGGGCATACTCTAGAGGACTGACAATGCTTTTAAAAAATCCAATTACATGCTTTTATTTGCCCTTAGTACAAACAGAAAAATAACAAGCCAACTTGTTTCATCCCCACTGTGATTTCCTCAGGGCTAATTAAAGTGCACTCTGCTGATTCCTAAATCGTTCAACCCCAGGCAATCCAAAGATTTAAAGGGACACACACCCGATCAATGCCTGGCTGTCAGTAAATTGTACTGTTTTTGGAAGTGGGTACAATAGAGTTCCTCATAAACTGGAATGCTGGAAATTTCCTGTAAAAAAATTGGACTAACAGATTTACTGCCATAGATTTATAGACTGGACTTCATCACTCTGCATAAAGAATTGATAAGTTAAGTGATCAATGATTCTCTACAACGTATGGCATAATCAATATGAATTTTGGGAAGAGATAAAAAGACATTAATAATGCACATTTTATGGTCGAGGCTGTACCTAAAGATTAAAGGCTCTGTAAATCACACAGAAGCCAGCCTATAGCTAGAATACAAATAAAGAAATGCTTTAGTAAATGTAGTTTTTAAATTTAAAAATATGAAAAAAAGTTAACATCATTTTAGGTGGCCCTAAAAAGATTTTTAAATATTTGTAAGGGGCTTCCCTGGTGGCGCAGTGGTTGAGAGTCCGCCTGCCGATGCAGGGGACACGGGTTCGTGCCCCTGTCCAGGAAGATCCCACATGCCGCAGAGCGGCTAGGCCCATGAGCCATGGCCACTGAGCCTGCGCGTCCAGATCCTGTGCTCCACAACGGGAGAGGCCACTACAGTGAGAGGCCCGCATACTGCAAAAAATATATATATTTGTAAGGTTTTTATTTCATGGTATAGTTTGGGGTGATGTTTTTTGTCTGTTTTGTTTCCTAATCATTTTGCTTGTTTTTTTTTTTTTTACATCTTTATTGGAGTATAATTGCTTTAAAATGGTGTGCTAGTTTCTACTTCATAACAAAGTGAATCAGTCACACACACACACATATGTTCCCATATCCCTTCCCCCTCGCGTATCCCTCCCTCCCACCCTCCCTATCCCACCCCTCTAGGTGGTCACAAAGCACCGAGCTGATCTCCCCGTGCTATGTGGCTGCTTCCCACTAGCTATCTATTTTACGTTTGGTAGTGTATATATGTCCATGCCACTCTCTCACTTTGTCACAGCTTACCCTTCCCCCTCCCTATATCCTCAAGTCCATTCTCTAGTAGGTCTGTGTCTTTATTCCTGTCTTACCCCTAGGTTCTTCATGACATTTTTTTTTCTTAGATTCCATATATATGTGTTAGCATACGGTATTTGTCTTTCTCTTTCTTAGTTATTTCAGTCTGTATGACAGACTCTAGGTCCATCCACCTCACTACAAATAACTCAATTTCGTTTCTTTTTATGGCTGAGTAATACTCCATTGTATATATGTGCCACATCTTCTTTATCTATTCATCCAATGATGGACACTTAGCTTGTTTCCATCTCCGGGGTATTGTAAAAGAGCTGCAGTGAACATTTTGGTACATGACTCTTTTTCAATTACGGTTTTCTCAGGGTATATGCCCAGTAGTGGGATTGCTGGATCATATGGTAGTTCTATTTGTAGTTTTTTAAGGAACCTCCATATTGTTCTCCATAGTGGCTGTACCAGTTCACATTCCCACCAACAGTGCAAGAGGGTTCCCTTTTCTCCACACCCTCTCCAGCATTTATTGTTTCTAGATTTTTTGATGATGGCCATTCTGACCGGTGTGAGATGATATCTCATTGTAGTTTTGATTTGCATTTCTCTAATGATTAATGATGTTGAGCATTCTTTCATGTGTTTGTTGGCAATCTGTATATCTTCTTTGGAGAAATGTGTATTTAGGTCTTCTGCCCATTTTTGGATTGGGTTGTTTGTTTTTTTGTTATTGAGCTGCATGAGCTGCTTGTGAATCTTGGAGATTAATCCTTTGTCAGTTGTTTCATTTGCAAATATTTTCTCCCATTCTGAGGGTTGTCTTTTGGTCTTGTTTATGGTCTCCTTTGCTGTGCAAAAGCTTTGAACTTTCACTAGGTCCCATTTATTTATTTTTGTTTTTATTTCCATTTCTCTAGGAGGTTGGTTAAAAAGGATCTTGCTGTGATTTATGTCATAGAATGTTCTGCCTATATTTTCCTCTAAGAGTTTGATAGTTTCTGGCCTTACATTTAGTTCTTTAATCCATTTTGAGCTTATTTTTGTGTATGGTGTTAGGGAGTGATCTAATCTCATACTTTTACATGTCCCTGTCCAGTTTTCCCAGCACCACTTATTGAAGAGACTGTCCTTTCTCCACTGTACATTCCTGCCTCCTTTATCTAAGATAAGGTGACCATATGTGCGTGGGTTTATCTCTGGGCTTTCTATCCTGTTCCATTGATCTATCTTTTTGTTTTTGTGCCAGTACCATACTGTCTTGATTACTGTAGCTTTGTATTATAGTCTGAAGTCAGGGAGCCTGATTCCTCCAGCTCCATTTTTCGTTCTCAAGATTGCTTTGGCTATTCGGGGTCTTTTGTTTTTCCAAACAAATTTTAAAATTTTTTGTTCTAGTTCTGTGAAAAATGCCAGTGGTAGTTTGATAGGGATTGCATTGAATCTATAGATTGCTTTGGGTAGTAGAGTCATTTTCACAATATTGTTTCTTCCAATCCAGGAACATGGTATATCTCTCCATCTATTTGTATCATCTTTAATTTCTTTCATCAGTGTCTTATAATTTTCTGCATACAGGTCTTTTGTCTCCTTGGGTAGGTTTATTCCTAGATATTTTATTCTTTTTGTTGCAATGGTAAATGGGAGTGTTTTCTTGATTTCACTTTCAGAGTTTTCATCATTAGTGTATAGGAATGCCAGACATTTTTGTGCATTAATTTTGTATCCTGCTACTTTACCAAATTCATTGATTAGCTGTAGTAGTTTTCTGGTAGCATCTTTAGGATTCTCTATGTAGAGTATCATGTCATCTGCAAATGGTGACAGCTTTACTTCTTCTCTTCCAATTTGGATTCCTTTTATTTCCTTTTCTTCTCTGATTGCTGTGGCTAAAACTTCCAAAACTATGTTGAATAAGAGTGGTGAGAGTGGGCAACCTTGTCTTGTTCCTGATCTTAGTGGAAATGCTTTCAGTTTTTCACCATTGCAGACGATGTTGGCTGTGGGTTTGTCATACATGGCCTTTATTATGTTGAGGAAAGTTCCCTCTATGCCTACTTTCTGGAGGGTTTTTAACATAAATGGGTGTTAACTTTTGTCAAAAGCTTTCTCTGCATCTATTGAGATGACCATATGGTTTTTCTCCTTCAGTTTGTAATATGGTGTATCACATTGGTTGTCTTATATATATTGAAGAATATATATATTCTTCATATATTGAAGAATATATATTGAAGAATCCTTGCATTCCTTGGATAAATCCCACTTGATCATGGTGTATGATTCTTTTAATATGCTGTTGGATTCTGTTTGCTCGTATTTTGTTCAGTATTTTTGCATCTATGTTCATCAGTGATATTGGCCTGTAGTTTTCTTTTTTTGTGACATCCTTGTCTGGTTTTGATATCAGGGTGATGGTGGCCTCATAGAATGAGTTTGGGAGTGTTCCTCCCTCTGCTATATTTTGGAAGAGTTTGAGAAGGATAGGTGTTAGCTCTTCTTTAAATGTATGCTAGAATTCTCCTGTGAAGCATTCTGGTCCTGGGCTTTTGTTTGTTGGAAGATTTTAGTCACAGTCTCAATTTCAGTGCTTGTGATTGGTCTGTTTATATTTTCTATTTCTTTTTGGTTCAGTCTCAGAAGGTTGTGCTTCTCTAAGAATTTGTCCATTTCTTCCAGGTTGTCCATTTTTGACATATAGTTTTGTAATCATTTTGCTTGTCACTTTATTAATAATTCTGAATAATTACAAATAAACCTATTTCTGTGTGTAAGTTACTCAGAACTATTTTCAGGAAAAATAAAATCCTAGCCACTCCTTAGGTAAACTGTTAGGATACCATGTTTCCATTGGAGTAATTCTGTTTAGCCCTCTCCATTTTCATTATTGGGGATCAAAATCTATATATATGCCTTTATTTATCCACATAAAATATGTGCACTCCATGTTTTTGCTAGAGATTGTAGTTTTAATCTCACAGCTCTTCTCCACATCTTGGATATGAGAAATAAGAGAGCCTATTGGAATCTGCTGCCTAGCACTTACTCTGTATTTTTACTGTTTTTCCTACATTAGACCATATCTTCTTAAAGATGCAAATTCAAACTGAGTTGTTTTGCCTTTCTTGTAGATTTGCTCTTACTGAATCTGGTTTGATATTATGACATTTGCTTGCAGTGAAGTATAACATGTGATGATAATCACTACATCATACAAGGTCTTCAGTATAGAGCCCCATGGGAGAAATTTCATCTTTCCAGTAGCAATAAAAGCTAATTTTCTCTTTAGAAAATGGTTTGTATTTGTTGTAAGGGCACTATGATTGTCACAACAGATTACATTCATAGTTTATCAACAATAATATGCATAGGATATTATTAAGTATATTTCTATGTAACCTTATCCCTGGTTTTATGCTCTTTTTACTTTGCTATAAATAGATCACCAGTTGTTTTATTTTATTTTTTTAATTCTACTGAACTTGTAAATATTTTTAAGTTGGATCATATTTTATTTCTGGAATGAGTCTATGTATTACTAAATAAAAATGAGAATTTAAATATTGACTTCCAGATCTAAGCTATGAGTTTTTAGAAGTGAGTTTTTACAGAGTTTAGAATTTTTTTAAGATGTTATTCAAATATAACATTCATTGCTAAGGTGAATTGCTGAAATCTCTCATTCAGAGATCCCCAGTGAGCTCTCAGACTTAGAAAAATAATGCATAATTATTAAGTCAGAGCTTCTGGTTTTAAACAACATCTGGTTAGCAATTATGAGTTCAGCCTGTCTACATTTTGCTAATTTATTTGTGATACAATGAAAATGTAAAAACTTAAATCCACAAAGAAAACATGATTATTAGATATTATTATGGGCAATTTCCCACTTTTTTAGAGTATTTTGGAACTTCATTCAAAACTGCAATTGTTGCCTCACAGTTCAAACTGTTCAAACTGTCGATATCTGAAAACTGTCTGTTCACTCCCATCAGTTAACAACCGTTAAGAATCACTATATCTGTACCTATGAAAATACATGGATATCTTCATTCTAGTGAATGGTCACTGTTTTGGGGTTTTTTAAAATATTTATTTATTTGTTTATTTATTTGGCTGCATCGAGTCTAGTTGTGGCGCACAGGCATCTCTCTAGTTGTGGAGCACAGGCTCTAGAGCGCATGGGCTCAGAAGTTGAGGCTCTTGGGTCACTGGTTTTAAGGAAATACAAATGCAAGAGTCAATACAGTATTGTGTTTAAGGACATGAGATTTAGAATTGGACAAAGCTCTGTTAGAACCCTAATTATATTATATACTAACTTAACGGTATGACCTTAAGCATGTAACTTAATGCTTCTGTGTCTCAGTTCACAGTTATGAAAAGCAAGATAACAATGAGTACCTCAAAATTACTTATTATTAGAATTTAAATAAGTAATTCAGGTAAAACACCTTACATAGAGCCTAAATACTTGATAAATGGTCTTTAATATTTTTGCTTAAGAATTTTATAGAACTGTCTTACATCTTTATAAGTTGAAGAAGACATTGCCTCTTTGAAATAAAAGTAGGAAGCAGTTAAGAGAGACTGAGATGATAAAGAGCAAAGAGTAAAAGAAATAAAACAGATGAGACAAGAAAGAAATAATCTAAAAATATAATTCTAGGGCAAGTTTATATTAGACTGTTTCTCCTGATTAGAAAGCTGATTGCAAGTGACCAACATCCACCATAACAAAGATAACAAGCTGTATAAGCTATAAAATTGTAGCTTAAAAAATACAAAGAAGACTAATAAACCCAATCTACCATGCAGAGAATTTCCATCTCCTTGCCAGCTCTTCCCATTGACTTTGAGCAAATTCTCAGGGGTAATTTGCCTGGTCTGGATCAAGAAAGAAGACCTGAGAGAGAGATAATGTCTTCGTTAAGGGTAGGATAGAAAGAGCAATTTCACTGTGACACACTGTACCTTAATGAGTGCAAGGTTGGCCATCAAGGCTAAGAGTAGGGCAGCAGAGGAGAGAAATATCCTTCTATGGCATTCTAGACCTTCATTTTGTACCCTATAGTCACCCTGCAAAGTCTGAGCTCAGGGCATAATAACTAAGAGAACTTCATTCAAGGCTCTTTGGGTCTTTACCGGGAATACTGCAGAGATTCTCCCAAATGCTGAGGGGCAGGGCAGCAGAGTAACAAGAAATCTCCCAAAGCCCAGAAATGTGGCAGCAGGACTGAAGAGCCAAAAGAAATCCCCAGTGACCCAAAATCTGGGATCCAGGCTGGAAAGAAGTGAAATATATCCCACAGTTCAGAAAGGTATGAGCTCAACTGTAAAGCATGAGGAGAGCTCTGGGGAGTTCCCTGGCAGTACAGTAGTTAAGACTCTGCGCTTCCAATGCAGGGGGAGCAGTTTTGATCCCTGGTCAGGGGACTAAGTTCCCACATGCCATGCTGTGAGAAAGAAAGAGAGAAAGAGAGAGAGAGAGAGGAAGAGAGAAAGAAAGAAAGAAAGAAAGAAAGAAAGAAAGAAAGAAAGAAAGAAAGAAAAAAGAAAGGAAGGAAGGAAGGAAGGAAAGAAAAAGAAAGAAAGAAAAGAGAGAGAGAAAGAAAGAAAGAAAAAGAAAGAGCTCTGAAATCTTGCCAAACTCAGATACCAAGCTGAACTGAAAGGAAATTTCTTCTCCTCATCAAAAAGTGTTTGAAGCAAATGATGAACTGAAAAATAATCAAAACTGCCACCAAAACCAGATCAAGTTCCACTATTGGCTAGACTATAATTCTCCACATTGGCATCCTGAGAAAAGAAGACGTTGCCATTGGAGGGAATAAGTATGACTTATTTAGTCTCCATATTCTTTTACATAAAATGTCCAGTACACAATAAAAATTATATGACGCATGAAAAGGGAAGAAAATACGTGACACACAGTTAAAAGAGAAAACTATTGAAACAGCCTGAATAACAGCATAGAGGTTGGAATTATCAGATAAGGACATTAAAATAAGTATGAAGGATCTAGTGGAACAAATGGCTTGCCTATGTACCTAGGTGGAGAATTTCATCAGAGGGATGGAAACAATACAAGAAGATAAGAGGGCTTCCCTGGTGGCGCAGTGGTTGAGAGTCTGCCTGTTGATGCAGGGGACACGGGTTCATGCCCCGGTGCGGGAAGATCCCACATGCTGCGGAGCGGCTAGGCCTGTGAGCCATGGCTGCTGAGCCTGCACATCCGGAGCCTGTGCTCTGCAACAGGAGAGGCCACAACAGTGAGAGGCCCGCGTACCGTTAAAAAAAAAAAAAAAAGAAAAGAAATATTAAAAATAAAAATCAAAGAAGTAGAGCAAAGAGAAATAAAAAGGCAACAAAGTTAAAAGTTAGCTCTTTGAAAAAAACAAAAAAAAATTATAAAAGCCTAGCAAGAGTTACGAAGAAAACAAGAGAGTAAACACAAAATACCAGTATCAGGAAAGAAATAAAAGAACATTATTTCATAGCCTCTAGGCAATAAAAGAATAGGGATAGAAATGAACATCTTTATGACAATACTTATGATAACTTTGATGAATACACAAATCCTTGAAAAACACAAATTCCCAAAAATGACAGAAGAATCAATAAAATTCTGAATATTTCCAATTATAAAAAGGAAAATTATTTATTAAAATAAACTTTGACCTAAGGTAAATTCTTGCAAAGACTTTACCAGTAAATTCTACCAATTAAGTAAGAAATAATTCTTATACAATGTCTTTCAGAAAATAATGGAGGAGGTTAACTTTCACATTTTAGTAGGCCAGCATTATTCTAATACCAAAAGCTGACAAAGTTATTATAAAAAAAGGAAAATTATGGAAAAATTGCAGAGGAAGGAACATTCCCAAACTCATTCTACGAGGCCACCATCAGCCTAATACCAAAACCAGACAAAGATACTACAAAAAAAGAAAGTTACAGACCAATGTCACTGATGAATATAGATGCAAAAATCCTCAACAAAATACTAGCAAACAGAAACCAATGACACATCAATGCATATATATGTGGAATCTAGAAAAATTGTACAGATGAACTGGTTTGCAGGGCAGAAATAGAGACACAGATGTAGAGAACAAACGTATGGTCACCAAGGGAGGAAAGCTGGGTGGTGGGCGGGTGGTGGTGGGATGAAAGAACATTTTTTAAAAATTAAAAAAAGGAAAACTATGGATCAATGTCCCTGAGGTACATACATACAAAAATCTTTAACAAATTTTTAAAAAGTACAAAAAGTTAATACATCATGATTAAGTGGATTTTATTCCAGGAATATAAGCATGGTTTAATATTCAAAAGTTAATTACTAAAATACACAAGAGAATTAAACTAATGATAATCCCAATACGTGCAGGAAAAGCATTTGACAAAATTCAACCTCCACTCATAATAGAAACTCCTAGCAAACTAGTAATGAAATGATGTTTTATCAAACCGATAGAGGCCATCTACAAAATATCTACAGTTAACATGATACTTAGTAAGGAAAGTTTGAATGATTTTCTCCTAAAATTGCTGTACTTTCTGTCCTAGGATTTGCAATAATGAAAGAGGAAAAGCATAAAGAGTGGAAAAGTAAAATAAACTTGCATTTAGTTAGTGAAAATATTATTGTATAATAAAGAATCTAAAGGAATCTACAAGCAAACTAAAAGTAATAAGTGAATTTAGTTAAGTTACAGGATAAAAGTTAACATGTAAAAAAATCAACTGTATTCCTGCAGATAAACAGTGAAAAATTACAAATAATGTTTGAACACAATACTGTTCACAAAACACTAGCACTCATTAAATACCTATCTGTATAGCTTCAAAAAAAGATAAAAAGGCCCTCTATACTTATACAATTAATCGATAGAATTAAAGAAGACCTTAATAAATGCAGAGGTCTAATATAGGTTGAAAGAATCAATATTGTTAAGACACACATTCTCCTTAAATAGACACAGATGCACTAGAAGCCATATCAAAATTTTCACTGTACATTTTGGAAAAAAAAAAAAGTTCTATTTATACGGAAATTCAGAAGGCTCTAGAATAGCACTCAGCAATAGAAATTATTGTGAGCTAATTGTAATTTAAATTTTTCTAGTGGCCATATTAAAAAGTAAACTGTGAAATTAATTTTAATGATACATTTTATTTAACCCAATATATCCAAAATATTATCATTTCAATATGGGATTAGTATTGCAAAACCATTAATGAGATATTTTACGTTCTTTTCTTCAAACTAAGTTTTGAAATAAGTGTATATTTTATACCTACACCACATCTCAGTTAGGATTAGCTGTACTTTAAGTACTCAAAGCCATATAGGACAAGTGGCTGCAATATTGGATCTAGAACACACAAAACAATCTTGAAAAAGAAGGAGGAGGAAAAGGTGAAGGAGGGGGAGGAGGAAAAGATGTAGAGGCTTCAAACCCCCTGATTCTAAGAGTAGTATTGACATGTAGAGAGAAAATTAGATCATTGGAAGAGGATCAAGACTCCAGAAATATTCTCACACTGTATGATCAATTGACTTTCAACAAAGATAACAAGTCAATTCAATGGGAAAGGATACTCTCTATTAATAAATGATTCTGGAACAAGTGGATAGTCACATGTTTAAAAATAAAATTAGCCTCAACTCCTGCTTAATTCTGTACATGAAAAATGTTTTGAGATTGATCATAGCCAAAAATATAAAACCGAGAACATAATACTTTCTAAAAGAAAACAAAAGACTCTCTTTATGACCTTGGAATAAGCAAATATTTCTTGAACAGGACACAAAGGATTAAAAGCAGAAAAATTTTTGATAAATTGGACTTCGACAAAGTGAAAATCAAATGAAAATTAAAAGGACACTCTTTGGGAAATGAAAAGACAAACCATGGATTGAGAGAAAATATTTTCAACACATTTTATGCAACAAGAAATTCAGTGACACTGAGAGAAACAGAAAACAAACAGGAAGGAGAAAGTCCCTTCCTCCTCAGCCTTCATACTCTCCCTCTAGCAATTCTTGGTGGGAGATCCTAAAGCAAGCCAGCTGGCAAAAGAGAAGCATGGTTTCAGAGTCCCATCATCAGCATCACAGCAGAACATGAAAGGATGGATCTGAAGCTGAGACACAGTAGCTTCATTCACAGCACAGATAGACATAAAATAATGTGCATCCTATGTGTGATAACATCTTAGTTTCAGTGAAAAAAAAAACTGTTATATACTGTATTGTTATAGTTACAATATAAACTGAATACAATAATATTACCATTTTTTCTAGAGTGTATATATAATCTTTTAAAATAATTATAAATAAGAAAAACCGTTGTGGCTTAAAAATTAATCAATATGATATAAAATGCATATATTTACTGTTCACTTCCGAAACTGAGTATGTTTTCCTGGGGTAAGTGAAACAGGGGAGTACTAGATAAGTAAGCTCATGATCTGGTTATCTATTTTTATTAACCCACTAAACAATGACCATATTGTCACTTTTGGCTGAATAACAACCACCACTACCTGTCCAGCCATCTCCCGTTCTTCACATCCCATTCACTTCGCCCTCTTCATGTACTTGTACTTTGTTCTCAGAAATGGAACTGGAGATGAACTAAGAGGGGGCCCTGTAAGCTATGCGTCAGTCTTTTATCAAACTGTCTAAAAGTCTTTTTTTTTTCCCCAGTAAAAACACTGTGCAGAATTCTAATGGATAACCCATCCATGCGCATATAACTGTGAAACATCAAAGCCAGTCATGATGAAAGGTATAAAGCATTGTTGACTAAACATGAAAATCTATCGATAAAAAGAAAGAAATTTTTAAAAGACTGCTGGGGAAAAGCAAGGGTACGATAATCCCTCTTTCCATTTTCTCTTGTCATTCTGGTCAGCGTGTACCCATGTGCCTGACTCTAGTTTTGGCAGCTGATTAATAGAACTGTAGAAATATTGGAGATAATCCAGAAAATAATGATGAAAGTATTTATTAGAGAGACAAGTGTAAAGATGTTTAAAAATACTGATGAGAACAATAATTTAAGATAAAAAATAGACAACCCAAAACACAAAGCAGAGAATAGTGTGAATCTTATTAGCAGAGTAGAAAAGAAAGTATCAGAAGGATTTAGCTGAGTACACATCACAGTAAATTAGCAATGCAGTGAGCCTCCTTGCTACCAGAAGCAACATAGATATATAAATATTAGTTGAAAATATAAATGTAAGTGCCATCTATTCATATATGTCAAACTTACCTCATTTAATATTTATTTTCTGTAATAATTAAGGTGGCATTAAAATTTGCATCAATATTTAATGTATTTTAATAACAGGACTGCAATCAAGATGGAGAATTGATTTGGCATAAGAAGACTCCACTCCCACTGCAAACTTATATGCTTGATAAAGTATACCTTTTTTCAAAATATGTAAATGTAGATTTAAGTACACAACTATATTATTGAATATCTACATGCTAGGAAAAAAGGGAGTTCCTTCCATAACAAGGAAAATTGAATCAGGTGGATGCCACTGTGCTAGGTTGCTAAGGTCTACCTATGTAAGCCTGGGAAATAAGACCATGTATCTTACAGTCAGAGGGAAACAGAGAACTGTGTTTTCTGCATAAATGATCCTCAGGATATGAATGAAAAGAGGCATCCGTGAAAAGGCAGAACCCCTGGGCTGCACCTTTCTACATGTGGAAATTCATATTCTTGCACTGTACGATCAGTACCTAATGAAAACACCTGAAGGAGACTCCTAAAAAAAAAAAAAAAAGACCTAAGACATATTTATTTTTTTTTTCTTTTTTTTTTTTTTTTTTTTTTTTTTTTTTCTTTTTGCGGTATGCGGGCCTCTCACTGTTGTGGCCTCTCCCGTTGCGGAGCACAGGCTCCGGATGCGCAGGCCCAGCGGCCATGGCTCACGGGCCCAGCCGCTCCGCGGCATATGGGATCCTCCCAGACCGGGGCACGAACCCGTATCCCCTGCATCGGCAGGCGGACTCTCAACCACTGCGCCACCAGGGAGGCCCTCATATTTATTTTTATTTCTATTCCCTCCGTAAAAATTCACTAAAGTGACTGGAAGTATGTGCGTGTGTATATCCACATGTGTGTCCCTTCATAGTCACTATGTCCTAAGGCACAGAATCACAAAAACAAAGAAAAAGAGAAAGAGAATGGAAATGAATGAGTGAATTCAGAATTTGAAGGAGTGATCCATGGTTCTGTGTTGTGGAAGGAAAGGAGGGAGGGAGGGGAAAAAAAGGAGGCAGAAGGAAGCAGAGAGAGAGGGAAGGAGAGGGAGGAAGATGAGTCTCAAACTAGGTGTAGGGACAGGGTGACAACCTGGTTTGTAACACAAATCCTCAAACACATTCAGAATTTGCAGCACCAGTTTCCTACTCCTTCTCTTCCCGAACAGTATATTAGAGGTCTCTAAAAGTATTTCCTCATCATGAATGTTTGGAATCACAATGCCTTCAGTTCCTAGAATGCTGTAAATCAGACAGGAGACTAGACGATTGTTCTCTTGGGAATCTGATGAATCCAAATAATACACTGAAGGTAATATACATTTTGAGGTCTCTAACAAAGTGGTTCAGCCAGATCTTCATCCTGTATAGATGCCCAAAATGGACAACCGTAAATTCCCTGCAGAGTTGCCAATGAACTTATAAGTGCCTCATCTCAAATATGACTAGACAAACAAGAATTGTCAGATCCTTGAGGAAAACCACTAACATTGGAAGACAAAATAGACAGGGAGAAAACTGAAACTAGGAAGAAAAAATATGTAATAAAAAGCAGATAGAGGAAAATTGCAAATACTATAAATAATATACTTATAAAGGTGAAATAAAATAATATATCCATGAACCAAGAAGAGGATGTTTAAATGTTATATACTTAAGAGCAAAGAACATAACTGAGCAGGTTATATGACACAAAGAAGTGTAAACAGAAAATGACATCGAAATCCCAAAAAAGACAGGGCTATTGACATAGTTCAGAGTTTGTCCTTACAGGTGAACAAGGGAGTTGTGTCAGTAAACAGTTATTTTTCAGAAAATTTACATTACTGAGGGGCCACAAAGAGTAGGCTAAAAACTGGATACTCCTGTAGACTCTGTGAACCACCTTTACATTGTAGTTGTGTTTGTATTTATAAATTACTTCATAAAGTGTTGTTTTGAATCTTTTGTTGACTTCACATGATAATAATTTGAGTAACTGAAAATATGCCACAAACACAAAACTTTTGAAACTTCTAGTATTAATTGAGGGTTCTCGTTACGTACCAAACAGTATCCTAACTTTATACTTTGAACTTCACAGTTATCCCATGTCTTGTTCACAGTATAAATTTTGTGCATTAATCCTGACTTTTATCCTACCTACTTATGGTAGACTCACTGAGTTACTGATTGCTACTTATTTATTTTTGTATTAGCCCCATATTACTGTAATACTTAAAATAAGTATTTTATGTAATATAAATACATATTTGTATAAATAAACAAATGAATGAAATATATTAATTTAACCCAATATAAGTCCTTAAGTTCCTATTGTATGCTGTGTAAGGGGCTGACTAAAATCAAACTGACCACTAAATCTCTATTATAGGTAAGACATTATTTATATTACCCATGTTATATCAGTTCAATTGTGGGACTGATCAGAATAGTGCTTAACTTAGGTTTTGAATGGAGAAGAGCAGTAGAGCAATATCATCCAGTATCAGGGGCATAAAAATATATAAAATGTGTTTCCAAGGAGGAGTTTCATTAAAGAAATATAAATATAAGTTTAGTGCTCAAAACTTTTGCCTGATTCTGAAAGAAGAACAAAGAACAAAACAAAAAACAAACAAGAACAAAATATTAACTCATGCATTTAAGAAAGCAGAAATGAAAAACTAGGGATTAAACCAGAACATGGAATCTGAGTATATTAACACTCTTTGTATAAATGATTATGATAAATATAATTAAAAATGTTTTACCTTAAGACAATTCAAAGCCTCGTGTGTATCATGGAATAATCACTTTTGAAACTGTGGACAGAGGACGTCATTTGGAATAAAATGCTCTGTTAAAATTGATTTCTCTCACCTTTAGGACTAGGGGGATCGGGGGCTATCTAAAATGATTCCAATCAAAATTCAGCCTATGGAGATTAGAGATATTCAGTTGTCTGTAAAGTGAGGCTATTCCTGAAAATGGAAATTCTAAGTATCTTAAACCTTAGGAATTTTGATGCTATCAAGTTTTGTTGAAACAAACACAGAGATTTATTACAAGTATTTAAATATATTCATTAAAGTTCTCAGTAGGATAAAAAGAATACTGGGTGTCTCCCGTGGTTTCTGTTTTCTCTAAATAAATGTTAATACTTATCACAGTTTATATCCTGCCTACCATAAATATTAAGGTTTTCAATCATTCCCTGGAATATCACATACCAGTGGATTGAAGTTTCTTACTGTTTAGAGCAGAATGTTGTTCAGTCAGCATTTTGTCAGTATTATACTAATAATATATTACTAGTTATAAAATAATTAGATTAATAGCAGCTATCATTTATTGATTTCTTGCCCTGTGCAAGGCATTGGGGTAAACACTTCGCACACATTATGTCATTTAATCTTTGTAAGAACCACACTCTTTTTTTCTTTGTCTAGTTTTTTTTTAAAGTATACTTCTTGTACACGATTATATAAGTTACAGGTGTACAGTATAGTAATTCATAATTTTTTTTTTTTTTTTTTCTTTTTGCGGTATGCGGGCCTCTCACTGCTGTGGCCTCTCCCGTTGCGGAGCACAGGCTCCGGGCGCGCAGGCCCAGCGGCCACGGCTCACGGGCCCAGCCGCTCCGCGGCATATGGGATCCTCCCAGACCGGGGCACGAACCCGTATCCCCTGCATCGGCAGGCGGACTCTCAACCACTGCGCCACCAGGGAGGCCCGTAATTCATAATTTTTAAAGATTATACTATATTTGTAGTTACTATAAAATATTGGTTGTATTCCCTATGTTGTACAACATATCCTTGTAGCTTGTTTTATACATAATAGTTTGTACCTCTTAATCCCCTACCCCGATTCCCCCTTCCTTTCCCCTCTCCCCTTCCGCCTCCCCAATGAACCACTAGTTCATTCTCTGTATCTGTGAGTCTGCTTCTTTTTTCTATATTCACTAGTTTGTTTTACTTTTCACATTCCACATATAAGTGATAGCATATCTTTCTCTGATTTATTTCACTTAGCATAATGCCCTCCAAGTCCATCCATGTTGCTGCAAATGAAAAAATAATGTTCTTTTTTATTGCTGAGTAGTATCCCATTGTACATATACACCACATCTTCTTTATTCATCTGTTGATGGACACTTAGGTTGCTTCCCTATCTTGGCAATTGTGAATAATGCTGCTATCAACATAACAAGCATACTCTTAATATGCTGAATTAGCTGATGCGCTGGTTACGTATCACTGCTGTAATAAGTTACCACAGACTTAGAGGCTTAAAACAAGGCAAATTTGTCCTCCAGTTCTGTAGCCAGAAGTCTGAAATGAGTCTCACTGGGCTAAAATCAAGGTGTCAAGAGGCCTGTGTTCCTATTTTGGAGGCTCTTGCTCTTTGCGTTTTCAACATCTAGAAGTTGCCCGCATTCCTTGGTTTGTGGCATCTCTTGCTCCATCTTCAAAGCCAGTAACATCAGTCTCAGTCCTCCTCAAGCTGCCAACTCTTTGGTTCCCCACAGCCACATCTTCCTGTAACTCTTTTAAGGATCCTTGTGATTACATTGGGTCTGCCTAGTTGATCCAGGACAGTCTCTGCATCAGCAGATTAGCAATGATAGGGTGTGGAACTTAGAAATGGAATAATGGTGTCGGAAGTTCATTTTACTGGTAAATACTGACACAGGAAGTGGAAACTGAGATGTGTGAAGAGAAAACGGGAAAGGGGAAAATAAGAAAGTACATAGTTCCAAGTGTGATGTGTGTAAAGGTAGAATTTTGAATCTGAAAAGTTAAGATTTCATTTTGTTAACCCTGAAGAAATCACAAAAATCTTTTTTTTTTTTTTTAGGTAACTACTTAATTCTCCTTTTTTATGATAAAATATTTAAAGCTATATATTTTCCTCCAAGGAGAGCTGTTTATGCCTCTATAGATTTTGATATGGGTATTTTGTTTCTGAGTCTGCAAAGAGCACTACTTGCATTTTTATTTGTTCTTTGAAATGAGGGTATTTAATTCTGTTTTAGACTGCTAATTTTGTATAAGGCACATGAGCAGAATTTTTTGTATAAAATTTTTACTTTGCAGAATTTTTCTTTGCAGCCAAATACATGACATATTTTCATTACTGATTTATTTCCTTCGTTTGATGGGCATAAATGAGCAATATATATCCTCTTCAGGGAATGACAACATGAGTGTGTATTTGTGTGTGTGTTAATGGATATAAAACATCAAGGTGGATTCTATTATCCAAATCATTATATAATTTCATATATATATATGTTTCATATATATATAATCATATGTGTGTGTTCTTGCTTTTTTATCTACTTGCTCTTTCAATTTCTGAAAGACATGAATAAAAAAATGTCCTCTATACTTGTATTTTATTAAGTGAAAAACAGACTACCTATCAGTGGGTGACTGCTTAAATAAATCATGATGAAATAATTATAGATCATAATAAATAGAATAATATGTATTATTGTAAAGTATGTTATATATAGTATATATTTTAATCATTGTAAATGATTATATATAAATTATATAATTAAATAATCATACACACACATCTATAATGTAATATAAAGCAGCTAATTGAAAATTTGACAAAGAGCCTTTATTGATAGGGATTATGCCAAAAATGTAAAGGTTAAAAAATCGAGTACAAAGCCACAGTGTTATACAATCCCATCCTTGTTAAAGTAAATGTATATTTTATGCATGTATATGTTTGCACAGTTATGCATAGAAGTAAGTTTGGAAGCATATGCCCTGAAATGTTAATATTAATGGGATCGCTGAATTATGGCATACAAATAGTTGTCACATTTTCCTTTATACTTCTCTGAGTTGGTCTGACTTTTATAAGCATATTGTCTTTTATAATAAAACAATGATACTACTTTTATTCTGAAAATAAATCACTGGGTAAAGTGGCTTTCATGAATCAGAGCCCAAAGAAAATAATTACTCTTCATAAATATACTCTTGGATATCTAGTTTCAAAAATTAAAACTAAAAGAAAAAAGCTCATATTCACGTGCTCTTGAAGGTTGTTCAATAGCCAAATGCAAAAGTGACTTCAAGCAAGACTCTGTGTAGTACTCTGGCCAGTTCTGCTATGTTTATTGAAAAGTATATGGGTTATTTAGTTCAATAATCCAATAGGCATTTTCTCAAGCTGAAGCTTTGTTTATATTTTCTCAAATGATACACTCCCAAGGAATAAAATATATTTACAGCTATATTTGCCAACTTGATCTTTAGAAATAAGTAATCTTTTCTTTTTGCTTTCCTAAAATCTCTTAGGCTATAGATTATTAAAAGGCAGCTTATATTCAGCTTATGTGGGTATTATGTGATTCAATAAATTAATGTACTCTTTTCACAGAGGAGTTTTAGTTCTACAAGTTGTTTATTTTAGGGTAGAGATTTATTAAGTCATGTAAGTATATATAAGATTTACTACAGCATTTCTGATGACAAATCATATAATAGGTTGTATTTTTTCCATGATTTTTATTTTCATACAGTGAGGAATTTAAATGGAAATCTGTTCATGTACTTTTTTTTTTACTACTGAGGCTTATATCATCTACTGGAATGGGGATAAAATATAAGATTTTAATTTAATTTTCTGAGCCCTTGATGGAGAACGCTTCGTAACTTTTACATGACATATGTCAATAAAAATTTACTATCCCCATTCCATTTAGTAAAACAGCCCAAGCCATATGGTTTCTGTGTGCTGGTCTGACTGCCATATGATATGCTTTTTTTTTCTTCTTCTTCTTCTTCTTTAGCACTAAAAACAAATTTACAGAAATTTTACAATAAGGGCATTTCTGGTCTTGTATGTTAACGGAGCCACTCCTTTTTTTTTTTTTTTAATTTTTAAATCAGTCTTAGAAAATGTTTCCAAGCAACAGATTAAAAAAATAGTCATATCAGGTGTAAAAATGTCATTACTCATGTTTCCTCAAGAAGAAAAGACTAAGGGACTATTGTAGTGAATTTAGTTGATTTACAAATGACTTGTACTGACTCATGTACAAAGCATCTTAATAAGAGCAAGGGTTTTATCATGAAAACTGTGCCAAAGTCCAAATCCAGTATCTATCATAAGGGGACTAAAGCCTTAAGTATTACACTGTCCTCTAAATTAAGGAAGTTGTCTAGTCTATATTTCCAGCAGTTTCTGCATGTGATTTAACTGGATATGCAGTTATTAAGTATCTGGTTGCTATCCATTTCTGGGAGGATTAACTCATTTAAATGAATTCTCTTTCTCAATATTTATTTCAAATAATTCCCTAAACTGTCTTGGCTTATGTTTAAATAATTCAGGAAATTGTATCATGTGGAAAATGGAGAAACTTAAACTTCACATTTCAGAGTTATTAAGCTTTTCTTCTTGAGCAACCTAATGATAGCGTGTCAGCACTAAGATATGATCAACAACGTGGAGAACACAATGAATAAATGAATATTCAAGATAGTAGAGACAGAACTGATTTAGAAACCCTTTGACTCTCCCTGATCTGCTTTACTGTAATTTCATTCCACAACAGTTTCTGCAATGCCTGTTTGTAAAATAACCTCATCAAAGATGAATTCAAGACATCTCTGTCCGTATACTGGAAAATTTTTATTAATAAGTTGATAATTTCATTGTTATTTATTATGTTGCTAACATGCAGAGAATCCCGCCAAGTTCAGTACTAGGGATGGATACCTGCAGATACCTTCCTTCAGATAGCCTGAGTCAACTGAGAGAGCTGAAATTTTAGTTATACCATATTCATTATTATTGTCCTTTTATGTGATATATATTTAAAACTTTTTAATTGTGGTGAAATATACATAACATAAATTTTACCATTTTAACAATTTGTAAGTGTATACTTCAACACCGCTATGCACGTTCAGGTTATTGGGCAACCATCACCAGCATCCAACTCTATAGCTTTTTCATGTTTCCAAAGTGAAATTCTGTACCCATTAAACAATAATTTCCCATTTCCCCTTCGCTCTTACCTGTGGCAATCACTATTCTAATTTCTGTCTCTGTGAATCTGACTACTCTAGGTACTTCTTTTTTTTTCTTTTTTATAAATTTTATTTATTTATTTATTTATTTGGCTGCGCTGGGTCTTCGTTTCTGTGTGAGGGCCCTCTCTGGCCGCGGCGAGCAAGGACCACTCCCCATCGCAGTGCGCAGGCCTCTCACTGTCGCGGTCTCTCTTGTTGCGGAGCACAGGCCCCAGAGGCGCAGGCTCAGTAGCTGTGGCTCGTGGGCCCAGTCTCTCCGCGGCATGTGGGATCCTCCCAGACCAGGGCCCGAACCCATGTCCCCTGCATTGGCAGGCGGACTCCCAACCACTGCGCCACCAGGGAAGCCCTCTAGGTACTTCTTTTGAGTAGAATCATACAATACTTTTCCTTTTGTGACTGATTGATTTTGTTTAGCGTAATGGCCTCAAGGTCAATCCATGTTGTACCATGTGTCAGAGTTTCCTTCCTTTTTCTTTTTTTTTTTTTTTTTTGCGGTATGCGGGCCTCTCACTGTTGTGGCCTCTCCCGTTGCGGAGCACAGGCTCCGGATGCGCAGGCCCAGCGGCCATGGCTCACGGGCCCAGCCGCTCCGCGGCATATGGGATCCTCCCAGACCGGGGCACGAACCCGTATCCCCTGCATCGGCAGGCGGACTCTCAACCACTGCGCCACCAGGGAGGCCCTTCCTTCCTTTTTAAGGCTAGATAATATTCCATTGTGTGTATGTACCACACTTTGTTTATCCATTCACCTATCAATGAACACTTGGGTAGTTTCCACTTTTTGGCTTTTGTGAATAATTCTCCTATGAACTTGGGTGTACGAATACCTGTTTGAGTCCCTGCTTCCAGTTCTTTTGGATGTATACCCAGTAGTGGAATTGTTGGGTCATATGGTGATTTTGTTTTTAAATTTTTGAAGAACTGCCATACCACACAGAAGCTATACCATTCCCACCTGCAATGCACAAGATTTCCAGTTTCCCCACATCCTTTCCAACTCTTGTTATTTTCCATTTTGTGTGTGTGTTGGGGGGGTGGTTGTTGTTATTTTTATAATAGCCATCCTAGTGGGTGTAGAGTAGTGTTATTGTCATTCTAAGGATAGACATCTATAAAAGCTACAGTTGAAAAACAGTCAACATCAACACATAAATAAAAAAGAGTTTCCCCAGATTTTATTATATGTAACATAGAAAATAGTACATAGGAACGTCAAAGGCATTTTTCCATTCTTCTGAACTTCAGACCAGTTCTTCCTCCTTTCAACAAGTTGTATTTAGTGCTTACTATTTTCTAATCATTATTCCAGGCTCTAGGAAGAGTGCCTACAGTATGGTAGAAGAGATAGACAATTATATAAGCAGTTAAAAATGCCATTATAAGAAAAGTCCTTATGTTAGGGGGGCATAAGAGCAAGATAATTAGCCCAGTGAAATTTGTTCACATGATGTATGCATGTGATATAAATGTTAATTTGATTGGTTACAGTGGAGCAAAAAGGAGAGGAAGCATCGGTTTTGTTGAACTTATAGGATCCTTTGCCTTATAGGATCCTTCAAAAATAAAGCTTATCCTAGAGGGGTGGGCTAGGGAGGGTCGGAGGGAGACACAAGAGGGAGGGGGATATGGGAATGTATGTATAACTGTAGCTGATTCACTTTGTTATACAGCAGAAACTAACACAACATTGTAAAGCAGTTATACTCCAATAAAGATGTTAAAAATAAATAAATAAAGCTTATATTTACTGAGAGCTTCCAGTGATGGTTAAGTCTATAATAAAGAGCAGAATCAGGCATCTAATATTTAGTGTACCTTTAGAATGAAACGTATTACATGTTTAAACATATCTCTCTGTAGATGTTTTTCTCCATCCCTCTATCTAGCCAAAGGATGGAAAATGGATTTTATTTAGCATGCTACCTCCAATCAGTTGGTTAGTAGTGGCTCAATGAAAGCAGATATGTGACTAATTCTAAGATTAAGGTGCTATTTACACATAAGGAATGTCATGATTGATTATCATGAACACAGAGGAAACTATACATACTGTGTACCCACAACCTCGCTTTTTGTTCCATCTCACTTCCTGGAAGGAGGAAGTTAGGTGTGGATGTTGTGTAAAAACCTAGCTCATCTCATGATTTCTAAGTGTCCTAGGCTGAGCTGAAGAGGTCCCAACCACATTAAAATCTTCACATTAACAGCCAATGTACTGAGCACTTTATATATACTAATACTGAGTCCTGTACCCTCAATCATGCCACTAAACTGAAAGCATTCAGTTTTTTAATAAAATACGCAAAATCTTATCACTGAAAGACATAAAAATAGGTCACTGTGGTTTACAGTGCAATTTCAATGAGAGCATAATTTAAATGTATGCTGTTTTCCCATTTCAAAACAATAGCAAACGTTTTATAGTCCATTTCATCTCAGTATAGCCACAGTGGTCAAGCCCATACATAGCTTTCTTCTGCCTATTAATGTCAGCATTACACTATTATTATCATGAAAAGTTAATTTCATGCTATGCCACTATGTGGTCAATACTCCGTCCCCACCCCAGTCCATATGTTTCTCATGATAAGAGCTATTACTTTACTTTGGCTTATACTATATAGTTTTATGATCATAAACAAATATTGCTTATTAAAGTCCTCTTGTTCTTGATATCTTCCTAAAATGAGCAAGGGAAAAAGGCAAGTTCTTATCCTTTTTTGAACCATGGATGCTTTGGTATATTTAACTTTTCCTTGAAATTCTTTTAAAGACCATTCAAAAATGTATTAAAATATAATGAAGTTTTCTTTCCTTAATTGGAGAACTCTGTAAAAATAGTGGCAGCTGTGTGTTCCATTGGACTGGGGTTTATGATTCACTGCACCTACTATTGCTTGCCATTTTAACTATTCCCTCAGATCTCTACCCAAAACATGCTACTAAAGATTTATCATAGTCCAGATAGGGTGATAGAACTGGGTACTCCAGCCTTTTAATTTTAGCAGGCCTTCCTGGATTTATTCCTACACTGCATTTCCTGTTAGGCAAAGGAGATCAAAAGTGGGCTCTGCCTTATTACTTATTATCAACTCCAACTTCTACTGACCATATGACTTAGGTAGACTGTCACATATCCCAATAGTAAGTCTATCTAGACACCAAATGGGTAAACACAAAATTCATTCTCATTTCCTACTTTCTCTAGTTTCTCAGTGCAGGAATAGGGGGAGATTCTAGGCTTTGGGACATTTGTGAAGCTAAGCATGTCATACCTACTGGATTATAGGTTTAGATACCTGCTCCCGAAAAATAAGTATGAGTAATCACTTCCAAGATAACAAGTCTGTATAGCACATGTGGGAAATGGGGAGAGGTTTGACAAAATCAAACATATCACTTTAGAATGCTTAGAAAATGGAATATGCTACCCCTAAGTGAAAAATAATTGGTTTGAATGTTTCAATTTTTATTTAATACATGATAATTATTTCCAACACTATTTTAGTTCTGTGTTTCTAAAGCAAATGTCACCTTTATGAAAATATAGGTAGAAATAAATAATGCAGGAAATCCATACTTGAAAGTTGATAAATATTAATAATGACCACCAGGAGAATCCATGCCTGTCATCTCAATCTAAAGAGCTTTGTAGATGTTCTTGGACATTGTTGGGAATATATATTCCTTGGAGGAATTGAGAAGTTTGTTTTGGAAAGTACTTAGTGCAGCTACTACTACCACCACTATTGCTAATAACATTAATACTAATTTATTGAGTAGCTCCAGCATGCCAAGGATTTTATAATAATCATCTCATCCAATCACGCAAGAAATGTGAGATTGCACTATTATTTTCTCTATTTGACTCTCAGGTAAGAAACTGAGTTATAGAGGAATCAAATAACCTGCACAGAGTCAAATAGCTAGTGATATTAGAGCCACGCTTTAGACACAGTTATTCAAAAATTCAAACTCTAAGCCACTTTTCTATATTCTCTCTTCACGGCCATACTTAATTTCTAGAGGATTGATTAACATATGGAATCACCCATAAAATGAGGAAGCTGTGGGAAAAAAGTTAAGAGCTCTGTTTCATCTCTTAGTAGATCTTTTCAACCATGGCTAGGTGATGATTTAGAAATATTTAGAAATAATTACCCTCAATGAATGGCCATGGTTTCAGGATGTAAAATAGACCTTATTCTGCTCATGGAGTTTTTCATCCAAACTTTTCTAATCAAGAGACTACCCTCTCAAGAAGAGTTTCTTAATCAAGCTTCTTAATTATGTGTTGTTTTGCTGGATTCTTGTTCTGCTTTCAGCTTTTTCTGCTATATATTCTTAGCCTGCTCTTAATTTTCATAATACCTTGTAGGGAAACAAACTTAAAACCAGAAAAAATATGCATGCAGTAAAATTAAAATATCATTAAATATTTGCTGAAATGTTTCATTCCATATCATATTTAGTAAAATTTGAAATATATATATATATTTGGTAATAATAGCTTTCATTACAAATGGTAACATTTTACATATAGTACATGTTTATATACATTTTTCATATACCATCCACTATTTTAGCATTATATCATATATATCTGACTAATTAGTTGTATTAGACATTAAGGCAAGGAGCTAATTTCCAATCTCTTCTAAAATGCAGTTGGTTAATATAAGCAGTTTACTCAAGTGTTTGTCTAATTTAAAAAAAAAAAGTTTATAACAGACATCCTTGTTCATTTAAAAATTAAATCCCCAGAAGGAGAAAAGTGAAGAATAAAAGTGTCACAAGGGAAAGACAATGGAAAAGTCATTTATTAGGAAGATAATAATGGTTACCACTTTTATGGTGCTTTACGCCTGGGAATTTCAAACTCTTCATTAAGTGTTAGCTCAAAGGGCTTCACACATGTTGATTCATTTAGTCCTTTTCTTCTAGGACAGTTAGAAGCTACATAGGCATAAAATGCAATAGAAATCACCATTGCAGGGGGCAAAACCACTATGGGTATATTCTTTGCCAGGACATTTTCCCCAAAAGCAGGGTTTAGTTATGGGATACATACACCAGGTTGGCACTCCTCGGGGTCAGCCAAGCAGTGATGATCACCCTAGTAAATCTGAGGTTGAAGATGGAAAGAAATGCAATGACCAAGAAAAAAAAAATCACAGCCAACCACTTAAGGATAATAGATGTATGTAACTGTTGGGAGCATTACTTCCCACTGTACATCAATTAAATATGAATGTGGTAGAGCAAGGTGGTTTAGAGTGGCCCCTTTTGAATTCTTTCTCTGAATACAGGCACGGAAGAGGAGCAAAGGGAGGGGTACTTCTCTAACTGAGATCATTAATTCCCTCCTTGGAGGCTGGGAGAAAAGAGGATTTAGATTGGGACCCCAAAAAATGTAAAAGTACCTCCAATTTCCAACTCCTCCTGGGGTGATTTTGAGTGATGAAAAACTGTAGTTTTACAATGCCAATAAGTATTAATAAGCTTAAATGCTCACTGAACCAAAAAAAAAAAAAAAAGAAGAAGAAGAAAAAGAAAAAGGAAATATTGGGACTACAGAGTAGAGCTTAGACCAGGTCACTTGGAGTACCTAGTACTTAGGAAGTTCACTGACTGATGAAGAAAACACAAGACTAACAAACAAATACTGTATGTTAACCAAGATAATTTAGGAAAAGGTGTAAAATGGCTTATGGTAGTAACACCTCTGGGACAGTGCTGACAAGAAACTTATACTTTAAAATCTTCAACTCCTGGGCTTCCCTGGTGGCGCAGTGTTTGAGGGTCCGCCTGCCTATGCAGGGGACGCGGGTTCGTGCCCGTCTGGGAGGATCCCGCATGCCGTGGAGCGGCTGGGCCCGTGAGCCATGGCCGCTGGGCCTGCGCGTCCGGAGCCTGTGCTCCACAGCGGGAGAGGCCACAGCAGTGAGAGGCCCGCGTACCGCAAAAAAAAAAAAAAAAAGAAAAGAAAAATCTTCAACTCCTAATTTTTGGTCGAGACCATCAGCCATAAAAAAAAAAAAGGAAATCCTGCCATTTGTGACAACATAGATGGACCTTAAGGGCATCATGCTAAGTGAAATAAGTCACAGAAAGACAAATACTGTTTGGTCTCACTTGTATGTGGAATCTAAAAATAAAAGAATGAGAAAAGGGGGTCAAGCTTCCGGTTATAAGATAAATAAGTTCTGGGGATGTAATATACAGCATGGTGACTGTAGTTAACTGTACTGTATTGTATATCTGAGAGTTGCTTTAAGAGAGTAAATCTTAAAAGTCCTCATCATAAGAAAACAAATTATAAGTATGTGAGGTGATGGGTGTTAATGAAACTTAATGTGGTAACCATTTTAATATATATACATATATTAAATCATTATGTGGTACACCTTAAACAAATACAATACTATGTGGTAATTTTATCTCAATAAAACTGGGTGGGGGCATTTTGAAACCTTGAAATTGACTGTTTTTATAATCAGTCTCTGCTTAACTCCTTCCTGAAGCCAAAGTGTCTTCCCCACCCTTAATTTATTTACTTATGTGTGTGCAGTCTCCCCAGGTTTAGAAGAACAGGGTCTTCTACATCTTTGATAGTTACTTACAATCTTTTTTCTATCAGTTGGCAGAATGTAACCATTTTATGCTTTAATGAAAAGTGGTTAAAGTTTTTTAGGAAGTTAAAGTTTATTGCAATAACCTCAGAGTTCCCAACTTTCACCGTTGTTCCTCTATAGTCTGTTCTCAGTCCAGCTGCCCTGTTTACTTTTCTAAATGATGTCATACTGTGTCCCTTCTCTGCTCAAAACATTTCAGTGGCACATCATTTCATTCAGTGTCAGAATCAACGTCCTTTTCAATGGTCTACAAAGTGCCGTTTGATCAGGCCCCCAAACTCAGAGTTAAGAGAATTATGGGAATTCTTTTTATAACAAATTTATCATAAAGACAGCATTTATTAAATATCTTTTCATTGTTTCTATTTCTGATAATAAAGGAACCAGTAGATCGGAAAATTACGCTGAACAATAATATTTTTTACTTTTCTTAATGACTGAGATACTTTACTTGGCCATCTCATCGTCAGTTCTATCTCAGCATGTACAAAACCAGGTGCAGGGTTTTGTTTGTTTGTTTGTTTGTTTTGCGGTACGCGGGCCCCCCACTGTTGTGGCCTCTCCCGTCGCGGAGTACAGGCTCCAGTCGCGCAGGCTCAGCGGCCATGGCTTACAGGCCCAGCTGCTCTGCGGCACGTGGGATCTTCCCAGACCGGGGCACGAACCCTCATCCCCTGCATCGGCAGGCGGACTCTCAACCACTGCGCCACCAGGGAAGCCCCCAGGTGCAGGTTTTTTACCAGCAAAACTGCCTGCCCATTGTGTGCCCAGGCTTTGTGAAAGTCTTCCCAAGTAATAACTAAATCTATTTATCCCCTAATCTTTTCTTCTTTGCATTTTATAATAGTTAATTTCTCCTTAAATCCTGTGGATTTGAATCTTTTGCCTACTGCTGTTCTCCCAGTCTTAGTTCAGCTTCATGCCATTAACCAGTTTTTTATGAGTCACTCCCATCTGGAATTCCCATACCCAGCCTCATTCCTTGTCAGTCCAACCACTACATTATCATGGAAGTTATCTTTGCAAAGCTCAAATCTGAGCATGTCCTACTCTATAAACTAGACACATCAGTGTGATATAAATATATTCTCAGAACTCAGTGTTTCTTTCCCACTCCCTCAAATTCCCTTTTTCCTAATTCGCAGTCTGTTATTTCCAGAAAGGTTTGTGATGCAAAGTTGTGTGAGGGACATTGTGTAGGCTTTTCCTTTAACTAAAAAGCCTACCTCTTGTTCATCTTCAAAGGGCACCTCAAATATGATGTGTTATCTTCTCATCCTTATTCTGATCACCAAGCACAGTGCTTTCCTTCCTTTACTGTCCTTGCATTCCCTATCCACTTCTCACACACCTTACATCTTGTATTTCTCTACTAAGAACATAACATACATAGTAATTTATTTATATACAAACATATCTGCATACCTCTAACTCTGTCTCTAATCTATATATAGTTAATCCTCATTATTCATGGATTCCATATTTGTGAATTCACCTATAAGCTAAAATTTATTTTCACCCCCAAATCGATATACTCACTGTACTTTCCTGGTCATTAGCAGACATGCACAGAGGGGAGAAATTTTTGAGTCACCCAACACACATGTTCCCAGCTGAGGTAGAAAAGGTAATAGTCTACTTTCTTGTTTCAGGTCTCATACTGTAAACAAGTATCCCTTTCAGACTATATTTAGTGCTCTCTTTTCACATTATTGTGATTTTTTTTCTTGGGGACTTTACTGTTTAAAATGGCCCATAAGTGTAGGCCTGAAGTGCTGGCTAGTGCTCCCAAGCAGAAGAAGGCTGTGCTGTGCCTTACAGAGAAAGCATAGGAGTTACATAAGCTTTGTTCAGGCATGAGTTATAGTGCTGTTGGCCATGAGTTAAATGTTAATGAATAAACAATATTTACTAAGTAAGATTTAATAAGGTGTGTTTAATCATACACACATAAAACAAGATTATGTGCTGATCATCTGATGAAAATGTTGTGACCACAGGCTTTTAAAAACCTAACCCTGTATTTCTTCTAAGAGCAAGGTTCAGTATTCACTAATTCATGGTTTTCAGTTTTCTAGAACATAACTACAGTAAATAACAAGAATCCACTGTAGGTAGACATATATATCCTTTGAGAGCAATGGGACCTCACTCTTCTTTTTATCTCTAGAGTCTAGTACAGTCCCTGATACATAGCAGGTACCAGCTAAATACTTAAGAATTAAATGCACAAAGGCAAATGGGACATGAAGATGTTTTAGTTGGAGATGAGAAACATCACCCTGGTAGATTTAAGGAAAAATCATATTTATTGGAAGACCCTCATCAGCTTAGAGAAGAGCTAGAAAGATTCAAAATGAGGCATGAAAAACAAGCAGGAGAAAATGGAAGGAGAGGCAGCCTGAGGCCAGCCAAGGTAGAGCCCCAGAAGCCGCCCAGCCCAGTGCAGACATCATGTTACATCATGAATATGGTGCTCACAGCTTGTACCACTTCGATCACTAGAATGTAATGCCACCACCTACATCTCTCCTCTGCTCTCCCCTAGAAAAAGAATTTGCCACAATCTCTTTTGTTTCACTATGAGATATAAATAACTAAATGGGTGTGGCTGAATGCTGAGCCTGGTCACATGCCCATACCCTAGAGGCCTCTTTTTACTTTCATAGTAAGATAGCTGTCTTACCCTGGAATTCATTCAGGAATTCCAGAAACATTAGGAAGGTATGGAGCATTTCAGATGCTGGTCAGTGAAAAGAATAATCAACAGGTCATGCAGAATGTTTTTGTTTAAATATAATTGTATTAGTCAAGTCTTTTTTTTTTTTTTAATACTGAATAACAACAACAACAACAAAAACCTCCAGCACATAGTGGCTTACACGGGTAAGCATGTATTTCTCCTTCACGGCTTGTGGATCAGCTGTGACTCTGCTGGACTTGCATGGGACAGGTTACGGATTGGATTCAGGTCTGTTCCATGTGTCTCTCATTCTGGTGCCAGTATCACACAAAATCTCAGAATTGATGGCAGAAGCACAAAAGGCCAGTCTGAACCCTGCAAGTTCTCTTAAAGCCTTGGCAGCATCAGCATATTCACTAAAGTTCATCAGCTAAAGAAAATCACATACCAAGCCAACGTTAGTAGGCAGGAGATATTCTTTGCCTACTCTGGTGGGAGGTGCTGGAAATCCATATGGCACAGGTCTTGAATGTTTAATTCTATCACAAAGAGGAAATTAATTGGGAAGATTAAGCCAATCTCCACTGTAGTAAGAGAAATATTACAATTTAGTGTAAAACAGTTGGAACATTGTGTTAGTGTTACTGGTATTATTTTGGTTTGTAACATTGCCATGTTGGCATTCATTTTCCCAAGTGAGCTTCCCATTCTATCCTAATTGTAACATCTTTTTAAGGACACCTTCCCCCCCCCACCACCAAATATCACTCCTCTTTTCCAGTTTTTCCTGCTTACTAAAAATCAAATCCCATATTAAGGACAAGAAGACTATGTACTTTATAATTTGAGTTATGTCCTAATTCTCACTGCTTTTTCTAAAGGATAAGAGATACATAAAAGGAACTTAGCCATACGTGCTCAAAGTAGGGGTTGTAGCCAGGCCTGCACATTTAGAATCCCCTGGAAGAGACTGTCTGACACTAGAGGGCTACCCTATACCAATTATATCAGACTTTCTGAGGCGAGGGCCAGGTGTTTTAACAAAATCTTCAAGTGAGTTGTGTGCATTTTAAGGTTTGAGAAACACTGCTCTAAAGTCAAATGGTTTGATTTTAAGCCTGATTTGACCACATGTCTGTGGGCCCTACTTCATATTTCTTAACATTTCTAAACTATCTCATTTGAAAAATGAGGAGTAATCATAATGCCCAACTCACATACTTGTTCAGTGATTATCAAATGCAATAATGGATGTAAAGCATGGTGGGAGATGCATACTAAGTACTCAATAAATGATATGTGTTACTTTTACCAATTATCTCAATTTTGTCAGTATCTATGACCTTGGGAAATTTGAGTTTCCTCCCTGGGGGAAATATTCTCATGTAAAATGATGGATGAATAATTCTCTGATTTTCCTTTCAACTCTAACATTCAATGACTTTCTAGTGTCACTTCAAAATTATTATTCCACCATTACAGAAGTAAATTATCATTTTGCATGCATGTTCTATGATAAGGATTAAAAATAGTAGCAAAGGAAATCTTTGACATCCCTTTCCGTTGAGATCTCTTTTGTGATTGTTTTACTCTGTTTTGGAATATGTGTTTATAGATTTGCAATATCTAGGTGTGGTTTGACAGAATGTCAAAAAGAAAGGCGCAGTTTCTAGGTGCCTTAGTGTCTTAGTTTGGGTTTTCCAGAGGAACAAAACCAATAGAACGTGTGTGTGTGTGTGTGTGTGTGTGTGTGTATACTTTATGTGTGTGTAGCTAGCTAGCTAGCTAGATGGAAAAAGAGAGAGATTTATTATAAGGAAATAAGGACTTAAGGAAACAAATTGGCTCACACATTTATGGAGGCTGAGAAGTTCTACTATCTACAATTGGTGAGCTGGAGACCCTGGAGTGCCAATGGTGTAAGTTCTAGTCCAAGTCCAAGTCCAAAGGCAGGAGAAGATCAGTGTCACAAGCTTGAAAATAACCAGGCAGAGAGAATGAATTCTTCCTTACTCCACCTTTTTGTTCTATTCAGGCCTTCAACAGATTGGATAATGCCCACCCATAATGAAGAGGTCAATCTGCTTTACTCAGCCTAGTGATTCAAATATTAATCTTATCTAGAAACACCCTCACCCACATACCCAGAATAATGTTTAACCAAATATCTGGGCACCCCATGGCCAGGCAAGCTGACACATAAAATTAACTATTGTACTATGTGATGTCCATAAATTAAAATTACTTCTTCTTTAAGCTCCTCAGTTTTCAAAAACCTGTAGAGTAAAATTGCTAAGTTCAAGACATATGTTTTGCCTTGTTGCAGTTTTCTTCCCTTACTATCCATCTCTGAACAAGTGCTTATTGGAATTTTTTAATCCCAAAATGTAGCTGTTGGGTATTCTATTCTCATCCTATACTATGGTTTCCCTTTTAAGCTTGTCATTCTCCATTACATCACCATGGAATAAAATTCCTAACATTAATTAGTAGCACATTTTTTACATACTGTTAGTTATTGTCTTAGTATTCATTGCTATGCTTACCATTTTATGAATCCATGTTGTACTACATTATGAACATTCAAATATACACAGTACATCTAGAATGTGATCTTCTTGAGGGCAGGAACCTTACCTCTCTGATTTCCCAAGCTTGTAGCAAAGGGTCTCCTTGGATAGCAAGCATTTAATATCCCTTAAATGAATAAATGTTCCATTTAATTTTTTCAACAACTCTATGATAAAGAGCAATCTTTATTCTCATTTCACCTATAAGAAAATTGTATCAATTCACTCTTACGGCAATAATGATGTATAATAAATAATCACAATATCTTAATGGTGTAAAATAGGCATTTATTTCTCATGTACATGGGAAGTCCACTAAGATAGCTCATCTAGGGTAGATTGGGTAGGAAGAGCTCAGCTTCACATGTATTGATCATGGGATTCAGGGTCAAAGAGAAGCAGCTACCCAGGATAAGACTTTCTCTTGGGGATGATAAAATGCAGGAGAGCAAGCAAAAAAGCACAAGGCCTCTCGAGACCTAGGTCCAGAAATGGCCCACTGTCCTCCTTCCACAGTTCTTTGGCTAAAACAACTCCCATGGTCAAGCTCCAAGTCAAAAGCATGAGTAATATGCTCCATCCACAATTAGGTCATGGTAATGGTCGAATACAGGGAGAGGTCAGGGGAAAACAGAGCCAGTGTTTCAATCTGGCTTCGAAACTGAGGCTAAGAGATCATTTGACTTGGCCAAGGTCATAGATAGCAGGCCCTAGAGCCAAGATTTGACTTCAAGTTGCTGACTGTGGTGTTTTTAAACATTTCACTATGCTGTGATCAAGAAGTCATAGTGAAACCATTCTTAGTAACTTGGTGAATATCATACACTCTTTTAATGCAGTGAATTTAGTACAAAAAACAACTAAATTAAAATACAGTGCATTTATCACCTTGCTGAGTATGGGGATCTTACAGCTGCAAAGGATTTAATTAAAAGTTGATGATTTAAGAGGCAGCTTCCATCTACTATTTACTCTGGAGGGTGAGATTCAATTTAAAATTGGGTTCCAAATTTCATTTTGGAACAGCATCCTTGTCATCGCAGGCAGAAAATGTCCCAAAGGAGGCAGACATGTCCCTGAATAGGGAATACTGAATCAGACAGCCAAGAGCAGCTAAAAAGTTAAACGACAAAGACATTATGTAGTTTGGTTCTATGAAGGGCTGGGCATTCAATTGTGATATTTAGTTGCATATTTTTCACACAGTTGTCCCATGCACATTGTTCATGTGTGTGTGTGTGTGTGTTTCTTTGGTAGGATGAAGTTCATATTCATAATGTGAAATAATTTTATTTCTGCTTAATGCATTGAAATATTGTAAAGCTAAATCCTCTGTAATTTTTTGTCAACTACAGGTTGTGAGTGAAAAGGAAAAACTGGATCACTATTTAGGGTTAAAAATCTCAAAAGAACATGAGGTTAGGAGTTCAAGTAGATGTCAGAAATGGCCTTGCCCTTGAGGATGCTGTTTTTTCTCTTAGCATTACCTATATTATGTGGCACATGCCCTCTGATTTTAGATTCATGGTCTGACGGACATTGGTACACATTCATAAAGTTGTTATTCCAGCTGCCTGGCCTGACAGAAACTAGAGACCATTAACTGCTCCCAGTAGATGACTCTGAACATCCTTTCTCACCATTCATGTCCTTAAATGATAGAAGGTTTGAGTTTATGAATAGAAATTTGCCAAAATACATTCCTCCCCCAAAAGCAAAAATCACATTAAGTGAACCAAATTCATATCAGTGTTTTGTGTACAGATGTATATTTACATGAACATTTACATTCCTCAATATAGTGACAGAGTACTGACTGCCAATATTTTAAAATTAAAACTTTGTTTTCCTTGTAATTCAAATTTGGCTAGTATTTAAATTGATGGAAAAAATGTTGATTTTCTACAAACGTGAAGCATATTTGTTTGTTTTATAGCCAGAGAAATGTAAGTATTATATTAGAGGCAAAAGATAAAAAATGTCTTTTACAAACAAGCCAACCAGATTGTCATGTTAGGACGTGTTCATATCTGAAGGCTGCAGACTCATTCACGATGGTCGTGATTTGCCTGTGCTGACTGGCACCCACCACACTGAAAAAGTTGTTCTGTGGACTGGATCATTGCTGGCAATGTTGAAAATCATATTCAGTCTTTCTATTAAGATTTCAGATTTCCAAATTCCCATCATTAGAGCAAACATTTTAAAACCTCTCCAAATAAAGTGGCTGTGCATGTGTGAAATCAGAGTAAGAAAGACCTTTGTGATGTCATCACTGAATTAGGTGTGAATTGGCCTGGTGTTGCTCGTAAACTATGGTTATTTCAAGTGTCCAGGTCTACAATTTGCGTCCCAGACATGAGTCTGAAGACCTCCCGTTGTGAGCACTGGCCACATCTCAAAATAGCGGAGGTGACCTTTCAAAGCAGGCAATTTTGCTCTCTTTTAAAAAACAAACAAAAAAAGGCTTTTACCCTTGCAGAAAGAATATCAATCAAACCAATAGCTATAAAATGTCCAGAAAGTATATAAAAAGGAATGCAAGATGATCGTTTAGGCCAAAAAACCCCGGAGTTCAGAACTTGCTTCTGCTACTTACAAGCTGTGGATTCTTGAGCGAAAGATGTCAATGTTTATTTCCTCTGATATTAAATGCATTGTGAATTTTAGAAGTCCACATTGAGTGCACACTTGCTGTACTGGGGTGGGGGGCAGTATGCAGAGTGAATTGTAGGCATTTTCTTATTTACTCCATTCAATGATAGGAGTAAATAGAAGAGGTAACACTGCTTTTCTCAAGGTTTAGATGAAGAAACAGGCTTACAGAAATTAAACTAGGAGATAGCAGAACAGTACAACATGAAAATGCCTAGTGTAGTAATTGGTTCATAGTAGGTGTTCAAAAATACTAGTTTCAGAGACTAACTTCCATTTTTCACTCCTTAAAATTCTTCTTTACCTGCTCGTAAGGATGTCATTCATTCTGGGTCTTCTGAGTCTATTAATTCTTTCACAATTAGCTGACCTGTGCTTGTGGATCTGACTACTCCAATTACATCCAATTCCCAAATGCCAGATAAAAGTTGCAGCACTAGACACATTGCACATTTATTTATCTCAATAATAGTTATTGATCATCTGCAGTTTTCCAGGTAAGGGAAACTGGGTGGAGCAAGAGTCAGATGAATACTTTACTCTCATAGAATTTTTTTTTTTTTTTTCACAGTACGCGGGCCTCTCACTGTTGTGGCCTCTCCCGTTGCGGAGCACAGGCTCCGGACGCGCAGGCTCAGCGGCCATGGCTCACGAGCCCAGCCGCTCCGCGGCACGTGGGATCCCCCCAGACCGGGGCACGAACCCGTGCCCCCTGCATCGGCAGGCGGACTCTCAACCACTGCGCCACCAGGGAAGCCCACTCTCATATAATTTAATTCTAGCAGGGAAAATAGAAATCAAACAAAAGAAATGAGTATTGAGTAAAATAAGCAAGGCCAAGTGATAGAAATGGGGAGAGTGGTAATTGTAGATACATGTGATAAAGGAAGACCTCTCCAAGGGAGTATATTAGTTTTCTAGGGTTGTATGACAAAGTAGCACAAACTGAATGGCTTAACCAACAGAAATTTATTGTCTCACAGCCATGGCGCCTAGAAGTCCAAAATCAAGGTGTCAGAAGTGTTGGTTTCTTCTGAAGGACTATGATAGAGAATCTGTCCCATGCCTTCTGTTCTAGCTTCTGGGAGCCTTAGCCATTACTTGGCTTCTAGATGGTATTCTCCCTGTCTTCACATTGTCTTCCATCTGTGCTTATGTGAGTGTTCAAATTTCCCCTTTTTATTAGGACACAGTCATACTGTATTAGGATGTGCCCTAGTGCCCTGATTTTAACTTGCCAATCAGCAAAGACCCAATTTTCAAATAAGGTCACACTCACAGCTACTGGTGGTTAGGACTTCAAGCTCCTGTTGTGTGACACAATCCAATTCATAACAGGGGGTGAGATTTAAAATCTGTGCTCAAGGATAAATCCCTGAACAGGGGGAAGCATGCCAGATAGAAGAAAATCAAGAAGAGAATTACAAATATTCATGAAAAATGTGAACTAAATGTTCACATAGCACTAATAATAACCCAGACTGGAAAGTATTCAAGTACCCATCAACAGGAAGAGGAATAGACATGGGATAGTCACACAGTGGAAAACCAAACATCAGAAGTTGGCAAACTACAGACCACGGACCACATATATCCCACTGCCTGTTTTTGTAAATAAAGTGTTTTTTTTTTGAACACAGCTACTACACTCATTCATTTATATATTGACTATGGATATTTTCACTCTACAATAGCAGTTAAGTAGTTGTGACAAATGTAATTTGTTTAATTTAGCCACCTGTGGCTGGTGGCTACCATGTACGAGGACACAACTGTCTCTATCATATGTCGCAACTCTCTATATCCCCAGCCCTCTGCTGCTCCACCCTCATCTACCCCCACATCCTTACGCAGGTTCATGCTGTGGAGCACCCAGAAAAAGTAAAACCTCAATTTTCCTCCTAGTCCAAATAGGTGTACATCTAATGTTTTTAGGAAGGCTAAAATTGCTTTCCTTATTTGAATAAGTTTTATGTTAGTAGGGTATAAACTGAAAGGCTAGTAAAGAGCATAGATTTAATGGCTCTGCAGGTTTATTAGCTGAAACACTTGACTTTGAGATTGTCTTACCTATTATGATGTTATAAAGCTTTTTAATAGGATATTGTTTTAATATTGTGCACCTGAAAAGATATAGGAAGTAGAAAAAAATTAGTTTCCGAATCAGTTGTGTCCCCAGTTGCAACAGTGTTAATTTGAGGCATCTTCTCTTTGATGCTGAGAAAATACCAGACATTGTATATTGAAAATAAAGTTAGGGTGCTCAGAAAGGTGAAATCAGTAGAAAATTCTAAGGTTTAGGTGGGTATTATACCTCAAACTCACCTTTCAGGGACATGTTTTGAGTATTTTAATGACATTTTTAGACATTTCGTATTTCAAAACATACAGTAACTGTAAAATTGTTCATTCAAATATCATTTCTAATATGGACACAAACACATTTATGAAAGCAAGGAAACACAGCTATTCAAATTTAGAAGAGCTATAATAATCATGGTTCTGGGAGGGTTTACGACTTACTTTGAAGTTGTCAGTGTAAAGATACATTACAGATTTGCTAGAGTTCTTGAATCAATATGTAAGCTTTAGGATAATCTAGTAAATGACCATTTACCTGATATCTAAACAAACAAAAAAATCAAACAAAATCGCCTTTGGAATATCATCTTTTGTTTGTCAGGTTAAAGACAAAATGACCAAAAAACCCCAAAAAACTAATAATCACCGTGAATATATCTAAACAATGAACTCTTTGCTGAATTATGGTTCGTTATACACTTTGAAAGGGTACAGTGATAATATATAGCAATCAGTTTGGTAATTCTTTTTCTGGTACCCTGCAATATTTAAATGCCCTTTTAAAAAAGGAGGATTAAAACATGCACTATAAATTTTCATTTATAGATGTATTTTACTTTGCTTATGTTTTTAAAAATCAGCCAATTCTTTGTGTGGTGCTCATTATAGCTAAGAACAAGGATGTATGCCGAATTAAGTAACCATCTATCGACCATCATGTCCCAACGGAATGTGGTGGAAAGAGTGTGTTTGTGTGTTCACTCTGGGATCCCATGTGCTTATCTGTAGATTTATGTGGATAGTGATTACACTCTGTATTTTTAGGTCAGGTGGAAAAAAATGATGATCTGTCTCCAGAAATTCTGATAATGCTTGCAGTCTGTTGATGGATAAGGGTTTCCCAGATGAACGGAAGCATTGTGTAGCAACTCTTCTAATTCTCTGGCTGCATTTTCGAGTACACTTAGGTAGAATACATTGAATGCAATTGAATCCCATTATATAATCCATTAGTGATGAAAAATGGGTTAGTGTGGTCCTTCTTTTTTTTTCTGGTGTGACCAAATAGCTATTATGAACTGTTCAAGGAATGCTGATGAACATCTTGGAGTAAGGATACATGCCAAGTATGTATCAGAGTCCAGGGCTGCTAAGAGTGTGCGTGCACTGCTAAGCCAAATACAACACTGACTTTTTTTTTTTTTTTACTTTGTTTCCTTTATTTTCCTAGTGCCATCAAGGAACACACACAGTGATTCTATATAACATGGTGATCCCTAGTTTACTCCCTATAAATGGATGTGTCAAAATAAAATGACAAATTCTGATATATATATATATTCACGCCATTGTTATATAATTCAATCCCTTCTTTTATTTTAGCATTTATTTCATTTAAGCATATGCACATCTGTTAAGACCCATAGGCCAAACAAGTCAGAGAATTAAAACTTTGGAAAGATTCATTTGGGATGAGACCATTAAGGATAGGGAATTGGAGTGTTCTGTAAGGTAAAACATTGAGAACATGTCATCTCTATGGAGAGTCATGTCCACTTTGTTGTTTTCCATATAAGCTAGTCAAAAGCAGGGATATTTGCCTGAACCATTCCTTTCAGAGAGCAGAATTCCAAGCTTTCCATTCTGATTGGGCTTCACTTGGACTACTCTACACACTCCCTCCCATAACGGCTCTCTGTGCCCTCTTCCCTTCACCTCTTCAAATCTTATCCACATTTGCATTTCAAGTGAATCCTACTAAAAGTGTTTTGTAATCATTTGACTTCCTGATCTCTTATTTGTATTATACATTCTGGGCACATAATCTAGTTTATGTATTAACTTCAGTCAAACTATTCTGCAAACATTGGATTTCTCATGCATACTAAATTATGAACTCTAATTGAGATTCTAATGCTAAAATAATTGTTTTCTGATATATGTATAAGTTATTGTTATTTATTTTTGTTTGTTTTTTGCTTATCTCTTTTATTTTTCCTCAGGAAGCTAAGTATGACCACACTTATTTGTCCCCTTTCATAGCACCTAGTAGTGCTCGGATCAGAACAACAATCAATAAAAATGAAACAATCACAAATAATAATATTCCCATGGAAAGAGACAGAGTAGAATATTAGCACCAAAATCTCTCCAGGCTTCATCTGTGAGAAGCCATTGGAGACAGCTTGGCCCAGTGGAGAAAACTATGGCAAACTTTGAAGTATTTGAACTGTGCAAATATGCCTTATTCCCTTTGTGCCGAACGGAGTCTTGAATTATTTACATAACTGTCATATAACAACTTATTGACTCAAGATTGTGAAGTACCCTATTAATGTTTTAAGCATTTCCCTTTATTTTAACACAAGTAAATTATTTAGGCAATGTTAAAATGTTTTATGCTTTGACAAATGAATAGAGAAAGTATATATCACATCTTATTTTAATTGGCTGTTTACCTTATCCTGTGGTAATCATATTTTTATTATTTCAGACATAATTAACTATGCATATACTCCCTGATGGATCTGTATGCCATTTTTACACTCAATTTAGTCATTAAGACACATAGCTGTGCAGATAATTGTTACTTGAAAAAAATGTCACTTTTTCTTCAATAAGGAGCTATGTTTCCACCTAGAGGCAATGACAAATTTTTACCATATCTCCTTACTCCGTGTCATTCACTTGGCCGTATCTAAAGAAGCCCTATAATGAGCTTCTTATCACCTTACACTGTCTGTCAGCGGATTCTGGCAGTATAAAATAGACCATGGTAACAATGGGTTCATAGCATTAAGCCAGTACCTCCCTGGTCAGGCTCTATTTTCCATAGTGGTGTGGACCCTTGAGGAAAGGAATGACTCCAAAGCAATACTGCCATGTAACAACCTCATAATTCATTAGTCTAATCCATCCTATCAATTAAAGGAATGCCCTGTGATAAACTGGACATTGACTGATTCAGAAGTTCAAACTATTTCTCGATTATATTAGTAGAGTATAAAATTAAAGGTCACTCAGAATTCTCTTTGATATTTGTGTAGAACATAAAGGCTTTATTTAACTCCTATATGTTTCATAAACCTGTTGTGAAATGGGCGTATTGTGAAATGTTGTAGCTGTTTTCTACAAGATTCAGACCAAAACCAGGCATTCTAAGGCTATTGCCTAGCCCTTAGGAGAATATACTTAGAAAAACATGTCTAAAGAAAAGTATTCTACAATCTCCTGTAGGAAACTGATGAAAGTCAGGGGTTTCTTTCTTAGGGATCCTCAGTCTAGTTTCCTGAAATCAAAGGTGAATTAAAATAATTACAATTTATGTATGAAGTTTTTTTTTAGATGAAAAATGCATCTCTCTTACCATAAAATAAATAAATAAACCCCTTTATTGTAGTTGAATATCAAATGCCAAAGCAAGTAACACAAAAAAGTAAGAGGGCATGATGTAATAATATAGAAAATGTTGGCATTCATAATAAACTAGAGAAAACAAGTCTCATCTAAAATTGTCCACAGTTAAATTTCTTAAAAAATGCTGCACAATTGAGTTCCTTGGTATTTGCTCAAATGAGTTGAAAATTTATGTCCACATAAAACCTGCACACAGGGGCTTCCCTGGTGGCACAATGGTAGAGAGTCCGCCTGCCGATGCAGGAGACACGGGTTCGTGCCTCAGTCCAGGAGGATCCCGCATGGCGCGGATAGGCTGGGCCCGTGAGCCATGGCTGCTGAGCCTGTGTGTCCGGAGCCTGTGCTCCGCAACGGCAGGCCACAACAGTGAGAGGCCCGCGTACCACAAAAAAAAACAAAAACAAAAACAAAAAAACCTGCACAGAGATGTTTATAGAAACCTCATTCATAATTGCCAGAACTTGAAAGCAATGCAGATGTCCTTTAATATGTAAATGGATAAATAAAATGTGGTACATCCAGCCAATGGAATATTATTCAGTGCTAAAAAGAAATGAGCTATCAAGGCATGAAAAGACATGGAGGAATATTAAGTGCATGTTATTGAGTAAAAGAAGCCAACCTGAAAAGTCCATGTTCTGTGCAATTGTATCTATATGACATTCCAGAAAAAGTAAAACTATGGAGGCAGTAAAAGGATCAGTGGTTGACATGGGTTAGAGGGCAGGGATGGATGAATAAGCAGAGAACAGAGGACTTTTAGGGCAATGAAACCATGCTGTATGATACCATCATGGTAGACACATGTCATTATACATTTTTCAAAACCCACAGAATGTTCAAAACCAAGAGTGAATGCTAAGGTTAACTGTGGACTTTGGATGATTGTGATGTGTCAGTGTATGTTCATCAGTTGGAACAAAGGTACCACTCTGGTGGGGGGTGTTGTTAGTGGGAGAGTCTGTGCATATGTTGGGACAGGGGTACATGGGAACTGTTTCTAATTTCTGCTACATTTTTCTGTTGTGAACCTAAAAATCTTCTAAAAAGTAAGGTCTGTTTAAAAAGAAAAAAAAACAAAGCACTGTAGTCACCAACAAGAACCTGGCTTTCAACCTCTAGCTAGAAACTAAATCAAGATTGTTTTTGGTCTTACCTCAGGATAGAATAATTCATCTTTTTCTTACTCCTTCTATTTAATAGGCATAAAATATTGAAGAAATATTTTACAGAATTTTAAAGACAGTTTATAGGTAACGTTATTTGGGAGTAAAACAGAGTAGCTCTGAAAAACTAGAAAATAATATATGTTTTAAAAATGAGGTTCCCAGGGCCTCCCTGGTGGCGCAGTGGTTGAGAGTCCGCCTGCCGATGCAGGGGATACGGGTTCGTGCCCCGGTCTGGGAGGATCCCATATGCCGCGGAGCGGCTGGGCCTGTGAGCCATGGCCGCTGGGCCTGCGCATCCGGAGCCTGTGCTCCGCAACGGGGGAGGCCACAACAGTGAGAGGCCCGCATACTGCAAAAAAAAAAAAAAAAAAAAAAAAAAATGAGGTTCCCATATGTCAATGTATATTTGCATATATTCATTTATATTTTATTTTTAACTCCTTCCTGTATATTCTTCATCAACCTTGGTTTATTGGTTTTTTGCTCTTTCCTTGATTAGTTTTGTCTGGAGATCATCTTTTTCTACCGTTTATATTCATATGTTGTCAGATCCCCTCACTCCACAAAACTATCTGTTAAATTTAACAATACTATTTTTCATTAAAATATGGTGGGTTTTGGCTGTAACTCTGTCACTTTCTTCTTCTATTTTAATTTTGTTTTATTACTCTTTTTCTTATTTCTCAAGATGAATTCTTTATTTTTCATTCCTCAAAGAAGAAAAATATTAAATACATGAGTAGTCCTCTGAATATAATTTTGGCTTCTGCCTCTATATTTTGATAATTCTTGTTCTCAATGTTATTATTTTTAATGGATTATATTATTTAAATGTGGAACCATTTTTATATCTTCACCACTTGCAGAAGGCTTATAACTTTGTAACCTTTAAGCAAATGTTTGTTGAATGAAGGGATTTCCAATCTAGTTGTTGTTTAAGTTCAAATATGCAAACACTTCCCAGACATAGATGTACTCTCAAAAAAAAAGTGATTTAATTAAATGCCAATGAAGAAGGGAAAGTTTTTCCTTTTTTTCAATATAAAAAAATGTTTAAGCAGATAAAAAATTTAATATCCAGTAATTGCCCATACTTATGAAATTTTACACTATATAAAATTTTTTAACAAAATTTATACTATATAACAAGGGTATTAATCAACAGTGGCACATTTACTCTTGTAATACTTTATATTGAAGCTACCACCTGAATAGAAGTTTACTTTCTAAATACCTCCTATTTTACATTGAAAGATGGTCTATTTTTTTTTTTTTTTTTTTTGCGGTACGTGGGCCTCTCACTGTTGTGGCCTCTCCTGTTGCGGAGCACAAGCTCCGGACATGCAGGCTCAGCGGCCATGGCTCACAGGCCTAGCCGCTTCGCGGCATGTGGGATCTTCCCGGACCGGGGCACGAACTTGTGTCCCCTGCGGACTCTCAACCACTGCGCCACCAGGGAAGCCCAGATGGTCTATTTTTAATAGTAGATTTTTTTTTTTTTTTAGTATTTTAATGTATTTCTGAACCATAAAATGAATGAATCTGGGATTGCAAATATTTGCACATGAATGGTAAGGAAATTGACAAGAGCTTTACCAATGAGTACTTACCTGGGTAGCAAAAGCATAAGCAAAGAAAGGATCAAAGTTGGGGGAAGGGGGCGCTAGAGTTAAGAGTTCACAGAGGCTCAAGGGAAGAGGAGTCTGCCTTTATGGTCTCGCTTTTAGAGGCATTCCCAGATCTTATCACATTTTATGGACTCTGATATCCTAATGTGAGGACATCTGTTTAACAGTCAATGAATCAAACAAATGACTCCCAGAGGGCTTTAAAGCTCAAGGTTTCCCTTGCAATTTGCTTCACATTGACTCTTAAGTAGATTCACTACCTAAATTCAAGACCCTGTAAGAAGGCATAATGACTCTGCGTGCTTTTGGGGGGCAGTTTTGGCTCTCCTGACCTTATAACCAAATTCTGTCTTCTTCATTTCAAAGCCAAGTGGACACTTTGGGACAATTGCAGAAAGGGAGCAAAACAGTTGTTACAAGTTTTACTAAGTCTAAATTTAAATCTTACAATATAATAATAATTTCCTACAATATGATAATAATAATTCTCAAGGGCTTTCTTACAGAGTAGTGGTCAGCAAACTTTTCTGGTAAAAGGCTAGATAGTAAATATTCTCAGCTTTGCAAGCCATAGGTCTTTCTCACAGCTACTCAGTTCTGTCTCTTAGCATAAAAGCAACCACAGACAATATGTTTAAAAAAAAAAAAAAAGGATGTGTCTGTGTTCCAATAAAACTTTATTTGAAAAAAACGGTGGGCCAAATTTGACCCCTGAGATGTAATGTCATCCCTGTTTTCGACAATAGTATGATTTTATTCACAAGTAAAGTTAGTTGTAGTTAGAATAATTCCAGTAAAACCTATAATCATGGAAAAACAAGGGTATTTCAACGTGTCTTCAGATTTCAGATCTGTATTTCTCAACATTTCTTCTTTACACATGTACGTTCAGGCGGCATAGCTCTAAAATAAGAAGAAAGAGAGAGAAGTGACAGCAACTGTGCTCTTATTGTTTGATTAGAAATAAAGACTCCTGAAATCCTGTGTTTATGGACGAATGTAGCTCCTTCATTTTTGAAGGAGCTACATTGGTTTCCCAGAAAGTTTGTAATACTGAAGATATTCAAACAGTGTTAAAGCATTCTTTCTAAGATGTTTCAAGCAATTTATACAGTCTACCAATATTTCTTTGGTCATTTTTGCTACCAATTTCCATAAAAAACTTGCATAGTTATGTCTGTCTTAGCAAATTTCTCACATTTTCAAGAGGTAAATATGTGTGCTGTTGCAACCTATAACTGTACTAGAAGCTCTAGGCCATTTCTAATATTCCTCAACTTTGCTATCTTGACCTCTTAATCCCTATAAACAAGGATTGTAGTCCCTTCCCACAGTAAATAAATTTTAGTACAGCCACTAAAGTCAGAGTACCTGGGTTCAAATACAAGTTCCATCATTTATAAGCTGTGAATTTGGGCAAGATGCTTATCTCCTTGTGCCTCAGTTTTCTTCAATGAAAACTGGTGATAATGAGAATATGTTTCATAGTGTTGTTATAAGGCTTAACTATGAAAATACTTAACGTTCTTTGAACAATGCTAGGGCATGGAATAAGTTCTTAATAAATACTAGGTATTATATTTCTTATTAATTGAAATATCCGTACACTGCAGGACAAATATTGCACATGTTAGTTTCTTTCCCCAGTTAAAAAAAATCTATAAAAGAAATAAAAAGAAATCCAGTCATTCACTGAACAAGTATTTATTTCCATACTTTTATTTTTATCCTGTTTTAGGAAATCATTGGGCATTTTGAAGAGAACAGAGCAGTGACATGATTTGCTTTGACAGAATCTCATTGTGGCCTGCTGTAGGAACAAGAAAGTGTAGAGCAGAGGCTAAAGGCACAGAGACCTGCTGAGAGGCTGTTGGAATTTATCTGGAAATAGGTGATAGTGTCTTGGACCGTATTTTAGTAGTGCTGGTAGGTATTGGTCATATTATGGGTGTAATTGAAGATAGAACTAACAAGTTTTGCTAGTGTACTAGATGCAAGGTGTAAGAGAACAAAATGATTGATGGGTACTCTACTGTTTCTAGTGGGAGGAACTCGTAAGATGGAGTTGGCATAATGGAGATGGGTGAACTATGTGAGGAGAAGCCTTGAGAGCTGAGGAAAAAGGAAGTAGGATGTTGATTTGAGATATATCAATAGTTAGTAACTATGGTGGTTTTATGTATCAACTTGACTAGAGTCTCCAGTTAGTTAAACATGAATCTAGGTTTTTCTGTGAAGGTATTTTGTAGATATGATTAAAGTGCATAATCATTTGACTTCAAGTAAGGGAGATTATAATCTGGGTAGGCCTCATTCAATCACCTGAGAGACAGAGCTGAGGCTTCCATGAAGAAGAAGAAATTGCTCCTGTGGATAAGAGCTTCAGCCCTTGCCTGAGAGTTCTTGCCTGCCCTTCCTGACAGCCTGACTACAGATTTATGATTTTCTAAGCAGAGTCCACCATCACTTAAGTCAATTAACTATTAATTAATTATTTTAACATATAACTCCTACTGGTTCTGTGTTTCCAGTGGAACTCTGCGTGGTTCATGATTCAGTGAGGACTTAGATGGTTCCTGTCTAGAGTTAGAGGAAGAGTCCTGGCTGGAGATAGAAGTTTGGGGCTCTTGAGCACGTAGGTATTAATTGTAGCCTTGAGGTTGGAAGAGATTTCTTGTGCAGTGAGTAGCAATAGGAAATAAAAGATTGAAGATGGGGGCCTCCCTGGTGGCGCAGTGGTTGAGAGTCCGCCTGCCGATGCAGGGGATACGGGTTCGTGCCCCGGTCTGGGAGGATCCCATATGCCGCGGAGCGGCTGGGCCCGTGAGCCACGGCCGCTGGGCCTGCGCATCCGGAGCCTGTGCTCCGCAACGGGAGAGGCCACAACAGTGAGAGGCCCGCATACCGCAAAAGGAAAAAAAAAAAAAAGATTGAAGATGGAGCTCTGGTACATGCTAAGAGGAAGAACTATAGAGATTAAGAAGAAAAATAAAGGGAGTCTGATGATTAGCCAGAGTCATGGAAAATGACCCCAAAGGAAGTAAAGTCCTGGAAGCGAAGCAAAGAAGTTATTTTAAAGAGGAAGGAATGAGAACCTTAAAAATAATGGCAAAGTGAAAAATTTATGGATTTGATCAGATCAAAATTATGGATTTTTTTTCTACATAAGACATCATGGATAATATTAGAACTCTGTAAGAATATATTTTTAATATCTAAAACCAAAAAAGCCATTACTATGTAGAACACATAAACCATGCCGTCAAACCCCCAACAACAAATACATTAAACTTGATTTTTTAAGGTATAAAAATATCTTACTAAAGAGGAAACTATATAAGAAAAGATATTTCATGTTTCTAGTAATCAGAAAAAAAAAGGTATTAAAACAACCATGAGATATTACTTTATACCATCACACTGACAAAAACTGGAAAGTGAGATCATTTCAACGACTGGTGATGGTTGAAAAATGGGACTTGTTGGGGCTTTTGGGGAGATATAAACTGGGACAGACTTTCTGGAGAGCAATCCATCACAAATTAATGAAATCAAGTATGCATTAATCCAATACCATCTTGGTATTACTCCCCACCCTACAGCCAGCCAGCCCAAAGAAAAATTCATGCATAGAGCACATACAGAATTTTCTTTGCAGCATTGTTTTACAAAACAAGAGAATTGAAAGCAGCAAGATGCTCTGCAAAGGTGATAAATAAAATAAATGCATTGGATTCTTTCAATGATGCAGCAGAAATAATGAACGAGAGTTATATATAGCAAAATGAATAAATCAAGAAGACAGTGTTTAATGGAAAAAAATAAGAATGCTAGCTCAGTGCTCTTCATGTGATTTAAGCCTGCACAAGAAAAACTATACTATATGTTTTTAAGGAAGCATGCAAGTCTCGTGTCATGTATTAAACACTTTACAGTGGCTACCTGTGCATGAGTGAGGAAGAAAAATGAAGAGACAATAATTTTTTAAAATAATGAGAAGAAACTAATCTTTTTTTATTATTTTTTTACTTATTTTTGGCTGTGTTGGGTCTTCGTTTCTGTGCGAGGGCTTTCTCTAGTTGTGGCAAGCGGGGGCCACTCTTCATCGCGGTGCGCGGGCCTCTCACTGTCGCGGACTCTCTTGTTGAGGAGCACAGGCTCCAGACGCACAGGCTCAGTAGTTGTGGCTCACGATCCCAGTTGCTCCGCGGCATGTGGGATCTTCCCAGACCAAGGCTTGAACCTGTGTCCCCTGCATTGGCAGGCAGATTCTCAAACACTGCGCCACCAGGGAAGCCCAAGAAACTAATCTTGCACAGATGATGTTTATGATTTCTCATGAACGTCAAAGTATCTTAAGTTAAAGAACTGTTTTAAAAAAAATTTTAATAGCATACCCATAATCACCATTCCAAAGCTTTAGTCTATGATTATTTTTTGATCACTCAATGTCCCCTTGCTGCAAATTACAGCAAAATGAAACTTCAGTTCTTCATTCTTGTTGGCAAAAGATTTCTCTGTTCAGCTAGTAAGAAAAACAGGCTTCTCAGTAACCTCCAAGCTGATCTCTGTTTACTCTCTACTCTCTGATCATTAAGTGGTATCTTACTCTTTCTAATTAAAGCTTTCCCTAATGGAGTTGCCTTAGAGCAGGTCGACTGAAGTTCCTTTAACATGATGAAATATAAGAAGCAAATAAGACTTTATTTTTTTCTTTTTAAATTGTCATTGTTCCCTCAAATTTTCAAATGGCAAGCTTATGCATCTCTGTATTTTTACTAAATAATGTGTAATCCCAAGTAATACATGAAACTAACAATTGAAAAGGCAAAACTCCAGAGCAATCCAACTCAATCTCACAAAATTCTGGTACCAATTGGGGTTCCTTTACCACCTTAACTACTGTTCTTTTATATTTCCAGTGCACACTAAACTAGCTACAGTATGCTAAACCTGGCACAGGAGGAAATGTAGTTTTCAAAATATTGACCAAATCAGAGAGCTATCATATAACATTTCTCTTCTAGTGAACCTCTAAAGGTGTTTTTTCCTAAACCCATTTCATTTGTTATCTAAAATGCTGCTTCCTTCCTCCAGCCTTCTCTCTTAGCTTTGTGACTGTCAAGGGCGGGGATGTACTTCGAATGTCTCTACAGTTTGATTGATTACTTCGATGATATAGTCTAGGTCAGAAACTGCCACACAGTCTGATGTATTGATTGCACTATCTGCTGAAATACTGAAATAACATTATGTACAAAAACCCAGTTAGATTTCTTTTTATTTGAAAACATAGTACAGTGAAGCAATAATTTCATATGGCTCAGCTAATGAAAACTGGGCCTTTAATAAATCGTTTATACTTTTCATATTCATAGATAACAATTCTTTAAAATTCTACATTATTTTTATTTTAGTAAAAAAGAATAACAAAGAGACATCACAAATATCATGAAGGTTAGAATATGAGAAAATTGATTTCATCATAACTAAGACTCATTACATGATCGGTTACACTTGATATTTCCCCAAACTTGTGCTTATTCATCACTCTTATGAAGCTAACTAGGTTAGCTGATACTCAATACATAAAATACATTACTTACCACCTAGTATATTTTATATTTAGGGAATTCTTGAAATGGCACTCAAAGCTGATTATTAAAAGAATCTGAAAATCAAATACACAGAGAATATATAAAGTGTTACAGCCAAGTTCAAGAGCTTAAAATACCAAGAAAAATGGTATTCTGGGGGGAAGGTCAGTCAGAACTCAAGAACAGCTTCATATCTTTGAACTCAATAACATAAATATTTACATCTATGTGTGTGTGTTGTCCCACATTTCATTAAAAAAATCCTTCAGTCCATAGATCCTCAGAGGTTTGAGGTGACCTTGTTGGGTTAGTAGTTCAGTATAGCTTTATAGACTCTGAACAAATACAGAGTCCTACAAAATACAAAAGTAAATACAAGAGTCAATAAAATGACAGTGTTGAAAAGTAATACAATCAATAAAGTGAATTTAAATGAAATGAAAGCCACTTTTAATATTTCATGGGGCTTCACATTAACCTATTTTCTTGAATTTACCAAGATGCTCAAACTAATTATATTATTAGAGGAAACATGTACGTTTACTGTTGTGTAAACTAAAATGTATATAGTCCTGTTGAATCTAAGTACAAAGAATGATTTTCCCTCCTGCAATTAATACTATGAAATACAAAACATGCACTCATTTTCTCTGATTGACAGCCCCAATTTTGGATATATCTTCTAACTAATGCAATGAAAATTGCAATACATGAATCAATTACAGTTGTTCGATTGTCTATTTTGTAAAGTGAGAACAGTTGAAACTATATATGATTTCATTGTCTATATATATCATAGTATTTTAACTGACAATACTACCATTGGTAATTTTGGTTCTAATAAGGAACTTATCTGCACGTGCATGGCCCTATCCAATTGCTCATTTCCTATCTATTATTTATGGAAGAAATGGATCTTTATTAATATTCAAATGTCTTCATGCTTGCATGGGACACAAGACTTTACTTAGGATTGAATAGGGTCTTCAACTGAAGGCACACAGGCTGTTTCTATGTGTTACTAAACAAATGAATTCAAGCTCTATCCCTAATACAATCTCCCTACCCACCAAAAAAAAAAAAAAAATTTAAAGAAAATAAGAAAGCAGTTTCGTTGACTTAATGACAAAAAAAAATGCTTCAAATATTCCATTTCAACCTGGTCTATATTCAAGGACACTGCCATATTTTACATAGCAGTTTTAAGGAAACTAAAGTGAATTGACAGATTTTAATTATTTTATGCATCCTGTTGCTCATGCCAACTGATATGAATCATGCAAGCCCAAAACTAAATGCTACACAAATGTTCCCAGCCAGTTTTCAACTAATGAAATAGCAATGTAAAGTCCTTGGTCTTTATTTTTCTAAAGAGTCAAAATGCTGCACTGACAAAAATTTTTCTGTAGTCAAGAGGAGCAAGGACTGAATATTTTCACCATGATAATGGTCCTTTGCATTTTTTCTTTTGCATTCTGAAGGTTTAATATTGTGACTGATAAAGGATAGCTCTAATTATTCATAACTAAACAGGTCCCTTATAGAAAATAACTGACTCTTTCTGAGTGATAACATTATGGAATTTATTTTTCTTTGAGTCTGTAGATTTTCTAAATTTACTGTGTGTATTTATTTAATAAAAAATGGAGAAATAACAAATCATATAACCATAAACTAGAGAATGGAAATGTGTTTAAAAAAAAGAAAGAAAGAAAAGAAGAGAGAGAATGAGGGAGGGCAGGGAGAGAGGAAAAAGAAAAAAAGAGTGTTAGAATGTTTGTTGAAGACATCAGTTTTCCATCCGTTAATTACTGTTGTCTTACTACTTAGCTGTATGAATTTATGCTACTTACCCTCCTTGGGACTCAGTTTCCTCATATCTAAAAGGAAGAAATCAGATATCATGATCCCTGGAATCCTTGAACTCTAACATTATCTGAGTGCATTGGTTCGACTTTCTGCTATTTCATTAAAGCTGACTCTTCTAATTTCTTATGTCATTCAAGTGATTTCTTAGAGACTTCAGGGACATAAGTTCTACGTTATTTTCTAAGGACAATAATTGACACTATGAATTGATATTTACATAGTATTTCAGACCTACATAGAAGCAAGTGTAGTTGCATTAATAATAGTTCACTCAGGGTTACAAAGATAAATATTGGCTGAAAAGTTATTTCAATCCAAGATTTCTGTCAGCCAGTGCTATTTCTAATACACCACACTACCGTTCTTTCATAATAAGCAATCAAGAACTACCTGAATATTCCTTGCTCTTGCACATACTGCTTTTCAAACTAAAGTTAATTAGAAAAATATTTTTTTTGTCATTTAGGGCAAAAGATTAAGCTACAATGCAACTGAAAAAATAAAATATTTGAGGGTTTACTGAGTTATATTTAGTTTTTTAGCATGTAATCACAAAAATCCCTTCTAAACATGTTCAGAAATCCATTATGTATGCATGCAATTTGCTGCTATGCATAGCCAAATTCACAATGATACGTATTTTGCCACTCTCTAGGTAGGCTGCATTGCTGAATTGATATAACCATAATAAGAAAACTCCATTGGCTCCATGCGATTTTGATAATGCAGTACCTAAAATAAATAACTAGATAGATCGTAACTAGCAAAAATATTCGCCATCTATATAGAAAACTGTGTTTGATTTTGAATATTAGTATTCAACATTAAATTCTCATATGGACCTATAAACCATGATGGGCCAACAGTCAGGAAAATATTATACAGATCACATTTATTTAACAGTGTCAGTGGGCACACACAATTTTGATATATTACAAAATCTCCAGCATACTGTGAAGCATCAGAACAACATCTTTTTCTCAGTGTCTCCATCTTCTCCAGCAATCATGTAACATGAATTCATATAGGCAAATGGAATGCCTTTGAGAGTTAATAATTACAGAAATTACTTACAAAAGTCTCCCTCATTAAATTTAATATAGGTCTTATGTGATTTAAGGAGAACCTTTAAATTCAACTGGAACCCTTAGAAATCTAACCACATTTTTAAAATATTTGTTTTTCAAGTGAATTTCATTTACTTTTCTGAGGCATAAAGGAAGATTAAATTCTAATGGGAGGGTAAAAATCTTTTAAAAATATTCTTATTCCCTTAATCATTTTCAGTTTATTTTTGTGAAAGTAAGTTAGCATTCAAATATGAACTAAAAAAAAAGCTTTTATTATATTGGCTAATTTATTTATGATATTAAAGTTGTATCTGCAATCAAAATCCACTAATATTATTCAAAATAATCTATTAATTCAGGCATTTACATTCATTCATTCATCCATTCATTACTCAATCATTTAACATTATTTTTGATCATCAACTACGTGATAGATATTATCACAAGCAATAGGAAGATAGAAGTGAACAAAACAGTCAAAATCCTTATACTTATGGAATTTACAATCTAGTAGATGGAGACAGAAGACAAACAGGAGCATCATGAGGTGATAAATTTTATCAATAAAAATAAAGCAGGGTTAGAGCAGAGAGAGTGATGGAGTTGGAATGCCATTTTTCATAGGGAGACAAAAGACTTTTCCAGTAAGATGATATTTGAAAAGAGCCCTGAATGAAGTGAGGCAACAAGCTATGACAAACCTATGAATAACATCTACAAAATACTGCTAATCAGTGTCTATATGATACCAAAGAATAAGTAAAAAGTTATTTTTTTGCTGGTCAATGAAATAAATAGATCACTTGTTATGAGATTCTGTACATTGAAAAATAAAATTGAGTGCTTACATATATTTTACTTCCTTGATTATTTCAGATTTTCATAATATCTAGTTAATTCAGATTCAAGATACAATAAAAACAATAAGAATGTAGTTCTGTGTCATAATCAGAGAATCAAATTTTGTTACTTGAATGAATGAATGAATAGATTGAATTGCAGAGATGGAAGGGCCCATCAAGGATCATCTGCAAACTCTTCATCAACAGTGGTCACTCAATCTTTTCTTTTAACATGTGCAAGAACCAGAAATTCATATCTTAAAATAGCCCTTTCAGTTTTTCAACAGCTTCATTAACCAGAAAGATACTCTTTACATTAAACTAAAATTTACCTTTCTAAAGGTGGAGCAAGTGTCTATGCTTTGGATTCATACAAATACAATCCTGGTGACCTGGCTAATAAGGAATGCTCACCTTTAGGCTGGTGAGATTCCTAAATCTGACACTGCATACTAACTGCTGTCATGAGTGTTCATTGACTCCCTGGCAAGCAGCATGGGTTATTTGACAAGTAGGCTGTTCGCCAAGTTAAGCCATAGTTCTGATTTGCCTCTGGTTCATATTCCATTTCATCCTCCATAGGTCAATCCCAGCTGTCCTCATTATGTGTCAAATAGCTCTTGATGCCAATGACATCAGGGCTCAAATGTTGGTAGTTCAACCCAGATCATGACAGTATGCTTAAAAAGAACATTTTTTACCTCCTTTTTTCCTACCCTCTTGATCCCAATTCTGAAAGCTCTAATGCCATTTTGCACATTCATAGACCTAATGTCTTTTTCATTCATCTTACAACAACAAAGCAGATGCTTTGCAGTGATGAGCTCTGGTTTGGCTTTTAAAATCAGTGTCATTAGGCTTCATTTTTATTTCATGGACAAGCAAGGAGCTGATGTATACAGTAAAATCTTCTAGAACACTAATGCTTTGTTCCCAAAATATTGTTAAATGTGTCAAATTTTTAATAAATATCAGTTTAAATGTAGCTCATAAATAAGCCCATTTCTTCTTAGAGCATAATGATTTGTTTGCAAAATAATTATTGGGGACACTTTTGGATATATTCTACCTATGGACTCCTATACTATTGTATCCAGTTCTGCTGTCTTTTTCTGTTACGGGGTGCCTGGAAAGATAGTGAATCCCCCAACCCTGGAGGCATTTTACAATACGTGGTAAAATCACAGTAGAAGAAACACAAGCATCAGATGAAGGATTGAACCCAATGACATTTAATATCACTCATCAGTTTAAGATGATGACAGACACCACTGTCAATATGTCATGATGTGTTTTGGAGGGGAGGAAGTAACAGCTGCCAGATTTTACATGAGCTTCATAATAATCCTTTGACTCCTCGAAAACCTGTTTATGTTTCAGCTTATTTTGCTTCTATGTCACTAACTTTGTTTCACTAGTTTGATATTGTCTCTATAACTATTAATAAAACCATATCTGAGCTGCTGGTAAACAAACTGAGGGGCTCTCAGAGCTTCCCTTTACTTTGCCAACATGCCTTCATTATCATAATGTTTTTCATTCGTGTTGGGCAAATTTAATAAGAGTTAGATCCATTGATTTCACTGGCACATAATCATTTATGTTATTGACTTGTGGCGCACATGTTCCAACCATTATCCTTGGGAAAATGAATGCCATTGATAGTTTTATGTCGACCCAAGAACATGGAGGGTTTGATCTGTAAAGTACCAGGTAACACATCTTAAAATAATTAACTGTGGTAGCACTCCTTCAAGGTAGAAACTCTTATAAACTAATTTGAAAGAAAAATGAGTAATAGGATCTTCTTGCATAAATACAAATTGTTCTCTGTGTTGCCATCTCAGTGAAATGTGGCCATTTGCAGCTTTGTTTTTAAGAAAGATCACAGAAAGCAATGAGCAAGAAATTGTTTCCAAAAATGGTCAGTAAGCATTGTTACCACTTTGATTTTCTGTGGTAACGAGCAACATAACTTTTAATCACAGATTTTCTAGGCAGTCATATTCACAAGCATATCCTCTTTTTGTTCAGTTCTGCAAAACAGAATATAGGCCGTTCTATGTGCTAACAAGGGAGCAAAAGCAATGTGAACAAGATCAACATATAAAAAGAGATTTATACAAATTCTGGAATAAATATGATGAATTCATGGTACAAATCTCTTTGATTTGAGGACCTATAAAGCAGGAGCAGGGTTATGTGGGAAAACAAAAGGAATGGTGTATGCAATATATGCTTTAGAATATGTTGGGAAAGAGGTACATATGGACATTCATCTATTCAGTAAACCTCTGATCTCCTTGAGATTATGATTCTTTTTGCCAAGTGATTTAGACTCTCAATAATGTCTCTCCATAAACCATAGGATAATGCAACACAGGAGTCAGTTTATCCCTAATGAACAGTGACACTATATCCTAATGTCAGTGCTTTGATAATTATTTAAGCTAAGGTCTGCTGAGATATTCTATCTATCTAAAGACAAGCAAAAATAAGGCACATTTGAAAGTGACCAAATAAAACATTGCAAAGTTGAAGAGAAGGGCCCTCTATTCTACAGTATGTTGAAACGCATAAAGAGAAGTTACTGTGAACAATTTACCATAGATTGAACTTATTTTAGGGCTCTGAGAGATGGCTTTTGTATTGAACATTAAGAAGAACAAGGAAGATGGGAGTATGACAGGTTGAGAGTATAGACTAAGTGACACTCTCTCCATTTTTGGCAAATTTGCTTAGGGATGATGTGACAGGAAAGAATAGAAAGACTTGCAAAAAACTTCTCCTCAGATATTTTCTTCTTTTCATGAATCTTCTGTTGTTTTCTCTTCTTAACTCTATCATTATCCTATATCAGTTGATCTAGTCATGTAAGTGTAAAACCTGGTCTGAAACAAAAGCTTCTCTTGGCTTTCAGTTATGGCATTCTTTGTGTATGTACATTCATCATAAGAGAGCATGAAAGGAGAGAAACATACTGTGTCCCGGAAGAGGAAATACAAGAGCACATTCAATAATGAATACAAATAATTCATTATGATTTCTCTTCTAAAACTTCCTCGGAACTACCTAATTTTGTTATGGAGAAATAATTCATTGAAAACAGTAGCTGTTACCAGTAAATATAGAGTTAAAAGTTACAGAAAGGCAGAATAACCTTTAGTTACAATGCACCTGCTTTGAAGTCCCGTAGCTCTAGGCTGAATACTGGATAGATCATTAATTATGTTTGTAGGCAAGTTATCTTAAAAATTCTCTGAATCTCCTCTTCCTCATTTGTAAAATGGAGGTAATAATCATGTTTTGCAAATATTAAGTGAGATAAGAGAGGTAAAGCATTTCATAAAGTGTTTGCACTTCTTAAATTCTTGATCAGTGATAGCTGCCAGG